>NC_057426.1:19725050-20416675 GCF_019457755.1 Venturia canescens
ATTAACTCAAGAAACGGGAAAAAAATCCTCACGACTCTGCAGAGAAGCCAAGACAACGTTTTTTCACTTGCAATTTCGTGAAAAAACGAGTATTTGTCATGATATCGGATGTTATAAGCAGAAATTCATAAAGTTGGGATTCTCCCATGATTTTCAATTTCAAATAGGCAAAAGGAACTCAAGAAACGGGAAAAAAACTGACGACCTTAGAGAGAAACCAAGGCAACGTCTTTTCACTTCCAATTTCGTGAAATAACCAATTTTTATTATTAAATTGAATGTTATAAGGTGAAATTCATGTCTCCGCTGAAAATCGACATTCTGACATGATTTTCTATTTCAAATAGACAAAAGGAACTCAAGAAACGGGAAAAAAATCCTCACGACTCTGCAGAGAAGCCAAGACAACGTTTTTTCACTTCCAATTTCGTGAAAAAACGAGTATTTGTCATGATATCGGATGTTATAAGCAGAAATTCATAAAGTTGGGATTCTCCCATGATTTTCAATTTCAAATAGGCAAAAGGAACTCAAGAAACGGGAAAAAAACCTCACGACCCTAGAGAGAAACCAAGGCAACGTTTTTTCACTTCCAATTTCGTGAAATAACAGGTTTTTATCATGAAATTGTATGTTATAAGGCGAAATTCATGTCTCCGCTGAAAATCGACCTTCCACCATGATCTTCAGTTCCAAATAGGCAACAGAAACTGAAGAAACAGGGGGAGATTTCTCATTGTCCTCGAGAGACGCCAAGGCAACGTATTTTCACTTCCAATTTCGTGAAAAAACCAATTTTTATTATGAAATTGAATGTTATAAGGTGAAATTCATGTCTCCGCTGAAAATCGACATTCTGCCATGATTTTCAGTTCCAAATAGGCAAAAGAAACTGAAGAGACAGGGAAAAATTTCTCATTGCAATCGAGAGACGCCAAGGCAACGTCTTTTCACTTCCAATTTCGTGAAAAAACCAATTTTTATTATTAAATTGAATGTTATAAGGTGAAATTCATGTCTCCCCTGAAAATCGACATTCTGACATGGTTTTCTATTTCAAATAGACAAAATTAACTCAAGAAACGGGAAAAAAAATCCTCACGACTCTGCAGAGAAGCCAAGACAACGTTTTTTCACTTGCAATTTCGTGAAAAAACGAGTATTTGTCATGATATCGGATGTTATAAGCAGAAATTCATAAAGTTGGGATTCTCCCATGATTTTCAATTTCAAATAGGCAAAAGGAACTCAAGAAACGGGAAAAAAACTGACGACCTTAGAGAGAAACCAAGGCAACGTCTTTTCACTTCCAATTTCGTGAAATAACCAATTTTTATTATTAAATTGAATGTTATAAGGTGAAATTCATGTCTCCGCTGAAAATCGACATTCTGACATGATTTTCTATTTCAAATAGACAAAAGGAACTCAAGAAACGGGAAAAAAATCCTCACGACTCTGCAGAGAAGCCAAGACAACGTTTTTTCACTTCCAATTTCGTGAAAAAACGAGTATTTGTCATGATATCGGATGTTATAAGCAGAAATTCATAAAGTTGGGATTCTCCCATGATTTTCAATTTCAAATAGGCAAAAGGAACTCAAGAAACGGGAAAAAAACCTCACGACCTTAGAGAGAAACCAAGGCAACGTTTTTTCACTTCTAATTTCGTGAAAAAACGAGTTTTTATCATGAAATTGTATGTTATAAGGCGAAATTCATGTCTCCGCTGAAAATCGACCTTCCACCATGATCTTCAGTTCCAAATAGGCAAAAGAAACGGAAGAAACAGGGAAAAATTTCTCATTGCAATCGAGAGACGCCAAGGCAACGTGTTTTCACTTTCAATTTCGTGAAATAACGAGTTTTTATCATGATATTGAATGTTGTAAGCAAAAACTCATATTTCTGCTGAAAATCGAGATTTTCCCATGACTTTCAATTTCAACTAGGCAAAAGGAACTCAAGAAATGGGAAAAAAATCCTCACGACTCTGGAGAGAAGCCAAGACGACGTTTTTTCACTTCCAATTTCGTGAAAAAACGAGTTTTTATCATAAAATTGTATGTTATAAGGCGAAATTCATGTCTCCGCTGAAAATCGACCTTCCACCATGATCTTTAGTTCCAAATAGGCAAAAGAAACTGAAGAAACAGGGAGAAATTTCTCACTGCCCTCGAGAGACGCTAAGGCAACGTGTTTTCACTTACAATTTCGTGAAATAACGAGTTTTTATCATGATATTGGATGTTATAAGCAGAAATTCATATCTCCGCTAAAAGTCGGGATTCTCCCATGATTTTCCATTTCAAAAAGGCAAAAGGAACTCAAGAAACGGGAAAAAAACCTCACGACCTTAGAGAGAAACCAAGGCAACGTTTTTTCACTTCTAATTTCGTGAAAAAACGAGTTTTTATCATGAAATTGTATGTTATAAGGCGAAATTCATGTCTCCGCTGAAAATCGACCTTCCACCATGATCTTCAGTTCCAAATAGGCAAAAGAAACTGAAGAAACAGGGAAAAATTTCTCATTGCAATCGAGAGACGCCAAGGCAACGTGTTTTCACTTTCAATTTCGTGAAATAACGAGTTTTTATCATGACATTGAATGTTGTAAGCAAAAACTCATATTTCTGCTGAAAATCGAGATTTTCCCATGACTTTCAATTTCAACTAGGCAAAAGGGACTCAAGAAATGGGAAAAAAATCCTCACGACTCTGGAGAGAAGCCAAGACGACGTTTTTTCACTTCCAATTTCGTGAAATAACGAGTTTTTATCATGAAAATGTATGTTATAAGGCGAAATTCATGTCTCCGCTGAAAATCGACCTTCCACCATGATTTTTAGTTCCAAATAGGCAAAAGAAACTGAAGAAACGGGGAGAAATTTCTCACTGCCCTCGAGAGACGCTAAGGCAACGTTTTTTCACTTCCAATTTCGTGAAATACCGAGTTTTTATCATGATATTGGATGTTATAAGGTGAAATACATGTCTCCGCTGAAAATCGACATTCTGCCATGATTTTCAGTTCCAAATAGGCAGAAGAAACTGAAGAAACAGGGAAAAATTTCTCATTGCAATCGAGAGACGCCAAGGCAACGTGTTTTCACTTCCAATTTCGTGAAATAACGAGTTTTTATCATGATATTGGATGTTATAAGCAGAAATTCATATCTCCGCTAAAAGTCGGGATTCTCCCATGATTTTCAATTTCAAAAAGGCAAAAGGAACTCAAGAAACGGGAAAAAAAACCTCACGACCCTAGAGAGAAACCAAGGCAACGTTTTTTCACTTCCAATTTCGTGAAATAACAGGTTTTTATCATGAAATTGTATGTTATAAGGCGAAATTCATGTCTCCGCTGAAAATCGACCTTCCACCATGATCTTCAGTTCCAAATAGGCAACAGAAACTGAAGAAACAGGGGGAGATTTCTCATTGTCCTCGAGAGACGCCAAGGCAACGTATTTTCACTTCCAATTTCGTGAAAAAACCAATTTTTATTATGAAATTGAATGTTATAAGGTGAAATTCATGTCTCCGCTGAAAATCGACATTCTGCCATGATTTTCAGTTCCAAATAGGCAAAAGAAACTGAAGAGACAGGGAAAAATTTCTCATTGCAATCGAGAGACGCCAAGGCAACGTCTTTTCACTTCCAATTTCGTGAAAAAACCAATTTTTATTATTAAATTGAATGTTATAAGGTGAAATTCATGTCTCCCCTGAAAATCGACATTCTGACATGGTTTTCTATTTCAAATAGACAAAATTAACTCAAGAAACGGGAAAAAAATCCTCACGACTCTGCAGAGAAGCCAAGACAACGTTTTTTCACTTGCAATTTCGTGAAAAAACGAGTATTTGTCATGATATCGGATGTTATAAGCAGAAATTCATAAAGTTGGGATTCTCCCATGATTTTCAATTTCAAATAGGCAAAAGGAACTCAAGAAACGGGAAAAAAACTGACGACCTTAGAGAGAAACCAAGGCAACGTCTTTTCACTTCCAATTTCGTGAAATAACCAATTTTTATTATTAAATTGAATGTTATAAGGTGAAATTCATGTCTCCGCTGAAAATCGACATTCTGACATGATTTTCTATTTCAAATAGACAAAAGGAACTCAAGAAACGGGAAAAAAATCCTCACGACTCTGCAGAGAAGCCAAGACAACGTTTTTTCACTTCCAATTTCGTGAAAAAACGAGTATTTGTCATGATATCGGATGTTATAAGCAGAAATTCATAAAGTTGGGATTCTCCCATGATTTTCAATTTCAAATAGGCAAAAGGAACTCAAGAAACGGGAAAAAAACCTCACGACCTTAGAGAGAAACCAAGGCAACGTTTTTTCACTTCTAATTTCGTGAAAAAACGAGTTTTTATCATGAAATTGTATGTTATAAGGCGAAATTCATGTCTCCGCTGAAAATCGACCTTCCACCATGATCTTCAGTTCCAAATAGGCAAAAGAAACGGAAGAAACAGGGAAAAATTTCTCATTGCAATCGAGAGACGCCAAGGCAACGTGTTTTCACTTTCAATTTCGTGAAATAACGAGTTTTTATCATGATATTGAATGTTGTAAGCAAAAACTCATATTTCTGCTGAAAATCGAGATTTTCCCATGACTTTCAATTTCAACTAGGCAAAAGGAACTCAAGAAATGGGAAAAAAATCCTCACGACTCTGGAGAGAAGCCAAGACGACGTTTTTTCACTTCCAATTTCGTGAAAAAACGAGTTTTTATCATAAAATTGTATGTTATAAGGCGAAATTCATGTCTCCGCTGAAAATCGACCTTCCACCATGATCTTTAGTTCCAAATAGGCAAAAGAAACTGAAGAAACAGGGAGAAATTTCTCACTGCCCTCGAGAGACGCTAAGGCAACGTGTTTTCACTTACAATTTCGTGAAATAACGAGTTTTTATCATGATATTGGATGTTATAAGCAGAAATTCATATCTCCGCTAAAAGTCGGGATTCTCCCATGATTTTCCATTTCAAAAAGGCAAAAGGAACTCAAGAAACGGGAAAAAAACCTCACGACCTTAGAGAGAAACCAAGGCAACGTTTTTTCACTTCTAATTTCGTGAAAAAACGAGTTTTTATCATGAAATTGTATGTTATAAGGCGAAATTCATGTCTCCGCTGAAAATCGACCTTCCACCATGATCTTCAGTTCCAAATAGGCAAAAGAAACTGAAGAAACAGGGAAAAATTTCTCATTGCAATCGAGAGACGCCAAGGCAACGTGTTTTCACTTTCAATTTCGTGAAATAACGAGTTTTTATCATGACATTGAATGTTGTAAGCAAAAACTCATATTTCTGCTGAAAATCGAGATTTTCCCATGACTTTCAATTTCAACTAGGCAAAAGGGACTCAAGAAATGGGAAAAAAATCCTCACGACTCTGGAGAGAAGCCAAGACGACGTTTTTTCACTTCCAATTTCGTGAAATAACGAGTTTTTATCATGAAAATGTATGTTATAAGGCGAAATTCATGTCTCCGCTGAAAATCGACCTTCCACCATGATTTTTAGTTCCAAATAGGCAAAAGAAACTGAAGAAACGGGGAGAAATTTCTCACTGCCCTCGAGAGACGCTAAGGCAACGTTTTTTCACTTCCAATTTCGTGAAATACCGAGTTTTTATCATGATATTGGATGTTATAAGGTGAAATACATGTCTCCGCTGAAAATCGACATTCTGCCATGATTTTCAGTTCCAAATAGGCAGAAGAAACTGAAGAAACAGGGAAAAATTTCTCATTGCAATCGAGAGACGCCAAGGCAACGTGTTTTCACTTCCAATTTCGTGAAATAACGAGTTTTTATCATGATATTGGATGTTATAAGCAGAAATTCATATCTCCGCTAAAAGTCGGGATTCTCCCATGATTTTCAATTTCAAAAAGGCAAAAGGAACTCAAGAAACGGGAAAAAAAACCTCACGACCCTAGAGAGAAACCAAGGCAACGTTTTTTCACTTCCAATTTCGTGAAATAACAGGTTTTTATCATGAAATTGTATGTTATAAGGCGAAATTCATGTCTCCGCTGAAAATCGACCTTCCACCATGATCTTCAGTTCCAAATAGGCAACAGAAACTGAAGAAACAGGGGGAGATTTCTCATTGTCCTCGAGAGACGCCAAGGCAACGTATTTTCACTTCCAATTTCGTGAAAAAACCAATTTTTATTATGAAATTGAATGTTATAAGGTGAAATTCATGTCTCCGCTGAAAATCGACATTCTGCCATGATTTTCAGTTCCAAATAGGCAAAAGAAACTGAAGAGACAGGGAAAAATTTCTCATTGCAATCGAGAGACGCCAAGGCAACGTCTTTTCACTTCCAATTTCGTGAAAAAACCAATTTTTATTATTAAATTGAATGTTATAAGGTGAAATTCATGTCTCCCCTGAAAATCGACATTCTGACATGGTTTTCTATTTCAAATAGACAAAATTAACTCAAGAAACGGGAAAAAAATCCTCACGACTCTGCAGAGAAGCCAAGACAACGTTTTTTCACTTGCAATTTCGTGAAAAAACGAGTATTTGTCATGATATCGGATGTTATAAGCAGAAATTCATAAAGTTGGGATTCTCCCATGATTTTCAATTTCAAATAGGCAAAAGGAACTCAAGAAACGGGAAAAAAACTGACGACCTTAGAGAGAAACCAAGGCAACGTCTTTTCACTTCCAATTTCGTGAAATAACCAATTTTTATTATTAAATTGAATGTTATAAGGTGAAATTCATGTCTCCGCTGAAAATCGACATTCTGACATGATTTTCTATTTCAAATAGACAAAAGGAACTCAAGAAACGGGAAAAAAATCCTCACGACTCTGCAGAGAAGCCAAGACAACGTTTTTTCACTTCCAATTTCGTGAAAAAACGAGTATTTGTCATGATATCGGATGTTATAAGCAGAAATTCATAAAGTTGGGATTCTCCCATGATTTTCAATTTCAAATAGGCAAAAGGAACTCAAGAAACGGGAAAAAAACCTCACGACCTTAGAGAGAAACCAAGGCAACGTTTTTTCACTTCTAATTTCGTGAAAAAACGAGTTTTTATCATGAAATTGTATGTTATAAGGCGAAATTCATGTCTCCGCTGAAAATCGACCTTCCACCATGATCTTCAGTTCCAAATAGGCAAAAGAAACGGAAGAAACAGGGAAAAGTTTCTCATTGCAATCGAGAGACGCCAAGGCAACGTGTTTTCACTTTCAATTTCGTGAAATAACGAGTTTTTATCATGATATTGAATGTTGTAAGCAAAAACTCATATTTCTGCTGAAAATCGAGATTTTCCCATGACTTTCAATTTCAACTAGGCAAAAGGAACTCAAGAAATGGGAAAAAAATCCTCACGACTCTGGAGAGAAGCCAAGACGACGTTTTTTCACTTCCAATTTCGTGAAAAAACGAGTTTTTATCATAAAATTGTATGTTATAAGGCGAAATTCATGTCTCCGCTGAAAATCGACCTTCCACCATGATCTTTAGTTCCAAATAGGCAAAAGAAACTGAAGAAACAGGGAGAAATTTCTCACTGCCCTCGAAAGACGCTAAGGCAACGTGTTTTCACTTACAATTTCGTGAAATAACGAGTTTTTATCATGATATTGGATGTTATAAGCAGAAATTCATATCTCCGCTAAAAGTCGGGATTCTCCCATGATTTTCCATTTCAAAAAGGCAAAAGGAACTCAAGAAACGGGAAAAAAACCTCACGACCTTAGAGAGAAACCAAGGCAACGTTTTTTCACTTCTAATTTCGTGAAAAAACGAGTTTTTATCATGAAATTGTATGTTATAAGGCGAAATTCATGTCTCCGCTGAAAATCGACCTTCCACCATGATCTTCAGTTCCAAATAGGCAAAAGAAACTGAAGAAACAGGGAAAAATTTCTCATTGCAATCGAGAGACGCCAAGGCAACGTGTTTTCACTTTCAATTTCGTGAAATAACGAGTTTTTATCATGACATTGAATGTTGTAAGCAAAAACTCATATTTCTGCTGAAAATCGAGATTTTCCCATGACTTTCAATTTCAACTAGGCAAAAGGGACTCAAGAAATGGGAAAAAAATCCTCACGACTCTGGAGAGAAGCCAAGACGACGTTTTTTCACTTCCAATTTCGTGAAATAACGAGTTTTTATCATGAAAATGTATGTTATAAGGCGAAATTCATGTCTCCGCTGAAAATCGACCTTCCACCATGATTTTTAGTTCCAAATAGGCAAAAGAAACTGAAGAAACGGGGAGAAATTTCTCACTGCCCTCGAGAGACGCTAAGGCAACGTTTTTTCACTTCCAATTTCGTGAAATACCGAGTTTTTATCATGATATTGGATGTTATAAGGTGAAATACATGTCTCCGCTGAAAATCGACATTCTGCCATGATTTTCAGTTCCAAATAGGCAGAAGAAACTGAAGAAACAGGGAAAAATTTCTCATTGCAATCGAGAGACGCCAAGGCAACGTGTTTTCACTTCCAATTTCGTGAAATAACGAGTTTTTATCATGATATTGGATGTTATAAGCAGAAATTCATATCTCCGCTAAAAGTCGGGATTCTCCCATGATTTTCAATTTCAAAAAGGCAAAAGGAACTCAAGAAACGGGAAAAAAAACCTCACGACCCTAGAGAGAAACCAAGGCAACGTTTTTTCACTTCCAATTTCGTGAAAAAACGAGTTTTTATCATGAAATTGTATGTTATAAGGCGAAACTCATGTCTCCGCTAAAAATCGACCTTCCACCATGATTTTCAGTTCCAAATAGGCAAAAGAAACTGAAGAAACAGGGAAAAATTTCTCATTGCAATCGAGAGACGCCAAGGCAACGTCTTTTCACTTCGAATTTCGTGAAAAAACCAATTTTTATTATTAAATTGAATGTTATAAAGTGAAATTCATGTCTCCGCTGAAAATCGACATTCTGACATGATTTTCTATTTCAAATAGGCGAAAGGAACTCAAGAAACGGGAAAAAAATCCTCACGACTCTGCAGAGAAGCCAAGACAACGTTTTTTCACTTCCAATTTCGTGAAAAAACGAGTATTTGTCATGATATCGGATGTTATAAGCAGAAATTCATAAAGTTGGGATTCTCCCATGATTTTCAATTACAAATAGGCAAAAGGAACTCAAGAAACGGGAAAAAAACCTCACGACCCTAGAGAGAAACCAAGGCAACGTTTTTTCACTTCCAATTTCGTGAAAAAACGAGTTTTTATCATGAAATTGTATGTTATAAGGCGAAATTCATGTCTCCGCTGAAAATGGACCTTCCACCATGATCTTCAGTTCCAATTAGGCAAAAGAAACTGTAGAAACAGGGAAAAATTTCTCATTGCAATCGAGAGACGCCAAGGCAACGTGTTTTCACTTACAATTTTGTGAAATAACGAGTTTTTATCATGATATTGGACGTTATAAGCAGAAATGCGTATCTTCGCTAAAAGTCTGGATTCTCCCATGATTTTCAATTTCAAATAGGCAAAAGGAACTCAAGAAACGGGAAAAAAACCTCACGACCCTGGAGAGAAACCAAGGCAACGTTTTTTCACTTCCAATTTCGTGAAAAAACGAGTTTTTATCATGAAATTGTATGTTATAAAACGAAATTCATGTCTCCGCTGAAAATCGACCTTCCACGATGATCTTCAGTTCCAAATAGGCAACAGAAACTGAAGAAACAGGGGGAGATTTCTCATTGTCCTCGAGAGACGCCAAGGCAACGTATTTTCACTTCCAATTTCGTGAAAAAACCAATTTTTATTATGAAATTGAATGTTATAAGGTGAAATTCATGTCTCCGCTGAAAATCGACATTCTGCCATGATTTTCAGTTCCAAATAGGCAAAAGAAACTGAAGAAACAGGGAAAAATTTCTCATTGCAATCGAGAGACGCCAAGGCAACGTCTTTTCACTTCCAATTTCGTGAAAAAACCAATTTTTATTATTAAATTGAATGTTATAAGGTGAAATTAATGTCTCCGCTGAAAATCGACATTCTGACATGATTTTCTATTTCAAATAGACAAAAGGAACTCAAGAAACGGGAAAAAAATCCTCACGACTCTGCAGAGAAGCCAAGACAACGTTTTTTCACTTCCAATTTCGTGAAAAAACGAGTATTTGTCATGATATCGGATGTTATAAGCAGAAATTCATAAAGTTGGGATTCTCCCATGATTTTCAATTTCAAATAGGCAAAAGGAACTCAAGAAACGGGAAAAAAACCTCACGACCCTGGAGAGAAACCAAGGCAACGTTTTTTCACTTCCAATTTCGTGAAAAAACGAGTTTTTATCATGAAATTGTATGTTATAAGGCGAAATTGATGTCTCCGCTGAAAATCGACCTTCCACCATGATCTTCAGTTCCAAATAGGCAAAAGAAACGGAAGAAACAGGGAAAAATTTCTCATTGCAATCGAGAGACGCCAAGGCAACGTGTTTTCACTTTCAATTTCGTGAAATAACGAGTTTTTATCATGATATCGAATGTTGTAAGCAAAAACTCATATTTCTGCTGAAAATCGAGATTTTCCCATGACTTTCAATTTCAACTAGGCAAAAGGAACTCAAGAAATGGGAAAAAAATCCTCACGACTCTGGAGAGAAGCCAAGACGACGTTTTTTCACTTCCAATTTCGTGAAAAAACGAGTTTTTATCATAAAATTGTATGTTATAAGGCGAAATTCATGTCTCCGCTGAAAATCGACCTTCCACCATGATCTTTAGTTCCAAATAGGCAAAAGAAACTGAAGAAACAGGGAGAAATTTCTCACTGCCCTCGAGAGACGCTAAGGCAACGTGTTTTCACTTACAATTTCGTGAAATAACGAGTTTTTATCATGATATTGGATGTTATAAGCAGAAATTCATATCTCCGCTAAAAGTCGGGATTCTCCCATGATTTTCCATTTCAAAAAGGCAAAAGGAACTCAAGAAACGGGAAAAAAACCTCACGACCTTAGAGAGAAACCAAGGCAACGTTTTTTCACTTCTAATTTCGTGAAAAAACAAGTTTTTATCATGAAATTGTATGTTATAAGGCGAAATTCATGTCTCCGCTGAAAATCGACCTTCCACCATGATCTTCAGTTCCAAATAGGCAAAAGAAACTGAAGAAACAGGGAAAAATTTCTCATTGCAATCGAGAGACGCCAAGGCAACGTGTTTTCACTTTCAATTTCGTGAAATAACGAGTTTTTATCATGACATTGAATGTTGTAAGCAAAAACTCATATTTCTGCTGAAAATCGAGATTTTCCCATGACTTTCAATTTCAACTAGGCAAAAGGGACTCAAGAAATGGGAAAAAAATCCTCACGACTCTGGAGAGAAGCCAAGACGACGTTTTTTCACTTCCAATTTCGTGAAATAACGAGTTTTTATCTTGAAAATGTATGTTATAAGGCGAAATTCATGTCTCCGCTGAAAATCAACCTTCCACCATGATTTTTAGTTCCAAATAGGCAAAAGAAACTGAAGAAACGGGGAGTAATTTCTCACTGCCCTCGAGAGACGCTAAGGCAACGTTTTTTCACTTCCAATTTCGTGAAATACCGAGTTTTTATCATGATATTGGATGTTATAAGGTGAAATACATGTCTCCGCTGAAAATCGACATTCTGCCATGATTTTCAGTTCCAAATAGGCAGAAGAAACTGAAGAAACAGGGAAAAATTTCTCATTGCAATCGAGAGACGCCAAGGCAACGTGTTTTCACTTCCAATTTCGTGAAATAACGAGTTTTTATCATGATATTGGATGTTATAAGCAGAAATTCATATCTCCGCTAAAAGTCGGGATTCTCCCATGATTTTCAATTTCAAAAAGGCAAAAGGAACTCAAGAAACGGGAAAAAAAACCTCACGACCCTAGAGAGAAACCAAGGCAACGTTTTTTCACTTCCAATTTCGTGAAATAACAGGTTTTTATCATGAAATTGTATGTTATAAGGCGAAATTCATGTCTCCGCTGAAAATCGACCTTCCACCATGATCTTCAGTTCCAAATAGGCAACAGAAACTGAAGAAACAGGGGGAGATTTCTCATTGTCCTCGAGAGACGCCAAGGCAACGTATTTTCACTTCCAATTTCGTGAAAAAACCAATTTTTATTATGAAATTGAATGTTATAAGGTGAAATTCATGTCTCCGCTGAAAATCGACATTCTGCCATGATTTTCAGTTCCAAATAGGCAAAAGAAACTGAAGAGACAGGGAAAAATTTCTCATTGCAATCGAGAGACGCCAAGGCAACGTCTTTTCACTTCCAATTTCGTGAAAAAACCAATTTTTATTATTAAATTGAATGTTATAAGGTGAAATTCATGTCTCCCCTGAAAATCGACATTCTGACATGGTTTTCTATTTCAAATAGACAAAATTAACTCAAGAAACGGGAAAAAAATCCTCACGACTCTGCAGAGAAGCCAAGACAACGTTTTTTCACTTGCAATTTCGTGAAAAAACGAGTATTTGTCATGATATCGGATGTTATAAGCAGAAATTCATAAAGTTGGGATTCTCCCATGATTTTCAATTTCAAATAGGCAAAAGGAACTCAAGAAACGGGAAAAAAACTGACGACCTTAGAGAGAAACCAAGGCAACGTCTTTTCACTTCCAATTTCGTGAAATAACCAATTTTTATTATTAAATTGAATGTTATAAGGTGAAATTCATGTCTCCGCTGAAAATCGACATTCTGACATGATTTTCTATTTCAAATAGACAAAAGGAACTCAAGAAACGGGAAAAAAATCCTCACGACTCTGCAGAGAAGCCAAGACAACGTTTTTTCACTTCCAATTTCGTGAAAAAACGAGTATTTGTCATGATATCGGATGTTATAAGCAGAAATTCATAAAGTTGGGATTCTCCCATGATTTTCAATTTCAAATAGGCAAAAGGAACTCAAGAAACGGGAAAAAAACCTCACGACCTTAGAGAGAAACCAAGGCAACGTTTTTTCACTTCTAATTTCGTGAAAAAACGAGTTTTTATCATGAAATTGTATGTTATAAGGCGAAATTCATGTCTCCGCTGAAAATCGACCTTCCACCATGATCTTCAGTTCCAAATAGGCAAAAGAAACGGAAGAAACAGGGAAAAATTTCTCATTGCAATCGAGAGACGCCAAGGCAACGTGTTTTCACTTTCAATTTCGTGAAATAACGAGTTTTTATCATGATATTGAATGTTGTAAGCAAAAACTCATATTTCTGCTGAAAATCGAGATTTTCCCATGACTTTCAATTTCAACTAGGCAAAAGGAACTCAAGAAATGGGAAAAAAATCCTCACGACTCTGGAGAGAAGCCAAGACGACGTTTTTTCACTTCCAATTTCGTGAAAAAACGAGTTTTTATCATAAAATTGTATGTTATAAGGCGAAATTCATGTCTCCGCTGAAAATCGACCTTCCACCATGATCTTTAGTTCCAAATAGGCAAAAGAAACTGAAGAAACAGGGAGAAATTTCTCACTGCCCTCGAGAGACGCTAAGGCAACGTGTTTTCACTTACAATTTCGTGAAATAACGAGTTTTTATCATGATATTGGATGTTATAAGCAGAAATTCATATCTCCGCTAAAAGTCGGGATTCTCCCATGATTTTCCATTTCAAAAAGGCAAAAGGAACTCAAGAAACGGGAAAAAAACCTCACGACCTTAGAGAGAAACCAAGGCAACGTTTTTTCACTTCTAATTTCGTGAAAAAACGAGTTTTTATCATGAAATTGTATGTTATAAGGCGAAATTCATGTCTCCGCTGAAAATCGACCTTCCACCATGATCTTCAGTTCCAAATAGGCAAAAGAAACTGAAGAAACAGGGAAAAATTTCTCATTGCAATCGAGAGACGCCAAGGCAACGTGTTTTCACTTTCAATTTCGTGAAATAACGAGTTTTTATCATGACATTGAATGTTGTAAGCAAAAACTCATATTTCTGCTGAAAATCGAGATTTTCCCATGACTTTCAATTTCAACTAGGCAAAAGGGACTCAAGAAATGGGAAAAAAATCCTCACGACTCTGGAGAGAAGCCAAGACGACGTTTTTTCACTTCCAATTTCGTGAAATAACGAGTTTTTATCATGAAAATGTATGTTATAAGGCGAAATTCATGTCTCCGCTGAAAATCGACCTTCCACCATGATTTTTAGTTCCAAATAGGCAAAAGAAACTGAAGAAACGGGGAGAAATTTCTCACTGCCCTCGAGAGACGCTAAGGCAACGTTTTTTCACTTCCAATTTCGTGAAATACCGAGTTTTTATCATGATATTGGATGTTATAAGGTGAAATACATGTCTCCGCTGAAAATCGACATTCTGCCATGATTTTCAGTTCCAAATAGGCAGAAGAAACTGAAGAAACAGGGAAAAATTTCTCATTGCAATCGAGAGACGCCAAGGCAACGTGTTTTCACTTCCAATTTCGTGAAATAACGAGTTTTTATCATGATATTGGATGTTATAAGCAGAAATTCATATCTCCGCTAAAAGTCGGGATTCTCCCATGATTTTCAATTTCAAAAAGGCAAAAGGAACTCAAGAAACGGGAAAAAAAACCTCACGACCCTAGAGAGAAACCAAGGCAACGTTTTTTCACTTCCAATTTCGTGAAATAACAGGTTTTTATCATGAAATTGTATGTTATAAGGCGAAATTCATGTCTCCGCTGAAAATCGACCTTCCACCATGATCTTCAGTTCCAAATAGGCAACAGAAACTGAAGAAACAGGGGGAGATTTCTCATTGTCCTCGAGAGACGCCAAGGCAACGTATTTTCACTTCCAATTTCGTGAAAAAACCAATTTTTATTATGAAATTGAATGTTATAAGGTGAAATTCATGTCTCCGCTGAAAATCGACATTCTGCCATGATTTTCAGTTCCAAATAGGCAAAAGAAACTGAAGAGACAGGGAAAAATTTCTCATTGCAATCGAGAGACGCCAAGGCAACGTCTTTTCACTTCCAATTTCGTGAAAAAACCAATTTTTATTATTAAATTGAATGTTATAAGGTGAAATTCATGTCTCCCCTGAAAATCGACATTCTGACATGGTTTTCTATTTCAAATAGACAAAATTAACTCAAGAAACGGGAAAAAAATCCTCACGACTCTGCAGAGAAGCCAAGACAACGTTTTTTCACTTGCAATTTCGTGAAAAAACGAGTATTTGTCATGATATCGGATGTTATAAGCAGAAATTCATAAAGTTGGGATTCTCCCATGATTTTCAATTTCAAATAGGCAAAAGGAACTCAAGAAACGGGAAAAAAACTGACGACCTTAGAGAGAAACCAAGGCAACGTCTTTTCACTTCCAATTTCGTGAAATAACCAATTTTTATTATTAAATTGAATGTTATAAGGTGAAATTCATGTCTCCGCTGAAAATCGACATTCTGACATGATTTTCTATTTCAAATAGACAAAAGGAACTCAAGAAACGGGAAAAAAATCCTCACGACTCTGCAGAGAAGCCAAGACAACGTTTTTTCACTTCCAATTTCGTGAAAAAACGAGTATTTGTCATGATATCGGATGTTATAAGCAGAAATTCATAAAGTTGGGATTCTCCCATGATTTTCAATTTCAAATAGGCAAAAGGAACTCAAGAAACGGGAAAAAAACCTCACGACCTTAGAGAGAAACCAAGGCAACGTTTTTTCACTTCTAATTTCGTGAAAAAACGAGTTTTTATCATGAAATTGTATGTTATAAGGCGAAATTCATGTCTCCGCTGAAAATCGACCTTCCACCATGATCTTCAGTTCCAAATAGGCAAAAGAAACGGAAGAAACAGGGAAAAATTTCTCATTGCAATCGAGAGACGCCAAGGCAACGTGTTTTCACTTTCAATTTCGTGAAATAACGAGTTTTTATCATGATATTGAATGTTGTAAGCAAAAACTCATATTTCTGCTGAAAATCGAGATTTTCCCATGACTTTCAATTTCAACTAGGCAAAAGGAACTCAAGAAATGGGAAAAAAATCCTCACGACTCTGGAGAGAAGCCAAGACGACGTTTTTTCACTTCCAATTTCGTGAAAAAACGAGTTTTTATCATAAAATTGTATGTTATAAGGCGAAATTCATGTCTCCGCTGAAAATCGACCTTCCACCATGATCTTTAGTTCCAAATAGGCAAAAGAAACTGAAGAAACAGGGAGAAATTTCTCACTGCCCTCGAGAGACGCTAAGGCAACGTGTTTTCACTTACAATTTCGTGAAATAACGAGTTTTTATCATGATATTGGATGTTATAAGCAGAAATTCATATCTCCGCTAAAAGTCGGGATTCTCCCATGATTTTCCATTTCAAAAAGGCAAAAGGAACTCAAGAAACGGGAAAAAAACCTCACGACCTTAGAGAGAAACCAAGGCAACGTTTTTTCACTTCTAATTTCGTGAAAAAACGAGTTTTTATCATGAAATTGTATGTTATAAGGCGAAATTCATGTCTCCGCTGAAAATCGACCTTCCACCATGATCTTCAGTTCCAAATAGGCAAAAGAAACTGAAGAAACAGGGAAAAATTTCTCATTGCAATCGAGAGACGCCAAGGCAACGTGTTTTCACTTTCAATTTCGTGAAATAACGAGTTTTTATCATGACATTGAATGTTGTAAGCAAAAACTCATATTTCTGCTGAAAATCGAGATTTTCCCATGACTTTCAATTTCAACTAGGCAAAAGGGACTCAAGAAATGGGAAAAAAATCCTCACGACTCTGGAGAGAAGCCAAGACGACGTTTTTTCACTTCCAATTTCGTGAAATAACGAGTTTTTATCATGAAAATGTATGTTATAAGGCGAAATTCATGTCTCCGCTGAAAATCGACCTTCCACCATGATTTTTAGTTCCAAATAGGCAAAAGAAACTGAAGAAACGGGGAGAAATTTCTCACTGCCCTCGAGAGACGCTAAGGCAACGTTTTTTCACTTCCAATTTCGTGAAATACCGAGTTTTTATCATGATATTGGATGTTATAAGGTGAAATACATGTCTCCGCTGAAAATCGACATTCTGCCATGATTTTCAGTTCCAAATAGGCAGAAGAAACTGAAGAAACAGGGAAAAATTTCTCATTGCAATCGAGAGACGCCAAGGCAACGTGTTTTCACTTCCAATTTCGTGAAATAACGAGTTTTTATCATGATATTGGATGTTATAAGCAGAAATTCATATCTCCGCTAAAAGTCGGGATTCTCCCATGATTTTCAATTTCAAAAAGGCAAAAGGAACTCAAGAAACGGGAAAAAAAACCTCACGACCCTAGAGAGAAACCAAGGCAACGTTTTTTCACTTCCAATTTCGTGAAATAACAGGTTTTTATCATGAAATTGTATGTTATAAGGCGAAATTCATGTCTCCGCTGAAAATCGACCTTCCACCATGATCTTCAGTTCCAAATAGGCAACAGAAACTGAAGAAACAGGGGGAGATTTCTCATTGTCCTCGAGAGACGCCAAGGCAACGTATTTTCACTTCCAATTTCGTGAAAAAACCAATTTTTATTATGAAATTGAATGTTATAAGGTGAAATTCATGTCTCCGCTGAAAATCGACATTCTGCCATGATTTTCAGTTCCAAATAGGCAAAAGAAACTGAAGAGACAGGGAAAAATTTCTCATTGCAATCGAGAGACGCCAAGGCAACGTCTTTTCACTTCCAATTTCGTGAAAAAACCAATTTTTATTATTAAATTGAATGTTATAAGGTGAAATTCATGTCTCCCCTGAAAATCGACATTCTGACATGGTTTTCTATTTCAAATAGACAAAATTAACTCAAGAAACGGGAAAAAAATCCTCACGACTCTGCAGAGAAGCCAAGACAACGTTTTTTCACTTGCAATTTCGTGAAAAAACGAGTATTTGTCATGATATCGGATGTTATAAGCAGAAATTCATAAAGTTGGGATTCTCCCATGATTTTCAATTTCAAATAGGCAAAAGGAACTCAAGAAACGGGAAAAAAACTGACGACCTTAGAGAGAAACCAAGGCAACGTCTTTTCACTTCCAATTTCGTGAAATAACCAATTTTTATTATTAAATTGAATGTTATAAGGTGAAATTCATGTCTCCGCTGAAAATCGACATTCTGACATGATTTTCTATTTCAAATAGACAAAAGGAACTCAAGAAACGGGAAAAAAATCCTCACGACTCTGCAGAGAAGCCAAGACAACGTTTTTTCACTTCCAATTTCGTGAAAAAACGAGTATTTGTCATGATATCGGATGTTATAAGCAGAAATTCATAAAGTTGGGATTCTCCCATGATTTTCAATTTCAAATAGGCAAAAGGAACTCAAGAAACGGGAAAAAAACCTCACGACCTTAGAGAGAAACCAAGGCAACGTTTTTTCACTTCTAATTTCGTGAAAAAACGAGTTTTTATCATGAAATTGTATGTTATAAGGCGAAATTCATGTCTCCGCTGAAAATCGACCTTCCACCATGATCTTCAGTTCCAAATAGGCAAAAGAAACGGAAGAAACAGGGAAAAGTTTCTCATTGCAATCGAGAGACGCCAAGGCAACGTGTTTTCACTTTCAATTTCGTGAAATAACGAGTTTTTATCATGATATTGAATGTTGTAAGCAAAAACTCATATTTCTGCTGAAAATCGAGATTTTCCCATGACTTTCAATTTCAACTAGGCAAAAGGAACTCAAGAAATGGGAAAAAAATCCTCACGACTCTGGAGAGAAGCCAAGACGACGTTTTTTCACTTCCAATTTCGTGAAAAAACGAGTTTTTATCATAAAATTGTATGTTATAAGGCGAAATTCATGTCTCCGCTGAAAATCGACCTTCCACCATGATCTTTAGTTCCAAATAGGCAAAAGAAACTGAAGAAACAGGGAGAAATTTCTCACTGCCCTCGAGAGACGCTAAGGCAACGTGTTTTCACTTACAATTTCGTGAAATAACGAGTTTTTATCATGATATTGGATGTTATAAGCAGAAATTCATATCTCCGCTAAAAGTCGGGATTCTCCCATGATTTTCCATTTCAAAAAGGCAAAAGGAACTCAAGAAACGGGAAAAAAACCTCACGACCTTAGAGAGAAACCAAGGCAACGTTTTTTCACTTCTAATTTCGTGAAAAAACGAGTTTTTATCATGAAATTGTATGTTATAAGGCGAAATTCATGTCTCCGCTGAAAATCGACCTTCCACCATGATCTTCAGTTCCAAATAGGCAAAAGAAACTGAAGAAACAGGGAAAAATTTCTCATTGCAATCGAGAGACGCCAAGGCAACGTGTTTTCACTTTCAATTTCGTGAAATAACGAGTTTTTATCATGACATTGAATGTTGTAAGCAAAAACTCATATTTCTGCTGAAAATCGAGATTTTCCCATGACTTTCAATTTCAACTAGGCAAAAGGGACTCAAGAAATGGGAAAAAAATCCTCACGACTCTGGAGAGAAGCCAAGACGACGTTTTTTCACTTCCAATTTCGTGAAATAACGAGTTTTTATCATGAAAATGTATGTTATAAGGCGAAATTCATGTCTCCGCTGAAAATCGACCTTCCACCATGATTTTTAGTTCCAAATAGGCAAAAGAAACTGAAGAAACGGGGAGAAATTTCTCACTGCCCTCGAGAGACGCTAAGGCAACGTTTTTTCACTTCCAATTTCGTGAAATACCGAGTTTTTATCATGATATTGGATGTTATAAGGTGAAATACATGTCTCCGCTGAAAATCGACATTCTGCCATGATTTTCAGTTCCAAATAGGCAGAAGAAACTGAAGAAACAGGGAAAAATTTCTCATTGCAATCGAGAGACGCCAAGGCAACGTGTTTTCACTTCCAATTTCGTGAAATAACGAGTTTTTATCATGATATTGGATGTTATAAGCAGAAATTCATATCTCCGCTAAAAGTCGGGATTCTCCCATGATTTTCAATTTCAAAAAGGCAAAAGGAACTCAAGAAACGGGAAAAAAAACCTCACGAACCTAGAGAGAAACCAAGGCAACGTTTTTTCACTTCCAATTTCGTGAAAAAACGAGTTTTTATCATGAAATTGTATGTTATAAGGCGAAACTCATGTCTCCGCTAAAAATCGACCTTCCACCATGATTTTCAGTTCCAAATAGGCAAAAGAAACTGAAGAAACAGGGAAAAATTTCTCATTGCAATCGAGAGACGCCAAGGCAACGTCTTTTCACTTCGAATTTCGTGAAAAAACCAATTTTTATTATTAAATTGAATGTTATAAAGTGAAATTCATGTCTCCGCTGAAAATCGACATTCTGACATGATTTTCTATTTCAAATAGGCGAAAGGAACTCAAGAAACGGGAAAAAAATCCTCACGACTCTGCAGAGAAGCCAAGACAACGTTTTTTCACTTCCAATTTCGTGAAAAAACGAGTATTTGTCATGATATCGGATGTTATAAGCAGAAATTCATAAAGTTGGGATTCTCCCATGATTTTCAATTTCAAATAGGCAAAAGGAACTCAAGAAACGGGAAAAAAACCTCACGACCCTAGAGAGAAACCAAGGCAACGTTTTTTCACTTCCAATTTCGTGAAATAACAGGTTTTTATCATGAAATTGTATGTTATAAGGCGAAATTCATGTCTCCGCTGAAAATCGACCTTCCACCATGATCTTCAGTTCCAAATAGGCAACAGAAACTGAAGAAACAGGGGGAGATTTCTCATTGTCCTCGAGAGACGCCAAGGCAACGTATTTTCACTTCCAATTTCGTGAAAAAACCAATTTTTATTATGAAATTGAATGTTATAAGGTGAAATTCATGTCTCCGCTGAAAATCGACATTCTGCCATGATTTTCAGTTCCAAATAGGCAAAAGAAACTGAAGAGACAGGGAAAAATTTCTCATTGCAATCGAGAGACGCCAAGGCAACGTCTTTTCACTTCCAATTTCGTGAAAAAACCAATTTTTATTATTAAATTGAATGTTATAAGGTGAAATTCATGTCTCCCCTGAAAATCGACATTCTGACATGGTTTTCTATTTCAAATAGACAAAATTAACTCAAGAAACGGGAAAAAAATCCTCACGACTCTGCAGAGAAGCCAAGACAACGTTTTTTCACTTGCAATTTCGTGAAAAAACGAGTATTTGTCATGATATCGGATGTTATAAGCAGAAATTCATAAAGTTGGGATTCTCCCATGATTTTCAATTTCAAATAGGCAAAAGGAACTCAAGAAACGGGAAAAAAACTGACGACCTTAGAGAGAAACCAAGGCAACGTCTTTTCACTTCCAATTTCGTGAAATAACCAATTTTTATTATTAAATTGAATGTTATAAGGTGAAATTCATGTCTCCGCTGAAAATCGACATTCTGACATGATTTTCTATTTCAAATAGACAAAAGGAACTCAAGAAACGGGAAAAAAATCCTCACGACTCTGCAGAGAAGCCAAGACAACGTTTTTTCACTTCCAATTTCGTGAAAAAACGAGTATTTGTCATGATATCGGATGTTATAAGCAGAAATTCATAAAGTTGGGATTCTCCCATGATTTTCAATTTCAAATAGGCAAAAGGAACTCAAGAAACGGGAAAAAAACCTCACGACCTTAGAGAGAAACCAAGGCAACGTTTTTTCACTTCTAATTTCGTGAAAAAACGAGTTTTTATCATGAAATTGTATGTTATAAGGCGAAATTCATGTCTCCGCTGAAAATCGACCTTCCACCATGATCTTCAGTTCCAAATAGGCAAAAGAAACGGAAGAAACAGGGAAAAATTTCTCATTGCAATCGAGAGACGCCAAGGCAACGTGTTTTCACTTTCAATTTCGTGAAATAACGAGTTTTTATCATGATATTGAATGTTGTAAGCAAAAACTCATATTTCTGCTGAAAATCGAGATTTTCCCATGACTTTCAATTTCAACTAGGCAAAAGGAACTCAAGAAATGGGAAAAAAATCCTCACGACTCTGGAGAGAAGCCAAGACGACGTTTTTTCACTTCCAATTTCGTGAAAAAACGAGTTTTTATCATAAAATTGTATGTTATAAGGCGAAATTCATGTCTCCGCTGAAAATCGACCTTCCACCATGATCTTTAGTTCCAAATAGGCAAAAGAAACTGAAGAAACAGGGAGAAATTTCTCACTGCCCTCGAGAGACGCTAAGGCAACGTGTTTTCACTTACAATTTCGTGAAATAACGAGTTTTTATCATGATATTGGATGTTATAAGCAGAAATTCATATCTCCGCTAAAAGTCGGGATTCTCCCATGATTTTCCATTTCAAAAAGGCAAAAGGAACTCAAGAAACGGGAAAAAAACCTCACGACCTTAGAGAGAAACCAAGGCAACGTTTTTTCACTTCTAATTTCGTGAAAAAACGAGTTTTTATCATGAAATTGTATGTTATAAGGCGAAATTCATGTCTCCGCTGAAAATCGACCTTCCACCATGATCTTCAGTTCCAAATAGGCAAAAGAAACTGAAGAAACAGGGAAAAATTTCTCATTGCAATCGAGAGACGCCAAGGCAACGTGTTTTCACTTTCAATTTCGTGAAATAACGAGTTTTTATCATGACATTGAATGTTGTAAGCAAAAACTCATATTTCTGCTGAAAATCGAGATTTTCCCATGACTTTCAATTTCAACTAGGCAAAAGGGACTCAAGAAATGGGAAAAAAATCCTCACGACTCTGGAGAGAAGCCAAGACGACGTTTTTTCACTTCCAATTTCGTGAAATAACGAGTTTTTATCATGAAAATGTATGTTATAAGGCGAAATTCATGTCTCCGCTGAAAATCGACCTTCCACCATGATTTTTAGTTCCAAATAGGCAAAAGAAACTGAAGAAACGGGGAGAAATTTCTCACTGCCCTCGAGAGACGCTAAGGCAACGTTTTTTCACTTCCAATTTCGTGAAATACCGAGTTTTTATCATGATATTGGATGTTATAAGGTGAAATACATGTCTCCGCTGAAAATCGACATTCTGCCATGATTTTCAGTTCCAAATAGGCAGAAGAAACTGAAGAAACAGGGAAAAATTTCTCATTGCAATCGAGAGACGCCAAGGCAACGTGTTTTCACTTCCAATTTCGTGAAATAACGAGTTTTTATCATGATATTGGATGTTATAAGCAGAAATTCATATCTCCGCTAAAAGTCGGGATTCTCCCATGATTTTCAATTTCAAAAAGGCAAAAGGAACTCAAGAAACGGGAAAAAAAACCTCACGACCCTAGAGAGAAACCAAGGCAACGTTTTTTCACTTCCAATTTCGTGAAATAACAGGTTTTTATCATGAAATTGTATGTTATAAGGCGAAATTCATGTCTCCGCTGAAAATCGACCTTCCACCATGATCTTCAGTTCCAAATAGGCAACAGAAACTGAAGAAACAGGGGGAGATTTCTCATTGTCCTCGAGAGACGCCAAGGCAACGTATTTTCACTTCCAATTTCGTGAAAAAACCAATTTTTATTATGAAATTGAATGTTATAAGGTGAAATTCATGTCTCCGCTGAAAATCGACATTCTGCCATGATTTTCAGTTCCAAATAGGCAAAAGAAACTGAAGAGACAGGGAAAAATTTCTCATTGCAATCGAGAGACGCCAAGGCAACGTCTTTTCACTTCCAATTTCGTGAAAAAACCAATTTTTATTATTAAATTGAATGTTATAAGGTGAAATTCATGTCTCCCCTGAAAATCGACATTCTGACATGGTTTTCTATTTCAAATAGACAAAATTAACTCAAGAAACGGGAAAAAAATCCTCACGACTCTGCAGAGAAGCCAAGACAACGTTTTTTCACTTGCAATTTCGTGAAAAAACGAGTATTTGTCATGATATCGGATGTTATAAGCAGAAATTCATAAAGTTGGGATTCTCCCATGATTTTCAATTTCAAATAGGCAAAAGGAACTCAAGAAACGGGAAAAAAACTGACGACCTTAGAGAGAAACCAAGGCAACGTCTTTTCACTTCCAATTTCGTGAAATAACCAATTTTTATTATTAAATTGAATGTTATAAGGTGAAATTCATGTCTCCGCTGAAAATCGACATTCTGACATGATTTTCTATTTCAAATAGACAAAAGGAACTCAAGAAACGGGAAAAAAATCCTCACGACTCTGCAGAGAAGCCAAGACAACGTTTTTTCACTTCCAATTTCGTGAAAAAACGAGTATTTGTCATGATATCGGATGTTATAAGCAGAAATTCATAAAGTTGGGATTCTCCCATGATTTTCAATTTCAAATAGGCAAAAGGAACTCAAGAAACGGGAAAAAAACCTCACGACCTTAGAGAGAAACCAAGGCAACGTTTTTTCACTTCTAATTTCGTGAAAAAACGAGTTTTTATCATGAAATTGTATGTTATAAGGCGAAATTCATGTCTCCGCTGAAAATCGACCTTCCACCATGATCTTCAGTTCCAAATAGGCAAAAGAAACGGAAGAAACAGGGAAAAATTTCTCATTGCAATCGAGAGACGCCAAGGCAACGTGTTTTCACTTTCAATTTCGTGAAATAACGAGTTTTTATCATGATATTGAATGTTGTAAGCAAAAACTCATATTTCTGCTGAAAATCGAGATTTTCCCATGACTTTCAATTTCAACTAGGCAAAAGGAACTCAAGAAATGGGAAAAAAATCCTCACGACTCTGGAGAGAAGCCAAGACGACGTTTTTTCACTTCCAATTTCGTGAAAAAACGAGTTTTTATCATAAAATTGTATGTTATAAGGCGAAATTCATGTCTCCGCTGAAAATCGACCTTCCACCATGATCTTTAGTTCCAAATAGGCAAAAGAAACTGAAGAAACAGGGAGAAATTTCTCACTGCCCTCGAGAGACGCTAAGGCAACGTGTTTTCACTTACAATTTCGTGAAATAACGAGTTTTTATCATGATATTGGATGTTATAAGCAGAAATTCATATCTCCGCTAAAAGTCGGGATTCTCCCATGATTTTCCATTTCAAAAAGGCAAAAGGAACTCAAGAAACGGGAAAAAAACCTCACGACCTTAGAGAGAAACCAAGGCAACGTTTTTTCACTTCTAATTTCGTGAAAAAACGAGTTTTTATCATGAAATTGTATGTTATAAGGCGAAATTCATGTCTCCGCTGAAAATCGACCTTCCACCATGATCTTCAGTTCCAAATAGGCAAAAGAAACTGAAGAAACAGGGAAAAATTTCTCATTGCAATCGAGAGACGCCAAGGCAACGTGTTTTCACTTTCAATTTCGTGAAATAACGAGTTTTTATCATGACATTGAATGTTGTAAGCAAAAACTCATATTTCTGCTGAAAATCGAGATTTTCCCATGACTTTCAATTTCAACTAGGCAAAAGGGACTCAAGAAATGGGAAAAAAATCCTCACGACTCTGGAGAGAAGCCAAGACGACGTTTTTTCACTTCCAATTTCGTGAAATAACGAGTTTTTATCATGAAAATGTATGTTATAAGGCGAAATTCATGTCTCCGCTGAAAATCGACCTTCCACCATGATTTTTAGTTCCAAATAGGCAAAAGAAACTGAAGAAACGGGGAGAAATTTCTCACTGCCCTCGAGAGACGCTAAGGCAACGTTTTTTCACTTCCAATTTCGTGAAATACCGAGTTTTTATCATGATATTGGATGTTATAAGGTGAAATACATGTCTCCGCTGAAAATCGACATTCTGCCATGATTTTCAGTTCCAAATAGGCAGAAGAAACTGAAGAAACAGGGAAAAATTTCTCATTGCAATCGAGAGACGCCAAGGCAACGTGTTTTCACTTCCAATTTCGTGAAATAACGAGTTTTTATCATGATATTGGATGTTATAAGCAGAAATTCATATCTCCGCTAAAAGTCGGGATTCTCCCATGATTTTCAATTTCAAAAAGGCAAAAGGAACTCAAGAAACGGGAAAAAAAACCTCACGACCCTAGAGAGAAACCAAGGCAACGTTTTTTCACTTCCAATTTCGTGAAATAACAGGTTTTTATCATGAAATTGTATGTTATAAGGCGAAATTCATGTCTCCGCTGAAAATCGACCTTCCACCATGATCTTCAGTTCCAAATAGGCAACAGAAACTGAAGAAACAGGGGGAGATTTCTCATTGTCCTCGAGAGACGCCAAGGCAACGTATTTTCACTTCCAATTTCGTGAAAAAACCAATTTTTATTATGAAATTGAATGTTATAAGGTGAAATTCATGTCTCCGCTGAAAATCGACATTCTGCCATGATTTTCAGTTCCAAATAGGCAAAAGAAACTGAAGAGACAGGGAAAAATTTCTCATTGCAATCGAGAGACGCCAAGGCAACGTCTTTTCACTTCCAATTTCGTGAAAAAACCAATTTTTATTATTAAATTGAATGTTATAAGGTGAAATTCATGTCTCCCCTGAAAATCGACATTCTGACATGGTTTTCTATTTCAAATAGACAAAATTAACTCAAGAAACGGGAAAAAAATCCTCACGACTCTGCAGAGAAGCCAAGACAACGTTTTTTCACTTGCAATTTCGTGAAAAAACGAGTATTTGTCATGATATCGGATGTTATAAGCAGAAATTCATAAAGTTGGGATTCTCCCATGATTTTCAATTTCAAATAGGCAAAAGGAACTCAAGAAACGGGAAAAAAACTGACGACCTTAGAGAGAAACCAAGGCAACGTCTTTTCACTTCCAATTTCGTGAAATAACCAATTTTTATTATTAAATTGAATGTTATAAGGTGAAATTCATGTCTCCGCTGAAAATCGACATTCTGACATGATTTTCTATTTCAAATAGACAAAAGGAACTCAAGAAACGGGAAAAAAATCCTCACGACTCTGCAGAGAAGCCAAGACAACGTTTTTTCACTTCCAATTTCGTGAAAAAACGAGTATTTGTCATGATATCGGATGTTATAAGCAGAAATTCATAAAGTTGGGATTCTCCCATGATTTTCAATTTCAAATAGGCAAAAGGAACTCAAGAAACGGGAAAAAAACCTCACGACCTTAGAGAGAAACCAAGGCAACGTTTTTTCACTTCTAATTTCGTGAAAAAACGAGTTTTTATCATGAAATTGTATGTTATAAGGCGAAATTCATGTCTCCGCTGAAAATCGACCTTCCACCATGATCTTCAGTTCCAAATAGGCAAAAGAAACGGAAGAAACAGGGAAAAGTTTCTCATTGCAATCGAGAGACGCCAAGGCAACGTGTTTTCACTTTCAATTTCGTGAAATAACGAGTTTTTATCATGATATTGAATGTTGTAAGCAAAAACTCATATTTCTGCTGAAAATCGAGATTTTCCCATGACTTTCAATTTCAACTAGGCAAAAGGAACTCAAGAAATGGGAAAAAAATCCTCACGACTCTGGAGAGAAGCCAAGACGACGTTTTTTCACTTCCAATTTCGTGAAAAAACGAGTTTTTATCATAAAATTGTATGTTATAAGGCGAAATTCATGTCTCCGCTGAAAATCGACCTTCCACCATGATCTTTAGTTCCAAATAGGCAAAAGAAACTGAAGAAACAGGGAGAAATTTCTCACTGCCCTCGAGA
The DNA here is from genome assembly GCF_019457755.1 of Venturia canescens. NCBI lineage: Eukaryota > Metazoa > Arthropoda > Insecta > Hymenoptera > Ichneumonidae > Venturia > Venturia canescens. The sequence goes on from NC_057426.1 coordinate 19,752,668, forward strand.
GACGCTAAGGCAACGTGTTTTCACTTACAATTTCGTGAAATAACGAGTTTTTATCATGATATTGGATGTTATAAGCAGAAATTCATATCTCCGCTAAAAGTCGGGATTCTCCCATGATTTTCCATTTCAAAAAGGCAAAAGGAACTCAAGAAACGGGAAAAAAACCTCACGACCTTAGAGAGAAACCAAGGCAACGTTTTTTCACTTCTAATTTCGTGAAAAAACGAGTTTTTATCATGAAATTGTATGTTATAAGGCGAAATTCATGTCTCCGCTGAAAATCGACCTTCCACCATGATCTTCAGTTCCAAATAGGCAAAAGAAACTGAAGAAACAGGGAAAAATTTCTCATTGCAATCGAGAGACGCCAAGGCAACGTGTTTTCACTTTCAATTTCGTGAAATAACGAGTTTTTATCATGACATTGAATGTTGTAAGCAAAAACTCATATTTCTGCTGAAAATCGAGATTTTCCCATGACTTTCAATTTCAACTAGGCAAAAGGGACTCAAGAAATGGGAAAAAAATCCTCACGACTCTGGAGAGAAGCCAAGACGACGTTTTTTCACTTCCAATTTCGTGAAATAACGAGTTTTTATCATGAAAATGTATGTTATAAGGCGAAATTCATGTCTCCGCTGAAAATCGACCTTCCACCATGATTTTTAGTTCCAAATAGGCAAAAGAAACTGAAGAAACGGGGAGAAATTTCTCACTGCCCTCGAGAGACGCTAAGGCAACGTTTTTTCACTTCCAATTTCGTGAAATACCGAGTTTTTATCATGATATTGGATGTTATAAGGTGAAATACATGTCTCCGCTGAAAATCGACATTCTGCCATGATTTTCAGTTCCAAATAGGCAGAAGAAACTGAAGAAACAGGGAAAAATTTCTCATTGCAATCGAGAGACGCCAAGGCAACGTGTTTTCACTTCCAATTTCGTGAAATAACGAGTTTTTATCATGATATTGGATGTTATAAGCAGAAATTCATATCTCCGCTAAAAGTCGGGATTCTCCCATGATTTTCAATTTCAAAAAGGCAAAAGGAACTCAAGAAACGGGAAAAAAAACCTCACGACCCTAGAGAGAAACCAAGGCAACGTTTTTTCACTTCCAATTTCGTGAAAAAACGAGTTTTTATCATGAAATTGTATGTTATAAGGCGAAACTCATGTCTCCGCTAAAAATCGACCTTCCACCATGATTTTCAGTTCCAAATAGGCAAAAGAAACTGAAGAAACAGGGAAAAATTTCTCATTGCAATCGAGAGACGCCAAGGCAACGTCTTTTCACTTCGAATTTCGTGAAAAAACCAATTTTTATTATTAAATTGAATGTTATAAAGTGAAATTCATGTCTCCGCTGAAAATCGACATTCTGACATGATTTTCTATTTCAAATAGGCGAAAGGAACTCAAGAAACGGGAAAAAAATCCTCACGACTCTGCAGAGAAGCCAAGACAACGTTTTTTCACTTCCAATTTCGTGAAAAAACGAGTATTTGTCATGATATCGGATGTTATAAGCAGAAATTCATAAAGTTGGGATTCTCCCATGATTTTCAATTACAAATAGGCAAAAGGAACTCAAGAAACGGGAAAAAAACCTCACGACCCTAGAGAGAAACCAAGGCAACGTTTTTTCACTTCCAATTTCGTGAAAAAACGAGTTTTTATCATGAAATTGTATGTTATAAGGCGAAATTCATGTCTCCGCTGAAAATGGACCTTCCACCATGATCTTCAGTTCCAATTAGGCAAAAGAAACTGTAGAAACAGGGAAAAATTTCTCATTGCAATCGAGAGACGCCAAGGCAACGTGTTTTCACTTACAATTTTGTGAAATAACGAGTTTTTATCATGATATTGGACGTTATAAGCAGAAATGCGTATCTTCGCTAAAAGTCTGGATTCTCCCATGATTTTCAATTTCAAATAGGCAAAAGGAACTCAAGAAACGGGAAAAAAACCTCACGACCCTGGAGAGAAACCAAGGCAACGTTTTTTCACTTCCAATTTCGTGAAAAAACGAGTTTTTATCATGAAATTGTATGTTATAAAACGAAATTCATGTCTCCGCTGAAAATCGACCTTCCACGATGATCTTCAGTTCCAAATAGGCAACAGAAACTGAAGAAACAGGGGGAGATTTCTCATTGTCCTCGAGAGACGCCAAGGCAACGTATTTTCACTTCCAATTTCGTGAAAAAACCAATTTTTATTATGAAATTGAATGTTATAAGGTGAAATTCATGTCTCCGCTGAAAATCGACATTCTGCCATGATTTTCAGTTCCAAATAGGCAAAAGAAACTGAAGAAACAGGGAAAAATTTCTCATTGCAATCGAGAGACGCCAAGGCAACGTCTTTTCACTTCCAATTTCGTGAAAAAACCAATTTTTATTATTAAATTGAATGTTATAAGGTGAAATTAATGTCTCCGCTGAAAATCGACATTCTGACATGATTTTCTATTTCAAATAGACAAAAGGAACTCAAGAAACGGGAAAAAAATCCTCACGACTCTGCAGAGAAGCCAAGACAACGTTTTTTCACTTCCAATTTCGTGAAAAAACGAGTATTTGTCATGATATCGGATGTTATAAGCAGAAATTCATAAAGTTGGGATTCTCCCATGATTTTCAATTTCAAATAGGCAAAAGGAACTCAAGAAACGGGAAAAAAACCTCACGACCTTAGAGAAAAACCAAGGCAACGTTTTTTCACTTCTAATTTCGTGAAAAAACGAGTTTTTATCATGAAATTGTATGTTATAAGGCGAAATTCATGTCTCCGCTGAAATTCGACCTTCCACCATGATCTTCAGTTCCAAATAGGCAAAAGAAACTGAAGAAACAGGGAAAAATTTCTCATTGCAATCGACAGACGCCAAGGCAACGTGTTTTCACTTTCAATTTCGTGAAATAACGAGTTTTTGTCATGATATTGAATGTTGTAAGCAAAAACTCATATTTCTGCTGAAAATCGAGATTTTCCCATGACTTTCAATTTCAACTAGGCAAAAGGAACTCAAGAAATGGGAAAAAAATCCTCACGACTCTGGAGAGAAGCCAAGACGACGTTTTTTCACTTCCAATTTCGTGAAATAACGAGTTTTTATCATGATATTGGATGTTATAAGCAGAAATTCATATCTCCGCTAAAAGTCGGGATTCTTCCATGATTTTCAATTTCAAAAAGGCAAAAGGAACTCAAGAAACGGGAAAAAAAACCTCACGACCCTAGAGAGAAACCAAGGCAACGTTTTTTCACTTCCAATTTCGTGAAATAACGAGTTTTTATCATGAAATTGTATGTTATAAGGCGAAATTCATGTCTCCGCTGAAAATCGACCTTCCACCATGATCTTCAGTTCCAAATAGGCAACAGAAACTGAAGAAACAGGGGGAGATTTCTCATTGTCCTCGAGAGACGCCAAGGCAACGTTTTTTCACTTCCAATTTCGTGAAAAAACCAATTTTTATTATGAAATTGAATGTTATAAGGTGAAATTCATGTCTCCGCTGAAAATCGACATTCTGACATGATTTTCTATTTCAAATAGGCAAAAGGAACTCAAGAAACGGGAAAAAAATCCTCACGACTCTGCAGAGAAGCCAAGACAACGTTTTTTCACTTCCAATTTCGTGAAAAAACGAGTATTTGTCATGATATCGGATGTTATAAGCAGAAATTCATAAAGTTGGGATTCTCCCATGATTTTCAATTTCAAATAGGCAAAAGGAACTCAAGAAACGGGAAAAAAACCTCACGACCCTGGAGAGAAACCAAGGCAACGTTTTTTCACTTCCAATTTCGTGAAAAAACGAGTTTTTATCATGAAATTGTATGTTATAAGGGAAATTCATGTCTCCGCTGAAAATGGACCTTCCACCATGATCTTCAGTTCCAATTAGGCAAAAGAAACTGTAGAAACAGGGAAAAATTTCTCATTGCAATCGAGAGACGCCAAGGCAACGTGTTTTCACTTACAATTTTGTGAAATAACGAGTTTTTATCATGATATTGTATGTTATAAGCAGAAATTCATATCTCCGCTAAAAGTCGGGATTCTCCCATGATTTTCCATTTCAAAAAGGCAAAAGAAACTCATGAAACGGGAAAAAAAACCTCACGACCCTAGAGAGAAACCAAGGCAACGTTTTTTCACTTCTAATTTCGTGAAAAAACGAGTTTTTATCATAGAATTGTATGTTATAAGGCGAAATTCATGTCTCCGTTAAAAATCGACCTTCCACCATGATCTTTAGTTCCAAATAGGCAAAAGAAACTGAAGAAACAGGGAGAAATTTCTCACTGCCCTCGAGAGACGCTAAGGCAACGTGTTTTCACTTCCAATTTCGTGAAATATCGAGTTTTTATCATGAAATTGTATGTTATAAGGCGAAATTCATGTCTCCGCTGAAAATCGACCTTCCACCATTATCTTGAGTTCCAAATAGGCAAAAGAAACTGAAGAAACAGGGAGGAATTTCTCACTGCCCTCGAGAGACGCCAAGGCAACGTGTTTTCACTTCCAATTTCGTGAAATAACGAGTTTTTATGATGATATTGAATGTTGTAAGCAAAAACTCATATTTCCGCTGAAAATCGAGATTTTCCCATGACTTTCAATTTCAACTAGGCAAAAAGGACTCAAGAAATGGGAAAAAAATCCTCACGACTCTGGAGAGAAGCCAAGACGACGTTTTTTCACTTCCAATTTCGTGAAAAAACGAGTTTTTATCATGAAATTGTATGTTATAAGGCGAAATTCATGTCTCCGCTGAAAATCGACCTTCCACTATGATCTTCAGTTCCAAATAGGCAAAAGAAACCGAAGAAACAGGGAAAAATTTCTCATTGCAATCGAGAGACGCCAAGGCAACGTGTTTTCACTTTCAATTTCGTGAAATAACGAGTTTTTATCATGATATTGAATGTTGTAAGCAAAAACTCATATTTCTGCTGAAAATCGAGATTTTCCCATGACTTTCAATTTCAACTAGGCAAAAGGAACTCAAGAAATGGGGAAAAAAACCTCACGACCTTAGAGAGAAACCAAGGCAACTTTTTTTCACTTCCAATTTCGTGAAATAACGAGTTTTTATCATGAAATTGTATGTTATAAGGCGAAATTCATGTCTCCGCTGAAAATCGACCTTCCACCATGATCTTCAGTTCCAAATAGGCAAAAGAAACTGAAGAAACAGGGGGAGATTTCTCATTGTCCTCGAGAGACGCCAAGGCAACGTTTTTTCACTTCCAATTTCGTGAAAAAACCAATTTTTATTATGAAATTGAATGTTATAAGGTGAAATTCATGTCTCCGCTGAAAATCGACATTCTGCCATGATTTTCAGTTCCAAATAGGCAAAAGAAACTGAAGAAACAGGGAAAAATTTCTCATTGCAATCGAGAGACGCCAAGGCAACGTCTTTTCACTTCCAATTTCGTGAAAAAACCAATTTTTATTATTAAATTGAATGTTATAAGGTGAAATACATGTCTAAGCTGAAAATCGACATTCTGCCATGATTTTCAGTTCCAAATAGGAAGAAGAAACTGAAGAAACAGGGAAAAAGTTCTCATTGCAATCGAGAGACGCCAAGGCAACGTCTTTTCACTTCAAATTTCGTGAAAAAACCAATTTTTATTATTAAATTGAATGTTATAAGGTGAAATTCATGTCTCCGCTGAAAATCGACATTGTGCCATGATTTTCAATTTCAAATAGGCAAAAGGAACTCAAGAAACGGGGAAAAAAACCTCACGACCTTAGAGAGAAACCAAGGCAACTTTTTTTCACTTCCAATTTCGTGAAATAACGAGTTTTTATCATGAAATTGTATGTTATAAGGCGAAATTCATGTCTCCGCTGAAAATCGACCTTCCACCATGATCTTCAGTTCCAAATAGGCAAAAGAAACTGAAGAAACAGGGGGAGATTTCTCATTGTCCTCGAGAGACGCCAAGGCAACGTTTTTTCACTTCCAATTTCGTGAAAAAACCAATTTTTATTATGAAATTGAATGTTATAAGGTGAAATTCATGTCTCCGCTGAAAATCGACATTCTGCCATGATTTTCAGTTCCAAAAAGGCAGAAGAAACTGAAGAAACAGGGAAAAATTTCTCATTGCAATCGAGAGACGCCAAGGCAACGTGTTTTCACTTCCAATTTCGTGAAATAACGAGTTTTTATCATGATATTGGATGTTATAAGCAGAAATTCATATCTCCGCTAAAAGTCGGGATTCTCCCATGATTTTCAATTTCAAAAAGGCAAAAGGAACTCAAGAAACGGGAAAAAAAACCTCACGACCCTAGAGAGAAACCAAGGCAACGTTTTTTCACTTCCAATTTCGTGAAATAACGAGTTTTTATCATGAAATTGTATGTTATAAGGCGAAATTCATGTCTCCGCTGAAAATCGACCTTCCACCATGATCTTCAGTTCCAAATAGGCAACAGAAACTGAAGAAACAGGGGGAGATTTCTCATTGTCCTCGAGAGACGCCAAGGCAACGTATTTTCACTTCCAATTTCGTGAAAAAACCAATTTTTATTATGAAATTGAATGTTATAAGGTGAAATTCATGTCTCCGCTGAAAATCGACATTCTGCCATGATTTTCAGTTCCAAATAGGCAAAAGAAACTGAAGAAACAGGGAAAATTTTCTCATTGCAATCGAGAGACGCCAAGGCAACGTCTTTTCACTTCCAATTTCGTGAAAAAACCAATTTTTATTATGAAATTGAATGTTATAAGGTGAAATTCATGTCTCCGCTGGAAATCGACATTCTGCCATGATTTTCAGTTCCAAATAGGCAAAAGAAACTGAAGAAACAGGGAAAAATTTCTCATTGCAATCGAGAGACGCCAAGGCAACGTCTTTTCACTTCCAATTTCGTGAAAAAAACAATTTTTATTATTAAATTGAATGTTATAAGGTGAAATTCATGTCTCCGCTGAAAATCGACATTCTGACATGATTTTCTATTTCAAATAGGCAAAAGGAACTCAAGAAACGGGAAAAAAATCCTCACGACTCTGCAGAGAAGCCAAGACAACGTTTATTCACTTCCAATTTCGTGAAAAAACGAGTATTTGTCATGATATCGGATGTTATAAGCAGAAATTCATAAAGTTGGGATTCTCCCATGATTTTCAATTTCAAATAGGCAAAAGGAGCTCAAAAAACGGGAAAAAAACCTGACGACCTTAGAGAGAAACCAAGGCAACGTCTTTTCACTTCCAATTTCGTGAAATAACCAATTTTTATTATTAAATTGAATGTTATAAGGTGAAATTCATGTCTCCGCTGAAAATCGACATTCTGCCATGATTTTCAATTTCAAATAGGCAAAAGGAACTCAAGAAACGGGGAAAAAAACCTCACGAACTTAGAGAGAAACCAAGGCAACGTTTTTTCACTTCTAATTTCGTGAAAAAACGAGTTTTTATCATGAAATTGTATGTTATAAGGCGAAATTCATGTCTCCGCTGAAAATCGACATTCTGACATGATTTTCTATTTCAAATAGACAAAAGGAACTCAAGAAACGGGAAAAAAATCCTCACGACTCTGCAGAGAAGCCAAGACAACGTTTTTTCACTTCCAATTTCGTGAAAAAACGAGTATTTGTCATGATATCGGATGTTATAAGCAGAAATTCATAAAGTTGGGATTCTCCCATGATTTTCAATTTCAAATAGGCAAAAGGAACTCAAGAAACGGGAAAAAAACCTCACGACCTTAGAGAGAAACCAAGGCAACGTTTTTTCACTTCTAATTTCGTGAAAAAACGAGTTTTTATCATGAAATTGTATGTTATAAGGCGAAATTCATGTCTCCGCTGAAAATCGACCTTCCACCATGATCTTCAGTTCCAAATAGGCAAAAGAAACGGAAGAAACAGGGAAAAATTTCTCATTGCAATCGAGAGACGCCAAGGCAACGTGTTTTCACTTTCAATTTCGTGAAATAACGAGTTTTTATGGATGTTATAAGCAGAAATTCATATCTCCGCTAAAAGTCGGGATTCTCCCATGATTTTCCATTTCAAAAAGGCAAAAGGAACTCAAGAAACGGGAAAAAAACCTCACGACCTTAGAGAGAAACCAAGGCAACGTTTTTTCACTTCTAATTTCGTGAAAAAACGAGTTTTTATCATGAAATTGTATGTTATAAGGCGAAATTCATGTCTCCGCTGAAAATCGACCTTCCACCATGATCTTCAGTTCCAAATAGGCAAAAGAAACTGAAGAAACAGGGAAAAATTTCTCATTGCAATCGAGAGACGCCAAGGCAACGTGTTTTCACTTTCAATTTCGTGAAATAACGAGTTTTTATCATGACATTGAATGTTGTAAGCAAAAACTCATATTTCTGCTGAAAATCGAGATTTTCCCATGACTTTCAATTTCAACTAGGCAAAAGGGACTCAAGAAATGGGAAAAAAATCCTCACGACTCTGGAGAGAAGCCAAGACGACGTTTTTTCACTTCCAATTTCGTGAAATAACGAGTTTTTATCTTGAAAATGTATGTTATAAGGCGAAATTCATGTCTCCGCTGAAAATCGACCTTCCACCATGATTTTTAGTTCCAAATAGGCAAAAGAAACTGAAGAAACGGGGAGAAATTTCTCACTGCCCTCGAGAGACGCTAAGGCAACGTTTTTTCACTTCCAATTTCGTGAAATACCGAGTTTTTATCATGATATTGGATGTTATAAGGTGAAATACATGTCTCCGCTGAAAATCGACATTCTGCCATGATTTTCAGTTCCAAATAGGCAGAAGAAACTGAAGAAACAGGGAAAAATTTCTCATTGCAATCGAGAGACGCCAAGGCAACGTGTTTTCACTTCCAATTTCGTGAAATAACGAGTTTTTATCATGATATTGGATGTTATAAGCAGAAATTCATATCTCCGCTAAAAGTCGGGATTCTCCCATGATTTTCAATTTCAAAAAGGCAAAAGGAACTCAAGAAACGGGAAAAAAAACCTCACGACCCTAGAGAGAAACCAAGGCAACGTTTTTTCACTTCCAATTTCGTGAAATAACAGGTTTTTATCATGAAATTGTATGTTATAAGGCGAAATTCATGTCTCCGCTGAAAATCGACCTTCCACCATGATCTTCAGTTCCAAATAGGCAACAGAAACTGAAGAAACAGGGGGAGATTTCTCATTGTCCTCGAGAGACGCCAAGGCAACGTATTTTCACTTCCAATTTCGTGAAAAAACCAATTTTTATTATGAAATTGAATGTTATAAGGTGAAATTCATGTCTCCGCTGAAAATCGACATTCTGCCATGATTTTCAGTTCCAAATAGGCAAAAGAAACTGAAGAAACAGGGAAAAATTTCTCATTGCAATCGAGAGACGCCAAGGCAACGTCTTTTCACTTCCAATTTCGTGAAAAAACCAATTTTTATTATTAAATTGAATGTTATAAGGTGAAATTCATGTCTCCCCTGAAAATCGACATTCTGACATGATTTTCTATTTCAAATAGACAAAATTAACTCAAGAAACGGGAAAAAAATCCTCACGACTCTGCAGAGAAGCCAAGACAACGTTTTTTCACTTGCAATTTCGTGAAAAAACGAGTATTTGTCATGATATCGGATGTTATAAGCAGAAATTCATAAAGTTGGGATTCTCCCATGATTTTCAATTTCAAATAGGCAAAAGGAACTCAAGAAACGGGAAAAAAACTGACGACCTTAGAGAGAAACCAAGGCAACGTCTTTTCACTTCCAATTTCGTGAAATAACCAATTTTTATTATTAAATTGAATGTTATAAGGTGAAATTCATGTCTCCGCTGAAAATCGACATTCTGACATGATTTTCTATTTCAAATAGACAAAAGGAACTCAAGAAACGGGAAAAAAATCCTCACGACTCTGCAGAGAAGCCAAGACAACGTTTTTTCACTTCCAATTTCGTGAAAAAACGAGTATTTGTCATGATATCGGATGTTATAAGCAGAAATTCATAAAGTTGGGATTCTCCCATGATTTTCAATTTCAAATAGGCAAAAGGAACTCAAGAAACGGGAAAAAAACCTCACGACCTTAGAGAGAAACCAAGGCAACGTTTTTTCACTTCTAATTTCGTGAAAAAACGAGTTTTTATCATGAAATTGTATGTTATAAGGCGAAATTCATGTCTCCGCTGAAAATCGACCTTCCACCATGATCTTCAGTTCCAAATAGGCAAAAGAAACGGAAGAAACAGGGAAAAATTTCTCATTGCAATCGAGAGACGCCAAGGCAACGTGTTTTCACTTTCAATTTCGTGAAATAACGAGTTTTTATCATGATATTGAATGTTGTAAGCAAAAACTCATATTTCTGCTGAAAATCGAGATTTTCCCATGACTTTCAATTTCAACTAGGCAAAAGGAACTCAAGAAATGGGAAAAAAATCCTCACGACTCTGGAGAGAAGCCAAGACGACGTTTTTTCACTTCCAATTTCGTGAAAAAACGAGTTTTTATCATAAAATTGTATGTTATAAGGCGAAATTCATGTCTCCGCTGAAAATCGACCTTCCACCATGATCTTTAGTTCCAAATAGGCAAAAGAAACTGAAGAAACAGGGAGAAATTTCTCACTGCCCTCGAGAGACGCTAAGGCAACGTGTTTTCACTTACAATTTCGTGAAATAACGAGTTTTTATCATGATATTGGATGTTATAAGCAGAAATTCATATCTCCGCTAAAAGTCGGGATTCTCCCATGATTTTCCATTTCAAAAAGGCAAAAGGAACTCAAGAAACGGGAAAAAAACCTCACGACCTTAGAGAGAAACCAAGGCAACGTTTTTTCACTTCTAATTTCGTGAAAAAACGAGTTTTTATCATGAAATTGTATGTTATAAGGCGAAATTCATGTCTCCGCTGAAAATCGACCTTCCACCATGATCTTCAGTTCCAAATAGGCAAAAGAAACTGAAGAAACAGGGAAAAATTTCTCATTGCAATCGAGAGACGCCAAGGCAACGTGTTTTCACTTTCAATTTCGTGAAATAACGAGTTTTTATCATGACATTGAATGTTGTAAGCAAAAACTCATATTTCTGCTGAAAATCGAGATTTTCCCATGACTTTCAATTTCAACTAGGCAAAAGGGACTCAAGAAATGGGAAAAAAATCCTCACGACTCTGGAGAGAAGCCAAGACGACGTTTTTTCACTTCCAATTTCGTGAAATAACGAGTTTTTATCTTGAAAATGTATGTTATAAGGCGAAATTCATGTCTCCGCTGAAAATCGACCTTCCACCATGATTTTTAGTTCCAAATAGGCAAAAGAAACTGAAGAAACGGGGAGAAATTTCTCACTGCCCTCGAGAGACGCTAAGGCAACGTTTTTTCACTTCCAATTTCGTGAAAAAACGAGTTTTTATCATGAAATTGTATGTTATAAGGCGAAATTCATGTCTCCGCTGAAATTCGACCTTCCACCATGATCTTCAGTTCCAAATAGGCAACAGAAACTGAAGGAACAGGGGGAGATTTCTCATTGTCCTCGAGAGACGCCAAGGCAATGTTTTTTCACTTCCAATTTCGTGAAAAAACCAATTTTTATTATGAAATTGAATGTTATAAGGTGAAATTCATGTCTCCGCTGAAAATCGACATTCTGACATGATTTTCTATTTCAAATAGGCAAAAGGAACTCAAGAAACGGGAAAAAAATCCTCACGACTCTGCAGAGAAGCCAAGACTACGTTTTTTCACTTCCAATTTCGTGAAAAAACGAGTATTTGTCATGATATCGGATGTTATAAGCAGAAATTCATAAAGTTGGGATTCTCCCATGATTTTCAATTACAAAAAGGCAAAAGGAACTCAAGAAACGGGAAAAAAAACCTCACGACCCTGGAGAGAAACCAAGGCAACGTTTTTTCACTTCCAATTTCGTGAAAAAACGAGTTTTTATCATGAAATTGTATGTTATAAGGCGAAATTCATGTCTCCGCTGAAAATGGACCTTCCACCATGATCTTCAGTTCCAATTAGGCAAAAGAAACTGTAGAAACAGGGAAAAATTTCTCATTGCAATCGAGAGACGCCAAGGCAACGTGTTTTCACTTACAATTTTGTGAAATAACGAGTTTTTATCATGATATTGGACGTTATAAGCAGAAATGCGTATCTTCGCTAAAAGTCTGGATTCTCCCATGATTTTCAATTTCAAATAGGCAAAAGGAACTCAAGAAACGGGAAAAAAACCTCACGACCCTGGAGAGAAACCAAGGCAACGTTTTTTCACTTCCAATTTCGTGAAAAAACGAGTTTTTATCATGAAATTGTATGTTATAAGGCGAAATTCATGTCTCCGCTGAAAATCGACCTTCCACCATGATCTTCAGTTCCAAATAGGCAACAGAAACTGAAGAAACAGGGGGAGATTTCTCATTGTCCTCGAGAGACGCCAAGGCAACGTATTTTCACTTCGAATTTCGTGAAAAAACCAATTTTTATTATGAAATTGAATGTTATAAGGTGAAATTCATGTCTCCGCTGAAAATCGACATTCTGCCATGATTTTCAGTTCCAAATAGGCAAAAGAAACTGAAGAAACAGGGAAAAATTTCTCATTGCAATCGAGAGACGCCAAGGCAACGTCTTTTCACTTCCAATTTCGTGAAAAAACCAATTTTTATTATTAAATTGAATGTTATAAGGTGAAATTCATGTCTCCGCTGAAAATCGACATTCTGACACGATTTTCTATTTCAAATAGACAAAAGGAACTCAAGAAACGGGAAAAAAATCCTCACGACTCTGCAGAGAAGCCAAGACAACGTTTTTTCACTTCCAATTTCGTGAAAAAACGAGTATTTGTCATGATATCGGATGTTATAAACAGAAATTCATAAAGTTGGGATTCTCCCATGATTTTCAATTTCAAATAGGCAAAAGGAACTCAAGAAACGGGAAAAAAACCTCACGACCCTGGAGAGAAACCAAGGCAACGTTTTTTCACTTCCAATTTCGTGAAAAAACGAGTTTTTATCATGAAATTGTATGTTATAAGGCGAAATTCATGTCTCCGCTGAAAATCGACCTTCCACCATGATCTTCAGTTCCAAATAGGCAAAAGAAACGGAAGAAACAGGGAAAAATTTCTCATTGCAATCGAGAGACGCCAAGGCAACGTGTTTTCACTTTCAATTTCGTGAAATAACGAGTTTTTATCATGATATCGAATGTTGTAAGCAAAAACTCATATTTCTGCTGAAAATCGAGATTTTCCCATGACTTTCAATTTCAACTAGGCAAAAGGAACTCAAGAAATGGGAAAAAAATCCTCACGACTCTGGAGAGAAGCCAAGACGACGTTTTTTCACTTCCAATTTCGTGAAAAAACGAGTTTTTATCATAAAATTGTATGTTATAAGGCGAAATTCATGTCTCCGCTGAAAATCGACCTTCCACCATGATCTTTAGTTCCAAATAGGCAAAAGAAACTGAAGAAACAGGGAGAAATTTCTCACTGCCCTCGAGAGACGCTAAGGCAACGTGTTTTCACTTACAATTTCGTGAAATAACGAGTTTTTATCATGATATTGGATGTTATAAGCAGAAATTCATATCTCCGCTAAAAGTCGGGATTCTCCCATGATTTTCCATTTCAAAAAGGCAAAAGGAACTCAAGAAACGGGAAAAAAACCTCACGACCTTAGAGAGAAACCAAGGCAACGTTTTTTCACTTCTAATTTCGTGAAAAAACGAGTTTTTATCATGAAATTGTATGTTATAAGGCGAAATTCATGTCTCCGCTGAAAATCGACCTTCCACCATGATCTTCAGTTCCAAATAGGCAAAAGAAACTGAAGAAACAGGGAAAAATTTCTCATTGCAATCGAGAGACGCCAAGGCAACGTGTTTGCACTTTCAATTTCGTGAAATAACGAGTTTTTATCATGACATTGAATGTTGTAAGCAAAAACTCATATTTCTGCTGAAAATCGAGATTTTCCCATGACTTTCAATTTCAACTAGGCAAAAGGGACTCAAGAAATGGGAAAAAAATCCTCACGACTCTGGAGAGAAGCCAAGACGACGTTTTTTCACTTCCAATTTCGTGAAATAACGAGTTTTTATCTTGAAAATGTATGTTATAAGGCGAAATTCATGTCTCCGCTGAAAATCGACCTTCCACCATGATTTTTAGTTCCAAATAGGCAAAAGAAACTGAAGAAACGGGGAGAAATTTCTCACTGCCCTCGAGAGACGCTAAGGCAACGTTTTTTCACTTCCAATTTCGTGAAATACCGAGTTTTTATCATGATATTGGATGTTATAAGGTGAAATACATGTCTCCGCTGAAAATCGACATTCTGCCATGATTTTCAGTTCCAAATAGGCAGAAGAAACTGAAGAAACAGGGAAAAATTTCTCATTGCAATCGAGAGACGCCAAGGCAACGTGTTTTCACTTCCAATTTCGTGAAATAACGAGTTTTTATCATGATATTGGATGTTATAAGCAGAAATTCATATCTCCGCTAAAAGTCGGGATTCTCCCATGATTTTCAATTTCAAAAAGGCAAAAGGAACTCAAGAAACGGGAAAAAAAACCTCACGACCCTAGAGAGAAACCAAGGCAACGTTTTTTCACTTCCAATTTCGTGAAATAACAGGTTTTTATCATGAAATTGTATGTTATAAGGCGAAATTCATGTCTCCGCTGAAAATCGACCTTCCACCATGATCTTCAGTTCCAAATAGGCAACAGAAACTGAAGAAACAGGGGGAGATTTCTCATTGTCCTCGAGAGACGCCAAGGCAACGTATTTTCACTTCCAATTTCGTGAAAAAACCAATTTTTATTATGAAATTGAATGTTATAAGGTGAAATTCATGTCTCCGCTGAAAATCGACATTCTGCCATGATTTTCAGTTCCAAATAGGCAAAAGAAACTGAAGAAACAGGGAAAAATTTCTCATTGCAATCGAGAGACGCCAAGGCAACGTCTTTTCACTTCCAATTTCGTGAAAAAACCAATTTTTATTATTAAATTGAATGTTATAAGGTGAAATTCATGTCTCCCCTGAAAATCGACATTCTGACATGATTTTCTATTTCAAATAGACAAAATTAACTCAAGAAACGGGAAAAAAATCCTCACGACTCTGCAGAGAAGCCAAGACAACGTTTTTTCACTTGCAATTTCGTGAAAAAACGAGTATTTGTCATGATATCGGATGTTATAAGCAGAAATTCATAAAGTTGGGATTCTCCCATGATTTTCAATTTCAAATAGGCAAAAGGAACTCAAGAAACGGGAAAAAAACTGACGACCTTAGAGAGAAACCAAGGCAACGTCTTTTCACTTCCAATTTCGTGAAATAACCAATTTTTATTATTAAATTGAATGTTATAAGGTGAAATTCATGTCTCCGCTGAAAATCGACATTCTGACATGATTTTCTATTTCAAATAGACAAAAGGAACTCAAGAAACGGGAAAAAAATCCTCACGACTCTGCAGAGAAGCCAAGACAACGTTTTTTCACTTCCAATTTCGTGAAAAAACGAGTATTTGTCATGATATCGGATGTTATAAGCAGAAATTCATAAAGTTGGGATTCTCCCATGATTTTCAATTTCAAATAGGCAAAAGGAACTCAAGAAACGGGAAAAAACCTCACGACCTTAGAGAGAAACCAAGGCAACGTTTTTTCACTTCTAATTTCGTGAAAAAACGAGTTTTTATCATGAAATTGTATGTTATAAGGCGAAATTCATGTCTCCGCTGAAAATCGACCTTCCACCATGATCTTCAGTTCCAAATAGGCAAAAGAAACGGAAGAAACAGGGAAAAATTTCTCATTGCAATCGAGAGACGCCAAGGCAACGTGTTTTCACTTTCAATTTCGTGAAATAACGAGTTTTTATCATGATATCGAATGTTGTAAGCAAAAACTCATATTTCTGCTGAAAATCGAGATTTTCCCATGACTTTCAATTTCAACTAGGCAAAAGGAACTCAAGAAATGGGAAAAAAATCCTCACGACTCTGGAGAGAAGCCAAGACGACGTTTTTTCACTTCCAATTTCGTGAAAAAACGAGTATTTGTCATGATATCGGATGTTATAAGCAGAAATTCATAAAGTTGGGATTCTCCCATGATTTTCAATTACAAATAGGCAAAAGGAACTCAAGAAACGGGAAAAAAAACCTCACGACCCTGGAGAGAAACCAAGGCAACGTTTTTTCACTTCCAATTTCGTGAAAAAACGAGTTTTTATCATGAAATTGTATGTTATAAGGCGAAATTCATGTCTCCGCTGGAAATGGACCTTCCACCATGATCTTCAGTTCCAATTAGGCAAAAGAAACTGTAGAAACAGGGAAAAATTTCTCATTGCAATCGAGAGACGCCAAGGCAACGTGTTTTCACTTACAATTTTGTGAAATAACGAGTTTTTATCATGATATTGGACGTTATAAGCAGAAATGCGTATCTTCGCTAAAAGTCTGGATTCTCCCATGATTTTCAATTTCAAATAGGCAAAAGGAACTCAAGAAACGGGAAAAAAACCTCACGACCCTGGAGAGAAACCAAGGCAACGTTTTTTCACTTCCAATTTCGTGAAAAAACGAGTTTTTATCATGAAATTGTATGTTATAAGGCGAAATTCATGTCTCCGCTGAAAATCGACCTTCCACCATGATCTTCAGTTCCAAATAGGCAACAGAAACTGAAGAAACAGGGGGAGATTTCTCATTGTCCTCGAGAGACGCCAAGGCAACGTATTTTCACTTCCAATTTCGTGAAAAAACCAATTTTTATTATGAAATTGAATGTTATAAGGTGAAATTCATGTCTCCGCTGAAAATCGACATTCTGCCATGATTTTCAGTTCCAAATAGGCAAAAGAAACTGAAGAAACAGGGAAAAATTTCTCATTGCAATCGAGAGACGCCAAGGCAACGTCTTTTCACTTCCAATTTCGTGAAAAAACCAATTTTTATTATTAAATTGAATGTTATAAGGTGAAATTCATGTCTCCGCTGAAAATCGACATTCTGACACGATTTTCTATTTCAAATAGACAAAAGGAACTCAAGAAACGGGAAAAAAATCCTCACGACTCTGCAGAGAAGCCAAGACAACGTTTTTTCACTTCCAATTTCGTGAAAAAACGAGTATTTGTCATGATATCGGATGTTATAAACAGAAATTCATAAAGTTGGGATTCTCCCATGATTTTCAATTTCAAATAGGCAAAAGGAACTCAAGAAACGGGAAAAAAACCTCACGACCCTGGAGAGAAACCAAGGCAACGTTTTTTCACTTCCAATTTCGTGAAAAAACGAGTTTTTATCATGAAATTGTATGTTATAAGGCGAAATTCATGTCTCCGCTGAAAATCGACCTTCCACCATGATCTTCAGTTCCAAATAGGCAAAAGAAACGGAAGAAACAGGGAAAAATTTCTCATTGCAATCGAGAGACGCCAAGGCAACGTGTTTTCACTTTCAATTTCGTGAAATAACGAGTTTTTATCATGATATCGAATGTTGTAAGCAAAAACTCATATTTCTGCTGAAAATCGAGATTTTCCCATGACTTTCAATTTCAACTAGGCAAAAGGAACTCAAGAAATGGGAAAAAAATCCTCACGACTCTGGAGAGAAGCCAAGACGACGTTTTTTCACTTCCAATTTCGTGAAAAAACGAGTTTTTATCATAAAATTGTATGTTATAAGGCGAAATTCATGTCTCCGCTGAAAATCGACCTTCCACCATGATCTTTAGTTCCAAATAGGCAAAAGAAACTGAAGAAACAGGGAGAAATTTCTCACTGCCCTCGAGAGACGCTAAGGCAACGTGTTTTCACTTACAATTTCGTGAAATAACGAGTTTTTATCATGATATTGGATGTTATAAGCAGAAATTCATATCTCCGCTAAAAGTCGGGATTCTCCCATGATTTTCCATTTCAAAAAGGCAAAAGGAACTCAAGAAACGGGAAAAAAACCTCACGACCTTAGAGAGAAACCAAGGCAACGTTTTTTCACTTCTAATTTCGTGAAAAAACAAGTTTTTATCATGAAATTGTATGTTATAAGGCGAAATTCATGTCTCCGCTGAAAATCGACCTTCCACCATGATCTTCAGTTCCAAATAGGCAAAAGAAACTGAAGAAACAGGGAAAAATTTCTCATTGCAATCGAGAGACGCCAAGGCAACGTGTTTTCACTTTCAATTTCGTGAAATAACGAGTTTTTATCATGACATTGAATGTTGTAAGCAAAAACTCATATTTCTGCTGAAAATCGAGATTTTCCCATGACTTTCAATTTCAACTAGGCAAAAGGGACTCAAGAAATGGGAAAAAAATCCTCACGACTCTGGAGAGAAGCCAAGACGACGTTTTTTCACTTCCAATTTCGTGAAATAACGAGTTTTTATCTTGAAAATGTATGTTATAAGGCGAAATTCATGTCTCCGCTGAAAATCAACCTTCCACCATGATTTTTAGTTCCAAATAGGCAAAAGAAACTGAAGAAACGGGGAGAAATTTCTCACTGCCCTCGAGAGACGCTAAGGCAACGTTTTTTCACTTCCAATTTCGTGAAATACCGAGTTTTTATCATGATATTGGATGTTATAAGGTGAAATACATGTCTCCGCTGAAAATCGACATTCTGCCATGATTTTCAGTTCCAAATAGGCAGAAGAAACTGAAGAAACAGGGAAAAATTTCTCATTGCAATCGAGAGACGCCAAGGCAACGTGTTTTCACTTCCAATTTCGTGAAATAACGAGTTTTTATCATGATATTGGATGTTATAAGCAGAAATTCATATCTCCGCTAAAAGTCGGGATTCTCCCATGATTTTCAATTTCAAAAAGGCAAAAGGAACTCAAGAAACGGGAAAAAAAACCTCACGACCCTAGAGAGAAACCAAGGCAACGTTTTTTCACTTCCAATTTCGTGAAATAACAGGTTTTTATCATGAAATTGTATGTTATAAGGCGAAATTCATGTCTCCGCTGAAAATCGACCTTCCACCATGATCTTCAGTTCCAAATAGGCAACAGAAACTGAAGAAACAGGGGGAGATTTCTCATTGTCCTCGAGAGACGCCAAGGCAACGTATTTTCACTTCCAATTTCGTGAAAAAACCAATTTTTATTATGAAATTGAATGTTATAAGGTGAAATTCATGTCTCCGCTGAAAATCGACATTCTGCCATGATTTTCAGTTCCAAATAGGCAAAAGAAACTGAAGAGACAGGGAAAAATTTCTCATTGCAATCGAGAGACGCCAAGGCAACGTCTTTTCACTTCCAATTTCGTGAAAAAACCAATTTTTATTATTAAATTGAATGTTATAAGGTGAAATTCATGTCTCCCCTGAAAATCGACATTCTGACATGGTTTTCTATTTCAAATAGACAAAATTAACTCAAGAAACGGGAAAAAAATCCTCACGACTCTGCAGAGAAGCCAAGACAACGTTTTTTCACTTGCAATTTCGTGAAAAAACGAGTATTTGTCATGATATCGGATGTTATAAGCAGAAATTCATAAAGTTGGGATTCTCCCATGATTTTCAATTTCAAATAGGCAAAAGGAACTCAAGAAACGGGAAAAAAACTGACGACCTTAGAGAGAAACCAAGGCAACGTCTTTTCACTTCCAATTTCGTGAAATAACCAATTTTTATTATTAAATTGAATGTTATAAGGTGAAATTCATGTCTCCGCTGAAAATCGACATTCTGACATGATTTTCTATTTCAAATAGACAAAAGGAACTCAAGAAACGGGAAAAAAATCCTCACGACTCTGCAGAGAAGCCAAGACAACGTTTTTTCACTTCCAATTTCGTGAAAAAACGAGTATTTGTCATGATATCGGATGTTATAAGCAGAAATTCATAAAGTTGGGATTCTCCCATGATTTTCAATTTCAAATAGGCAAAAGGAACTCAAGAAACGGGAAAAAAACCTCACGACCTTAGAGAGAAACCAAGGCAACGTTTTTTCACTTCTAATTTCGTGAAAAAACGAGTTTTTATCATGAAATTGTATGTTATAAGGCGAAATTCATGTCTCCGCTGAAAATCGACCTTCCACCATGATCTTCAGTTCCAAATAGGCAAAAGAAACGGAAGAAACAGGGAAAAATTTCTCATTGCAATCGAGAGACGCCAAGGCAACGTGTTTTCACTTTCAATTTCGTGAAATAACGAGTTTTTATCATGATATTGAATGTTGTAAGCAAAAACTCATATTTCTGCTGAAAATCGAGATTTTCCCATGACTTTCAATTTCAACTAGGCAAAAGGAACTCAAGAAATGGGAAAAAAATCCTCACGACTCTGGAGAGAAGCCAAGACGACGTTTTTTCACTTCCAATTTCGTGAAAAAACGAGTTTTTATCATAAAATTGTATGTTATAAGGCGAAATTCATGTCTCCGCTGAAAATCGACCTTCCACCATGATCTTTAGTTCCAAATAGGCAAAAGAAACTGAAGAAACAGGGAGAAATTTCTCACTGCCCTCGAGAGACGCTAAGGCAACGTGTTTTCACTTACAATTTCGTGAAATAACGAGTTTTTATCATGATATTGGATGTTATAAGCAGAAATTCATATCTCCGCTAAAAGTCGGGATTCTCCCATGATTTTCCATTTCAAAAAGGCAAAAGGAACTCAAGAAACGGGAAAAAAACCTCACGACCTTAGAGAGAAACCAAGGCAACGTTTTTTCACTTCTAATTTCGTGAAAAAACGAGTTTTTATCATGAAATTGTATGTTATAAGGCGAAATTCATGTCTCCGCTGAAAATCGACCTTCCACCATGATCTTCAGTTCCAAATAGGCAAAAGAAACTGAAGAAACAGGGAAAAATTTCTCATTGCAATCGAGAGACGCCAAGGCAACGTGTTTTCACTTTCAATTTCGTGAAATAACGAGTTTTTATCATGACATTGAATGTTGTAAGCAAAAACTCATATTTCTGCTGAAAATCGAGATTTTCCCATGACTTTCAATTTCAACTAGGCAAAAGGGACTCAAGAAATGGGAAAAAAATCCTCACGACTCTGGAGAGAAGCCAAGACGACGTTTTTTCACTTCCAATTTCGTGAAATAACGAGTTTTTATCATGAAAATGTATGTTATAAGGCGAAATTCATGTCTCCGCTGAAAATCGACCTTCCACCATGATTTTTAGTTCCAAATAGGCAAAAGAAACTGAAGAAACGGGGAGAAATTTCTCACTGCCCTCGAGAGACGCTAAGGCAACGTTTTTTCACTTCCAATTTCGTGAAATACCGAGTTTTTATCATGATATTGGATGTTATAAGGTGAAATACATGTCTCCGCTGAAAATCGACATTCTGCCATGATTTTCAGTTCCAAATAGGCAGAAGAAACTGAAGAAACAGGGAAAAATTTCTCATTGCAATCGAGAGACGCCAAGGCAACGTGTTTTCACTTCCAATTTCGTGAAATAACGAGTTTTTATCATGATATTGGATGTTATAAGCAGAAATTCATATCTCCGCTAAAAGTCGGGATTCTCCCATGATTTTCAATTTCAAAAAGGCAAAAGGAACTCAAGAAACGGGAAAAAAAACCTCACGACCCTAGAGAGAAACCAAGGCAACGTTTTTTCACTTCCAATTTCGTGAAATAACAGGTTTTTATCATGAAATTGTATGTTATAAGGCGAAATTCATGTCTCCGCTGAAAATCGACCTTCCACCATGATCTTCAGTTCCAAATAGGCAACAGAAACTGAAGAAACAGGGGGAGATTTCTCATTGTCCTCGAGAGACGCCAAGGCAACGTATTTTCACTTCCAATTTCGTGAAAAAACCAATTTTTATTATGAAATTGAATGTTATAAGGTGAAATTCATGTCTCCGCTGAAAATCGACATTCTGCCATGATTTTCAGTTCCAAATAGGCAAAAGAAACTGAAGAGACAGGGAAAAATTTCTCATTGCAATCGAGAGACGCCAAGGCAACGTCTTTTCACTTCCAATTTCGTGAAAAAACCAATTTTTATTATTAAATTGAATGTTATAAGGTGAAATTCATGTCTCCCCTGAAAATCGACATTCTGACATGGTTTTCTATTTCAAATAGACAAAATTAACTCAAGAAACGGGAAAAAAATCCTCACGACTCTGCAGAGAAGCCAAGACAACGTTTTTTCACTTGCAATTTCGTGAAAAAACGAGTATTTGTCATGATATCGGATGTTATAAGCAGAAATTCATAAAGTTGGGATTCTCCCATGATTTTCAATTTCAAATAGGCAAAAGGAACTCAAGAAACGGGAAAAAAACTGACGACCTTAGAGAGAAACCAAGGCAACGTCTTTTCACTTCCAATTTCGTGAAATAACCAATTTTTATTATTAAATTGAATGTTATAAGGTGAAATTCATGTCTCCGCTGAAAATCGACATTCTGACATGATTTTCTATTTCAAATAGACAAAAGGAACTCAAGAAACGGGAAAAAAATCCTCACGACTCTGCAGAGAAGCCAAGACAACGTTTTTTCACTTCCAATTTCGTGAAAAAACGAGTATTTGTCATGATATCGGATGTTATAAGCAGAAATTCATAAAGTTGGGATTCTCCCATGATTTTCAATTTCAAATAGGCAAAAGGAACTCAAGAAACGGGAAAAAAACCTCACGACCTTAGAGAGAAACCAAGGCAACGTTTTTTCACTTCTAATTTCGTGAAAAAACGAGTTTTTATCATGAAATTGTATGTTATAAGGCGAAATTCATGTCTCCGCTGAAAATCGACCTTCCACCATGATCTTCAGTTCCAAATAGGCAAAAGAAACGGAAGAAACAGGGAAAAATTTCTCATTGCAATCGAGAGACGCCAAGGCAACGTGTTTTCACTTTCAATTTCGTGAAATAACGAGTTTTTATCATGATATTGAATGTTGTAAGCAAAAACTCATATTTCTGCTGAAAATCGAGATTTTCCCATGACTTTCAATTTCAACTAGGCAAAAGGAACTCAAGAAATGGGAAAAAAATCCTCACGACTCTGGAGAGAAGCCAAGACGACGTTTTTTCACTTCCAATTTCGTGAAAAAACGAGTTTTTATCATAAAATTGTATGTTATAAGGCGAAATTCATGTCTCCGCTGAAAATCGACCTTCCACCATGATCTTTAGTTCCAAATAGGCAAAAGAAACTGAAGAAACAGGGAGAAATTTCTCACTGCCCTCGAGAGACGCTAAGGCAACGTGTTTTCACTTACAATTTCGTGAAATAACGAGTTTTTATCATGATATTGGATGTTATAAGCAGAAATTCATATCTCCGCTAAAAGTCGGGATTCTCCCATGATTTTCCATTTCAAAAAGGCAAAAGGAACTCAAGAAACGGGAAAAAAACCTCACGACCTTAGAGAGAAACCAAGGCAACGTTTTTTCACTTCTAATTTCGTGAAAAAACGAGTTTTTATCATGAAATTGTATGTTATAAGGCGAAATTCATGTCTCCGCTGAAAATCGACCTTCCACCATGATCTTCAGTTCCAAATAGGCAAAAGAAACTGAAGAAACAGGGAAAAATTTCTCATTGCAATCGAGAGACGCCAAGGCAACGTGTTTTCACTTTCAATTTCGTGAAATAACGAGTTTTTATCATGACATTGAATGTTGTAAGCAAAAACTCATATTTCTGCTGAAAATCGAGATTTTCCCATGACTTTCAATTTCAACTAGGCAAAAGGGACTCAAGAAATGGGAAAAAAATCCTCACGACTCTGGAGAGAAGCCAAGACGACGTTTTTTCACTTCCAATTTCGTGAAATAACGAGTTTTTATCATGAAAATGTATGTTATAAGGCGAAATTCATGTCTCCGCTGAAAATCGACCTTCCACCATGATTTTTAGTTCCAAATAGGCAAAAGAAACTGAAGAAACGGGGAGAAATTTCTCACTGCCCTCGAGAGACGCTAAGGCAACGTTTTTTCACTTCCAATTTCGTGAAATACCGAGTTTTTATCATGATATTGGATGTTATAAGGTGAAATACATGTCTCCGCTGAAAATCGACATTCTGCCATGATTTTCAGTTCCAAATAGGCAGAAGAAACTGAAGAAACAGGGAAAAATTTCTCATTGCAATCGAGAGACGCCAAGGCAACGTGTTTTCACTTCCAATTTCGTGAAATAACGAGTTTTTATCATGATATTGGATGTTATAAGCAGAAATTCATATCTCCGCTAAAAGTCGGGATTCTCCCATGATTTTCAATTTCAAAAAGGCAAAAGGAACTCAAGAAACGGGAAAAAAAACCTCACGACCCTAGAGAGAAACCAAGGCAACGTTTTTTCACTTCCAATTTCGTGAAATAACAGGTTTTTATCATGAAATTGTATGTTATAAGGCGAAATTCATGTCTCCGCTGAAAATCGACCTTCCACCATGATCTTCAGTTCCAAATAGGCAACAGAAACTGAAGAAACAGGGGGAGATTTCTCATTGTCCTCGAGAGACGCCAAGGCAACGTATTTTCACTTCCAATTTCGTGAAAAAACCAATTTTTATTATGAAATTGAATGTTATAAGGTGAAATTCATGTCTCCGCTGAAAATCGACATTCTGCCATGATTTTCAGTTCCAAATAGGCAAAAGAAACTGAAGAGACAGGGAAAAATTTCTCATTGCAATCGAGAGACGCCAAGGCAACGTCTTTTCACTTCCAATTTCGTGAAAAAACCAATTTTTATTATTAAATTGAATGTTATAAGGTGAAATTCATGTCTCCCCTGAAAATCGACATTCTGACATGGTTTTCTATTTCAAATAGACAAAATTAACTCAAGAAACGGGAAAAAAATCCTCACGACTCTGCAGAGAAGCCAAGACAACGTTTTTTCACTTGCAATTTCGTGAAAAAACGAGTATTTGTCATGATATCGGATGTTATAAGCAGAAATTCATAAAGTTGGGATTCTCCCATGATTTTCAATTTCAAATAGGCAAAAGGAACTCAAGAAACGGGAAAAAAACTGACGACCTTAGAGAGAAACCAAGGCAACGTCTTTTCACTTCCAATTTCGTGAAATAACCAATTTTTATTATTAAATTGAATGTTATAAGGTGAAATTCATGTCTCCGCTGAAAATCGACATTCTGACATGATTTTCTATTTCAAATAGACAAAAGGAACTCAAGAAACGGGAAAAAAATCCTCACGACTCTGCAGAGAAGCCAAGACAACGTTTTTTCACTTCCAATTTCGTGAAAAAACGAGTATTTGTCATGATATCGGATGTTATAAGCAGAAATTCATAAAGTTGGGATTCTCCCATGATTTTCAATTTCAAATAGGCAAAAGGAACTCAAGAAACGGGAAAAAAACCTCACGACCCTAGAGAGAAACCAAGGCAACGTTTTTTCACTTCCAATTTCGTGAAATAACAGGTTTTTATCATGAAATTGTATGTTATAAGGCGAAATTCATGTCTCCGCTGAAAATCGACCTTCCACCATGATCTTCAGTTCCAAATAGGCAACAGAAACTGAAGAAACAGGGGGAGATTTCTCATTGTCCTCGAGAGACGCCAAGGCAACGTATTTTCACTTCCAATTTCGTGAAAAAACCAATTTTTATTATGAAATTGAATGTTATAAGGTGAAATTCATGTCTCCGCTGAAAATCGACATTCTGCCATGATTTTCAGTTCCAAATAGGCAAAAGAAACTGAAGAGACAGGGAAAAATTTCTCATTGCAATCGAGAGACGCCAAGGCAACGTCTTTTCACTTCCAATTTCGTGAAAAAACCAATTTTTATTATTAAATTGAATGTTATAAGGTGAAATTCATGTCTCCCCTGAAAATCGACATTCTGACATGGTTTTCTATTTCAAATAGACAAAATTAACTCAAGAAACGGGAAAAAAATCCTCACGACTCTGCAGAGAAGCCAAGACAACGTTTTTTCACTTGCAATTTCGTGAAAAAACGAGTATTTGTCATGATATCGGATGTTATAAGCAGAAATTCATAAAGTTGGGATTCTCCCATGATTTTCAATTTCAAATAGGCAAAAGGAACTCAAGAAACGGGAAAAAAACTGACGACCTTAGAGAGAAACCAAGGCAACGTCTTTTCACTTCCAATTTCGTGAAATAACCAATTTTTATTATTAAATTGAATGTTATAAGGTGAAATTCATGTCTCCGCTGAAAATCGACATTCTGACATGATTTTCTATTTCAAATAGACAAAAGGAACTCAAGAAACGGGAAAAAAATCCTCACGACTCTGCAGAGAAGCCAAGACAACGTTTTTTCACTTCCAATTTCGTGAAAAAACGAGTATTTGTCATGATATCGGATGTTATAAGCAGAAATTCATAAAGTTGGGATTCTCCCATGATTTTCAATTTCAAATAGGCAAAAGGAACTCAAGAAACGGGAAAAAAACCTCACGACCTTAGAGAGAAACCAAGGCAACGTTTTTTCACTTCTAATTTCGTGAAAAAACGAGTTTTTATCATGAAATTGTATGTTATAAGGCGAAATTCATGTCTCCGCTGAAAATCGACCTTCCACCATGATCTTCAGTTCCAAATAGGCAAAAGAAACGGAAGAAACAGGGAAAAATTTCTCATTGCAATCGAGAGACGCCAAGGCAACGTGTTTTCACTTTCAATTTCGTGAAATAACGAGTTTTTATCATGATATTGAATGTTGTAAGCAAAAACTCATATTTCTGCTGAAAATCGAGATTTTCCCATGACTTTCAATTTCAACTAGGCAAAAGGAACTCAAGAAATGGGAAAAAAATCCTCACGACTCTGGAGAGAAGCCAAGACGACGTTTTTTCACTTCCAATTTCGTGAAAAAACGAGTTTTTATCATAAAATTGTATGTTATAAGGCGAAATTCATGTCTCCGCTGAAAATCGACCTTCCACCATGATCTTTAGTTCCAAATAGGCAAAAGAAACTGAAGAAACAGGGAGAAATTTCTCACTGCCCTCGAGAGACGCTAAGGCAACGTGTTTTCACTTACAATTTCGTGAAATAACGAGTTTTTATCATGATATTGGATGTTATAAGCAGAAATTCATATCTCCGCTAAAAGTCGGGATTCTCCCATGATTTTCCATTTCAAAAAGGCAAAAGGAACTCAAGAAACGGGAAAAAAACCTCACGACCTTAGAGAGAAACCAAGGCAACGTTTTTTCACTTCTAATTTCGTGAAAAAACGAGTTTTTATCATGAAATTGTATGTTATAAGGCGAAATTCATGTCTCCGCTGAAAATCGACCTTCCACCATGATCTTCAGTTCCAAATAGGCAAAAGAAACTGAAGAAACAGGGAAAAATTTCTCATTGCAATCGAGAGACGCCAAGGCAACGTGTTTTCACTTTCAATTTCGTGAAATAACGAGTTTTTATCATGACATTGAATGTTGTAAGCAAAAACTCATATTTCTGCTGAAAATCGAGATTTTCCCATGACTTTCAATTTCAACTAGGCAAAAGGGACTCAAGAAATGGGAAAAAAATCCTCACGACTCTGGAGAGAAGCCAAGACGACGTTTTTTCACTTCCAATTTCGTGAAATAACGAGTTTTTATCATGAAAATGTATGTTATAAGGCGAAATTCATGTCTCCGCTGAAAATCGACCTTCCACCATGATTTTTAGTTCCAAATAGGCAAAAGAAACTGAAGAAACGGGGAGAAATTTCTCACTGCCCTCGAGAGACGCTAAGGCAACGTTTTTTCACTTCCAATTTCGTGAAATACCGAGTTTTTATCATGATATTGGATGTTATAAGGTGAAATACATGTCTCCGCTGAAAATCGACATTCTGCCATGATTTTCAGTTCCAAATAGGCAGAAGAAACTGAAGAAACAGGGAAAAATTTCTCATTGCAATCGAGAGACGCCAAGGCAACGTGTTTTCACTTCCAATTTCGTGAAATAACGAGTTTTTATCATGATATTGGATGTTATAAGCAGAAATTCATATCTCCGCTAAAAGTCGGGATTCTCCCATGATTTTCAATTTCAAAAAGGCAAAAGGAACTCAAGAAACGGGAAAAAAAACCTCACGACCCTAGAGAGAAACCAAGGCAACGTTTTTTCACTTCCAATTTCGTGAAATAACAGGTTTTTATCATGAAATTGTATGTTATAAGGCGAAATTCATGTCTCCGCTGAAAATCGACCTTCCACCATGATCTTCAGTTCCAAATAGGCAACAGAAACTGAAGAAACAGGGGGAGATTTCTCATTGTCCTCGAGAGACGCCAAGGCAACGTATTTTCACTTCCAATTTCGTGAAAAAACCAATTTTTATTATGAAATTGAATGTTATAAGGTGAAATTCATGTCTCCGCTGAAAATCGACATTCTGCCATGATTTTCAGTTCCAAATAGGCAAAAGAAACTGAAGAGACAGGGAAAAATTTCTCATTGCAATCGAGAGACGCCAAGGCAACGTCTTTTCACTTCCAATTTCGTGAAAAAACCAATTTTTATTATTAAATTGAATGTTATAAGGTGAAATTCATGTCTCCCCTGAAAATCGACATTCTGACATGGTTTTCTATTTCAAATAGACAAAATTAACTCAAGAAACGGGAAAAAAATCCTCACGACTCTGCAGAGAAGCCAAGACAACGTTTTTTCACTTGCAATTTCGTGAAAAAACGAGTATTTGTCATGATATCGGATGTTATAAGCAGAAATTCATAAAGTTGGGATTCTCCCATGATTTTCAATTTCAAATAGGCAAAAGGAACTCAAGAAACGGGAAAAAAACTGACGACCTTAGAGAGAAACCAAGGCAACGTCTTTTCACTTCCAATTTCGTGAAATAACCAATTTTTATTATTAAATTGAATGTTATAAGGTGAAATTCATGTCTCCGCTGAAAATCGACATTCTGACATGATTTTCTATTTCAAATAGACAAAAGGAACTCAAGAAACGGGAAAAAAATCCTCACGACTCTGCAGAGAAGCCAAGACAACGTTTTTTCACTTCCAATTTCGTGAAAAAACGAGTATTTGTCATGATATCGGATGTTATAAGCAGAAATTCATAAAGTTGGGATTCTCCCATGATTTTCAATTTCAAATAGGCAAAAGGAACTCAAGAAACGGGAAAAAAACCTCACGACCTTAGAGAGAAACCAAGGCAACGTTTTTTCACTTCTAATTTCGTGAAAAAACGAGTTTTTATCATGAAATTGTATGTTATAAGGCGAAATTCATGTCTCCGCTGAAAATCGACCTTCCACCATGATCTTCAGTTCCAAATAGGCAAAAGAAACGGAAGAAACAGGGAAAAATTTCTCATTGCAATCGAGAGACGCCAAGGCAACGTGTTTTCACTTTCAATTTCGTGAAATAACGAGTTTTTATCATGATATTGAATGTTGTAAGCAAAAACTCATATTTCTGCTGAAAATCGAGATTTTCCCATGACTTTCAATTTCAACTAGGCAAAAGGAACTCAAGAAATGGGAAAAAAATCCTCACGACTCTGGAGAGAAGCCAAGACGACGTTTTTTCACTTCCAATTTCGTGAAAAAACGAGTTTTTATCATAAAATTGTATGTTATAAGGCGAAATTCATGTCTCCGCTGAAAATCGACCTTCCACCATGATCTTTAGTTCCAAATAGGCAAAAGAAACTGAAGAAACAGGGAGAAATTTCTCACTGCCCTCGAGAGACGCTAAGGCAACGTGTTTTCACTTACAATTTCGTGAAATAACGAGTTTTTATCATGATATTGGATGTTATAAGCAGAAATTCATATCTCCGCTAAAAGTCGGGATTCTCCCATGATTTTCCATTTCAAAAAGGCAAAAGGAACTCAAGAAACGGGAAAAAAACCTCACGACCTTAGAGAGAAACCAAGGCAACGTTTTTTCACTTCTAATTTCGTGAAAAAACGAGTTTTTATCATGAAATTGTATGTTATAAGGCGAAATTCATGTCTCCGCTGAAAATCGACCTTCCACCATGATCTTCAGTTCCAAATAGGCAAAAGAAACTGAAGAAACAGGGAAAAATTTCTCATTGCAATCGAGAGACGCCAAGGCAACGTGTTTTCACTTTCAATTTCGTGAAATAACGAGTTTTTATCATGACATTGAATGTTGTAAGCAAAAACTCATATTTCTGCTGAAAATCGAGATTTTCCCATGACTTTCAATTTCAACTAGGCAAAAGGGACTCAAGAAATGGGAAAAAAATCCTCACGACTCTGGAGAGAAGCCAAGACGACGTTTTTTCACTTCCAATTTCGTGAAATAACGAGTTTTTATCATGAAAATGTATGTTATAAGGCGAAATTCATGTCTCCGCTGAAATCGACCTTCCACCATGATTTTTAGTTCCAAATAGGCAAAAGAAACTGAAGAAACGGGGAGAAATTTCTCACTGCCCTCGAGAGACGCTAAGGCAACGTTTTTTTCACTTCCAATTTCGTGAAATACCGAGTTTTTATCATGATATTGGATGTTATAAGGTGAAATACATGTCTCCGCTGAAAATCGACATTCTGCCATGATTTTCAGTTCCAAATAGGCAGAAGAAACTGAAGAAACAGGGAAAAATTTCTCATTGCAATCGAGAGACGCCAAGGCAACGTGTTTTCACTTCCAATTTCGTGAAATAACGAGTTTTTATCATGATATTGGATGTTATAAGCAGAAATTCATATCTCCGCTAAAAGTCGGGATTCTCCCATGATTTTCAATTTCAAAAAGGCAAAAGGAACTCAAGAAACGGGAAAAAAAACCTCACGACCCTAGAGAGAAACCAAGGCAACGTTTTTTCACTTCCAATTTCGTGAAATAACAGGTTTTTATCATGAAATTGTATGTTATAAGGCGAAATTCATGTCTCCGCTGAAAATCGACCTTCCACCATGATCTTCAGTTCCAAATAGGCAACAGAAACTGAAGAAACAGGGGGAGATTTCTCATTGTCCTCGAGAGACGCCAAGGCAACGTATTTTCACTTCCAATTTCGTGAAAAAACCAATTTTTATTATGAAATTGAATGTTATAAGGTGAAATTCATGTCTCCGCTGAAAATCGACATTCTGCCATGATTTTCAGTTCCAAATAGGCAAAAGAAACTGAAGAGACAGGGAAAAATTTCTCATTGCAATCGAGAGACGCCAAGGCAACGTCTTTTCACTTCCAATTTCGTGAAAAAACCAATTTTTATTATTAAATTGAATGTTATAAGGTGAAATTCATGTCTCCCCTGAAAATCGACATTCTGACATGGTTTTCTATTTCAAATAGACAAAATTAACTCAAGAAACGGGAAAAAAATCCTCACGACTCTGCAGAGAAGCCAAGACAACGTTTTTTCACTTGCAATTTCGTGAAAAAACGAGTATTTGTCATGATATCGGATGTTATAAGCAGAAATTCATAAAGTTGGGATTCTCCCATGATTTTCAATTTCAAATAGGCAAAAGGAACTCAAGAAACGGGAAAAAAACTGACGACCTTAGAGAGAAACCAAGGCAACGTCTTTTCACTTCCAATTTCGTGAAATAACCAATTTTTATTATTAAATTGAATGTTATAAGGTGAAATTCATGTCTCCGCTGAAAATCGACATTCTGACATGATTTTCTATTTCAAATAGACAAAAGGAACTCAAGAAACGGGAAAAAAATCCTCACGACTCTGCAGAGAAGCCAAGACAACGTTTTTTCACTTCCAATTTCGTGAAAAAACGAGTATTTGTCATGATATCGGATGTTATAAGCAGAAATTCATAAAGTTGGGATTCTCCCATGATTTTCAATTTCAAATAGGCAAAAGGAACTCAAGAAACGGGAAAAAAACCTCACGACCTTAGAGAGAAACCAAGGCAACGTTTTTTCACTTCTAATTTCGTGAAAAAACGAGTTTTTATCATGAAATTGTATGTTATAAGGCGAAATTCATGTCTCCGCTGAAAATCGACCTTCCACCATGATCTTCAGTTCCAAATAGGCAAAAGAAACGGAAGAAACAGGGAAAAGTTTCTCATTGCAATCGAGAGACGCCAAGGCAACGTGTTTTCACTTTCAATTTCGTGAAATAACGAGTTTTTATCATGATATTGAATGTTGTAAGCAAAAACTCATATTTCTGCTGAAAATCGAGATTTTCCCATGACTTTCAATTTCAACTAGGCAAAAGGAACTCAAGAAATGGGAAAAAAATCCTCACGACTCTGGAGAGAAGCCAAGACGACGTTTTTTCACTTCCAATTTCGTGAAAAAACGAGTTTTTATCATAAAATTGTATGTTATAAGGCGAAATTCATGTCTCCGCTGAAAATCGACCTTCCACCATGATCTTTAGTTCCAAATAGGCAAAAGAAACTGAAGAAACAGGGAGAAATTTCTCACTGCCCTCGAAAGACGCTAAGGCAACGTGTTTTCACTTACAATTTCGTGAAATAACGAGTTTTTATCATGATATTGGATGTTATAAGCAGAAATTCATATCTCCGCTAAAAGTCGGGATTCTCCCATGATTTTCCATTTCAAAAAGGCAAAAGGAACTCAAGAAACGGGAAAAAAACCTCACGACCTTAGAGAGAAACCAAGGCAACGTTTTTTCACTTCTAATTTCGTGAAAAAACGAGTTTTTATCATGAAATTGTATGTTATAAGGCGAAATTCATGTCTCCGCTGAAAATCGACCTTCCACCATGATCTTCAGTTCCAAATAGGCAAAAGAAACTGAAGAAACAGGGAAAAATTTCTCATTGCAATCGAGAGACGCCAAGGCAACGTGTTTTCACTTTCAATTTCGTGAAATAACGAGTTTTTATCATGACATTGAATGTTGTAAGCAAAAACTCATATTTCTGCTGAAAATCGAGATTTTCCCATGACTTTCAATTTCAACTAGGCAAAAGGGACTCAAGAAATGGGAAAAAAATCCTCACGACTCTGGAGAGAAGCCAAGACGACGTTTTTTCACTTCCAATTTCGTGAAATAACGAGTTTTTATCATGAAAATGTATGTTATAAGGCGAAATTCATGTCTCCGCTGAAAATCGACCTTCCACCATGATTTTTAGTTCCAAATAGGCAAAAGAAACTGAAGAAACGGGGAGAAATTTCTCACTGCCCTCGAGAGACGCTAAGGCAACGTTTTTTCACTTCCAATTTCGTGAAATACCGAGTTTTTATCATGATATTGGATGTTATAAGGTGAAATACATGTCTCCGCTGAAAATCGACATTCTGCCATGATTTTCAGTTCCAAATAGGCAGAAGAAACTGAAGAAACAGGGAAAAATTTCTCATTGCAATCGAGAGACGCCAAGGCAACGTGTTTTCACTTCCAATTTCGTGAAATAACGAGTTTTTATCATGATATTGGATGTTATAAGCAGAAATTCATATCTCCGCTAAAAGTCGGGATTCTCCCATGATTTTCAATTTCAAAAAGGCAAAAGGAACTCAAGAAACGGGAAAAAAAACCTCACGACCCTAGAGAGAAACCAAGGCAACGTTTTTTCACTTCCAATTTCGTGAAAAAACGAGTTTTTATCATGAAATTGTATGTTATAAGGCGAAACTCATGTCTCCGCTAAAAATCGACCTTCCACCATGATTTTCAGTTCCAAATAGGCAAAAGAAACTGAAGAAACAGGGAAAAATTTCTCATTGCAATCGAGAGACGCCAAGGCAACGTCTTTTCACTTCGAATTTCGTGAAAAAACCAATTTTTATTATTAAATTGAATGTTATAAAGTGAAATTCATGTCTCCGCTGAAAATCGACATTCTGACATGATTTTCTATTTCAAATAGGCGAAAGGAACTCAAGAAACGGGAAAAAAATCCTCACGACTCTGCAGAGAAGCCAAGACAACGTTTTTTCACTTCCAATTTCGTGAAAAAACGAGTATTTGTCATGATATCGGATGTTATAAGCAGAAATTCATAAAGTTGGGATTCTCCCATGATTTTCAATTACAAATAGGCAAAAGGAACTCAAGAAACGGGAAAAAAACCTCACGACCCTAGAGAGAAACCAAGGCAACGTTTTTTCACTTCCAATTTCGTGAAAAAACGAGTTTTTATCATGAAATTGTATGTTATAAGGCGAAATTCATGTCTCCGCTGAAAATGGACCTTCCACCATGATCTTCAGTTCCAATTAGGCAAAAGAAACTGTAGAAACAGGGAAAAATTTCTCATTGCAATCGAGAGACGCCAAGGCAACGTGTTTTCACTTACAATTTTGTGAAATAACGAGTTTTTATCATGATATTGGACGTTATAAGCAGAAATGCGTATCTTCGCTAAAAGTCTGGATTCTCCCATGATTTTCAATTTCAAATAGGCAAAAGGAACTCAAGAAACGGGAAAAAAACCTCACGACCCTGGAGAGAAACCAAGGCAACGTTTTTTCACTTCCAATTTCGTGAAAAAACGAGTTTTTATCATGAAATTGTATGTTATAAAACGAAATTCATGTCTCCGCTGAAAATCGACCTTCCACGATGATCTTCAGTTCCAAATAGGCAACAGAAACTGAAGAAACAGGGGGAGATTTCTCATTGTCCTCGAGAGACGCCAAGGCAACGTATTTTCACTTCCAATTTCGTGAAAAAACCAATTTTTATTATGAAATTGAATGTTATAAGGTGAAATTCATGTCTCCGCTGAAAATCGACATTCTGCCATGATTTTCAGTTCCAAATAGGCAAAAGAAACTGAAGAAACAGGGAAAAATTTCTCATTGCAATCGAGAGACGCCAAGGCAACGTCTTTTCACTTCCAATTTCGTGAAAAAACCAATTTTTATTATTAAATTGAATGTTATAAGGTGAAATTAATGTCTCCGCTGAAAATCGACATTCTGACATGATTTTCTATTTCAAATAGACAAAAGGAACTCAAGAAACGGGAAAAAAATCCTCACGACTCTGCAGAGAAGCCAAGACAACGTTTTTTCACTTCCAATTTCGTGAAAAAACGAGTATTTGTCATGATATCGGATGTTATAAGCAGAAATTCATAAAGTTGGGATTCTCCCATGATTTTCAATTTCAAATAGGCAAAAGGAACTCAAGAAACGGGAAAAAAACCTCACGACCCTGGAGAGAAACCAAGGCAACGTTTTTTCACTTCCAATTTCGTGAAAAAACGAGTTTTTATCATGAAATTGTATGTTATAAGGCGAAATTGATGTCTCCGCTGAAAATCGACCTTCCACCATGATCTTCAGTTCCAAATAGGCAAAAGAAACGGAAGAAACAGGGAAAAATTTCTCATTGCAATCGAGAGACGCCAAGGCAACGTGTTTTCACTTTCAATTTCGTGAAATAACGAGTTTTTATCATGATATCGAATGTTGTAAGCAAAAACTCATATTTCTGCTGAAAATCGAGATTTTCCCATGACTTTCAATTTCAACTAGGCAAAAGGAACTCAAGAAATGGGAAAAAAATCCTCACGACTCTGGAGAGAAGCCAAGACGACGTTTTTTCACTTCCAATTTCGTGAAAAAACGAGTTTTTATCATAAAATTGTATGTTATAAGGCGAAATTCATGTCTCCGCTGAAAATCGACCTTCCACCATGATCTTTAGTTCCAAATAGGCAAAAGAAACTGAAGAAACAGGGAGAAATTTCTCACTGCCCTCGAGAGACGCTAAGGCAACGTGTTTTCACTTACAATTTCGTGAAATAACGAGTTTTTATCATGATATTGGATGTTATAAGCAGAAATTCATATCTCCGCTAAAAGTCGGGATTCTCCCATGATTTTCCATTTCAAAAAGGCAAAAGGAACTCAAGAAACGGGAAAAAAACCTCACGACCTTAGAGAGAAACCAAGGCAACGTTTTTTCACTTCTAATTTCGTGAAAAAACAAGTTTTTATCATGAAATTGTATGTTATAAGGCGAAATTCATGTCTCCGCTGAAAATCGACCTTCCACCATGATCTTCAGTTCCAAATAGGCAAAAGAAACTGAAGAAACAGGGAAAAATTTCTCATTGCAATCGAGAGACGCCAAGGCAACGTGTTTTCACTTTCAATTTCGTGAAATAACGAGTTTTTATCATGACATTGAATGTTGTAAGCAAAAACTCATATTTCTGCTGAAAATCGAGATTTTCCCATGACTTTCAATTTCAACTAGGCAAAAGGGACTCAAGAAATGGGAAAAAAATCCTCACGACTCTGGAGAGAAGCCAAGACGACGTTTTTTCACTTCCAATTTCGTGAAATAACGAGTTTTTATCTTGAAAATGTATGTTATAAGGCGAAATTCATGTCTCCGCTGAAAATCAACCTTCCACCATGATTTTTAGTTCCAAATAGGCAAAAGAAACTGAAGAAACGGGGAGTAATTTCTCACTGCCCTCGAGAGACGCTAAGGCAACGTTTTTTCACTTCCAATTTCGTGAAATACCGAGTTTTTATCATGATATTGGATGTTATAAGGTGAAATACATGTCTCCGCTGAAAATCGACATTCTGCCATGATTTTCAGTTCCAAATAGGCAGAAGAAACTGAAGAAACAGGGAAAAATTTCTCATTGCAATCGAGAGACGCCAAGGCAACGTGTTTTCACTTCCAATTTCGTGAAATAACGAGTTTTTATCATGATATTGGATGTTATAAGCAGAAATTCATATCTCCGCTAAAAGTCGGGATTCTCCCATGATTTTCAATTTCAAAAAGGCAAAAGGAACTCAAGAAACGGGAAAAAAAACCTCACGACCCTAGAGAGAAACCAAGGCAACGTTTTTTCACTTCCAATTTCGTGAAATAACAGGTTTTTATCATGAAATTGTATGTTATAAGGCGAAATTCATGTCTCCGCTGAAAATCGACCTTCCACCATGATCTTCAGTTCCAAATAGGCAACAGAAACTGAAGAAACAGGGGGAGATTTCTCATTGTCCTCGAGAGACGCCAAGGCAACGTATTTTCACTTCCAATTTCGTGAAAAAACCAATTTTTATTATGAAATTGAATGTTATAAGGTGAAATTCATGTCTCCGCTGAAAATCGACATTCTGCCATGATTTTCAGTTCCAAATAGGCAAAAGAAACTGAAGAGACAGGGAAAAATTTCTCATTGCAATCGAGAGACGCCAAGGCAACGTCTTTTCACTTCCAATTTCGTGAAAAAACCAATTTTTATTATTAAATTGAATGTTATAAGGTGAAATTCATGTCTCCCCTGAAAATCGACATTCTGACATGGTTTTCTATTTCAAATAGACAAAATTAACTCAAGAAACGGGAAAAAAATCCTCACGACTCTGCAGAGAAGCCAAGACAACGTTTTTTCACTTGCAATTTCGTGAAAAAACGAGTATTTGTCATGATATCGGATGTTATAAGCAGAAATTCATAAAGTTGGGATTCTCCCATGATTTTCAATTTCAAATAGGCAAAAGGAACTCAAGAAACGGGAAAAAAACTGACGACCTTAGAGAGAAACCAAGGCAACGTCTTTTCACTTCCAATTTCGTGAAATAACCAATTTTTATTATTAAATTGAATGTTATAAGGTGAAATTCATGTCTCCGCTGAAAATCGACATTCTGACATGATTTTCTATTTCAAATAGACAAAAGGAACTCAAGAAACGGGAAAAAAATCCTCACGACTCTGCAGAGAAGCCAAGACAACGTTTTTTCACTTCCAATTTCGTGAAAAAACGAGTATTTGTCATGATATCGGATGTTATAAGCAGAAATTCATAAAGTTGGGATTCTCCCATGATTTTCAATTTCAAATAGGCAAAAGGAACTCAAGAAACGGGAAAAAAACCTCACGACCTTAGAGAGAAACCAAGGCAACGTTTTTTCACTTCTAATTTCGTGAAAAAACGAGTTTTTATCATGAAATTGTATGTTATAAGGCGAAATTCATGTCTCCGCTGAAAATCGACCTTCCACCATGATCTTCAGTTCCAAATAGGCAAAAGAAACGGAAGAAACAGGGAAAAATTTCTCATTGCAATCGAGAGACGCCAAGGCAACGTGTTTTCACTTTCAATTTCGTGAAAT
Organism: Venturia canescens; assembly: GCF_019457755.1. NCBI lineage: Eukaryota > Metazoa > Arthropoda > Insecta > Hymenoptera > Ichneumonidae > Venturia > Venturia canescens. The sequence goes on from NC_057426.1 coordinate 19,790,759, forward strand.
AACGAGTTTTTATCATGATATTGAATGTTGTAAGCAAAAACTCATATTTCTGCTGAAAATCGAGATTTTCCCATGACTTTCAATTTCAACTAGGCAAAAGGAACTCAAGAAATGGGAAAAAAATCCTCACGACTCTGGAGAGAAGCCAAGACGACGTTTTTTCACTTCCAATTTCGTGAAAAAACGAGTTTTTATCATAAAATTGTATGTTATAAGGCGAAATTCATGTCTCCGCTGAAAATCGACCTTCCACCATGATCTTTAGTTCCAAATAGGCAAAAGAAACTGAAGAAACAGGGAGAAATTTCTCACTGCCCTCGAGAGACGCTAAGGCAACGTGTTTTCACTTACAATTTCGTGAAATAACGAGTTTTTATCATGATATTGGATGTTATAAGCAGAAATTCATATCTCCGCTAAAAGTCGGGATTCTCCCATGATTTTCCATTTCAAAAAGGCAAAAGGAACTCAAGAAACGGGAAAAAAACCTCACGACCTTAGAGAGAAACCAAGGCAACGTTTTTTCACTTCTAATTTCGTGAAAAAACGAGTTTTTATCATGAAATTGTATGTTATAAGGCGAAATTCATGTCTCCGCTGAAAATCGACCTTCCACCATGATCTTCAGTTCCAAATAGGCAAAAGAAACTGAAGAAACAGGGAAAAATTTCTCATTGCAATCGAGAGACGCCAAGGCAACGTGTTTTCACTTTCAATTTCGTGAAATAACGAGTTTTTATCATGACATTGAATGTTGTAAGCAAAAACTCATATTTCTGCTGAAAATCGAGATTTTCCCATGACTTTCAATTTCAACTAGGCAAAAGGGACTCAAGAAATGGGAAAAAAATCCTCACGACTCTGGAGAGAAGCCAAGACGACGTTTTTTCACTTCCAATTTCGTGAAATAACGAGTTTTTATCATGAAAATGTATGTTATAAGGCGAAATTCATGTCTCCGCTGAAAATCGACCTTCCACCATGATTTTTAGTTCCAAATAGGCAAAAGAAACTGAAGAAACGGGGAGAAATTTCTCACTGCCCTCGAGAGACGCTAAGGCAACGTTTTTTCACTTCCAATTTCGTGAAATACCGAGTTTTTATCATGATATTGGATGTTATAAGGTGAAATACATGTCTCCGCTGAAAATCGACATTCTGCCATGATTTTCAGTTCCAAATAGGCAGAAGAAACTGAAGAAACAGGGAAAAATTTCTCATTGCAATCGAGAGACGCCAAGGCAACGTGTTTTCACTTCCAATTTCGTGAAATAACGAGTTTTTATCATGATATTGGATGTTATAAGCAGAAATTCATATCTCCGCTAAAAGTCGGGATTCTCCCATGATTTTCAATTTCAAAAAGGCAAAAGGAACTCAAGAAACGGGAAAAAAAACCTCACGACCCTAGAGAGAAACCAAGGCAACGTTTTTTCACTTCCAATTTCGTGAAATAACAGGTTTTTATCATGAAATTGTATGTTATAAGGCGAAATTCATGTCTCCGCTGAAAATCGACCTTCCACCATGATCTTCAGTTCCAAATAGGCAACAGAAACTGAAGAAACAGGGGGAGATTTCTCATTGTCCTCGAGAGACGCCAAGGCAACGTATTTTCACTTCCAATTTCGTGAAAAAACCAATTTTTATTATGAAATTGAATGTTATAAGGTGAAATTCATGTCTCCGCTGAAAATCGACATTCTGCCATGATTTTCAGTTCCAAATAGGCAAAAGAAACTGAAGAGACAGGGAAAAATTTCTCATTGCAATCGAGAGACGCCAAGGCAACGTCTTTTCACTTCCAATTTCGTGAAAAAACCAATTTTTATTATTAAATTGAATGTTATAAGGTGAAATTCATGTCTCCCCTGAAAATCGACATTCTGACATGGTTTTCTATTTCAAATAGACAAAATTAACTCAAGAAACGGGAAAAAAATCCTCACGACTCTGCAGAGAAGCCAAGACAACGTTTTTTCACTTGCAATTTCGTGAAAAAACGAGTATTTGTCATGATATCGGATGTTATAAGCAGAAATTCATAAAGTTGGGATTCTCCCATGATTTTCAATTTCAAATAGGCAAAAGGAACTCAAGAAACGGGAAAAAAACTGACGACCTTAGAGAGAAACCAAGGCAACGTCTTTTCACTTCCAATTTCGTGAAATAACCAATTTTTATTATTAAATTGAATGTTATAAGGTGAAATTCATGTCTCCGCTGAAAATCGACATTCTGACATGATTTTCTATTTCAAATAGACAAAAGGAACTCAAGAAACGGGAAAAAAATCCTCACGACTCTGCAGAGAAGCCAAGACAACGTTTTTTCACTTCCAATTTCGTGAAAAAACGAGTATTTGTCATGATATCGGATGTTATAAGCAGAAATTCATAAAGTTGGGATTCTCCCATGATTTTCAATTTCAAATAGGCAAAAGGAACTCAAGAAACGGGAAAAAAACCTCACGACCTTAGAGAGAAACCAAGGCAACGTTTTTTCACTTCTAATTTCGTGAAAAAACGAGTTTTTATCATGAAATTGTATGTTATAAGGCGAAATTCATGTCTCCGCTGAAAATCGACCTTCCACCATGATCTTCAGTTCCAAATAGGCAAAAGAAACGGAAGAAACAGGGAAAAATTTCTCATTGCAATCGAGAGACGCCAAGGCAACGTGTTTTCACTTTCAATTTCGTGAAATAACGAGTTTTTATCATGATATTGAATGTTGTAAGCAAAAACTCATATTTCTGCTGAAAATCGAGATTTTCCCATGACTTTCAATTTCAACTAGGCAAAAGGAACTCAAGAAATGGGAAAAAAATCCTCACGACTCTGGAGAGAAGCCAAGACGACGTTTTTTCACTTCCAATTTCGTGAAAAAACGAGTTTTTATCATAAAATTGTATGTTATAAGGCGAAATTCATGTCTCCGCTGAAAATCGACCTTCCACCATGATCTTTAGTTCCAAATAGGCAAAAGAAACTGAAGAAACAGGGAGAAATTTCTCACTGCCCTCGAGAGACGCTAAGGCAACGTGTTTTCACTTACAATTTCGTGAAATAACGAGTTTTTATCATGATATTGGATGTTATAAGCAGAAATTCATATCTCCGCTAAAAGTCGGGATTCTCCCATGATTTTCCATTTCAAAAAGGCAAAAGGAACTCAAGAAACGGGAAAAAAACCTCACGACCTTAGAGAGAAACCAAGGCAACGTTTTTTCACTTCTAATTTCGTGAAAAAACGAGTTTTTATCATGAAATTGTATGTTATAAGGCGAAATTCATGTCTCCGCTGAAAATCGACCTTCCACCATGATCTTCAGTTCCAAATAGGCAAAAGAAACTGAAGAAACAGGGAAAAATTTCTCATTGCAATCGAGAGACGCCAAGGCAACGTGTTTTCACTTTCAATTTCGTGAAATAACGAGTTTTTATCATGACATTGAATGTTGTAAGCAAAAACTCATATTTCTGCTGAAAATCGAGATTTTCCCATGACTTTCAATTTCAACTAGGCAAAAGGGACTCAAGAAATGGGAAAAAAATCCTCACGACTCTGGAGAGAAGCCAAGACGACGTTTTTTCACTTCCAATTTCGTGAAATAACGAGTTTTTATCATGAAAATGTATGTTATAAGGCGAAATTCATGTCTCCGCTGAAAATCGACCTTCCACCATGATTTTTAGTTCCAAATAGGCAAAAGAAACTGAAGAAACGGGGAGAAATTTCTCACTGCCCTCGAGAGACGCTAAGGCAACGTTTTTTCACTTCCAATTTCGTGAAATACCGAGTTTTTATCATGATATTGGATGTTATAAGGTGAAATACATGTCTCCGCTGAAAATCGACATTCTGCCATGATTTTCAGTTCCAAATAGGCAGAAGAAACTGAAGAAACAGGGAAAAATTTCTCATTGCAATCGAGAGACGCCAAGGCAACGTGTTTTCACTTCCAATTTCGTGAAATAACGAGTTTTTATCATGATATTGGATGTTATAAGCAGAAATTCATATCTCCGCTAAAAGTCGGGATTCTCCCATGATTTTCAATTTCAAAAAGGCAAAAGGAACTCAAGAAACGGGAAAAAAAACCTCACGACCCTAGAGAGAAACCAAGGCAACGTTTTTTCACTTCCAATTTCGTGAAATAACAGGTTTTTATCATGAAATTGTATGTTATAAGGCGAAATTCATGTCTCCGCTGAAAATCGACCTTCCACCATGATCTTCAGTTCCAAATAGGCAACAGAAACTGAAGAAACAGGGGGAGATTTCTCATTGTCCTCGAGAGACGCCAAGGCAACGTATTTTCACTTCCAATTTCGTGAAAAAACCAATTTTTATTATGAAATTGAATGTTATAAGGTGAAATTCATGTCTCCGCTGAAAATCGACATTCTGCCATGATTTTCAGTTCCAAATAGGCAAAAGAAACTGAAGAGACAGGGAAAAATTTCTCATTGCAATCGAGAGACGCCAAGGCAACGTCTTTTCACTTCCAATTTCGTGAAAAAACCAATTTTTATTATTAAATTGAATGTTATAAGGTGAAATTCATGTCTCCCCTGAAAATCGACATTCTGACATGGTTTTCTATTTCAAATAGACAAAATTAACTCAAGAAACGGGAAAAAAATCCTCACGACTCTGCAGAGAAGCCAAGACAACGTTTTTTCACTTGCAATTTCGTGAAAAAACGAGTATTTGTCATGATATCGGATGTTATAAGCAGAAATTCATAAAGTTGGGATTCTCCCATGATTTTCAATTTCAAATAGGCAAAAGGAACTCAAGAAACGGGAAAAAAACTGACGACCTTAGAGAGAAACCAAGGCAACGTCTTTTCACTTCCAATTTCGTGAAATAACCAATTTTTATTATTAAATTGAATGTTATAAGGTGAAATTCATGTCTCCGCTGAAAATCGACATTCTGACATGATTTTCTATTTCAAATAGACAAAAGGAACTCAAGAAACGGGAAAAAAATCCTCACGACTCTGCAGAGAAGCCAAGACAACGTTTTTTCACTTCCAATTTCGTGAAAAAACGAGTATTTGTCATGATATCGGATGTTATAAGCAGAAATTCATAAAGTTGGGATTCTCCCATGATTTTCAATTTCAAATAGGCAAAAGGAACTCAAGAAACGGGAAAAAAACCTCACGACCTTAGAGAGAAACCAAGGCAACGTTTTTTCACTTCTAATTTCGTGAAAAAACGAGTTTTTATCATGAAATTGTATGTTATAAGGCGAAATTCATGTCTCCGCTGAAAATCGACCTTCCACCATGATCTTCAGTTCCAAATAGGCAAAAGAAACGGAAGAAACAGGGAAAAATTTCTCATTGCAATCGAGAGACGCCAAGGCAACGTGTTTTCACTTTCAATTTCGTGAAATAACGAGTTTTTATCATGATATTGAATGTTGTAAGCAAAAACTCATATTTCTGCTGAAAATCGAGATTTTCCCATGACTTTCAATTTCAACTAGGCAAAAGGAACTCAAGAAATGGGAAAAAAATCCTCACGACTCTGGAGAGAAGCCAAGACGACGTTTTTTCACTTCCAATTTCGTGAAAAAACGAGTTTTTATCATAAAATTGTATGTTATAAGGCGAAATTCATGTCTCCGCTGAAAATCGACCTTCCACCATGATCTTTAGTTCCAAATAGGCAAAAGAAACTGAAGAAACAGGGAGAAATTTCTCACTGCCCTCGAGAGACGCTAAGGCAACGTGTTTTCACTTACAATTTCGTGAAATAACGAGTTTTTATCATGATATTGGATGTTATAAGCAGAAATTCATATCTCCGCTAAAAGTCGGGATTCTCCCATGATTTTCCATTTCAAAAAGGCAAAAGGAACTCAAGAAACGGGAAAAAAACCTCACGACCTTAGAGAGAAACCAAGGCAACGTTTTTTCACTTCTAATTTCGTGAAAAAACGAGTTTTTATCATGAAATTGTATGTTATAAGGCGAAATTCATGTCTCCGCTGAAAATCGACCTTCCACCATGATCTTCAGTTCCAAATAGGCAAAAGAAACTGAAGAAACAGGGAAAAATTTCTCATTGCAATCGAGAGACGCCAAGGCAACGTGTTTTCACTTTCAATTTCGTGAAATAACGAGTTTTTATCATGACATTGAATGTTGTAAGCAAAAACTCATATTTCTGCTGAAAATCGAGATTTTCCCATGACTTTCAATTTCAACTAGGCAAAAGGGACTCAAGAAATGGGAAAAAAATCCTCACGACTCTGGAGAGAAGCCAAGACGACGTTTTTTCACTTCCAATTTCGTGAAATAACGAGTTTTTATCATGAAAATGTATGTTATAAGGCGAAATTCATGTCTCCGCTGAAAATCGACCTTCCACCATGATTTTTAGTTCCAAATAGGCAAAAGAAACTGAAGAAACGGGGAGAAATTTCTCACTGCCCTCGAGAGACGCTAAGGCAACGTTTTTTCACTTCCAATTTCGTGAAATACCGAGTTTTTATCATGATATTGGATGTTATAAGGTGAAATACATGTCTCCGCTGAAAATCGACATTCTGCCATGATTTTCAGTTCCAAATAGGCAGAAGAAACTGAAGAAACAGGGAAAAATTTCTCATTGCAATCGAGAGACGCCAAGGCAACGTGTTTTCACTTCCAATTTCGTGAAATAACGAGTTTTTATCATGATATTGGATGTTATAAGCAGAAATTCATATCTCCGCTAAAAGTCGGGATTCTCCCATGATTTTCAATTTCAAAAAGGCAAAAGGAACTCAAGAAACGGGAAAAAAAACCTCACGACCCTAGAGAGAAACCAAGGCAACGTTTTTTCACTTCCAATTTCGTGAAATAACAGGTTTTTATCATGAAATTGTATGTTATAAGGCGAAATTCATGTCTCCGCTGAAAATCGACCTTCCACCATGATCTTCAGTTCCAAATAGGCAACAGAAACTGAAGAAACAGGGGGAGATTTCTCATTGTCCTCGAGAGACGCCAAGGCAACGTATTTTCACTTCCAATTTCGTGAAAAAACCAATTTTTATTATGAAATTGAATGTTATAAGGTGAAATTCATGTCTCCGCTGAAAATCGACATTCTGCCATGATTTTCAGTTCCAAATAGGCAAAAGAAACTGAAGAGACAGGGAAAAATTTCTCATTGCAATCGAGAGACGCCAAGGCAACGTCTTTTCACTTCCAATTTCGTGAAAAAACCAATTTTTATTATTAAATTGAATGTTATAAGGTGAAATTCATGTCTCCCCTGAAAATCGACATTCTGACATGGTTTTCTATTTCAAATAGACAAAATTAACTCAAGAAACGGGAAAAAAATCCTCACGACTCTGCAGAGAAGCCAAGACAACGTTTTTTCACTTGCAATTTCGTGAAAAAACGAGTATTTGTCATGATATCGGATGTTATAAGCAGAAATTCATAAAGTTGGGATTCTCCCATGATTTTCAATTTCAAATAGGCAAAAGGAACTCAAGAAACGGGAAAAAAACTGACGACCTTAGAGAGAAACCAAGGCAACGTCTTTTCACTTCCAATTTCGTGAAAAAACCAATTTTTATTATTAAATTGAATGTTATAAGGTGAAATTAATGTCTCCGCTGAAAATCGACATTCTGACATGATTTTCTATTTCAAATAGACAAAAGGAACTCAAGAAACGGGAAAAAAATCCTCACGACTCTGCAGAGAAGCCAAGACAACGTTTTTTCACTTCCAATTTCGTGAAAAAACGAGTATTTGTCATGATATCGGATGTTATAAGCAGAAATTCATAAAGTTGGGATTCTCCCATGATTTTCAATTTCAAATAGGCAAAAGGAACTCAAGAAACGGGAAAAAAACCTCACGACCTTAGAGAAAAACCAAGGCAACGTTTTTTCACTTCTAATTTCGTGAAAAAACGAGTTTTTATCATGAAATTGTATGTTATAAGGCGAAATTCATGTCTCCGCTGAAATTCGACCTTCCACCATGATCTTCAGTTCCAAATAGGCAAAAGAAACTGAAGAAACAGGGAAAAATTTCTCATTGCAATCGACAGACGCCAAGGCAACGTGTTTTCACTTTCAATTTCGTGAAATAACGAGTTTTTGTCATGATATTGAATGTTGTAAGCAAAAACTCATATTTCTGCTGAAAATCGAGATTTTCCCATGACTTTCAATTTCAACTAGGCAAAAGGAACTCAAGAAATGGGAAAAAAATCCTCACGACTCTGGAGAGAAGCCAAGACGACGTTTTTTCACTTCCAATTTCGTGAAATAACGAGTTTTTATCATGATATTGGATGTTATAAGCAGAAATTCATATCTCCGCTAAAAGTCGGGATTCTTCCATGATTTTCAATTTCAAAAAGGCAAAAGGAACTCAAGAAACGGGAAAAAAAACCTCACGACCCTAGAGAGAAACCAAGGCAACGTTTTTTCACTTCCAATTTCGTGAAATAACGAGTTTTTATCATGAAATTGTATGTTATAAGGCGAAATTCATGTCTCCGCTGAAAATCGACCTTCCACCATGATCTTCAGTTCCAAATAGGCAACAGAAACTGAAGAAACAGGGGGAGATTTCTCATTGTCCTCGAGAGACGCCAAGGCAACGTTTTTTCACTTCCAATTTCGTGAAAAAACCAATTTTTATTATGAAATTGAATGTTATAAGGTGAAATTCATGTCTCCGCTGAAAATCGACATTCTGACATGATTTTCTATTTCAAATAGGCAAAAGGAACTCAAGAAACGGGAAAAAAATCCTCACGACTCTGCAGAGAAGCCAAGACAACGTTTTTTCACTTCCAATTTCGTGAAAAAACGAGTATTTGTCATGATATCGGATGTTATAAGCAGAAATTCATAAAGTTGGGATTCTCCCATGATTTTCAATTTCAAATAGGCAAAAGGAACTCAAGAAACGGGAAAAAAACCTCACGACCCTGGAGAGAAACCAAGGCAACGTTTTTTCACTTCCAATTTCGTGAAAAAACGAGTTTTTATCATGAAATTGTATGTTATAAGGGAAATTCATGTCTCCGCTGAAAATGGACCTTCCACCATGATCTTCAGTTCCAATTAGGCAAAAGAAACTGTAGAAACAGGGAAAAATTTCTCATTGCAATCGAGAGACGCCAAGGCAACGTGTTTTCACTTACAATTTTGTGAAATAACGAGTTTTTATCATGATATTGTATGTTATAAGCAGAAATTCATATCTCCGCTAAAAGTCGGGATTCTCCCATGATTTTCCATTTCAAAAAGGCAAAAGAAACTCATGAAACGGGAAAAAAAACCTCACGACCCTAGAGAGAAACCAAGGCAACGTTTTTTCACTTCTAATTTCGTGAAAAAACGAGTTTTTATCATAGAATTGTATGTTATAAGGCGAAATTCATGTCTCCGTTAAAAATCGACCTTCCACCATGATCTTTAGTTCCAAATAGGCAAAAGAAACTGAAGAAACAGGGAGAAATTTCTCACTGCCCTCGAGAGACGCTAAGGCAACGTGTTTTCACTTCCAATTTCGTGAAATATCGAGTTTTTATCATGAAATTGTATGTTATAAGGCGAAATTCATGTCTCCGCTGAAAATCGACCTTCCACCATTATCTTGAGTTCCAAATAGGCAAAAGAAACTGAAGAAACAGGGAGGAATTTCTCACTGCCCTCGAGAGACGCCAAGGCAACGTGTTTTCACTTCCAATTTCGTGAAATAACGAGTTTTTATGATGATATTGAATGTTGTAAGCAAAAACTCATATTTCCGCTGAAAATCGAGATTTTCCCATGACTTTCAATTTCAACTAGGCAAAAAGGACTCAAGAAATGGGAAAAAAATCCTCACGACTCTGGAGAGAAGCCAAGACGACGTTTTTTCACTTCCAATTTCGTGAAAAAACGAGTTTTTATCATGAAATTGTATGTTATAAGGCGAAATTCATGTCTCCGCTGAAAATCGACCTTCCACTATGATCTTCAGTTCCAAATAGGCAAAAGAAACCGAAGAAACAGGGAAAAATTTCTCATTGCAATCGAGAGACGCCAAGGCAACGTGTTTTCACTTTCAATTTCGTGAAATAACGAGTTTTTATCATGATATTGAATGTTGTAAGCAAAAACTCATATTTCTGCTGAAAATCGAGATTTTCCCATGACTTTCAATTTCAACTAGGCAAAAGGAACTCAAGAAATGGGGAAAAAAACCTCACGACCTTAGAGAGAAACCAAGGCAACTTTTTTTCACTTCCAATTTCGTGAAATAACGAGTTTTTATCATGAAATTGTATGTTATAAGGCGAAATTCATGTCTCCGCTGAAAATCGACCTTCCACCATGATCTTCAGTTCCAAATAGGCAAAAGAAACTGAAGAAACAGGGGGAGATTTCTCATTGTCCTCGAGAGACGCCAAGGCAACGTTTTTTCACTTCCAATTTCGTGAAAAAACCAATTTTTATTATGAAATTGAATGTTATAAGGTGAAATTCATGTCTCCGCTGAAAATCGACATTCTGCCATGATTTTCAGTTCCAAATAGGCAAAAGAAACTGAAGAAACAGGGAAAAATTTCTCATTGCAATCGAGAGACGCCAAGGCAACGTCTTTTCACTTCCAATTTCGTGAAAAAACCAATTTTTATTATTAAATTGAATGTTATAAGGTGAAATACATGTCTAAGCTGAAAATCGACATTCTGCCATGATTTTCAGTTCCAAATAGGAAGAAGAAACTGAAGAAACAGGGAAAAAGTTCTCATTGCAATCGAGAGACGCCAAGGCAACGTCTTTTCACTTCAAATTTCGTGAAAAAACCAATTTTTATTATTAAATTGAATGTTATAAGGTGAAATTCATGTCTCCGCTGAAAATCGACATTGTGCCATGATTTTCAATTTCAAATAGGCAAAAGGAACTCAAGAAACGGGGAAAAAAACCTCACGACCTTAGAGAGAAACCAAGGCAACTTTTTTTCACTTCCAATTTCGTGAAATAACGAGTTTTTATCATGAAATTGTATGTTATAAGGCGAAATTCATGTCTCCGCTGAAAATCGACCTTCCACCATGATCTTCAGTTCCAAATAGGCAAAAGAAACTGAAGAAACAGGGGGAGATTTCTCATTGTCCTCGAGAGACGCCAAGGCAACGTTTTTTCACTTCCAATTTCGTGAAAAAACCAATTTTTATTATGAAATTGAATGTTATAAGGTGAAATTCATGTCTCCGCTGAAAATCGACATTCTGCCATGATTTTCAGTTCCAAAAAGGCAGAAGAAACTGAAGAAACAGGGAAAAATTTCTCATTGCAATCGAGAGACGCCAAGGCAACGTGTTTTCACTTCCAATTTCGTGAAATAACGAGTTTTTATCATGATATTGGATGTTATAAGCAGAAATTCATATCTCCGCTAAAAGTCGGGATTCTCCCATGATTTTCAATTTCAAAAAGGCAAAAGGAACTCAAGAAACGGGAAAAAAAACCTCACGACCCTAGAGAGAAACCAAGGCAACGTTTTTTCACTTCCAATTTCGTGAAATAACGAGTTTTTATCATGAAATTGTATGTTATAAGGCGAAATTCATGTCTCCGCTGAAAATCGACCTTCCACCATGATCTTCAGTTCCAAATAGGCAACAGAAACTGAAGAAACAGGGGGAGATTTCTCATTGTCCTCGAGAGACGCCAAGGCAACGTATTTTCACTTCCAATTTCGTGAAAAAACCAATTTTTATTATGAAATTGAATGTTATAAGGTGAAATTCATGTCTCCGCTGAAAATCGACATTCTGCCATGATTTTCAGTTCCAAATAGGCAAAAGAAACTGAAGAAACAGGGAAAATTTTCTCATTGCAATCGAGAGACGCCAAGGCAACGTCTTTTCACTTCCAATTTCGTGAAAAAACCAATTTTTATTATGAAATTGAATGTTATAAGGTGAAATTCATGTCTCCGCTGGAAATCGACATTCTGCCATGATTTTCAGTTCCAAATAGGCAAAAGAAACTGAAGAAACAGGGAAAAATTTCTCATTGCAATCGAGAGACGCCAAGGCAACGTCTTTTCACTTCCAATTTCGTGAAAAAAACAATTTTTATTATTAAATTGAATGTTATAAGGTGAAATTCATGTCTCCGCTGAAAATCGACATTCTGACATGATTTTCTATTTCAAATAGGCAAAAGGAACTCAAGAAACGGGAAAAAAATCCTCACGACTCTGCAGAGAAGCCAAGACAACGTTTATTCACTTCCAATTTCGTGAAAAAACGAGTATTTGTCATGATATCGGATGTTATAAGCAGAAATTCATAAAGTTGGGATTCTCCCATGATTTTCAATTTCAAATAGGCAAAAGGAGCTCAAAAAACGGGAAAAAAACCTGACGACCTTAGAGAGAAACCAAGGCAACGTCTTTTCACTTCCAATTTCGTGAAATAACCAATTTTTATTATTAAATTGAATGTTATAAGGTGAAATTCATGTCTCCGCTGAAAATCGACATTCTGCCATGATTTTCAATTTCAAATAGGCAAAAGGAACTCAAGAAACGGGGAAAAAAACCTCACGAACTTAGAGAGAAACCAAGGCAACGTTTTTTCACTTCTAATTTCGTGAAAAAACGAGTTTTTATCATGAAATTGTATGTTATAAGGCGAAATTCATGTCTCCGCTGAAAATCGACCTTCCACTATGATCTTCAGTTCCAAATAGGCAAAAGAAACCGAAGAAACAGGGAAAAATTTCTCATTGCAATCGAGAAACGCCAAGGCAACGTGTTTTCACTTTCAATTTCGTGAAATAACGAGTTTTTATCATGATATTGAATGTTGTAAGCAAAAACTCATATTTCTGCTGAAAATCGAGATTTTCCCATGACTTTCAATTTCAACTAGGCAAAAGGAACTCAAGAAATGGGATAAAAATCCTCACGATTCTGGCGAGAAGCCAAGACGACGTTTTTTCACTTCCAATTTCGTGAAAAAACGAGTTTTTATCATGAAAATGTATGTTATATGGCGAAATTCATGTCTCCGCTGAAAATCGACCTTCCACCATGATCTTTAGTTCCAAATAGGCAAAAGAAACTGAAGAATCAGGGAGAAATTTCTCACTGCCCTCGAGAGACGCTAAGGCAACGTTTTTTCACTTCCAATTTCGTGAAATACCGAGTTTTTATCATGATATTGGATGTTATAAGGTGAAATACATGTCTCCGCTGAAAATCGAAATTCTGCCATGATTTTCAGTTCCAAATAGGAAGAAGAAACTGAAGAAACAGGGAAAAAGTTCTCATTGCAATCGAGAGACGCCAAGGCAACGTCTTTTCACTTCCAATTTCGTGAAAAAACCAATTTTTATTATTAAATTGAATGTTATAAGGTGAAATTCATGTCTCCGCTGAAAATCGACATTGTGCCATGATTTTCAGTTCCAAATAGGCAAAAGAAACTGAAGAAACAGGGAAAAATTTCTCATTGCAATCGAGAGACGCCAAGGCAACGTCTTTTCACTTCCAATTTCGTGAAAAAACCAATTTTTATTATTAAATTGAATGTTATAAGGTGAAATACATGTCTAAGCTGAAAATCGACATTCTGCCATGATTTTCAGTTCCAAATAGGAAGAAGAAACTGAAGAAACAGGGAAAAAGTTCTCATTGCAATCGAGAGACGCCAAGGCAACGTCTTTTCACTTCAAATTTCGTGAAAAAACCAATTTTTATTATTAAATTGAATGTTATAAGGTGAAATTCATGTCTCCGCTGAAAATCGACATTGTGCCATGATTTTCAATTTCAAATAGGCAAAAGGAACTCAAGAAACGGGGAAAAAAACCTCACGACCTTAGAGAGAAACCAAGGCAACTTTTTTTCACTTCCAATTTCGTGAAATAACGAGTTTTTATCATGAAATTGTATGTTATAAGGCGAAATTCATGTCTCCGCTGAAAATCGACCTTCCACCATGATCTTCAGTTCCAAATAGGCAAAAGAAACTGAAGAAACAGGGGGAGATTTCTCATTGTCCTCGAGAGACGCCAAGGCAACGTTTTTTCACTTCCAATTTCGTGAAAAAACCAATTTTTATTATGAAATTGAATGTTATAAGGTGAAATTCATGTCTCCGCTGAAAATCGACATTCTGCCATGATTTTCAGTTCCAAATAGGCAGAAGAAACTGAAGAAACAGGGAAAAATTTCTCATTGCAATCGAGAGACGCCAAGGCAACGTGTTTTCACTTCCAATTTCGTGAAATAACGAGTTTTTATCATGATATTGGATGTTATAAGCAGAAATTCATATCTCCGCTAAAAGTCGGGATTCTCCCATGATTTTCAATTTCAAAAAGGCAAAAGGAACTCAAGAAACGGGAAAAAAAACCTCACGACCCTAGAGAGAAACCAAGGCAACGTTTTTTCACTTCCAATTTCGTGAAATAACGAGTTTTTATCATGAAATTGTATGTTATAAGGCGAAATTCATGTCTCCGCTGAAAATCGACCTTCCACCATGATCTTCAGTTCCAAATAGGCAACAGAAACTGAAGAAACAGGGGGAGATTTCTCATTGTCCTCGAGAGACGCCAAGGCAACGTATTTTCACTTCCAATTTCGTGAAAAAACCAATTTTTATTATGAAATTGAATGTTATAAGGTGAAATTCATGTCTCCGCTGAAAATCGACATTCTGCCATGATTTTCAGTTCCAAATAGGCAAAAGAAACTGAAGAAACAGGGAAAATTTTCTCATTGCAATCGAGAGACGCCAAGGCAACGTCTTTTCACTTCCAATTTCGTGAAAAAACCAATTTTTATTATGAAATTGAATGTTATAAGGTGAAATTCATGTCTCCGCTGGAAATCGACATTCTGCCATGATTTTCAGTTCCAAATAGGCAAAAGAAACTGAAGAAACAGGGAAAAATTTCTCATTGCAATCGAGAGACGCCAAGGCAACGTCTTTTCACTTCCAATTTCGTGAAAAAAACAATTTTTATTATTAAATTGAATGTTATAAGGTGAAATTCATGTCTCCGCTGAAAATCGACATTCTGACATGATTTTCTATTTCAAATAGGCAAAAGGAACTCAAGAAACGGGAAAAAAATCCTCACGACTCTGCAGAGAAGCCAAGACAACGTTTATTCACTTCCAATTTCGTGAAAAAACGAGTATTTGTCATGATATCGGATGTTATAAGCAGAAATTCATAAAGTTGGGATTCTCCCATGATTTTCAATTTCAAACAGGCAAAAGGAGCTCAAAAAACGGGAAAAAAACCTGACGACCTTAGAGAGAAACCAAGGCAACGTCTTTTCACTTCCAATTTCGTGAAATAACCAATTTTTATTATTAAATTGAATGTTATAAGGTGAAATTCATGTCTCCGCTGAAAATCGACATTCTGCCATGATTTTCAATTTCAAATAGGCAAAAGGAACTCAAGAAACGGGGAAAAAAACCTCACGAACTTAGAGAGAAACCAAGGCAACGTTTTTTCACTTCTAATTTCGTGAAAAAACGAGTTTTTATCATGAAATTGTATGTTATAAGGCGAAATTCATGTCTCCGCTGAAAATCGACATTCTGACATGATTTTCTATTTCAAATAGACAAAAGGAACTCAAGAAACGGGAAAAAAATCCTCACGACTCTGCAGAGAAGCCAAGACAACGTTTTTTCACTTCCAATTTCGTGAAAAAACGAGTATTTGTCATGATATCGGATGTTATAAGCAGAAATTCATAAAGTTGGGATTCTCCCATGATTTTCAATTTCAAATAGGCAAAAGGAACTCAAGAAACGGGAAAAAAACCTCACGACCTTAGAGAGAAACCAAGGCAACGTTTTTTCACTTCTAATTTCGTGAAAAAACGAGTTTTTATCATGAAATTGTATGTTATAAGGCGAAATTCATGTCTCCGCTGAAAATCGACCTTCCACCATGATCTTCAGTTCCAAATAGGCAAAAGAAACGGAAGAAACAGGGAAAAATTTCTCATTGCAATCGAGAGACGCCAAGGCAACGTGTTTTCACTTTCAATTTCGTGAAATAACGAGTTTTTATGGATGTTATAAGCAGAAATTCATATCTCCGCTAAAAGTCGGGATTCTCCCATGATTTTCCATTTCAAAAAGGCAAAAGGAACTCAAGAAACGGGAAAAAAACCTCACGACCTTAGAGAGAAACCAAGGCAACGTTTTTTCACTTCTAATTTCGTGAAAAAACGAGTTTTTATCATGAAATTGTATGTTATAAGGCGAAATTCATGTCTCCGCTGAAAATCGACCTTCCACCATGATCTTCAGTTCCAAATAGGCAAAAGAAACTGAAGAAACAGGGAAAAATTTCTCATTGCAATCGAGAGACGCCAAGGCAACGTGTTTTCACTTTCAATTTCGTGAAATAACGAGTTTTTATCATGACATTGAATGTTGTAAGCAAAAACTCATATTTCTGCTGAAAATCGAGATTTTCCCATGACTTTCAATTTCAACTAGGCAAAAGGGACTCAAGAAATGGGAAAAAAATCCTCACGACTCTGGAGAGAAGCCAAGACGACGTTTTTTCACTTCCAATTTCGTGAAATAACGAGTTTTTATCTTGAAAATGTATGTTATAAGGCGAAATTCATGTCTCCGCTGAAAATCGACCTTCCACCATGATTTTTAGTTCCAAATAGGCAAAAGAAACTGAAGAAACGGGGAGAAATTTCTCACTGCCCTCGAGAGACGCTAAGGCAACGTTTTTTCACTTCCAATTTCGTGAAATACCGAGTTTTTATCATGATATTGGATGTTATAAGGTGAAATACATGTCTCCGCTGAAAATCGACATTCTGCCATGATTTTCAGTTCCAAATAGGCAGAAGAAACTGAAGAAACAGGGAAAAATTTCTCATTGCAATCGAGAGACGCCAAGGCAACGTGTTTTCACTTCCAATTTCGTGAAATAACGAGTTTTTATCATGATATTGGATGTTATAAGCAGAAATTCATATCTCCGCTAAAAGTCGGGATTCTCCCATGATTTTCAATTTCAAAAAGGCAAAAGGAACTCAAGAAACGGGAAAAAAAACCTCACGACCCTAGAGAGAAACCAAGGCAACGTTTTTTCACTTCCAATTTCGTGAAATAACAGGTTTTTATCATGAAATTGTATGTTATAAGGCGAAATTCATGTCTCCGCTGAAAATCGACCTTCCACCATGATCTTCAGTTCCAAATAGGCAACAGAAACTGAAGAAACAGGGGGAGATTTCTCATTGTCCTCGAGAGACGCCAAGGCAACGTATTTTCACTTCCAATTTCGTGAAAAAACCAATTTTTATTATGAAATTGAATGTTATAAGGTGAAATTCATGTCTCCGCTGAAAATCGACATTCTGCCATGATTTTCAGTTCCAAATAGGCAAAAGAAACTGAAGAAACAGGGAAAAATTTCTCATTGCAATCGAGAGACGCCAAGGCAACGTCTTTTCACTTCCAATTTCGTGAAAAAACCAATTTTTATTATTAAATTGAATGTTATAAGGTGAAATTCATGTCTCCCCTGAAAATCGACATTCTGACATGATTTTCTATTTCAAATAGACAAAATTAACTCAAGAAACGGGAAAAAAATCCTCACGACTCTGCAGAGAAGCCAAGACAACGTTTTTTCACTTGCAATTTCGTGAAAAAACGAGTATTTGTCATGATATCGGATGTTATAAGCAGAAATTCATAAAGTTGGGATTCTCCCATGATTTTCAATTTCAAATAGGCAAAAGGAACTCAAGAAACGGGAAAAAAACTGACGACCTTAGAGAGAAACCAAGGCAACGTCTTTTCACTTCCAATTTCGTGAAATAACCAATTTTTATTATTAAATTGAATGTTATAAGGTGAAATTCATGTCTCCGCTGAAAATCGACATTCTGACATGATTTTCTATTTCAAATAGACAAAAGGAACTCAAGAAACGGGAAAAAAATCCTCACGACTCTGCAGAGAAGCCAAGACAACGTTTTTTCACTTCCAATTTCGTGAAAAAACGAGTATTTGTCATGATATCGGATGTTATAAGCAGAAATTCATAAAGTTGGGATTCTCCCATGATTTTCAATTTCAAATAGGCAAAAGGAACTCAAGAAACGGGAAAAAACCTCACGACCTTAGAGAGAAACCAAGGCAACGTTTTTTCACTTCTAATTTCGTGAAAAAACGAGTTTTTATCATGAAATTGTATGTTATAAGGCGAAATTCATGTCTCCGCTGAAAATCGACCTTCCACCATGATCTTCAGTTCCAAATAGGCAAAAGAAACGGAAGAAACAGGGAAAAATTTCTCATTGCAATCGAGAGACGCCAAGGCAACGTGTTTTCACTTTCAATTTCGTGAAATAACGAGTTTTTATCATGATATCGAATGTTGTAAGCAAAAACTCATATTTCTGCTGAAAATCGAGATTTTCCCATGACTTTCAATTTCAACTAGGCAAAAGGAACTCAAGAAATGGGAAAAAAATCCTCACGACTCTGGAGAGAAGCCAAGACGACGTTTTTTCACTTCCAATTTCGTGAAAAAACGAGTATTTGTCATGATATCGGATGTTATAAGCAGAAATTCATAAAGTTGGGATTCTCCCATGATTTTCAATTACAAATAGGCAAAAGGAACTCAAGAAACGGGAAAAAAAACCTCACGACCCTGGAGAGAAACCAAGGCAACGTTTTTTCACTTCCAATTTCGTGAAAAAACGAGTTTTTATCATGAAATTGTATGTTATAAGGCGAAATTCATGTCTCCGCTGGAAATGGACCTTCCACCATGATCTTCAGTTCCAATTAGGCAAAAGAAACTGTAGAAACAGGGAAAAATTTCTCATTGCAATCGAGAGACGCCAAGGCAACGTGTTTTCACTTACAATTTTGTGAAATAACGAGTTTTTATCATGATATTGGACGTTATAAGCAGAAATGCGTATCTTCGCTAAAAGTCTGGATTCTCCCATGATTTTCAATTTCAAATAGGCAAAAGGAACTCAAGAAACGGGAAAAAAACCTCACGACCCTGGAGAGAAACCAAGGCAACGTTTTTTCACTTCCAATTTCGTGAAAAAACGAGTTTTTATCATGAAATTGTATGTTATAAGGCGAAATTCATGTCTCCGCTGAAAATCGACCTTCCACCATGATCTTCAGTTCCAAATAGGCAACAGAAACTGAAGAAACAGGGGGAGATTTCTCATTGTCCTCGAGAGACGCCAAGGCAACGTATTTTCACTTCCAATTTCGTGAAAAAACCAATTTTTATTATGAAATTGAATGTTATAAGGTGAAATTCATGTCTCCGCTGAAAATCGACATTCTGCCATGATTTTCAGTTCCAAATAGGCAAAAGAAACTGAAGAAACAGGGAAAAATTTCTCATTGCAATCGAGAGACGCCAAGGCAACGTCTTTTCACTTCCAATTTCGTGAAAAAACCAATTTTTATTATTAAATTGAATGTTATAAGGTGAAATTCATGTCTCCGCTGAAAATCGACATTCTGACACGATTTTCTATTTCAAATAGACAAAAGGAACTCAAGAAACGGGAAAAAAATCCTCACGACTCTGCAGAGAAGCCAAGACAACGTTTTTTCACTTCCAATTTCGTGAAAAAACGAGTATTTGTCATGATATCGGATGTTATAAACAGAAATTCATAAAGTTGGGATTCTCCCATGATTTTCAATTTCAAATAGGCAAAAGGAACTCAAGAAACGGGAAAAAAACCTCACGACCCTGGAGAGAAACCAAGGCAACGTTTTTTCACTTCCAATTTCGTGAAAAAACGAGTTTTTATCATGAAATTGTATGTTATAAGGCGAAATTCATGTCTCCGCTGAAAATCGACCTTCCACCATGATCTTCAGTTCCAAATAGGCAAAAGAAACGGAAGAAACAGGGAAAAATTTCTCATTGCAATCGAGAGACGCCAAGGCAACGTGTTTTCACTTTCAATTTCGTGAAATAACGAGTTTTTATCATGATATCGAATGTTGTAAGCAAAAACTCATATTTCTGCTGAAAATCGAGATTTTCCCATGACTTTCAATTTCAACTAGGCAAAAGGAACTCAAGAAATGGGAAAAAAATCCTCACGACTCTGGAGAGAAGCCAAGACGACGTTTTTTCACTTCCAATTTCGTGAAAAAACGAGTTTTTATCATAAAATTGTATGTTATAAGGCGAAATTCATGTCTCCGCTGAAAATCGACCTTCCACCATGATCTTTAGTTCCAAATAGGCAAAAGAAACTGAAGAAACAGGGAGAAATTTCTCACTGCCCTCGAGAGACGCTAAGGCAACGTGTTTTCACTTACAATTTCGTGAAATAACGAGTTTTTATCATGATATTGGATGTTATAAGCAGAAATTCATATCTCCGCTAAAAGTCGGGATTCTCCCATGATTTTCCATTTCAAAAAGGCAAAAGGAACTCAAGAAACGGGAAAAAAACCTCACGACCTTAGAGAGAAACCAAGGCAACGTTTTTTCACTTCTAATTTCGTGAAAAAACGAGTTTTTATCATGAAATTGTATGTTATAAGGCGAAATTCATGTCTCCGCTGAAAATCGACCTTCCACCATGATCTTCAGTTCCAAATAGGCAAAAGAAACTGAAGAAACAGGGAAAAATTTCTCATTGCAATCGAGAGACGCCAAGGCAACGTGTTTTCACTTTCAATTTCGTGAAATAACGAGTTTTTATCATGACATTGAATGTTGTAAGCAAAAACTCATATTTCTGCTGAAAATCGAGATTTTCCCATGACTTTCAATTTCAACTAGGCAAAAGGGACTCAAGAAATGGGAAAAAAATCCTCACGACTCTGGAGAGAAGCCAAGACGACGTTTTTTCACTTCCAATTTCGTGAAATAACGAGTTTTTATCTTGAAAATGTATGTTATAAGGCGAAATTCATGTCTCCGCTGAAAATCGACCTTCCACCATGATTTTTAGTTCCAAATAGGCAAAAGAAACTGAAGAAACGGGGAGAAATTTCTCACTGCCCTCGAGAGACGCTAAGGCAACGTTTTTTCACTTCCAATTTCGTGAAATACCGAGTTTTTATCATGATATTGGATGTTATAAGGTGAAATACATGTCTCCGCTGAAAATCGACATTCTGCCATGATTTTCAGTTCCAAATAGGCAGAAGAAACTGAAGAAACAGGGAAAAATTTCTCATTGCAATCGAGAGACGCCAAGGCAACGTGTTTTCACTTCCAATTTCGTGAAATAACGAGTTTTTATCATGATATTGGATGTTATAAGCAGAAATTCATATCTCCGCTAAAAGTCGGGATTCTCCCATGATTTTCAATTTCAAAAAGGCAAAAGGAACTCAAGAAACGGGAAAAAAAACCTCACGACCCTAGAGAGAAACCAAGGCAACGTTTTTTCACTTCCAATTTCGTGAAATAACAGGTTTTTATCATGAAATTGTATGTTATAAGGCGAAATTCATGTCTCCGCTGAAAATCGACCTTCCACCATGATCTTCAGTTCCAAATAGGCAACAGAAACTGAAGAAACAGGGGGAGATTTCTCATTGTCCTCGAGAGACGCCAAGGCAACGTATTTTCACTTCCAATTTCGTGAAAAAACCAATTTTTATTATGAAATTGAATGTTATAAGGTGAAATTCATGTCTCCGCTGAAAATCGACATTCTGCCATGATTTTCAGTTCCAAATAGGCAAAAGAAACTGAAGAAACAGGGAAAAATTTCTCATTGCAATCGAGAGACGCCAAGGCAACGTCTTTTCACTTCCAATTTCGTGAAAAAACCAATTTTTATTATTAAATTGAATGTTATAAGGTGAAATTCATGTCTCCCCTGAAAATCGACATTCTGACATGATTTTCTATTTCAAATAGACAAAATTAACGCAAGAAACGGGAAAAAAATCCTCACGACTCTGCAGAGAAGCCAAGACAACGTTTTTTCACTTGCAATTTCGTGAAAAAACGAGTATTTGTCATGATATCGGATGTTATAAGCAGAAATTCATAAAGTTGGGATTCTCCCATGATTTTCAATTTCAAATAGGCAAAAGGAACTCAAGAAACGGGAAAAAAACTGACGACCTTAGAGAGAAACCAAGGCAACGTCTTTTCACTTCCAATTTCGTGAAATAACCAATTTTTATTATTAAATTGAATGTTATAAGGTGAAATTCATGTCTCCGCTGAAAATCGACATTCTGACATGATTTTCTATTTCAAATAGACAAAAGGAACTCAAGAAACGGGAAAAAAATCCTCACGACTCTGCAGAGAAGCCAAGACAACGTTTTTTCACTTCCAATTTCGTGAAAAAACGAGTATTTGTCATGATATCGGATGTTATAAGCAGAAATTCATAAAGTTGGGATTCTCCCATGATTTTCAATTTCAAATAGGCAAAAGGAACTCAAGAAACGGGAAAAAAACCTCACGACCTTAGAGAGAAACCAAGGCAACGTTTTTTCACTTCTAATTTCGTGAAAAAACGAGTTTTTATCATGAAATTGTATGTTATAAGGCGAAATTCATGTCTCCGCTGAAAATCGACCTTCCACCATGATCTTCAGTTCCAAATAGGCAAAAGAAACGGAAGAAACAGGGAAAAATTTCTCATTGCAATCGAGAGACGCCAAGGCAACGTGTTTTCACTTTCAATTTCGTGAAATAACGAGTTTTTATCATGATATTGAATGTTGTAAGCAAAAACTCATATTTCTGCTGAAAATCGAGATTTTCCCATGACTTTCAATTTCAACTAGGCAAAAGGAACTCAAGAAATGGGAAAAAAATCCTCACGACTCTGGAGAGAAGCCAAGACGACGTTTTTTCACTTCCAATTTCGTGAAAAAACGAGTTTTTATCATAAAATTGTATGTTATAAGGCGAAATTCATGTCTCCGCTGAAAATCGACCTTCCACCATGATCTTTAGTTCCAAATAGGCAAAAGAAACTGAAGAAACAGGGAGAAATTTCTCACTGCCCTCGAGAGACGCTAAGGCAACGTGTTTTCACTTACAATTTCGTGAAATAACGAGTTTTTATCATGATATTGGATGTTATAAGCAGAAATTCATATCTCCGCTAAAAGTCGGGATTCTCCCATGATTTTCCATTTCAAAAAGGCAAAAGGAACTCAAGAAACGGGAAAAAAACCTCACGACCTTAGAGAGAAACCAAGGCAACGTTTTTTCACTTCTAATTTCGTGAAAAAACGAGTTTTTATCATGAAATTGTATGTTATAAGGCGAAATTCATGTCTCCGCTGAAAATCGACCTTCCACCATGATCTTCAGTTCCAAATAGGCAAAAGAAACTGAAGAAACAGGGAAAAATTTCTCATTGCAATCGAGAGACGCCAAGGCAACGTGTTTTCACTTTCAATTTCGTGAAATAACGAGTTTTTATCATGACATTGAATGTTGTAAGCAAAAACTCATATTTCTGCTGAAAATCGAGATTTTCCCATGACTTTCAATTTCAACTAGGCAAAAGGGACTCAAGAAACGGGAAAAAACCTCACGACCTTAGAGAGAAACCAAGGCAACGTTTTTTCACTTCTAATTTCGTGAAAAAACGAGTTTTTATCATGAAATTGTATGTTATAAGGCGAAATTCATGTCTCCGCTGAAAATCGACCTTCCACCATGATCTTCAGTTCCAAATAGGCAAAAGAAACGGAAGAAACAGGGAAAAATTTCTCATTGCAATCGAGAGACGCCAAGGCAACGTGTTTTCACTTTCAATTTCGTGAAATAACGAGTTTTTATCATGATATCGAATGTTGTAAGCAAAAACTCATATTTCTGCTGAAAATCGAGATTTTCCCATGACTTTCAATTTCAACTAGGCAAAAGGAACTCAAGAAACGGGAAAAAAAACCTCACGACCCTAGAGAGAAACCAAGGCAACGTTTTTTCACTTCCAATTTCGTGAAATACCGAGTTTTTATCATGATATTGGATGTTATAAGGTGAAATACATGTCTCCGCTGAAAATCGACATTCTGCCATGATTTTCAGTTCCAAATAGGCAGAAGAAACTGAAGAAACAGGGAAAAATTTCTCATTGCAATCGAGAGACGCCAAGGCAACGTGTTTTCACTTCCAATTTCGTGAAATAACGAGTTTTTATCATGATATTGGATGTTATAAGCAGAAATTCATATCTCCGCTAAAAGTCGGGATTCTCCCATGATTTTCAATTTCAAAAAGGCAAAAGGAACTCAAGAAACGGGAAAAAAAACCTCACGACCCTAGAGAGAAACCAAGGCAACGTTTTTTCACTTCCAATTTCGTGAAAAAACGAGTTTTTATCATGAAATTGTATGTTATAAGGCGAAACTCATGTCTCCGCTAAAAATCGACCTTCCACCATGATTTTCAGTTCCAAATAGGCAAGAGAAACTGAAGAAACAGGGAAAAATTTCTCATTGCAATCGAGAGACGCCAAGGCAACGTCTTTTCACTTCGAATTTCGTGAAAAAACCAATTTTTATTATTAAATTGAATGTTATAAAGTGAAATTCATGTCTCCGCTGAAAATCGACATTCTGACATGATTTTCTATTTCAAATAGGCGAAAGGAACTCAAGAAACGGGAAAAAAATCCTCACGACTCTGCAGAGAAGCCAAGACAACGTTTTTTCACTTCCAATTTCGTGAAAAAACGAGTATTTGTCATGATATCGGATGTTATAAGCAGAAATTCATAAAGTTGGGATTCTCCCATGATTTTCAATTACAAATAGGCAAAAGGAACTCAAGAAACGGGAAAAAAACCTCACGACCCTAGAGAGAAACCAAGGCAACGTTTTTTCACTTCCAATTTCGTGAAAAAACGAGTTTTTATCATGAAATTGTATGTTATAAGGCGAAATTCATGTCTCCGCTGAAAATGGACCTTCCACCATGATCTTCAGTTCCAATTAGGCAAAAGAAACTGTAGAAACAGGGAAAAATTTCTCATTGCAATCGAGAGACGCCAAGGCAACGTGTTTTCACTTACAATTTTGTGAAATAACGAGTTTTTATCATGATATTGGACGTTATAAGCAGAAATGCGTATCTTCGCTAAAAGTCTGGATTCTCCCATGATTTTCAATTTCAAATAGGCAAAAGGAACTCAAGAAACGGGAAAAAAACCTCACGACCCTGGAGAGAAACCAAGGCAACGTTTTTTCACTTCCAATTTCGTGAAAAAACGAGTTTTTATCATAAAATTGTATGTTATAAGGCGAAATTCATGTCTCCGCTGAAATTCGACCTTCCACCATGATCTTCAGTTCCAAATAGGCAAAAGAAACTGAAGAAACAGGGAAAAATTTCTCATTGCAATCGACAGACGCCAAGGCAACGTGTTTTCACTTTCAATTTCGTGAAATAACGAGTTTTTGTCATGATATTGAATGTTGTAAGCAAAAACTCATATTTCTGCTGAAAATCGAGATTTTCCCATGACTTTCAATTTCAACTAGGCAAAAGGAACTCAAGAAATGGGAAAAAAATCCTCACGACTCTGGAGAGAAGCCAAGACGACGTTTTTTCACTTCCAATTTCGTGAAATAACGAGTTTTTATCATGATATTGGATGTTATAAGCAGAAATTCATATCTCCGCTAAAAGTCGGGATTCTTCCATGATTTTCAATTTCAAAAAGGCAAAAGGAACTCAAGAAACGGGAAAAAAAACCTCACGACCCTAGAGAGAAACCAAGGCAACGTTTTTTCACTTCCAATTTCGTGAAATAACGAGTTTTTATCATGAAATTGTATGTTATAAGGCGAAATTCATGTCTCCGCTGAAAATCGACCTTCCACCATGATCTTCAGTTCCAAATAGGCAACAGAAACTGAAGAAACAGGGGGAGATTTCTCATTGTCCTCGAGAGACGCCAAGGCAACGTTTTTTCACTTCCAATTTCGTGAAAAAACCAATTTTTATTATGAAATTGAATGTTATAAGGTGAAATTCATGTCTCCGCTGAAAATCGACATTCTGACATGATTTTCTATTTCAAATAGGCAAAAGGAACTCAAGAAACGGGAAAAAAATCCTCACGACTCTGCAGAGAAGCCAAGACAACGTTTTTTCACTTCCAATTTCGTGAAAAAACGAGTATTTGTCATGATATCGGATGTTATAAGCAGAAATTCATAAAGTTGGGATTCTCCCATGATTTTCAATTTCAAATAGGCAAAAGGAACTCAAGAAACGGGAAAAAAACCTCACGACCCTGGAGAGAAACCAAGGCAACGTTTTTTCACTTCCAATTTCGTGAAAAAACGAGTTTTTATCATGAAATTGTATGTTATAAGGGAAATTCATGTCTCCGCTGAAAATGGACCTTCCACCATGATCTTCAGTTCCAATTAGGCAAAAGAAACTGTAGAAACAGGGAAAAATTTCTCATTGCAATCGAGAGACGCCAAGGCAACGTGTTTTCACTTACAATTTTGTGAAATAACGAGTTTTTATCATGATATTGTATGTTATAAGCAGAAATTCATATCTCCGCTAAAAGTCGGGATTCTCCCATGATTTTCCATTTCAAAAAGGCAAAAGAAACTCATGAAACGGGAAAAAAAACCTCACGACCCTAGAGAGAAACCAAGGCAACGTTTTTTCACTTCTAATTTCGTGAAAAAACGAGTTTTTATCATAGAATTGTATGTTATAAGGCGAAATTCATGTCTCCGTTAAAAATCGACCTTCCACCATGATCTTTAGTTCCAAATAGGCAAAAGAAACTGAAGAAACAGGGAGAAATTTCTCACTGCCCTCGAGAGACGCTAAGGCAACGTGTTTTCACTTCCAATTTCGTGAAATATCGAGTTTTTATCATGAAATTGTATGTTATAAGGCGAAATTCATGTCTCCGCTGAAAATCGACCTTCCACCATTATCTTGAGTTCCAAATAGGCAAAAGAAACTGAAGAAACAGGGAGGAATTTCTCACTGCCCTCGAGAGACGCCAAGGCAACGTGTTTTCACTTCCAATTTCGTGAAATAACGAGTTTTTATGATGATATTGAATGTTGTAAGCAAAAACTCATATTTCCGCTGAAAATCGAGATTTTCCCATGACTTTCAATTTCAACTAGGCAAAAAGGACTCAAGAAATGGGAAAAAAATCCTCACGACTCTGGAGAGAAGCCAAGACGACGTTTTTTCACTTCCAATTTCGTGAAAAAACGAGTTTTTATCATGAAATTGTATGTTATAAGGCGAAATTCATGTCTCCGCTGAAAATCGACCTTCCACTATGATCTTCAGTTCCAAATAGGCAAAAGAAACCGAAGAAACAGGGAAAAATTTCTCATTGCAATCGAGAGACGCCAAGGCAACGTGTTTTCACTTTCAATTTCGTGAAATAACGAGTTTTTATCATGATATTGAATGTTGTAAGCAAAAACTCATATTTCTGCTGAAAATCGAGATTTTCCCATGACTTTCAATTTCAACTAGGCAAAAGGAACTCAAGAAATGGGGAAAAAAACCTCACGACCTTAGAGAGAAACCAAGGCAACTTTTTTTCACTTCCAATTTCGTGAAATAACGAGTTTTTATCATGAAATTGTATGTTATAAGGCGAAATTCATGTCTCCGCTGAAAATCGACCTTCCACCATGATCTTCAGTTCCAAATAGGCAAAAGAAACTGAAGAAACAGGGGGAGATTTCTCATTGTCCTCGAGAGACGCCAAGGCAACGTTTTTTCACTTCCAATTTCGTGAAAAAACCAATTTTTATTATGAAATTGAATGTTATAAGGTGAAATTCATGTCTCCGCTGAAAATCGACATTCTGCCATGATTTTCAGTTCCAAATAGGCAAAAGAAACTGAAGAAACAGGGAAAAATTTCTCATTGCAATCGAGAGACGCCAAGGCAACGTCTTTTCACTTCCAATTTCGTGAAAAAACCAATTTTTATTATTAAATTGAATGTTATAAGGTGAAATACATGTCTAAGCTGAAAATCGACATTCTGCCATGATTTTCAGTTCCAAATAGGAAGAAGAAACTGAAGAAACAGGGAAAAAGTTCTCATTGCAATCGAGAGACGCCAAGGCAACGTCTTTTCACTTCAAATTTCGTGAAAAAACCAATTTTTATTATTAAATTGAATGTTATAAGGTGAAATTCATGTCTCCGCTGAAAATCGACATTGTGCCATGATTTTCAATTTCAAATAGGCAAAAGGAACTCAAGAAACGGGGAAAAAAACCTCACGACCTTAGAGAGAAACCAAGGCAACTTTTTTTCACTTCCAATTTCGTGAAATAACGAGTTTTTATCATGAAATTGTATGTTATAAGGCGAAATTCATGTCTCCGCTGAAAATCGACCTTCCACCATGATCTTCAGTTCCAAATAGGCAAAAGAAACTGAAGAAACAGGGGGAGATTTCTCATTGTCCTCGAGAGACGCCAAGGCAACGTTTTTTCACTTCCAATTTCGTGAAAAAACCAATTTTTATTATGAAATTGAATGTTATAAGGTGAAATTCATGTCTCCGCTGAAAATCGACATTCTGCCATGATTTTCAGTTCCAAAAAGGCAGAAGAAACTGAAGAAACAGGGAAAAATTTCTCATTGCAATCGAGAGACGCCAAGGCAACGTGTTTTCACTTCCAATTTCGTGAAATAACGAGTTTTTATCATGATATTGGATGTTATAAGCAGAAATTCATATCTCCGCTAAAAGTCGGGATTCTCCCATGATTTTCAATTTCAAAAAGGCAAAAGGAACTCAAGAAACGGGAAAAAAAACCTCACGACCCTAGAGAGAAACCAAGGCAACGTTTTTTCACTTCCAATTTCGTGAAATAACGAGTTTTTATCATGAAATTGTATGTTATAAGGCGAAATTCATGTCTCCGCTGAAAATCGACCTTCCACCATGATCTTCAGTTCCAAATAGGCAACAGAAACTGAAGAAACAGGGGGAGATTTCTCATTGTCCTCGAGAGACGCCAAGGCAACGTATTTTCACTTCCAATTTCGTGAAAAAACCAATTTTTATTATGAAATTGAATGTTATAAGGTGAAATTCATGTCTCCGCTGAAAATCGACATTCTGCCATGATTTTCAGTTCCAAATAGGCAAAAGAAACTGAAGAAACAGGGAAAATTTTCTCATTGCAATCGAGAGACGCCAAGGCAACGTCTTTTCACTTCCAATTTCGTGAAAAAACCAATTTTTATTATGAAATTGAATGTTATAAGGTGAAATTCATGTCTCCGCTGGAAATCGACATTCTGCCATGATTTTCAGTTCCAAATAGGCAAAAGAAACTGAAGAAACAGGGAAAAATTTCTCATTGCAATCGAGAGACGCCAAGGCAACGTCTTTTCACTTCCAATTTCGTGAAAAAAACAATTTTTATTATTAAATTGAATGTTATAAGGTGAAATTCATGTCTCCGCTGAAAATCGACATTCTGACATGATTTTCTATTTCAAATAGGCAAAAGGAACTCAAGAAACGGGAAAAAAATCCTCACGACTCTGCAGAGAAGCCAAGACAACGTTTATTCACTTCCAATTTCGTGAAAAAACGAGTATTTGTCATGATATCGGATGTTATAAGCAGAAATTCATAAAGTTGGGATTCTCCCATGATTTTCAATTTCAAATAGGCAAAAGGAGCTCAAAAAACGGGAAAAAAACCTGACGACCTTAGAGAGAAACCAAGGCAACGTCTTTTCACTTCCAATTTCGTGAAATAACCAATTTTTATTATTAAATTGAATGTTATAAGGTGAAATTCATGTCTCCGCTGAAAATCGACATTCTGCCATGATTTTCAATTTCAAATAGGCAAAAGGAACTCAAGAAACGGGGAAAAAAACCTCACGAACTTAGAGAGAAACCAAGGCAACGTTTTTTCACTTCTAATTTCGTGAAAAAACGAGTTTTTATCATGAAATTGTATGTTATAAGGCGAAATTCATGTCTCCGCTGAAAATCGACCTTCCACTATGATCTTCAGTTCCAAATAGGCAAAAGAAACCGAAGAAACAGGGAAAAATTTCTCATTGCAATCGAGAAACGCCAAGGCAACGTGTTTTCACTTTCAATTTCGTGAAATAACGAGTTTTTATCATGATATTGAATGTTGTAAGCAAAAACTCATATTTCTGCTGAAAATCGAGATTTTCCCATGACTTTCAATTTCAACTAGGCAAAAGGAACTCAAGAAATGGGATAAAAATCCTCACGATTCTGGCGAGAAGCCAAGACGA
Source organism: Venturia canescens (assembly GCF_019457755.1). Lineage (NCBI taxonomy): Eukaryota > Metazoa > Arthropoda > Insecta > Hymenoptera > Ichneumonidae > Venturia > Venturia canescens. The sequence continues at coordinate 19,821,072 of NC_057426.1, forward strand.
CGTTTTTTCACTTCCAATTTCGTGAAAAAACGAGTTTTTATCATGAAAATGTATGTTATATGGCGAAATTCATGTCTCCGCTGAAAATCGACCTTCCACCATGATCTTTAGTTCCAAATAGGCAAAAGAAACTGAAGAATCAGGGAGAAATTTCTCACTGCCCTCGAGAGACGCTAAGGCAACGTTTTTTCACTTCCAATTTCGTGAAATACCGAGTTTTTATCATGATATTGGATGTTATAAGGTGAAATACATGTCTCCGCTGAAAATCGAAATTCTGCCATGATTTTCAGTTCCAAATAGGAAGAAGAAACTGAAGAAACAGGGAAAAAGTTCTCATTGCAATCGAGAGACGCCAAGGCAACGTCTTTTCACTTCCAATTTCGTGAAAAAACCAATTTTTATTATTAAATTGAATGTTATAAGGTGAAATTCATGTCTCCGCTGAAAATCGACATTGTGCCATGATTTTCAGTTCCAAATAGGCAAAAGAAACTGAAGAAACAGGGAAAAATTTCTCATTGCAATCGAGAGACGCCAAGGCAACGTCTTTTCACTTCCAATTTCGTGAAAAAACCAATTTTTATTATTAAATTGAATGTTATAAGGTGAAATACATGTCTAAGCTGAAAATCGACATTCTGCCATGATTTTCAGTTCCAAATAGGAAGAAGAAACTGAAGAAACAGGGAAAAAGTTCTCATTGCAATCGAGAGACGCCAAGGCAACGTCTTTTCACTTCAAATTTCGTGAAAAAACCAATTTTTATTATTAAATTGAATGTTATAAGGTGAAATTCATGTCTCCGCTGAAAATCGACATTGTGCCATGATTTTCAATTTCAAATAGGCAAAAGGAACTCAAGAAACGGGGAAAAAAACCTCACGACCTTAGAGAGAAACCAAGGCAACTTTTTTTCACTTCCAATTTCGTGAAATAACGAGTTTTTATCATGAAATTGTATGTTATAAGGCGAAATTCATGTCTCCGCTGAAAATCGACCTTCCACCATGATCTTCAGTTCCAAATAGGCAAAAGAAACTGAAGAAACAGGGGGAGATTTCTCATTGTCCTCGAGAGACGCCAAGGCAACGTTTTTTCACTTCCAATTTCGTGAAAAAACCAATTTTTATTATGAAATTGAATGTTATAAGGTGAAATTCATGTCTCCGCTGAAAATCGACATTCTGCCATGATTTTCAGTTCCAAATAGGCAGAAGAAACTGAAGAAACAGGGAAAAATTTCTCATTGCAATCGAGAGACGCCAAGGCAACGTGTTTTCACTTCCAATTTCGTGAAATAACGAGTTTTTATCATGATATTGGATGTTATAAGCAGAAATTCATATCTCCGCTAAAAGTCGGGATTCTCCCATGATTTTCAATTTCAAAAAGGCAAAAGGAACTCAAGAAACGGGAAAAAAAACCTCACGACCCTAGAGAGAAACCAAGGCAACGTTTTTTCACTTCCAATTTCGTGAAATAACGAGTTTTTATCATGAAATTGTATGTTATAAGGCGAAATTCATGTCTCCGCTGAAAATCGACCTTCCACCATGATCTTCAGTTCCAAATAGGCAACAGAAACTGAAGAAACAGGGGGAGATTTCTCATTGTCCTCGAGAGACGCCAAGGCAACGTATTTTCACTTCCAATTTCGTGAAAAAACCAATTTTTATTATGAAATTGAATGTTATAAGGTGAAATTCATGTCTCCGCTGAAAATCGACATTCTGCCATGATTTTCAGTTCCAAATAGGCAAAAGAAACTGAAGAAACAGGGAAAATTTTCTCATTGCAATCGAGAGACGCCAAGGCAACGTCTTTTCACTTCCAATTTCGTGAAAAAACCAATTTTTATTATGAAATTGAATGTTATAAGGTGAAATTCATGTCTCCGCTGGAAATCGACATTCTGCCATGATTTTCAGTTCCAAATAGGCAAAAGAAACTGAAGAAACAGGGAAAAATTTCTCATTGCAATCGAGAGACGCCAAGGCAACGTCTTTTCACTTCCAATTTCGTGAAAAAAACAATTTTTATTATTAAATTGAATGTTATAAGGTGAAATTCATGTCTCCGCTGAAAATCGACATTCTGACATGATTTTCTATTTCAAATAGGCAAAAGGAACTCAAGAAACGGGAAAAAAATCCTCACGACTCTGCAGAGAAGCCAAGACAACGTTTATTCACTTCCAATTTCGTGAAAAAACGAGTATTTGTCATGATATCGGATGTTATAAGCAGAAATTCATAAAGTTGGGATTCTCCCATGATTTTCAATTTCAAACAGGCAAAAGGAGCTCAAAAAACGGGAAAAAAACCTGACGACCTTAGAGAGAAACCAAGGCAACGTCTTTTCACTTCCAATTTCGTGAAATAACCAATTTTTATTATTAAATTGAATGTTATAAGGTGAAATTCATGTCTCCGCTGAAAATCGACATTCTGCCATGATTTTCAATTTCAAATAGGCAAAAGGAACTCAAGAAACGGGGAAAAAAACCTCACGAACTTAGAGAGAAACCAAGGCAACGTTTTTTCACTTCTAATTTCGTGAAAAAACGAGTTTTTATCATGAAATTGTATGTTATAAGGCGAAATTCATGTCTCCGCTGAAAATCGACATTCTGACATGATTTTCTATTTCAAATAGACAAAAGGAACTCAAGAAACGGGAAAAAAATCCTCACGACTCTGCAGAGAAGCCAAGACAACGTTTTTTCACTTCCAATTTCGTGAAAAAACGAGTATTTGTCATGATATCGGATGTTATAAGCAGAAATTCATAAAGTTGGGATTCTCCCATGATTTTCAATTTCAAATAGGCAAAAGGAACTCAAGAAACGGGAAAAAAACCTCACGACCTTAGAGAGAAACCAAGGCAACGTTTTTTCACTTCTAATTTCGTGAAAAAACGAGTTTTTATCATGAAATTGTATGTTATAAGGCGAAATTCATGTCTCCGCTGAAAATCGACCTTCCACCATGATCTTCAGTTCCAAATAGGCAAAAGAAACGGAAGAAACAGGGAAAAATTTCTCATTGCAATCGAGAGACGCCAAGGCAACGTGTTTTCACTTTCAATTTCGTGAAATAACGAGTTTTTATGGATGTTATAAGCAGAAATTCATATCTCCGCTAAAAGTCGGGATTCTCCCATGATTTTCCATTTCAAAAAGGCAAAAGGAACTCAAGAAACGGGAAAAAAACCTCACGACCTTAGAGAGAAACCAAGGCAACGTTTTTTCACTTCTAATTTCGTGAAAAAACGAGTTTTTATCATGAAATTGTATGTTATAAGGCGAAATTCATGTCTCCGCTGAAAATCGACCTTCCACCATGATCTTCAGTTCCAAATAGGCAAAAGAAACTGAAGAAACAGGGAAAAATTTCTCATTGCAATCGAGAGACGCCAAGGCAACGTGTTTTCACTTTCAATTTCGTGAAATAACGAGTTTTTATCATGACATTGAATGTTGTAAGCAAAAACTCATATTTCTGCTGAAAATCGAGATTTTCCCATGACTTTCAATTTCAACTAGGCAAAAGGGACTCAAGAAATGGGAAAAAAATCCTCACGACTCTGGAGAGAAGCCAAGACGACGTTTTTTCACTTCCAATTTCGTGAAATAACGAGTTTTTATCTTGAAAATGTATGTTATAAGGCGAAATTCATGTCTCCGCTGAAAATCGACCTTCCACCATGATTTTTAGTTCCAAATAGGCAAAAGAAACTGAAGAAACGGGGAGAAATTTCTCACTGCCCTCGAGAGACGCTAAGGCAACGTTTTTTCACTTCCAATTTCGTGAAATACCGAGTTTTTATCATGATATTGGATGTTATAAGGTGAAATACATGTCTCCGCTGAAAATCGACATTCTGCCATGATTTTCAGTTCCAAATAGGCAGAAGAAACTGAAGAAACAGGGAAAAATTTCTCATTGCAATCGAGAGACGCCAAGGCAACGTGTTTTCACTTCCAATTTCGTGAAATAACGAGTTTTTATCATGATATTGGATGTTATAAGCAGAAATTCATATCTCCGCTAAAAGTCGGGATTCTCCCATGATTTTCAATTTCAAAAAGGCAAAAGGAACTCAAGAAACGGGAAAAAAAACCTCACGACCCTAGAGAGAAACCAAGGCAACGTTTTTTCACTTCCAATTTCGTGAAATAACAGGTTTTTATCATGAAATTGTATGTTATAAGGCGAAATTCATGTCTCCGCTGAAAATCGACCTTCCACCATGATCTTCAGTTCCAAATAGGCAACAGAAACTGAAGAAACAGGGGGAGATTTCTCATTGTCCTCGAGAGACGCCAAGGCAACGTATTTTCACTTCCAATTTCGTGAAAAAACCAATTTTTATTATGAAATTGAATGTTATAAGGTGAAATTCATGTCTCCGCTGAAAATCGACATTCTGCCATGATTTTCAGTTCCAAATAGGCAAAAGAAACTGAAGAAACAGGGAAAAATTTCTCATTGCAATCGAGAGACGCCAAGGCAACGTCTTTTCACTTCCAATTTCGTGAAAAAACCAATTTTTATTATTAAATTGAATGTTATAAGGTGAAATTCATGTCTCCCCTGAAAATCGACATTCTGACATGATTTTCTATTTCAAATAGACAAAATTAACTCAAGAAACGGGAAAAAAATCCTCACGACTCTGCAGAGAAGCCAAGACAACGTTTTTTCACTTGCAATTTCGTGAAAAAACGAGTATTTGTCATGATATCGGATGTTATAAGCAGAAATTCATAAAGTTGGGATTCTCCCATGATTTTCAATTTCAAATAGGCAAAAGGAACTCAAGAAACGGGAAATAAACTGACGACCTTAGAGAGAAACCAAGGCAACGTCTTTTCACTTCCAATTTCGTGAAATAACCAATTTTTATTATTAAATTGAATGTTATAAGGTGAAATTCATGTCTCCGCTGAAAATCGACATTCTGACATGATTTTCTATTTCAAATAGACAAAAGGAACTCAAGAAACGGGAAAAAAATCCTCACGACTCTGCAGAGAAGCCAAGACAACGTTTTTTCACTTCCAATTTCGTGAAAAAACGAGTATTTGTCATGATATCGGATGTTATAAGCAGAAATTCATAAAGTTGGGATTCTCCCATGATTTTCAATTTCAAATAGGCAAAAGGAACTCAAGAAACGGGAAAAAAACCTCACGACCTTAGAGAGAAACCAAGGCAACGTTTTTTCACTTCTAATTTCGTGAAAAAACGAGTTTTTATCATGAAATTGTATGTTATAAGGCGAAATTCATGTCTCCGCTGAAAATCGACCTTCCACCATGATCTTCAGTTCCAAATAGGCAAAAGAAACGGAAGAAACAGGGAAAAATTTCTCATTGCAATCGAGAGACGCCAAGGCAACGTGTTTTCACTTTCAATTTCGTGAAATAACGAGTTTTTATCATGATATTGAATGTTGTAAGCAAAAACTCATATTTCTGCTGAAAATCGAGATTTTCCCATGACTTTCAATTTCAACTAGGCAAAAGGAACTCAAGAAATGGGAAAAAAATCCTCACGACTCTGGAGAGAAGCCAAGACGACGTTTTTTCACTTCCAATTTCGTGAAAAAACGAGTTTTTATCATAAAATTGTATGTTATAAGGCGAAATTCATGTCTCCGCTGAAAATCGACCTTCCACCATGATCTTTAGTTCCAAATAGGCAAAAGAAACTGAAGAAACAGGGAGAAATTTCTCACTGCCCTCGAGAGACGCTAAGGCAACGTGTTTTCACTTACAATTTCGTGAAATAACGAGTTTTTATCATGATATTGGATGTTATAAGCAGAAATTCATATCTCCGCTAAAAGTCGGGATTCTCCCATGATTTTCCATTTCAAAAAGGCAAAAGGAACTCAAGAAACGGGAAAAAAACCTCACGACCTTAGAGAGAAACCAAGGCAACGTTTTTTCACTTCTAATTTCGTGAAAAAACGAGTTTTTATCATGAAATTGTATGTTATAAGGCGAAATTCATGTCTCCGCTGAAAATCGACCTTCCACCATGATCTTCAGTTCCAAATAGGCAAAAGAAACTGAAGAAACAGGGAAAAATTTCTCATTGCAATCGAGAGACGCCAAGGCAACGTGTTTTCACTTTCAATTTCGTGAAATAACGAGTTTTTATCATGACATTGAATGTTGTAAGCAAAAACTCATATTTCTGCTGAAAATCGAGATTTTCCCATGACTTTCAATTTCAACTAGGCAAAAGGGACTCAAGAAATGGGAAAAAAATCCTCACGACTCTGGAGAGAAGCCAAGACGACGTTTTTTCACTTCCAATTTCGTGAAATAACGAGTTTTTATCTTGAAAATGTATGTTATAAGGCGAAATTCATGTCTCCGCTGAAAATCGACCTTCCACCATGATTTTTAGTTCCAAATAGGCAAAAGAAACTGAAGAAACGGGGAGAAATTTCTCACTGCCCTCGAGAGACGCTAAGGCAACGTTTTTTCACTTCCAATTTCGTGAAATACCGAGTTTTTATCATGATATTGGATGTTATAAGGTGAAATACATGTCTCCGCTGAAAATCGACATTCTGCCATGATTTTCAGTTCCAAATAGGCAGAAGAAACTGAAGAAACAGGGAAAAATTTCTCATTGCAATCGAGAGACGCCAAGGCAACGTGTTTTCACTTCCAATTTCGTGAAATAACGAGTTTTTATCATGATATTGGATGTTATAAGCAGAAATTCATATCTCCGCTAAAAGTCGGGATTCTTCCATGATTTTCAATTTCAAAAAGGCAAAAGGAACTCAAGAAACGGGAAAAAAAACCTCACGACCCTAGAGAGAAACCAAGGCAACGTTTTTTCACTTCCAATTTCGTGAAATAACAGGTTTTTATCATGAAATTGTATGTTATAAGGCGAAATTCATGTCTCCGCTGAAAATCGACCTTCCACCATGATCTTCAGTTCCAAATAGGCAACAGAAACTGAAGAAACAGGGGGAGATTTCTCATTGTCCTCGAGAGACGCCAAGGCAACGTATTTTCACTTCCAATTTCGTGAAAAAACCAATTTTTATTATGAAATTGAATGTTATAAGGTGAAATTCATGTCTCCGCTGAAAATCGACATTCTGCCATGATTTTCAGTTCCAAATAGGCAAAAGAAACTGAAGAAACAGGGAAAAATTTCTCATTGCAATCGAGAGACGCCAAGGCAACGTCTTTTCACTTCCAATTTCGTGAAAAAACCAATTTTTATTATTAAATTGAATGTTATAAGGTGAAATTCATGTCTCCCCTGAAAATCGACATTCTGACATGATTTTCTATTTCAAATAGACAAAATTAACTCAAGAAACGGGAAAAAAATCCTCACGACTCTGCAGAGAAGCCAAGACAACGTTTTTTCACTTGCAATTTCGTGAAAAAACGAGTATTTGTCATGATATCGGATGTTATAAGCAGAAATTCATAAAGTTGGGATTCTCCCATGATTTTCAATTTCAAATAGGCAAAAGGAACTCAAGAAACGGGAAAAAAACTGACGACCTTAGAGAGAAACCAAGGCAACGTCTTTTCACTTCCAATTTCGTGAAATAACCAATTTTTATTATTAAATTGAATGTTATAAGGTGAAATTCATGTCTCCGCTGAAAATCGACATTCTGACATGATTTTCTATTTCAAATAGACAAAAGGAACTCAAGAAACGGGAAAAAAATCCTCACGACTCTGCAGAGAAGCCAAGACAACGTTTTTTCACTTCCAATTTCGTGAAAAAACGAGTATTTGTCATGATATCGGATGTTATAAGCAGAAATTCATAAAGTTGGGATTCTCCCATGATTTTCAATTTCAAATAGGCAAAAGGAACTCAAGAAACGGGAAAAAAACCTCACGACCTTAGAGAGAAACCAAGGCAACGTTTTTTCACTTCTAATTTCGTGAAAAAACGAGTTTTTATCATGAAATTGTATGTTATAAGGCGAAATTCATGTCTCCGCTGAAAATCGACCTTCCACCATGATCTTCAGTTCCAAATAGGCAAAAGAAACGGAAGAAACAGGGAAAAATTTCTCATTGCAATCGAGAGACGCCAAGGCAACGTGTTTTCACTTTCAATTTCGTGAAATAACGAGTTTTTATCATGATATTGAATGTTGTAAGCAAAAACTCATATTTCTGCTGAAAATCGAGATTTTCCCATGACTTTCAATTTCAACTAGGCAAAAGGAACTCAAGAAATGGGAAAAAAATCCTCACGACTCTGGAGAGAAGCCAAGACGACGTTTTTTCACTTCCAATTTCGTGAAAAAACGAGTTTTTATCATAAAATTGTATGTTATAAGGCGAAATTCATGTCTCCGCTGAAAATCGACCTTCCACCATGATCTTTAGTTCCAAATAGGCAAAAGAAACTGAAGAAACAGGGAGAAATTTCTCACTGCCCTCGAGAGACGCTAAGGCAACGTGTTTTCACTTACAATTTCGTGAAATAACGAGTTTTTATCATGATATTGGATGTTATAAGCAGAAATTCATATCTCCGCTAAAAGTCGGGATTCTCCCATGATTTTCCATTTCAAAAAGGCAAAAGGAACTCAAGAAACGGGAAAAAAACCTCACGACCTTAGAGAGAAACCAAGGCAACGTTTTTTCACTTCTAATTTCGTGAAAAAACGAGTTTTTATCATGAAATTGTATGTTATAAGGCGAAATTCATGTCTCCGCTGAAAATCGACCTTCCACCATGATCTTCAGTTCCAAATAGGCAAAAGAAACTGAAGAAACAGGGAAAAATTTCTCATTGCAATCGAGAGACGCCAAGGCAACGTGTTTTCACTTTCAATTTCGTGAAATAACGAGTTTTTATCATGACATTGAATGTTGTAAGCAAAAACTCATATTTCTGCTGAAAATCGAGATTTTCCCATGACTTTCAATTTCAACTAGGCAAAAGGGACTCAAGAAATGGGAAAAAAATCCTCACGACTCTGGAGAGAAGCCAAGACGACGTTTTTTCACTTCCAATTTCGTGAAATAACGAGTTTTTATCTTGAAAATGTATGTTATAAGGCGAAATTCATGTCTCCGCTGAAAATCGACCTTCCACCATGATTTTTAGTTCCAAATAGGCAAAAGAAACTGAAGAAACGGGGAGAAATTTCTCACTGCCCTCGAGAGACGCTAAGGCAACGTTTTTTCACTTCCAATTTCGTGAAAAAACGAGTTTTTATCATGAAATTGTATGTTATAAGGCGAAATTCATGTCTCCGCTGAAATTCGACCTTCCACCATGATCTTCAGTTCCAAATAGGCAACAGAAACTGAAGGAACAGGGGGAGATTTCTCATTGTCCTCGAGAGACGCCAAGGCAATGTTTTTTCACTTCCAATTTCGTGAAAAAACCAATTTTTATTATGAAATTGAATGTTATAAGGTGAAATTCATGTCTCCGCTGAAAATCGACATTCTGACATGATTTTCTATTTCAAATAGGCAAAAGGAACTCAAGAAACGGGAAAAAAATCCTCACGACTCTGCAGAGAAGCCAAGACTACGTTTTTTCACTTCCAATTTCGTGAAAAAACGAGTATTTGTCATGATATCGGATGTTATAAGCAGAAATTCATAAAGTTGGGATTCTCCCATGATTTTCAATTACAAAAAGGCAAAAGGAACTCAAGAAACGGGAAAAAAAACCTCACGACCCTGGAGAGAAACCAAGGCAACGTTTTTTCACTTCCAATTTCGTGAAAAAACGAGTTTTTATCATGAAATTGTATGTTATAAGGCGAAATTCATGTCTCCGCTGAAAATGGACCTTCCACCATGATCTTCAGTTCCAATTAGGCAAAAGAAACTGTAGAAACAGGGAAAAATTTCTCATTGCAATCGAGAGACGCCAAGGCAACGTGTTTTCACTTACAATTTTGTGAAATAACGAGTTTTTATCATGATATTGGACGTTATAAGCAGAAATGCGTATCTTCGCTAAAAGTCTGGATTCTCCCATGATTTTCAATTTCAAATAGGCAAAAGGAACTCAAGAAACGGGAAAAAAACCTCACGACCCTGGAGAGAAACCAAGGCAACGTTTTTTCACTTCCAATTTCGTGAAAAAACGAGTTTTTATCATGAAATTGTATGTTATAAGGCGAAATTCATGTCTCCGCTGAAAATCGACCTTCCACCATGATCTTCAGTTCCAAATAGGCAACAGAAACTGAAGAAACAGGGGGAGATTTCTCATTGTCCTCGAGAGACGCCAAGGCAACGTATTTTCACTTCGAATTTCGTGAAAAAACCAATTTTTATTATGAAATTGAATGTTATAAGGTGAAATTCATGTCTCCGCTGAAAATCGACATTCTGCCATGATTTTCAGTTCCAAATAGGCAAAAGAAACTGAAGAAACAGGGAAAAATTTCTCATTGCAATCGAGAGACGCCAAGGCAACGTCTTTTCACTTCCAATTTCGTGAAAAAACCAATTTTTATTATTAAATTGAATGTTATAAGGTGAAATTCATGTCTCCGCTGAAAATCGACATTCTGACACGATTTTCTATTTCAAATAGACAAAAGGAACTCAAGAAACGGGAAAAAAATCCTCACGACTCTGCAGAGAAGCCAAGACAACGTTTTTTCACTTCCAATTTCGTGAAAAAACGAGTATTTGTCATGATATCGGATGTTATAAACAGAAATTCATAAAGTTGGGATTCTCCCATGATTTTCAATTTCAAATAGGCAAAAGGAACTCAAGAAACGGGAAAAAAACCTCACGACCCTGGAGAGAAACCAAGGCAACGTTTTTTCACTTCCAATTTCGTGAAAAAACGAGTTTTTATCATGAAATTGTATGTTATAAGGCGAAATTCATGTCTCCGCTGAAAATCGACCTTCCACCATGATCTTCAGTTCCAAATAGGCAAAAGAAACGGAAGAAACAGGGAAAAATTTCTCATTGCAATCGAGAGACGCCAAGGCAACGTGTTTTCACTTTCAATTTCGTGAAATAACGAGTTTTTATCATGATATCGAATGTTGTAAGCAAAAACTCATATTTCTGCTGAAAATCGAGATTTTCCCATGACTTTCAATTTCAACTAGGCAAAAGGAACTCAAGAAATGGGAAAAAAATCCTCACGACTCTGGAGAGAAGCCAAGACGACGTTTTTTCACTTCCAATTTCGTGAAAAAACGAGTTTTTATCATAAAATTGTATGTTATAAGGCGAAATTCATGTCTCCGCTGAAAATCGACCTTCCACCATGATCTTTAGTTCCAAATAGGCAAAAGAAACTGAAGAAACAGGGAGAAATTTCTCACTGCCCTCGAGAGACGCTAAGGCAACGTGTTTTCACTTACAATTTCGTGAAATAACGAGTTTTTATCATGATATTGGATGTTATAAGCAGAAATTCATATCTCCGCTAAAAGTCGGGATTCTCCCATGATTTTCCATTTCAAAAAGGCAAAAGGAACTCAAGAAACGGGAAAAAAACCTCACGACCTTAGAGAGAAACCAAGGCAACGTTTTTTCACTTCTAATTTCGTGAAAAAACGAGTTTTTATCATGAAATTGTATGTTATAAGGCGAAATTCATGTCTCCGCTGAAAATCGACCTTCCACCATGATCTTCAGTTCCAAATAGGCAAAAGAAACTGAAGAAACAGGGAAAAATTTCTCATTGCAATCGAGAGACGCCAAGGCAACGTGTTTGCACTTTCAATTTCGTGAAATAACGAGTTTTTATCATGACATTGAATGTTGTAAGCAAAAACTCATATTTCTGCTGAAAATCGAGATTTTCCCATGACTTTCAATTTCAACTAGGCAAAAGGGACTCAAGAAATGGGAAAAAAATCCTCACGACTCTGGAGAGAAGCCAAGACGACGTTTTTTCACTTCCAATTTCGTGAAATAACGAGTTTTTATCTTGAAAATGTATGTTATAAGGCGAAATTCATGTCTCCGCTGAAAATCGACCTTCCACCATGATTTTTAGTTCCAAATAGGCAAAAGAAACTGAAGAAACGGGGAGAAATTTCTCACTGCCCTCGAGAGACGCTAAGGCAACGTTTTTTCACTTCCAATTTCGTGAAATACCGAGTTTTTATCATGATATTGGATGTTATAAGGTGAAATACATGTCTCCGCTGAAAATCGACATTCTGCCATGATTTTCAGTTCCAAATAGGCAGAAGAAACTGAAGAAACAGGGAAAAATTTCTCATTGCAATCGAGAGACGCCAAGGCAACGTGTTTTCACTTCCAATTTCGTGAAATAACGAGTTTTTATCATGATATTGGATGTTATAAGCAGAAATTCATATCTCCGCTAAAAGTCGGGATTCTCCCATGATTTTCAATTTCAAAAAGGCAAAAGGAACTCAAGAAACGGGAAAAAAAACCTCACGACCCTAGAGAGAAACCAAGGCAACGTTTTTTCACTTCCAATTTCGTGAAATAACAGGTTTTTATCATGAAATTGTATGTTATAAGGCGAAATTCATGTCTCCGCTGAAAATCGACCTTCCACCATGATCTTCAGTTCCAAATAGGCAACAGAAACTGAAGAAACAGGGGGAGATTTCTCATTGTCCTCGAGAGACGCCAAGGCAACGTATTTTCACTTCCAATTTCGTGAAAAAACCAATTTTTATTATGAAATTGAATGTTATAAGGTGAAATTCATGTCTCCGCTGAAAATCGACATTCTGCCATGATTTTCAGTTCCAAATAGGCAAAAGAAACTGAAGAAACAGGGAAAAATTTCTCATTGCAATCGAGAGACGCCAAGGCAACGTCTTTTCACTTCCAATTTCGTGAAAAAACCAATTTTTATTATTAAATTGAATGTTATAAGGTGAAATTCATGTCTCCCCTGAAAATCGACATTCTGACATGATTTTCTATTTCAAATAGACAAAATTAACTCAAGAAACGGGAAAAAAATCCTCACGACTCTGCAGAGAAGCCAAGACAACGTTTTTTCACTTGCAATTTCGTGAAAAAACGAGTATTTGTCATGATATCGGATGTTATAAGCAGAAATTCATAAAGTTGGGATTCTCCCATGATTTTCAATTTCAAATAGGCAAAAGGAACTCAAGAAACGGGAAAAAAACTGACGACCTTAGAGAGAAACCAAGGCAACGTCTTTTCACTTCCAATTTCGTGAAATAACCAATTTTTATTATTAAATTGAATGTTATAAGGTGAAATTCATGTCTCCGCTGAAAATCGACATTCTGACATGATTTTCTATTTCAAATAGACAAAAGGAACTCAAGAAACGGGAAAAAAATCCTCACGACTCTGCAGAGAAGCCAAGACAACGTTTTTTCACTTCCAATTTCGTGAAAAAACGAGTATTTGTCATGATATCGGATGTTATAAGCAGAAATTCATAAAGTTGGGATTCTCCCATGATTTTCAATTTCAAATAGGCAAAAGGAACTCAAGAAACGGGAAAAAACCTCACGACCTTAGAGAGAAACCAAGGCAACGTTTTTTCACTTCTAATTTCGTGAAAAAACGAGTTTTTATCATGAAATTGTATGTTATAAGGCGAAATTCATGTCTCCGCTGAAAATCGACCTTCCACCATGATCTTCAGTTCCAAATAGGCAAAAGAAACGGAAGAAACAGGGAAAAATTTCTCATTGCAATCGAGAGACGCCAAGGCAACGTGTTTTCACTTTCAATTTCGTGAAATAACGAGTTTTTATCATGATATCGAATGTTGTAAGCAAAAACTCATATTTCTGCTGAAAATCGAGATTTTCCCATGACTTTCAATTTCAACTAGGCAAAAGGAACTCAAGAAATGGGAAAAAAATCCTCACGACTCTGGAGAGAAGCCAAGACGACGTTTTTTCACTTCCAATTTCGTGAAAAAACGAGTATTTGTCATGATATCGGATGTTATAAGCAGAAATTCATAAAGTTGGGATTCTCCCATGATTTTCAATTACAAATAGGCAAAAGGAACTCAAGAAACGGGAAAAAAAACCTCACGACCCTGGAGAGAAACCAAGGCAACGTTTTTTCACTTCCAATTTCGTGAAAAAACGAGTTTTTATCATGAAATTGTATGTTATAAGGCGAAATTCATGTCTCCGCTGGAAATGGACCTTCCACCATGATCTTCAGTTCCAATTAGGCAAAAGAAACTGTAGAAACAGGGAAAAATTTCTCATTGCAATCGAGAGACGCCAAGGCAACGTGTTTTCACTTACAATTTTGTGAAATAACGAGTTTTTATCATGATATTGGACGTTATAAGCAGAAATGCGTATCTTCGCTAAAAGTCTGGATTCTCCCATGATTTTCAATTTCAAATAGGCAAAAGGAACTCAAGAAACGGGAAAAAAACCTCACGACCCTGGAGAGAAACCAAGGCAACGTTTTTTCACTTCCAATTTCGTGAAAAAACGAGTTTTTATCATGAAATTGTATGTTATAAGGCGAAATTCATGTCTCCGCTGAAAATCGACCTTCCACCATGATCTTCAGTTCCAAATAGGCAACAGAAACTGAAGAAACAGGGGGAGATTTCTCATTGTCCTCGAGAGACGCCAAGGCAACGTATTTTCACTTCCAATTTCGTGAAAAAACCAATTTTTATTATGAAATTGAATGTTATAAGGTGAAATTCATGTCTCCGCTGAAAATCGACATTCTGCCATGATTTTCAGTTCCAAATAGGCAAAAGAAACTGAAGAAACAGGGAAAAATTTCTCATTGCAATCGAGAGACGCCAAGGCAACGTCTTTTCACTTCCAATTTCGTGAAAAAACCAATTTTTATTATTAAATTGAATGTTATAAGGTGAAATTCATGTCTCCGCTGAAAATCGACATTCTGACACGATTTTCTATTTCAAATAGACAAAAGGAACTCAAGAAACGGGAAAAAAATCCTCACGACTCTGCAGAGAAGCCAAGACAACGTTTTTTCACTTCCAATTTCGTGAAAAAACGAGTATTTGTCATGATATCGGATGTTATAAACAGAAATTCATAAAGTTGGGATTCTCCCATGATTTTCAATTTCAAATAGGCAAAAGGAACTCAAGAAACGGGAAAAAAACCTCACGACCCTGGAGAGAAACCAAGGCAACGTTTTTTCACTTCCAATTTCGTGAAAAAACGAGTTTTTATCATGAAATTGTATGTTATAAGGCGAAATTCATGTCTCCGCTGAAAATCGACCTTCCACCATGATCTTCAGTTCCAAATAGGCAAAAGAAACGGAAGAAACAGGGAAAAATTTCTCATTGCAATCGAGAGACGCCAAGGCAACGTGTTTTCACTTTCAATTTCGTGAAATAACGAGTTTTTATCATGATATCGAATGTTGTAAGCAAAAACTCATATTTCTGCTGAAAATCGAGATTTTCCCATGACTTTCAATTTCAACTAGGCAAAAGGAACTCAAGAAATGGGAAAAAAATCCTCACGACTCTGGAGAGAAGCCAAGACGACGTTTTTTCACTTCCAATTTCGTGAAAAAACGAGTTTTTATCATAAAATTGTATGTTATAAGGCGAAATTCATGTCTCCGCTGAAAATCGACCTTCCACCATGATCTTTAGTTCCAAATAGGCAAAAGAAACTGAAGAAACAGGGAGAAATTTCTCACTGCCCTCGAGAGACGCTAAGGCAACGTGTTTTCACTTACAATTTCGTGAAATAACGAGTTTTTATCATGATATTGGATGTTATAAGCAGAAATTCATATCTCCGCTAAAAGTCGGGATTCTCCCATGATTTTCCATTTCAAAAAGGCAAAAGGAACTCAAGAAACGGGAAAAAAACCTCACGACCTTAGAGAGAAACCAAGGCAACGTTTTTTCACTTCTAATTTCGTGAAAAAACGAGTTTTTATCATGAAATTGTATGTTATAAGGCGAAATTCATGTCTCCGCTGAAAATCGACCTTCCACCATGATCTTCAGTTCCAAATAGGCAAAAGAAACTGAAGAAACAGGGAAAAATTTCTCATTGCAATCGAGAGACGCCAAGGCAACGTGTTTTCACTTTCAATTTCGTGAAATAACGAGTTTTTATCATGACATTGAATGTTGTAAGCAAAAACTCATATTTCTGCTGAAAATCGAGATTTTCCCATGACTTTCAATTTCAACTAGGCAAAAGGGACTCAAGAAATGGGAAAAAAATCCTCACGACTCTGGAGAGAAGCCAAGACGACGTTTTTTCACTTCCAATTTCGTGAAATAACGAGTTTTTATCTTGAAAATGTATGTTATAAGGCGAAATTCATGTCTCCGCTGAAAATCGACCTTCCACCATGATTTTTAGTTCCAAATAGGCAAAAGAAACTGAAGAAACGGGGAGAAATTTCTCACTGCCCTCGAGAGACGCTAAGGCAACGTTTTTTCACTTCCAATTTCGTGAAATACCGAGTTTTTATCATGATATTGGATGTTATAAGGTGAAATACATGTCTCCGCTGAAAATCGACATTCTGCCATGATTTTCAGTTCCAAATAGGCAGAAGAAACTGAAGAAACAGGGAAAAATTTCTCATTGCAATCGAGAGACGCCAAGGCAACGTGTTTTCACTTCCAATTTCGTGAAATAACGAGTTTTTATCATGATATTGGATGTTATAAGCAGAAATTCATATCTCCGCTAAAAGTCGGGATTCTCCCATGATTTTCAATTTCAAAAAGGCAAAAGGAACTCAAGAAACGGGAAAAAAAACCTCACGACCCTAGAGAGAAACCAAGGCAACGTTTTTTCACTTCCAATTTCGTGAAATAACAGGTTTTTATCATGAAATTGTATGTTATAAGGCGAAATTCATGTCTCCGCTGAAAATCGACCTTCCACCATGATCTTCAGTTCCAAATAGGCAACAGAAACTGAAGAAACAGGGGGAGATTTCTCATTGTCCTCGAGAGACGCCAAGGCAACGTATTTTCACTTCCAATTTCGTGAAAAAACCAATTTTTATTATGAAATTGAATGTTATAAGGTGAAATTCATGTCTCCGCTGAAAATCGACATTCTGCCATGATTTTCAGTTCCAAATAGGCAAAAGAAACTGAAGAAACAGGGAAAAATTTCTCATTGCAATCGAGAGACGCCAAGGCAACGTCTTTTCACTTCCAATTTCGTGAAAAAACCAATTTTTATTATTAAATTGAATGTTATAAGGTGAAATTCATGTCTCCCCTGAAAATCGACATTCTGACATGATTTTCTATTTCAAATAGACAAAATTAACGCAAGAAACGGGAAAAAAATCCTCACGACTCTGCAGAGAAGCCAAGACAACGTTTTTTCACTTGCAATTTCGTGAAAAAACGAGTATTTGTCATGATATCGGATGTTATAAGCAGAAATTCATAAAGTTGGGATTCTCCCATGATTTTCAATTTCAAATAGGCAAAAGGAACTCAAGAAACGGGAAAAAAACTGACGACCTTAGAGAGAAACCAAGGCAACGTCTTTTCACTTCCAATTTCGTGAAATAACCAATTTTTATTATTAAATTGAATGTTATAAGGTGAAATTCATGTCTCCGCTGAAAATCGACATTCTGACATGATTTTCTATTTCAAATAGACAAAAGGAACTCAAGAAACGGGAAAAAAATCCTCACGACTCTGCAGAGAAGCCAAGACAACGTTTTTTCACTTCCAATTTCGTGAAAAAACGAGTATTTGTCATGATATCGGATGTTATAAGCAGAAATTCATAAAGTTGGGATTCTCCCATGATTTTCAATTTCAAATAGGCAAAAGGAACTCAAGAAACGGGAAAAAAACCTCACGACCTTAGAGAGAAACCAAGGCAACGTTTTTTCACTTCTAATTTCGTGAAAAAACGAGTTTTTATCATGAAATTGTATGTTATAAGGCGAAATTCATGTCTCCGCTGAAAATCGACCTTCCACCATGATCTTCAGTTCCAAATAGGCAAAAGAAACGGAAGAAACAGGGAAAAATTTCTCATTGCAATCGAGAGACGCCAAGGCAACGTGTTTTCACTTTCAATTTCGTGAAATAACGAGTTTTTATCATGATATTGAATGTTGTAAGCAAAAACTCATATTTCTGCTGAAAATCGAGATTTTCCCATGACTTTCAATTTCAACTAGGCAAAAGGAACTCAAGAAATGGGAAAAAAATCCTCACGACTCTGGAGAGAAGCCAAGACGACGTTTTTTCACTTCCAATTTCGTGAAAAAACGAGTTTTTATCATAAAATTGTATGTTATAAGGCGAAATTCATGTCTCCGCTGAAAATCGACCTTCCACCATGATCTTTAGTTCCAAATAGGCAAAAGAAACTGAAGAAACAGGGAGAAATTTCTCACTGCCCTCGAGAGACGCTAAGGCAACGTGTTTTCACTTACAATTTCGTGAAATAACGAGTTTTTATCATGATATTGGATGTTATAAGCAGAAATTCATATCTCCGCTAAAAGTCGGGATTCTCCCATGATTTTCCATTTCAAAAAGGCAAAAGGAACTCAAGAAACGGGAAAAAAACCTCACGACCTTAGAGAGAAACCAAGGCAACGTTTTTTCACTTCTAATTTCGTGAAAAAACGAGTTTTTATCATGAAATTGTATGTTATAAGGCGAAATTCATGTCTCCGCTGAAAATCGACCTTCCACCATGATCTTCAGTTCCAAATAGGCAAAAGAAACTGAAGAAACAGGGAAAAATTTCTCATTGCAATCGAGAGACGCCAAGGCAACGTGTTTTCACTTTCAATTTCGTGAAATAACGAGTTTTTATCATGACATTGAATGTTGTAAGCAAAAACTCATATTTCTGCTGAAAATCGAGATTTTCCCATGACTTTCAATTTCAACTAGGCAAAAGGGACTCAAGAAACGGGAAAAAACCTCACGACCTTAGAGAGAAACCAAGGCAACGTTTTTTCACTTCTAATTTCGTGAAAAAACGAGTTTTTATCATGAAATTGTATGTTATAAGGCGAAATTCATGTCTCCGCTGAAAATCGACCTTCCACCATGATCTTCAGTTCCAAATAGGCAAAAGAAACGGAAGAAACAGGGAAAAATTTCTCATTGCAATCGAGAGACGCCAAGGCAACGTGTTTTCACTTTCAATTTCGTGAAATAACGAGTTTTTATCATGATATCGAATGTTGTAAGCAAAAACTCATATTTCTGCTGAAAATCGAGATTTTCCCATGACTTTCAATTTCAACTAGGCAAAAGGAACTCAAGAAACGGGAAAAAAAACCTCACGACCCTAGAGAGAAACCAAGGCAACGTTTTTTCACTTCCAATTTCGTGAAATACCGAGTTTTTATCATGATATTGGATGTTATAAGGTGAAATACATGTCTCCGCTGAAAATCGACATTCTGCCATGATTTTCAGTTCCAAATAGGCAGAAGAAACTGAAGAAACAGGGAAAAATTTCTCATTGCAATCGAGAGACGCCAAGGCAACGTGTTTTCACTTCCAATTTCGTGAAATAACGAGTTTTTATCATGATATTGGATGTTATAAGCAGAAATTCATATCTCCGCTAAAAGTCGGGATTCTCCCATGATTTTCAATTTCAAAAAGGCAAAAGGAACTCAAGAAACGGGAAAAAAAACCTCACGACCCTAGAGAGAAACCAAGGCAACGTTTTTTCACTTCCAATTTCGTGAAAAAACGAGTTTTTATCATGAAATTGTATGTTATAAGGCGAAACTCATGTCTCCGCTAAAAATCGACCTTCCACCATGATTTTCAGTTCCAAATAGGCAAGAGAAACTGAAGAAACAGGGAAAAATTTCTCATTGCAATCGAGAGACGCCAAGGCAACGTCTTTTCACTTCGAATTTCGTGAAAAAACCAATTTTTATTATTAAATTGAATGTTATAAAGTGAAATTCATGTCTCCGCTGAAAATCGACATTCTGACATGATTTTCTATTTCAAATAGGCGAAAGGAACTCAAGAAACGGGAAAAAAATCCTCACGACTCTGCAGAGAAGCCAAGACAACGTTTTTTCACTTCCAATTTCGTGAAAAAACGAGTATTTGTCATGATATCGGATGTTATAAGCAGAAATTCATAAAGTTGGGATTCTCCCATGATTTTCAATTACAAATAGGCAAAAGGAACTCAAGAAACGGGAAAAAAACCTCACGACCCTAGAGAGAAACCAAGGCAACGTTTTTTCACTTCCAATTTCGTGAAAAAACGAGTTTTTATCATGAAATTGTATGTTATAAGGCGAAATTCATGTCTCCGCTGAAAATGGACCTTCCACCATGATCTTCAGTTCCAATTAGGCAAAAGAAACTGTAGAAACAGGGAAAAATTTCTCATTGCAATCGAGAGACGCCAAGGCAACGTGTTTTCACTTACAATTTTGTGAAATAACGAGTTTTTATCATGATATTGGACGTTATAAGCAGAAATGCGTATCTTCGCTAAAAGTCTGGATTCTCCCATGATTTTCAATTTCAAATAGGCAAAAGGAACTCAAGAAACGGGAAAAAAACCTCACGACCCTGGAGAGAAACCAAGGCAACGTTTTTTCACTTCCAATTTCGTGAAAAAACGAGTTTTTATCATGAAATTGTATGTTATAAAACGAAATTCATGTCTCCGCTGAAAATCGACCTTCCACCATGATCTTCAGTTCCAAATAGGCAAAAGAAACTGAAGAAACAGGGGGAGATTTCTCATTGTCCTCGAGAGACGCCAAGGCAACGTATTTTCACTTCCAATTTCGTGAAAAAACCAATTTTTATTATGAAATTGAATGTTATAAGGTGAAATTCATGTCTCCGCTGAAAATCGACATTCTGCCATGATTTTCAGTTCCAAATAGGCAAAAGAAACTGAAGAAACAGGGAAAAATTTCTCATTGCAATCGAGAGACGCCAAGGCAACGTCTTTTCACTTCCAATTTCGTGAAAAAACCAATTTTTATTATTAAATTGAATGTTATAAGGTGAAATTCATGTCTCCGCTGAAAATCGACATTCTGACATGATTTTCTATTTCAAATAGACAAAAGGAACTCAAGAAACGGGAAAAAAATCCTCACGACTCTGCAGAGAAGCCAAGACTACGTTTTTTCACTTCCAATTTCGTGAAAAAACGAGTATTTGTCATGATATCGGATGTTATAAGCAGAAATTCATAAAGTTGGGATTCTCCCATGATTTTCAATTACAAATAGGCAAAAGGAACTCAAGAAACGGGAAAAAAAACCTCACGACCCTGGAGAGAAACCAAGGCAACGTTTTTTCACTTCCAATTTCGTGAAAAAACGAGTTTTTATCATGAAATTGTATGTTATAAGGCGAAATTCATGTCTCCGCTGAAAATGGACCTTCCACCATGATCTTCAGTTCCAATTAGGCAAAAGAAACTGTAGAAACAGGGAAAAATTTCTCATTGCAATCGAGAGACGCCAAGGCAACGTGTTTTCACTTACAATTTTGTGAAATAACGAGTTTTTATCATGATATTGGACGTTATAAGCAGAAATGCGTATCTTCGCTAAAAGTCTGAATTCTCCCATGATTTTCAATTTCAAATAGGCAAAAGGAACTCAAGAAACGGGAAAAAAACCTCACGACCCTGGAGAGAAACCAAGGCAACGTTTTTTCACTTCCAATTTCGTGAAAAAACGAGTTTTTATCATGAAATTGTATGTTATAAGGCGAAATTCATGTCTCCGCTGAAAATCGACCTTCCACCATGATCTTCAGTTCCAAATAGGCAACAGAAACTGAAGAAACAGGGGGAGATTTCTCATTGTCCTCGAGAGACGCCAAGGCAACGTATTTTCACTTCCAATTTCGTGAAAAAACCAATTTTTATTATGAAATTGAATGTTATAAGGTGAAATTCATGTCTCCGCTGAAAATCGACATTCTGCCATGATTTTCAGTTCCAAATAGGCAAAAGAAACTGAAGAAACAGGGAAAAATTTCTCATTGCAATCGAGAGACGCCAAGGCAACGTCTTTTCACTTCCAATTTCGTGAAAAAACCAATTTTTATTATTAAATTGAATGTTATAAGGTGAAATTCATGTCTCCGCTGAAAATCGACATTCTGACACGATTTTCTATTTCAAATAGACAAAAGGAACTCAAGAAACGGGAAAAAAATCCTCACGACTCTGCAGAGAAGCCAAGACAACGTTTTTTCACTTCCAATTTCGTGAAAAAACGAGTATTTGTCATGATATCGGATGTTATAAACAGAAATTCATAAAGTTGGGATTCTCCCATGATTTTCAATTTCAAATAGGCAAAAGGAACTCAAGAAACGGGAAAAAAACCTCACGACCCTGGAGAGAAACCAAGGCAACGTTTTTTCACTTCCAATTTCGTGAAAAAACGAGTTTTTATCATGAAATTGTATGTTATAAGGCGAAATTGATGTCTCCGCTGAAAATCGACCTTCCACCATGATCTTCAGTTCCAAATAGGCAAAAGAAACGGAAGAAACAGGGAAAAATTTCTCATTGCAATCGAGAGACGCCAAGGCAACGTGTTTTCACTTTCAATTTCGTGAAATAACGAGTTTTTATCATGATATCGAATGTTGTAAGCAAAAACTCATATTTCTGCTGAAAATCGAGATTTTCCCATGACTTTCAATTTCAACTAGGCAAAAGGAACTCAAGAAATGGGAAAAAAATCCTCACGACTCTGGAGAGAAGCCAAGACGACGTTTTTTCACTTCCAATTTCGTGAAAAAACGAGTTTTTATCATAAAATTGTATGTTATAAGGCGAAATTCATGTCTCCGCTGAAAATCGACCTTCCACCATGATCTTTAGTTCCAAATAGGCAAAAGAAACTGAAGAAACAGGGAGAAATTTCTCACTGCCCTCGAGAGACGCTAAGGCAACGTGTTTTCACTTACAATTTCGTGAAATAACGAGTTTTTATCATGATATTGGATGTTATAAGCAGAAATTCATATCTCCGCTAAAAGTCGGGATTCTCCCATGATTTTCCATTTCAAAAAGGCAAAAGGAACTCAAGAAACGGGAAAAAAACCTCACGACCTTAGAGAGAAACCAAGGCAACGTTTTTTCACTTCTAATTTCGTGAAAAAACAAGTTTTTATCATGAAATTGTATGTTATAAGGCGAAATTCATGTCTCCGCTGAAAATCGACCTTCCACCATGATCTTCAGTTCCAAATAGGCAAAAGAAACTGAAGAAACAGGGAAAAATTTCTCATTGCAATCGAGAGACGCCAAGGCAACGTGTTTTCACTTTCAATTTCGTGAAATAACGAGTTTTTATCATGACATTGAATGTTGTAAGCAAAAACTCATATTTCTGCTGAAAATCGAGATTTTCCCATGACTTTCAATTTCAACTAGGCAAAAGGGACTCAAGAAATGGGAAAAAAATCCTCACGACTCTGGAGAGAAGCCAAGACGACGTTTTTTCACTTCCAATTTCGTGAAATAACGAGTTTTTATCTTGAAAATGTATGTTATAAGGCGAAATTCATGTCTCCGCTGAAAATCAACCTTCCACCATGATTTTTAGTTCCAAATAGGCAAAAGAAACTGAAGAAACGGGGAGAAATTTCTCACTGCCCTCGAGAGACGCTAAGGCAACGTTTTTTCACTTCCAATTTCGTGAAATACCGAGTTTTTATCATGATATTGGATGTTATAAGGTGAAATACATGTCTCCGCTGAAAATCGACATTCTGCCATGATTTTCAGTTCCAAATAGGCAGAAGAAACTGAAGAAACAGGGAAAAATTTCTCATTGCAATCGAGAGACGCCAAGGCAACGTGTTTTCACTTCCAATTTCGTGAAATAACGAGTTTTTATCATGATATTGGATGTTATAAGCAGAAATTCATATCTCCGCTAAAAGTCGGGATTCTCCCATGATTTTCAATTTCAAAAAGGCAAAAGGAACTCAAGAAACGGGAAAAAAAACCTCACGACCCTAGAGAGAAACCAAGGCAACGTTTTTTCACTTCCAATTTCGTGAAATAACAGGTTTTTATCATGAAATTGTATGTTATAAGGCGAAATTCATGTCTCCGCTGAAAATCGACCTTCCACCATGATCTTCAGTTCCAAATAGGCAACAGAAACTGAAGAAACAGGGGGAGATTTCTCATTGTCCTCGAGAGACGCCAAGGCAACGTATTTTCACTTCCAATTTCGTGAAAAAACCAATTTTTATTATGAAATTGAATGTTATAAGGTGAAATTCATGTCTCCGCTGAAAATCGACATTCTGCCATGATTTTCAGTTCCAAATAGGCAAAAGAAACTGAAGAGACAGGGAAAAATTTCTCATTGCAATCGAGAGACGCCAAGGCAACGTCTTTTCACTTCCAATTTCGTGAAAAAACCAATTTTTATTATTAAATTGAATGTTATAAGGTGAAATTCATGTCTCCCCTGAAAATCGACATTCTGACATGGTTTTCTATTTCAAATAGACAAAATTAACTCAAGAAACGGGAAAAAAATCCTCACGACTCTGCAGAGAAGCCAAGACAACGTTTTTTCACTTGCAATTTCGTGAAAAAACGAGTATTTGTCATGATATCGGATGTTATAAGCAGAAATTCATAAAGTTGGGATTCTCCCATGATTTTCAATTTCAAATAGGCAAAAGGAACTCAAGAAACGGGAAAAAAACTGACGACCTTAGAGAGAAACCAAGGCAACGTCTTTTCACTTCCAATTTCGTGAAATAACCAATTTTTATTATTAAATTGAATGTTATAAGGTGAAATTCATGTCTCCGCTGAAAATCGACATTCTGACATGATTTTCTATTTCAAATAGACAAAAGGAACTCAAGAAACGGGAAAAAAATCCTCACGACTCTGCAGAGAAGCCAAGACAACGTTTTTTCACTTCCAATTTCGTGAAAAAACGAGTATTTGTCATGATATCGGATGTTATAAGCAGAAATTCATAAAGTTGGGATTCTCCCATGATTTTCAATTTCAAATAGGCAAAAGGAACTCAAGAAACGGGAAAAAAACCTCACGACCTTAGAGAGAAACCAAGGCAACGTTTTTTCACTTCTAATTTCGTGAAAAAACGAGTTTTTATCATGAAATTGTATGTTATAAGGCGAAATTCATGTCTCCGCTGAAAATCGACCTTCCACCATGATCTTCAGTTCCAAATAGGCAAAAGAAACGGAAGAAACAGGGAAAAATTTCTCATTGCAATCGAGAGACGCCAAGGCAACGTGTTTTCACTTTCAATTTCGTGAAATAACGAGTTTTTATCATGATATTGAATGTTGTAAGCAAAAACTCATATTTCTGCTGAAAATCGAGATTTTCCCATGACTTTCAATTTCAACTAGGCAAAAGGAACTCAAGAAATGGGAAAAAAATCCTCACGACTCTGGAGAGAAGCCAAGACGACGTTTTTTCACTTCCAATTTCGTGAAAAAACGAGTTTTTATCATAAAATTGTATGTTATAAGGCGAAATTCATGTCTCCGCTGAAAATCGACCTTCCACCATGATCTTTAGTTCCAAATAGGCAAAAGAAACTGAAGAAACAGGGAGAAATTTCTCACTGCCCTCGAGAGACGCTAAGGCAACGTGTTTTCACTTACAATTTCGTGAAATAACGAGTTTTTATCATGATATTGGATGTTATAAGCAGAAATTCATATCTCCGCTAAAAGTCGGGATTCTCCCATGATTTTCCATTTCAAAAAGGCAAAAGGAACTCAAGAAACGGGAAAAAAACCTCACGACCTTAGAGAGAAACCAAGGCAACGTTTTTTCACTTCTAATTTCGTGAAAAAACGAGTTTTTATCATGAAATTGTATGTTATAAGGCGAAATTCATGTCTCCGCTGAAAATCGACCTTCCACCATGATCTTCAGTTCCAAATAGGCAAAAGAAACTGAAGAAACAGGGAAAAATTTCTCATTGCAATCGAGAGACGCCAAGGCAACGTGTTTTCACTTTCAATTTCGTGAAATAACGAGTTTTTATCATGACATTGAATGTTGTAAGCAAAAACTCATATTTCTGCTGAAAATCGAGATTTTCCCATGACTTTCAATTTCAACTAGGCAAAAGGGACTCAAGAAATGGGAAAAAAATCCTCACGACTCTGGAGAGAAGCCAAGACGACGTTTTTTCACTTCCAATTTCGTGAAATAACGAGTTTTTATCATGAAAATGTATGTTATAAGGCGAAATTCATGTCTCCGCTGAAAATCGACCTTCCACCATGATTTTTAGTTCCAAATAGGCAAAAGAAACTGAAGAAACGGGGAGAAATTTCTCACTGCCCTCGAGAGACGCTAAGGCAACGTTTTTTCACTTCCAATTTCGTGAAATACCGAGTTTTTATCATGATATTGGATGTTATAAGGTGAAATACATGTCTCCGCTGAAAATCGACATTCTGCCATGATTTTCAGTTCCAAATAGGCAGAAGAAACTGAAGAAACAGGGAAAAATTTCTCATTGCAATCGAGAGACGCCAAGGCAACGTGTTTTCACTTCCAATTTCGTGAAATAACGAGTTTTTATCATGATATTGGATGTTATAAGCAGAAATTCATATCTCCGCTAAAAGTCGGGATTCTCCCATGATTTTCAATTTCAAAAAGGCAAAAGGAACTCAAGAAACGGGAAAAAAAACCTCACGACCCTAGAGAGAAACCAAGGCAACGTTTTTTCACTTCCAATTTCGTGAAATAACAGGTTTTTATCATGAAATTGTATGTTATAAGGCGAAATTCATGTCTCCGCTGAAAATCGACCTTCCACCATGATCTTCAGTTCCAAATAGGCAACAGAAACTGAAGAAACAGGGGGAGATTTCTCATTGTCCTCGAGAGACGCCAAGGCAACGTATTTTCACTTCCAATTTCGTGAAAAAACCAATTTTTATTATGAAATTGAATGTTATAAGGTGAAATTCATGTCTCCGCTGAAAATCGACATTCTGCCATGATTTTCAGTTCCAAATAGGCAAAAGAAACTGAAGAGACAGGGAAAAATTTCTCATTGCAATCGAGAGACGCCAAGGCAACGTCTTTTCACTTCCAATTTCGTGAAAAAACCAATTTTTATTATTAAATTGAATGTTATAAGGTGAAATTCATGTCTCCCCTGAAAATCGACATTCTGACATGGTTTTCTATTTCAAATAGACAAAATTAACTCAAGAAACGGGAAAAAAATCCTCACGACTCTGCAGAGAAGCCAAGACAACGTTTTTTCACTTGCAATTTCGTGAAAAAACGAGTATTTGTCATGATATCGGATGTTATAAGCAGAAATTCATAAAGTTGGGATTCTCCCATGATTTTCAATTTCAAATAGGCAAAAGGAACTCAAGAAACGGGAAAAAAACTGACGACCTTAGAGAGAAACCAAGGCAACGTCTTTTCACTTCCAATTTCGTGAAATAACCAATTTTTATTATTAAATTGAATGTTATAAGGTGAAATTCATGTCTCCGCTGAAAATCGACATTCTGACATGATTTTCTATTTCAAATAGACAAAAGGAACTCAAGAAACGGGAAAAAAATCCTCACGACTCTGCAGAGAAGCCAAGACAACGTTTTTTCACTTCCAATTTCGTGAAAAAACGAGTATTTGTCATGATATCGGATGTTATAAGCAGAAATTCATAAAGTTGGGATTCTCCCATGATTTTCAATTTCAAATAGGCAAAAGGAACTCAAGAAACGGGAAAAAAACCTCACGACCTTAGAGAGAAACCAAGGCAACGTTTTTTCACTTCTAATTTCGTGAAAAAACGAGTTTTTATCATGAAATTGTATGTTATAAGGCGAAATTCATGTCTCCGCTGAAAATCGACCTTCCACCATGATCTTCAGTTCCAAATAGGCAAAAGAAACGGAAGAAACAGGGAAAAATTTCTCATTGCAATCGAGAGACGCCAAGGCAACGTGTTTTCACTTTCAATTTCGTGAAATAACGAGTTTTTATCATGATATTGAATGTTGTAAGCAAAAACTCATATTTCTGCTGAAAATCGAGATTTTCCCATGACTTTCAATTTCAACTAGGCAAAAGGAACTCAAGAAATGGGAAAAAAATCCTCACGACTCTGGAGAGAAGCCAAGACGACGTTTTTTCACTTCCAATTTCGTGAAAAAACGAGTTTTTATCATAAAATTGTATGTTATAAGGCGAAATTCATGTCTCCGCTGAAAATCGACCTTCCACCATGATCTTTAGTTCCAAATAGGCAAAAGAAACTGAAGAAACAGGGAGAAATTTCTCACTGCCGTCGAGAGACGCTAAGGCAACGTGTTTTCACTTACAATTTCGTGAAATAACGAGTTTTTATCATGATATTGGATGTTATAAGCAGAAATTCATATCTCCGCTAAAAGTCGGGATTCTCCCATGATTTTCCATTTCAAAAAGGCAAAAGGAACTCAAGAAACGGGAAAAAAACCTCACGACCTTAGAGAGAAACCAAGGCAACGTTTTTTCACTTCTAATTTCGTGAAAAAACGAGTTTTTATCATGAAATTGTATGTTATAAGGCGAAATTCATGTCTCCGCTGAAAATCGACCTTCCACCATGATCTTCAGTTCCAAATAGGCAAAAGAAACTGAAGAAACAGGGAAAAATTTCTCATTGCAATCGAGAGACGCCAAGGCAACGTGTTTTCACTTTCAATTTCGTGAAATAACGAGTTTTTATCATGACATTGAATGTTGTAAGCAAAAACTCATATTTCTGCTGAAAATCGAGATTTTCCCATGACTTTCAATTTCAACTAGGCAAAAGGGACTCAAGAAATGGGAAAAAAATCCTCACGACTCTGGAGAGAAGCCAAGACGACGTTTTTTCACTTCCAATTTCGTGAAATAACGAGTTTTTATCATGAAAATGTATGTTATAAGGCGAAATTCATGTCTCCGCTGAAAATCGACCTTCCACCATGATTTTTAGTTCCAAATAGGCAAAAGAAACTGAAGAAACGGGGAGAAATTTCTCACTGCCCTCGAGAGACGCTAAGGCAACGTTTTTTCACTTCCAATTTCGTGAAATACCGAGTTTTTATCATGATATTGGATGTTATAAGGTGAAATACATGTCTCCGCTGAAAATCGACATTCTGCCATGATTTTCAGTTCCAAATAGGCAGAAGAAACTGAAGAAACAGGGAAAAATTTCTCATTGCAATCGAGAGACGCCAAGGCAACGTGTTTTCACTTCCAATTTCGTGAAATAACGAGTTTTTATCATGATATTGGATGTTATAAGCAGAAATTCATATCTCCGCTAAAAGTCGGGATTCTCCCATGATTTTCAATTTCAAAAAGGCAAAAGGAACTCAAGAAACGGGAAAAAAAACCTCACGACCCTAGAGAGAAACCAAGGCAACGTTTTTTCACTTCCAATTTCGTGAAATAACAGGTTTTTATCATGAAATTGTATGTTATAAGGCGAAATTCATGTCTCCGCTGAAAATCGACCTTCCACCATGATCTTCAGTTCCAAATAGGCAACAGAAACTGAAGAAACAGGGGGAGATTTCTCATTGTCCTCGAGAGACGCCAAGGCAACGTATTTTCACTTCCAATTTCGTGAAAAAACCAATTTTTATTATGAAATTGAATGTTATAAGGTGAAATTCATGTCTCCGCTGAAAATCGACATTCTGCCATGATTTTCAGTTCCAAATAGGCAAAAGAAACTGAAGAGACAGGGAAAAATTTCTCATTGCAATCGAGAGACGCCAAGGCAACGTCTTTTCACTTCCAATTTCGTGAAAAAACCAATTTTTATTATTAAATTGAATGTTATAAGGTGAAATTCATGTCTCCCCTGAAAATCGACATTCTGACATGGTTTTCTATTTCAAATAGACAAAATTAACTCAAGAAACGGGAAAAAAATCCTCACGACTCTGCAGAGAAGCCAAGACAACGTTTTTTCACTTGCAATTTCGTGAAAAAACGAGTATTTGTCATGATATCGGATGTTATAAGCAGAAATTCATAAAGTTGGGATTCTCCCATGATTTTCAATTTCAAATAGGCAAAAGGAACTCAAGAAACGGGAAAAAAACTGACGACCTTAGAGAGAAACCAAGGCAACGTCTTTTCACTTCCAATTTCGTGAAATAACCAATTTTTATTATTAAATTGAATGTTATAAGGTGAAATTCATGTCTCCGCTGAAAATCGACATTCTGACATGATTTTCTACTTCAAATAGACAAAAGGAACTCAAGAAACGGGAAAAAAATCCTCACGACTCTGCAGAGAAGCCAAGACAACGTTTTTTCACTTCCAATTTCGTGAAAAAACGAGTATTTGTCATGATATCGGATGTTATAAGCAGAAATTCATAAAGTTGGGATTCTCCCATGATTTTCAATTTCAAATAGGCAAAAGGAACTCAAGAAACGGGAAAAAAACCTCACGACCTTAGAGAGAAACCAAGGCAACGTTTTTTCACTTCTAATTTCGTGAAAAAACGAGTTTTTATCATGAAATTGTATGTTATAAGGCGAAATTCATGTCTCCGCTGAAAATCGACCTTCCACCATGATCTTCAGTTCCAAATAGGCAAAAGAAACGGAAGAAACAGGGAAAAATTTCTCATTGCAATCGAGAGACGCCAAGGCAACGTGTTTTCACTTTCAATTTCGTGAAATAACGAGTTTTTATCATGATATTGAATGTTGTAAGCAAAAACTCATATTTCTGCTGAAAATCGAGATTTTCCCATGACTTTCAATTTCAACTAGGCAAAAGGAACTCAAGAAATGGGAAAAAAATCCTCACGACTCTGGAGAGAAGCCAAGACGACGTTTTTTCACTTCCAATTTCGTGAAAAAACGAGTTTTTATCATAAAATTGTATGTTATAAGGCGAAATTCATGTCTCCGCTGAAAATCGACCTTCCACCATGATCTTTAGTTCCAAATAGGCAAAAGAAACTGAAGAAACAGGGAGAAATTTCTCACTGCCCTCGAGAGACGCTAAGGCAACGTGTTTTCACTTACAATTTCGTGAAATAACGAGTTTTTATCATGATATTGGATGTTATAAGCAGAAATTCATATCTCCGCTAAAAGTCGGGATTCTCCCATGATTTTCCATTTCAAAAAGGCAAAAGGAACTCAAGAAACGGGAAAAAAACCTCACGACCTTAGAGAGAAACCAAGGCAACGTTTTTTCACTTCTAATTTCGTGAAAAAACGAGTTTTTATCATGAAATTGTATGTTATAAGGCGAAATTCATGTCTCCGCTGAAAATCGACCTTCCACCATGATCTTCAGTTCCAAATAGGCAAAAGAAACTGAAGAAACAGGGAAAAATTTCTCATTGCAATCGAGAGACGCCAAGGCAACGTGTTTTCACTTTCAATTTCGTGAAATAACGAGTTTTTATCATGACATTGAATGTTGTAAGCAAAAACTCATATTTCTGCTGAAAATCGAGATTTTCCCATGACTTTCAATTTCAACTAGGCAAAAGGGACTCAAGAAATGGGAAAAAAATCCTCACGACTCTGGAGAGAAGCCAAGACGACGTTTTTTCACTTCCAATTTCGTGAAATAACGAGTTTTTATCATGAAAATGTATGTTATAAGGCGAAATTCATGTCTCCGCTGAAAATCGACCTTCCACCATGATTTTTAGTTCCAAATAGGCAAAAGAAACTGAAGAAACGGGGAGAAATTTCTCACTGCCCTCGAGAGACGCTAAGGCAACGTTTTTTCACTTCCAATTTCGTGAAATACCGAGTTTTTATCATGATATTGGATGTTATAAGGTGAAATACATGTCTCCGCTGAAAATCGACATTCTGCCATGATTTTCAGTTCCAAATAGGCAGAAGAAACTGAAGAAACAGGGAAAAATTTCTCATTGCAATCGAGAGACGCCAAGGCAACGTGTTTTCACTTCCAATTTCGTGAAATAACGAGTTTTTATCATGATATTGGATGTTATAAGCAGAAATTCATATCTCCGCTAAAAGTCGGGATTCTCCCATGATTTTCAATTTCAAAAAGGCAAAAGGAACTCAAGAAACGGGAAAAAAAACCTCACGACCCTAGAGAGAAACCAAGGCAACGTTTTTTCACTTCCAATTTCGTGAAAAAACGAGTTTTTATCATGAAATTGTATGTTATAAGGCGAAACTCATGTCTCCGCTAAAAATCGACCTTCCACCATGATTTTCAGTTCCAAATAGGCAAAAGAAACTGAAGAAACAGGGAAAAATTTCTCATTGCAATCGAGAGACGCCAAGGCAACGTCTTTTCACTTCGAATTTCGTGAAAAAACCAATTTTTATTATTAAATTGAATGTTATAAAGTGAAATTCATGTCTCCGCTGAAAATCGACATTCTGACATGATTTTCTATTTCAAATAGGCGAAAGGAACTCAAGAAACGGGAAAAAAATCCTCACGACTCTGCAGAGAAGCCAAGACAACGTTTTTTCACTTCCAATTTCGTGAAAAAACGAGTATTTGTCATGATATCGGATGTTATAAGCAGAAATTCATAAAGTTGGGATTCTCCCATGATTTTCAATTACAAATAGGCAAAAGGAACTCAAGAAACGGGAAAAAAACCTCACGACCCTAGAGAGAAACCAAGGCAACGTTTTTTCACTTCCAATTTCGTGAAAAAACGAGTTTTTATCATGAAATTGTATGTTATAAGGCGAAATTCATGTCTCCGCTGAAAATGGACCTTCCACCATGATCTTCAGTTCCAATTAGGCAAAAGAAACTGTAGAAACAGGGAAAAATTTCTCATTGCAATCGAGAGACGCCAAGGCAACGTGTTTTCACTTACAATTTTGTGAAATAACGAGTTTTTATCATGATATTGGACGTTATAAGCAGAAATGCGTATCTTCGCTAAAAGTCTGGATTCTCCCATGATTTTCAATTTCAAATAGGCAAAAGGAACTCAAGAAACGGGAAAAAAACCTCACGACCCTGGAGAGAAACCAAGGCAACGTTTTTTCACTTCCAATTTCGTGAAAAAACGAGTTTTTATCATGAAATTGTATGTTATAAAACGAAATTCATGTCTCCGCTGAAAATCGACCTTCCACGATGATCTTCAGTTCCAAATAGGCAACAGAAACTGAAGAAACAGGGGGAGATTTCTCATTGTCCTCGAGAGACGCCAAGGCAACGTATTTTCACTTCCAATTTCGTGAAAAAACCAATTTTTATTATGAAATTGAATGTTATAAGGTGAAATTCATGTCTCCGCTGAAAATCGACATTCTGCCATGATTTTCAGTTCCAAATAGGCAAAAGAAACTGAAGAAACAGGGAAAAATTTCTCATTGCAATCGAGAGACGCCAAGGCAACGTCTTTTCACTTCCAATTTCGTGAAAAAACCAATTTTTATTATTAAATTGAATGTTATAAGGTGAAATTAATGTCTCCGCTGAAAATCGACATTCTGACATGATTTTCTATTTCAAATAGACAAAAGGAACTCAAGAAACGGGAAAAAAATCCTCACGACTCTGCAGAGAAGCCAAGACAACGTTTTTTCACTTCCAATTTCGTGAAAAAACGAGTATTTGTCATGATATCGGATGTTATAAGCAGAAATTCATAAAGTTGGGATTCTCCCATGATTTTCAATTTCAAATAGGCAAAAGGAACTCAAGAAACGGGAAAAAAACCTCACGACCTTAGAGAAAAACCAAGGCAACGTTTTTTCACTTCTAATTTCGTGAAAAAACGAGTTTTTATCATGAAATTGTATGTTATAAGGCGAAATTCATGTCTCCGCTGAAATTCGACCTTCCACCATGATCTTCAGTTCCAAATAGGCAAAAGAAACTGAAGAAACAGGGAAAAATTTCTCATTGCAATCGACAGACGCCAAGGCAACGTGTTTTCACTTTCAATTTCGTGAAATAACGAGTTTTTGTCATGATATTGAATGTTGTAAGCAAAAACTCATATTTCTGCTGAAAATCGAGATTTTCCCATGACTTTCAATTTCAACTAGGCAAAAGGAACTCAAGAAATGGGAAAAAAATCCTCACGACTCTGGAGAGAAGCCAAGACGACGTTTTTTCACTTCCAATTTCGTGAAATAACGAGTTTTTATCATGATATTGGATGTTATAAGCAGAAATTCATATCTCCGCTAAAAGTCGGGATTCTTCCATGATTTTCAATTTCAAAAAGGCAAAAGGAACTCAAGAAACGGGAAAAAAAACCTCACGACCCTAGAGAGAAACCAAGGCAACGTTTTTTCACTTCCAATTTCGTGAAATAACGAGTTTTTATCATGAAATTGTATGTTATAAGGCGAAATTCATGTCTCCGCTGAAAATCGACCTTCCACCATGATCTTCAGTTCCAAATAGGCAACAGAAACTGAAGAAACAGGGGGAGATTTCTCATTGTCCTCGAGAGACGCCAAGGCAACGTTTTTTCACTTCCAATTTCGTGAAAAAACCAATTTTTATTATGAAATTGAATGTTATAAGGTGAAATTCATGTCTCCGCTGAAAATCGACATTCTGACATGATTTTCTATTTCAAATAGGCAAAAGGAACTCAAGAAACGGGAAAAAAATCCTCACGACTCTGCAGAGAAGCCAAGACAACGTTTTTTCACTTCCAATTTCGTGAAAAAACGAGTATTTGTCATGATATCGGATGTTATAAGCAGAAATTCATAAAGTTGGGATTCTCCCATGATTTTCAATTTCAAATAGGCAAAAGGAACTCAAGAAACGGGAAAAAAACCTCACGACCCTGGAGAGAAACCAAGGCAACGTTTTTTCACTTCCAATTTCGTGAAAAAACGAGTTTTTATCATGAAATTGTATGTTATAAGGGAAATTCATGTCTCCGCTGAAAATGGACCTTCCACCATGATCTTCAGTTCCGATTAGGCAAAAGAAACTGTAGAAACAGGGAAAAATTTCTCATTGCAATCGAGAGACGCCAAGGCAACGTGTTTTCACTTACAATTTTGTGAAATAACGAGTTTTTATCATGATATTGTATGTTATAAGCAGAAATTCATATCTCCGCTAAAAGTCGGGATTCTCCCATGATTTTCCATTTCAAAAAGGCAAAAGAAACTCATGAAACGGGAAAAAAAACCTCACGACCCTAGAGAGAAACCAAGGCAACGTTTTTTCACTTCTAATTTCGTGAAAAAACGAGTTTTTATCATAGAATTGTATGTTATAAGGCGAAATTCATGTCTCCGTTAAAAATCGACCTTCCACCATGATCTTTAGTTCCAAATAGGCAAAAGAAACTGAAGAAACAGGGAGAAATTTCTCACTGCCCTCGAGAGACGCTAAGGCAACGTGTTTTCACTTCCAATTTCGTGAAATATCGAGTTTTTATCATGAAATTGTATGTTATAAGGCGAAATTCATGTCTCCGCTGAAAATCGACCTTCCACCATTATCTTGAGTTCCAAATAGGCAAAAGAAACTGAAGAAACAGGGAGGAATTTCTCACTGCCCTCGAGAGACGCCAAGGCAACGTGTTTTCACTTCCAATTTCGTGAAATAACGAGTTTTTATGATGATATTGAATGTTGTAAGCAAAAACTCATATTTCCGCTGAAAATCGAGATTTTCCCATGACTTTCAATTTCAACTAGGCAAAAAGGACTCAAGAAATGGGAAAAAAATCCTCACGACTCTGGAGAGAAGCCAAGACGACGTTTTTTCACTTCCAATTTCGTGAAAAAACGAGTTTTTATCATGAAATTGTATGTTATAAGGCGAAATTCATGTCTCCGCTGAAAATCGACCTTCCACTATGATCTTCAGTTCCAAATAGGCAAAAGAAACCGAAGAAACAGGGAAAAATTTCTCATTGCAATCGAGAGACGCCAAGGCAACGTGTTTTCACTTTCAATTTCGTGAAATAACGAGTTTTTATCATGATATTGAATGTTGTAAGCAAAAACTCATATTTCTGCTGAAAATCGAGATTTTCCCATGACTTTCAATTTCAACTAGGCAAAAGGAACTCAAGAAATGGGGAAAAAAACCTCACGACCTTAGAGAGAAACCAAGGCAACTTTTTTTCACTTCCAATTTCGTGAAATAACGAGTTTTTATCATGAAATTGTATGTTATAAGGCGAAATTCATGTCTCCGCTGAAAATCGACCTTCCACCATGATCTTCAGTTCCAAATAGGCAAAAGAAACTGAAGAAACAGGGGGAGATTTCTCATTGTCCTCGAGAGACGCCAAGGCAACGTTTTTTCACTTCCAATTTCGTGAAAAAACCAATTTTTATTATGAAATTGAATGTTATAAGGTGAAATTCATGTCTCCGCTGAAAATCGACATTCTGCCATGATTTTCAGTTCCAAATAGGCAAAAGAAACTGAAGAAACAGGGAAAAATTTCTCATTGCAATCGAGAGACGCCAAGGCAACGTCTTTTCACTTCCAATTTCGTGAAAAAACCAATTTTTATTATTAAATTGAATGTTATAAGGTGAAATACATGTCTAAGCTGAAAATCGACATTCTGCCATGATTTTCAGTTCCAAATAGGAAGAAGAAACTGAAGAAACAGGGAAAAAGTTCTCATTGCAATCGAGAGACGCCAAGGCAACGTCTTTTCACTTCAAATTTCGTGAAAAAACCAATTTTTATTATTAAATTGAATGTTATAAGGTGAAATTCATGTCTCCGCTGAAAATCGACATTGTGCCATGATTTTCAATTTCAAATAGGCAAAAGGAACTCAAGAAACGGGGAAAAAAACCTCACGACCTTAGAGAGAAACCAAGGCAACTTTTTTTCACTTCCAATTTCGTGAAATAACGAGTTTTTATCATGAAATTGTATGTTATAAGGCGAAATTCATGTCTCCGCTGAAAATCGACCTTCCACCATGATCTTCAGTTCCAAATAGGCAAAAGAAACTGAAGAAACAGGGGGAGATTTCTCATTGTCCTCGAGAGACGCCAAGGCAACGTTTTTTCACTTCCAATTTCGTGAAAAAACCAATTTTTATTATGAAATTGAATGTTATAAGGTGAAATTCATGTCTCCGCTGAAAATCGACATTCTGCCATGATTTTCAGTTCCAAAAAGGCAGAAGAAACTGAAGAAACAGGGAAAAATTTCTCATTGCAATCGAGAGACGCCAAGGCAACGTCTTTTCACTTCCAATTTCGTGAAAAAACCAATTTTTATTATGAAATTGAATGTTATAAGGTGAAATTCATGTCTCCGCTGAAAATCGACATTCTGCCATGATTTTCAGTTCCAAAAAGGCAGAAGAAACTGAAGAAACAGGGAAAAATTTCTCATTGCAATCGAGAGACGCCAAGGCAACGTGTTTTCACTTCCAATTTCGTGAAATAACGAGTTTTTATCATGATATTGGATGTTATAAGCAGAAATTCATATCTCCGCTAAAAGTCGGGATTCTCCCATGATTTTCAATTTCAAAAAGGCAAAAGGAACTCAAGAAACGGGAAAAAAAACCTCACGACCCTAGAGAGAAACCAAGGCAACGTTTTTTCACTTCCAATTTCGTGAAATAACGAGTTTTTATCATGAAATTGTATGTTATAAGGCGAAATTCATGTCTCCGCTGAAAATCGACCTTCCACCATGATCTTCAGTTCCAAATAGGCAACAGAAACTGAAGAAACAGGGGGAGATTTCTCATTGTCCTCGAGAGACGCCAAGGCAACGTATTTTCACTTCCAATTTCGTGAAAAAACCAATTTTTATTATGAAATTGAATGTTATAAGGTGAAATTCATGTCTCCGCTGAAAATCGACATTCTGCCATGATTTTCAGTTCCAAATAGGCAAAAGAAACTGAAGAAACAGGGAAAAATTTCTCATTGCAATCGAGAGACGCCAAGGCAACGTCTTTTCACTTCCAATTTCGTGAAAAAACCAATTTTTATTATTAAATTGAATGTTATAAGGTGAAATACATGTCTAAGCTGAAAATCGACATTCTGCCATGATTTTCAGTTCCAAATAGGAAGAAGAAACTGAAGAAACAGGGAAAAAGTTCTCATTGCAATCGAGAGACGCCAAGGCAACGTCTTTTCACTTCAAATTTCGTGAAAAAACCAATTTTTATTATTAAATTGAATGTTATAAGGTGAAATTCATGTCTCCGCTGAAAATCGACATTGTGCCATGATTTTCAATTTCAAATAGGCAAAAGGAACTCAAGAAACGGGGAAAAAAACCTCACGACCTTAGAGAGAAACCAAGGCAACTTTTTTTCACTTCCAATTTCGTGAAATAACGAGTTTTTATCATGAAATTGTATGTTATAAGGCGAAATTCATGTCTCCGCTGAAAATCGACCTTCCACCATGATCTTCAGTTCCAAATAGGCAAAAGAAACTGAAGAAACAGGGGGAGATTTCTCATTGTCCTCGAGAGACGCCAAGGCAACGTTTTTTCACTTCCAATTTCGTGAAAAAACCAATTTTTATTATGAAATTGAATGTTATAAGGTGAAATTCATGTCTCCGCTGAAAATCGACATTCTGCCATGATTTTCAGTTCCAAAAAGGCAGAAGAAACTGAAGAAACAGGGAAAAATTTCTCATTGCAATCGAGAGACGCCAAGGCAACGTGTTTTCACTTCCAATTTCGTGAAATAACGAGTTTTTATCATGATATTGGATGTTATAAGCAGAAATTCATATCTCCGCTAAAAGTCGGGATTCTCCCATGATTTTCAATTTCAAAAAGGCAAAAGGAACTCAAGAAACGGGAAAAAAAACCTCACGACCCTAGAGAGAAACCAAGGCAACGTTTTTTCACTTCCAATTTCGTGAAATAACGAGTTTTTATCATGAAATTGTATGTTATAAGGCGAAATTCATGTCTCCGCTGAAAATCGACCTTCCACCATGATCTTCAGTTCCAAATAGGCAACAGAAACTGAAGAAACAGGGGGAGATTTCTCATTGTCCTCGAGAGACGCCAAGGCAACGTATTTTCACTTCCAATTTCGTGAAAAAACCAATTTTTATTATGAAATTGAATGTTATAAGGTGAAATTCATGTCTCCGCTGAAAATCGACATTCTGCCATGATTTTCAGTTCCAAATAGGCAAAAGAAACTGAAGAAACAGGGAAAATTTTCTCATTGCAATCGAGAGACGCCAAGGCAACGTCTTTTCACTTCCAATTTCGTGAAAAAACCAATTTTTATTATGAAATTGAATGTTATAAGGTGAAATTCATGTCTCCGCTGGAAATCGACATTCTGCCATGATTTTCAGTTCCAAATAGGCAAAAGAAACTGAAGAAACAGGGAAAAATTTCTCATTGCAATCGAGAGACGCCAAGGCAACGTCTTTTCACTTCCAGTTTCGTGAAAAAAACAATTTTTATTATTAAATTGAATGTTATAAGGTGAAATTCATGTCTCCGCTGAAAATCGACATTCTGACATGATTTTCTATTTCAAATAGGCAAAAGGAACTCAAGAAACGGGAAAAAAATCCTCACGACTCTGCAGAGAAGCCAAGACAACGTTTATTCACTTCCAATTTCGTGAAAAAACGAGTATTTGTCATGATATCGGATGTTATAAGCAGAAATTCATAAAGTTGGGATTCTCCCATGATTTTCAATTTCAAATAGGCAAAAGGAGCTCAAAAAACGGGAAAAAAACCTGACGACCTTAGAGAGAAACCAAGGCAACGTCTTTTCACTTCCAATTTCGTGAAATAACCAATTTTTATTATTAAATTGAATGTTATAAGGTGAAATTCATGTCTCCGCTGAAAATCGACATTCTGCCATGATTTTCAATTTCAAATAGGCAAAAGGAACTCAAGAAACGGGGAAAAAAACCTCACGAACTTAGAGAGAAACCAAGGCAACGTTTTTTCACTTCTAATTTCGTGAAAAAACGAGTTTTTATCATGAAATTGTATGTTATAAGGCGAAATTCATGTCTCCGCTGAAAATCGACCTTCCACTATGATCTTCAGTTCCAAATAGGCAAAAGAAACCGAAGAAACAGGGAAAAATTTCTCATTGCAATCGAGAAACGCCAAGGCAACGTGTTTTCACTTTCAATTTCGTGAAATAACGAGTTTTTATCATGATATTGAATGTTGTAAGCAAAAACTCATATTTCTGCTGAAAATCGAGATTTTCCCATGACTTTCAATTTCAACTAGGCAAAAGGAACTCAAGAAATGGGATAAAAATCCTCACGATTCTGGCGAGAAGCCAAGACGACGTTTTTTCACTTCCAATTTCGTGAAAAAACGAGTTTTTATCATGAAAATGTATGTTATATGGCGAAATTCATGTCTCCGCTGAAAATCGACCTTCCACCATGATCTTTAGTTCCAAATAGGCAAAAGAAACTGAAGAATCAGGGAGAAATTTCTCACTGCCCTCGAGAGACGCTAAGGCAACGTTTTTTCACTTCCAATTTCGTGAAATACCGAGTTTTTATCATGATATTGGATGTTATAAGGTGAAATACATGTCTCCGCTGAAAATCGAAATTCTGCCATGATTTTCAGTTCCAAATAGGAAGAAGAAACTGAAGAAACAGGGAAAAAGTTCTCATTGCAATCGAGAGACGCCAAGGCAACGTCTTTTCACTTCCAATTTCGTGAAAAAACCAATTTTTATTATTAAATTGAATGTTATAAGGTGAAATTCATGTCTCCGCTGAAAATCGACATTGTGCCATGATTTTCAGTTCCAAATAGGCAAAAGAAACTGAAGAAACAGGGAAAAATTTCTCATTGCAATCGAGAGACGCCAAGGCAACGTCTTTTCACTTCCAATTTCGTGAAAAAACCAATTTTTATTATTAAATTGAATGTTATAAGGTGAAATACATGTCTAAGCTGAAAATCGACATTCTGCCATGATTTTCAGTTCCAAATAGGAAGAAGAAACTGAAGAAACAGGGAAAAAGTTCTCATTGCAATCGAGAGACGCCAAGGCAACGTCTTTTCACTTCAAATTTCGTGAAAAAACCAATTTTTATTATTAAATTGAATGTTATAAGGTGAAATTCATGTCTCCGCTGAAAATCGACATTGTGCCATGATTTTCAATTTCAAATAGGCAAAAGGAACTCAAGAAACGGGGAAAAAAACCTCACGACCTTAGAGAGAAACCAAGGCAACTTTTTTTCACTTCCAATTTCGTGAAATAACGAGTTTTTATCATGAAATTGTATGTTATAAGGCGAAATTCATGTCTCCGCTGAAAATCGACCTTCCACCATGATCTTCAGTTCCAAATAGGCAAAAGAAACTGAAGAAACAGGGGGAGATTTCTCATTGTCCTCGAGAGACGCCAAGGCAACGTTTTTTCACTTCCAATTTCGTGAAAAAACCAATTTTTATTATGAAATTGAATGTTATAAGGTGAAATTCATGTCTCCGCTGAAAATCGACATTCTGCCATGATTTTCAGTTCCAAATAGGCAGAAGAAACTGAAGAAACAGGGAAAAATTTCTCATTGCAATCGAGAGACGCCAAGGCAACGTGTTTTCACTTCCAATTTCGTGAAATAACGAGTTTTTATCATGATATTGGATGTTATAAGCAGAAATTCATATCTCCGCTAAAAGTCGGGATTCTCCCATGATTTTCAATTTCAAAAAGGCAAAAGGAACTCAAGAAACGGGAAAAAAAACCTCACGACCCTAGAGAGAAACCAAGGCAACGTTTTTTCACTTCCAATTTCGTGAAATAACGAGTTTTTATCATGAAATTGTATGTTATAAGGCGAAATTCATGTCTCCGCTGAAAATCGACCTTCCACCATGATCTTCAGTTCCAAATAGGCAACAGAAACTGAAGAAACAGGGGGAGATTTCTCATTGTCCTCGAGAGACGCCAAGGCAACGTATTTTCACTTCCAATTTCGTGAAAAAACCAATTTTTATTATGAAATTGAATGTTATAAGGTGAAATTCATGTCTCCGCTGAAAATCGACATTCTGCCATGATTTTCAGTTCCAAATAGGCAAAAGAAACTGAAGAAACAGGGAAAATTTTCTCATTGCAATCGAGAGACGCCAAGGCAACGTCTTTTCACTTCCAATTTCGTGAAAAAACCAATTTTTATTATGAAATTGAATGTTATAAGGTGAAATTCATGTCTCCGCTGGAAATCGACATTCTGCCATGATTTTCAGTTCCAAATAGGCAAAAGAAACTGAAGAAACAGGGAAAAATTTCTCATTGCAATCGAGAGACGCCAAGGCAACGTCTTTTCACTTCCAATTTCGTGAAAAAAACAATTTTTATTATTAAATTGAATGTTATAAGGTGAAATTCATGTCTCCGCTGAAAATCGACATTCTGACATGATTTTCTATTTCAAATAGGCAAAAGGAACTCAAGAAACGGGAAAAAAATCCTCACGACTCTGCAGAGAAGCCAAGACAACGTTTATTCACTTCCAATTTCGTGAAAAAACGAGTATTTGTCATGATATCGGATGTTATAAGCAGAAATTCATAAAGTTGGGATTCTCCCATGATTTTCAATTTCAAATAGGCAAAAGGAGCTCAAAAAACGGGAAAAAAACCTGACGACCTTAGAGAGAAACCAAGGCAACGTCTTTTCACTTCCAATTTCGTGAAATAACCAATTTTTATTATTAAATTGAATGTTATAAGGTGAAATTCATGTCTCCGCTGAAAATCGACATTCTGCCATGATTTTCAATTTCAAATAGGCAAAAGGAACTCAAGAAACGGGGAAAAAAACCTCACGAACTTAGAGAGAAACCAAGGCAACGTTTTTTCACTTCTAATTTCGTGAAAAAACGAGTTTTTATCATGAAATTGTATGTTATAAGGCGAAATTCATGTCTCCGCTGAAAATCGACCTTCCACTATGATCTTCAGTTCCAAATAGGCAAAAGAAACCGAAGAAACAGGGAAAAATTTCTCATTGCAATCGAGAAACGCCAAGGCAACGTGTTTTCACTTTCAATTTCGTGAAATAACGAGTTTTTATCATGATATTGAATGTTGTAAGCAAAAACTCATATTTCTGCTGAAAATCGAGATTTTCCCATGACTTTCAATTTCAACTAGGCAAAAGGAACTCAAGAAATGGGATAAAAATCCTCACGATTCTGGCGAGAAGCCAAGACGACGTTTTTTCACTTCCAATTTCGTGAAAAAACGAGTTTTTATCATGAAAATGTATGTTATATGGCGAAATTCATGTCTCCGCTGAAAATCGACCTTCCACCATGA
Source organism: Venturia canescens (assembly GCF_019457755.1). NCBI lineage: Eukaryota > Metazoa > Arthropoda > Insecta > Hymenoptera > Ichneumonidae > Venturia > Venturia canescens. The sequence goes on from NC_057426.1 coordinate 19,864,334, forward strand.
TCTTTAGTTCCAAATAGGCAAAAGAAACTGAAGAATCAGGGAGAAATTTCTCACTGCCCTCGAGAGACGCTAAGGCAACGTTTTTTCACTTCCAATTTCGTGAAATACCGAGTTTTTATCATGATATTGGATGTTATAAGGTGAAATACATGTCTCCGCTGAAAATCGAAATTCTGCCATGATTTTCAGTTCCAAATAGGAAGAAGAAACTGAAGAAACAGGGAAAAAGTTCTCATTGCAATCGAGAGACGCCAAGGCAACGTCTTTTCACTTCCAATTTCGTGAAAAAACCAATTTTTATTATTAAATTGAATGTTATAAGGTGAAATTCATGTCTCCGCTGAAAATCGACATTGTGCCATGATTTTCAATTTCAAATAGGCAAAAGGAACTCAATAAACGGGGAAAAAAACCTCACGACCTTAGAGAGAAACCAAGGCAACTTTTTTTCACTTCCAATTTCGTGAAATAACGAGTTTTTATCATGAAATTGTATGTTATAAGGCGAAATTCATGTCTCCGCTGAAAATCGACCTTCCACCATGATCTTCAGTTCCAAATAGGCAAAAGAAACTGAAGAAACAGGGGGAGATTTCTCATTGTCCTCGAGAGACGCCAAGGCAACGTTTTTTCACTTCCAATTTCGTGAAAAAACCAATTTTTATTATGAAATTGAATGTTATAAGGTGAAATTCATGTCTCCGCTGAAAATCGACATTCTGCCATGATTTTCAGTTCCAAATAGGAAGAAGAAACTGAAGAAACAGGGAAAAAGTTCTCATTGCAATCGAGAGACGCCAAGGCAACGTCTTTTCACTTCCAATTTCGTGAAAAAACCAATTTTTATTATTAAATTGAATGTTATAAGTTGAAATTCATGTCTCCGCTGAAAATCGACATTCTGCCATGATTTTCAATTTCAAATAGGGAAAAGGAACTCAAGAAACGGGAAAAAAATCCTCACGACTCTGGAGAGAAGCCAAGACAACGTTTTTTCACTTCCAATTTCGTGAAAAAACGAGTATTTATCATGATATCGAATGTTATAAGCAGAAATTCATAAAGTTGGGATTCTCCCATGATTTTCAATTTCAAATAGGCAAAAGGAACTCAAGAAACGGGAAAAAAACCTCACGACCCCGGAGAGAAGGCAAGACGACGTTTTTTCACTTCCAATTTCGTGAAAAAACGAGTATTTGTCATGATATCGGATGTTATAAGCAGAAATTCATAAAGTTGGGATTCTCCCATGATTTTCAATTTCAAATAGGCAAAAGGAACTCAAGAAATGGGAAAAAAACCTGACGACCTTAGAGAGAAACAAAGGCAACGTCTTTTCACTTCCAATTTCGTGAAATAACCAATTTTTATTATTAAATTGAATGTTATAAGGTGAAATTCATGTCTCCGCTGAAAATCGACATTCTGCCATGATTTTCTATTTCAAATAGGCAAAAGGAACTCAAGAAACGGGGAAAAAAACCTCACGACCTTAGAGAGAAACCAAGGCAACGTTTTTTCACTTCTAATTTCGTGAAAAAACGAGTTTTTATCATGACATTGTATGTTATAAGGCGAAATTCATGTCTCCGCTGAAAATCGACCTTCCACCATGATCTTGAGTTCCAAATAGGCAAAAGAAACTGAAGAAACAGGGAAAAATTTCTCATTGCAATCGAGAGACGCCAAGGCAACGTGTTTTCACTTTCAATTTCGTGAAATAACGAGTTTTTATCATGATATTGAATGTTGTAAGCAAAAACTCATATTTCTGCTGAAAATCGAGATTTTCCCATGACTTTCAATTTCAACTAGGCAAAAGGAACTCAAGAAATGGGAAAAAAATCCTCACGACTCTGGAGAGAAGCCAAGACGACGTTTTTTCACTTCCAATTTCGTGAAAAAACGAGTTTTTATCATGAAATTGTATGTTATAAGGCGAAATTCATGTCTCCGCTGAAAATCGACCTTCCACCATGATCTTTAGTTCCAAATAGGCAAAAGAAACTGAAGAAACAGGGAGAAATTTCTCACTGCCCTCGAGAGACGCTAAGGCAACGTTTTTTCACTTCCAATTTCGTGAAATACCGAGTTTTTATCATGATATTGGATGTTATAAGGTGAAATACATGTCTCCGCTGAAAATCGACATTCTGCCATGATTTTCAGTTCCAAATAGGCAGAAGAAACTGAAGAAACAGGGAAAAATTTCTCATTGCAATCGAGAGACGCCAAGGCAACGTGTTTTCACTTCCAATTTCGTGAAATAACGAGTTTTTATCATGATATTGGATGTTATAAGCAGAAATTCATATCTCCGCTAAAAGTCGGGATTCTCCCATGATTTTCAATTTCAAAAAGGCAAAAGGAACTCAAGAAACGGGAAAAAAACCTCACGACCCTGGAGAGAAACCAAGGCAACGTTTTTTCACTTCCAATTTCGTGAAAAAACGAGTTTTTATCATGAAATTGTATGTTATAAGGCGAAATTCATGTCTCCGCTGAAAATCGACCTTCCACCATGATCTTCAGTTCCAAATAGGCAAAAGAAACTGAAGAAACAGGGAAATATTTCTCATTGCAATCGAGAGACGCCAAGGCAACGTGTTTTCACTTCCAATTTCGTGAAATACCGAGTTTTTATCATTATATTGCATGTTATAAGGTGAAATACATGACTCCGCTGAAAATCGACCATCCACCATGATCTTCAGTTCCAAATAGGCAAAAGAAACTGAAGAAACAGGGAGAAATTTCTCACTGCCCTCGAGAGACGCTAAGGCAACGTGTTTTCACTTCCAATTTCGTGAAATAACGAGTTTTTATCATGATATTGAATGTTGTAAGCAAAAACTCATATTTCTGCTGAAAATCGAGATTTTCCCATGACTTTCAATTTCAACTAGGCAAAAGGGTCTCAAAAAATGGGAAAAAAATCCTCTCGACTCTGGAGAGAAGCCAAGACGACGTTTTTTCACTTCCAATTTCGTGAAATAACGAGTTTTTATCATGATATTGGATGTTATAAGCAGAAATTCATATCTCCGCTAAAAGTCGGGATTCTCCCATGATTTTCAATTTCAAAAAGGCAAAAGGAACTCAAGAAACGGGAAAAAAAACCTCACGACCCTAGAGAGAAACCAAGGCAACGTTTTTTCACTTCCAATTTCGTGAAAAAACGAGTTTTTATCATGAAATTGTATGTTATAAGGCGAAATTCATGTCTCCGCTGAAAGTCGACCTTCCACCATGATCTTCAGTTCCAAATAGGCAAAAGAAACTGAAGAAACAGGGAAAAATTTCTCATTGCAATCGAGAGACGCCAAGGCAACGTGTTTTCACTTTCAATTTCGTGAAATAACGAGTTTTTATCATGATATTGTATGTTATAAGGCGAAAATCATGTCTCCGCTGAAAATCGACCTTCCACCATGATCTTGAGTTCCAAATAGGCAAAAGAAACTGAAGAAACAGGGAAAAATTTCTCATTGCAATCGAGAGACGCCAAGGCAACGTGTTTTCACTTTCAATTTCGTGAAATAACGAGTTTTTATCATGATATTGAATGTTGTAAGCAAAAACTCATATTTCTGCTGAAAATCGAGATTTTCCCATGACTTTCAATTTCAACTAGGCAAAAGGGACTCAAGAAATGGGAAAAAAATCCTCACGACTCTGGAGAGAAGCCAAGACGACGTTTTTTCACTTCCAATTTCGTGAAAAAACGAGTTTTTATCATGAAATTGTATGTTATAAGCAGAAATTCATATCTCCGCTAAAAGTCGGGATTCTCCCATGATTTTCAATTTCAAAAAGGCAAAAGGAACTCAAGAAACGGGAAAAAAATCCTCACGACTCTGCCGAGAAACCAAGGCAACGTTTTTTCACTTCCAATTTCGTGAAAAAACGAGTTTTTATCATGAAATTGTATGTTATAAAACGAAATTCATGGCTCCGCTGAAAATCGACCTTCCACCATGATCTTCAGTTCCAAATGGGCAAAAGAAACTGAAGAAACAGGGGGAGATTTCTCATTGTCCTCGAGAGACGCCAAGGCAACGTTATTTCACTTCCAATTTCGTGAAAAAACCAATTTTTATTATGAAATTGAATGTTATAAGGTGAAATTCATGTCTCCGCTGAAAATCGACATTCTGCCATGATTTTCAGTTCCAAATAGGCAAAAGAAACTGAAGAAACAGGGAAAAATTTCTCATTGCAATCGAGAGACGCCAAGGCAACGTCTTTTCACTTCCAATTTCGTGAAAAAACCAATTTTTATTATTAAATTGAATGTTATAAGGTGAAATTCATGTCTCCGCTGATAATCGACATTCTGACATGATTTTCTATTTCAAATAGGCAAAAGGAACTCAAGAAACGGGAAAAAAATCCTCACGACTCTGCAGAGAAGCCAAGACAACATTTTTTCACTTCCAATTTCGTGAAAAAACGAGTATTTGTAATGATATCGGATGTTATAAGCAGAAATTCATAAAGTTGGGATTCTCCCATGATTTTCAATTTCAAATAGGCAAAAGGAACTCAAGAAACGGGAAAAAAACCTCACGACCTTAGAGAGAAACCAAGGCAACGTCTTTTCACTTCCAATTTCGTGAAATAACGAGTTTTTATCATGATATTGGATTTTATAAGCAGAAATTCATATCTCCGCTAAAAGTCGGGATTCTCCCATGATTTTCAATTTCAAAAAGGCAAAAGGAACTCAAGAAACGGGAAAAAAATCCTCACGACTCTGGAGAGAAGCCAAGACGACGTTTTTTCACTTCCAATTTCGTGAAAAAACGAGTTTTTATCATGAAATTGTATGTTATAAGGCGAAATTCATGTCTCCGCTGAAAATCTACATTCCACCATGATCTTTAGTTCCAAATAGGCAAAAGAAACTGAAGAATCAGGGAGAAATTTCTCACTGCCCTCGAGAGACGCTAAGGCAACGTTTTTTCACTTCCAATTTCGTGAAATACCGAGTTTTTATCATGATATTGGATGTTATAAGGTGAAATACATGTCTCCGCTGAAAATCGAAATTCTGCCATGATTTTCAGTTCCAAATAGGAAGAAGAAACTGAAGAAACAGGGAAAAAGTTCTCATTGCAATCGAGAGACGCCAAGGCAACGTCTTTTCACTTCCAATTTCGTGAAAAAACCAATTTTTATTATTAAATTGAATGTTATAAGGTGAAATTCATGTCTCCGCTGAAAATCGACATTGTGCCATGATTTTCAATTTCAAATAGGCAAAAGGAACTCAATAAACGGGGAAAAAAACCTCACGACCTTAGAGAGAAACCAAGGCAACTTTTTTTCACTTCCAATTTCGTGAAATAACGAGTTTTTATCATGAAATTGTATGTTATAAGGCGAAATTCATGTCTCCGCTGAAAATCGACCTTCCACCATGATCTTCAGTTCCAAATAGGCAAAAGAAACTGAAGAAACAGGGGGAGATTTCTCATTGTCCTCGAGAGACGCCAAGGCAACGTTTTTTCACTTCCAATTTCGTGAAAAAACCAATTTTTATTATGAAATTGAATGTTATAAGGTGAAATTCATGTCTCCGCTGAAAATCGACATTCTGCCATGATTTTCAGTTCCAAATAGGAAGAAGAAACTGAAGAAACAGGGAAAAAGTTCTCATTGCAATCGAGAGACGCCAAGGCAACGTCTTTTCACTTCCAATTTCGTGAAAAAACCAATTTTTATTATTAAATTGAATGTTATAAGTTGAAATTCATGTCTCCGCTGAAAATCGACATTCTGCCATGATTTTCAATTTCAAATAGGGAAAAGGAACTCAAGAAACGGGAAAAAAATCCTCACGACTCTGGAGAGAAGCCAAGACAACGTTTTTTCACTTCCAATTTCGTGAAAAAACGAGTATTTATCATGATATCGAATGTTATAAGCAGAAATTCATAAAGTTGGGATTCTCCCATGATTTTCAATTTCAAATAGGCAAAAGGAACTCAAGAAACGGGAAAAAAACCTCACGACCCCGGAGAGAAGGCAAGACGACGTTTTTTCACTTCCAATTTCGTGAAAAAACGAGTATTTGTCATGATATCGGATGTTATAAGCAGAAATTCATAAAGTTGGGATTCTCCCATGATTTTCAATTTCAAATAGGCAAAAGGAACTCAAGAAATGGGAAAAAAACCTGACGACCTTAGAGAGAAACAAAGGCAACGTCTTTTCACTTCCAATTTCGTGAAATAACCAATTTTTATTATTAAATTGAATGTTATAAGGTGAAATTCATGTCTCCGCTGAAAATCGACATTCTGCCATGATTTTCTATTTCAAATAGGCAAAAGGAACTCAAGAAACGGGGAAAAAAACCTCACGACCTTAGAGAGAAACCAAGGCAACGTTTTTTCACTTCTAATTTCGTGAAAAAACGAGTTTTTATCATGACATTGTATGTTATAAGGCGAAATTCATGTCTCCGCTGAAAATCGACCTTCCACCATGATCTTGAGTTCCAAATAGGCAAAAGAAACTGAAGAAACAGGGAAAAATTTCTCATTGCAATCGAGAGACGCCAAGGCAACGTGTTTTCACTTTCAATTTCGTGAAATAACGAGTTTTTATCATGATATTGAATGTTGTAAGCAAAAACTCATATTTCTGCTGAAAATCGAGATTTTCCCATGACTTTCAATTTCAACTAGGCAAAAGGAACTCAAGAAATGGGAAAAAAATCCTCACGACTCTGGAGAGAAGCCAAGACGACGTTTTTTCACTTCCAATTTCGTGAAAAAACGAGTTTTTATCATGAAATTGTATGTTATAAGGCGAAATTCATGTCTCCGCTGAAAATCGACCTTCCACCATGATCTTTAGTTCCAAATAGGCAAAAGAAACTGAAGAAACAGGGAGAAATTTCTCACTGCCCTCGAGAGACGCTAAGGCAACGTTTTTTCACTTCCAATTTCGTGAAATACCGAGTTTTTATCATGATATTGGATGTTATAAGGTGAAATACATGTCTCCGCTGAAAATCGACATTCTGCCATGATTTTCAGTTCCAAATAGGCAGAAGAAACTGAAGAAACAGGGAAAAATTTCTCATTGCAATCGAGAGACGCCAAGGCAACGTGTTTTCACTTCCAATTTCGTGAAATAACGAGTTTTTATCATGATATTGGATGTTATAAGCAGAAATTCATATCTCCGCTAAAAGTCGGGATTCTCCCATGATTTTCAATTTCAAAAAGGCAAAAGGAACTCAAGAAACGGGAAAAAAACCTCACGACCCTGGAGAGAAACCAAGGCAACGTTTTTTCACTTCCAATTTCGTGAAAAAACGAGTTTTTATCATGAAATTGTATGTTATAAGGCGAAATTCATGTCTCCGCTGAAAATCGACCTTCCACCATGATCTTCAGTTCCAAATAGGCAAAAGAAACTGAAGAAACAGGGAAATATTTCTCATTGCAATCGAGAGACGCCAAGGCAACGTGTTTTCACTTCCAATTTCGTGAAATACCGAGTTTTTATCATTATATTGCATGTTATAAGGTGAAATACATGACTCCGCTGAAAATCGACCATCCACCATGATCTTCAGTTCCAAATAGGCAAAAGAAACTGAAGAAACAGGGAGAAATTTCTCACTGCCCTCGAGAGACGCTAAGGCAACGTGTTTTCACTTCCAATTTCGTGAAATAACGAGTTTTTATCATGATATTGAATGTTGTAAGCAAAAACTCATATTTCTGCTGAAAATCGAGATTTTCCCATGACTTTCAATTTCAACTAGGCAAAAGGGTCTCAAAAAATGGGAAAAAAATCCTCTCGACTCTGGAGAGAAGCCAAGACGACGTTTTTTCACTTCCAATTTCGTGAAATAACGAGTTTTTATCATGATATTGGATGTTATAAGCAGAAATTCATATCTCCGCTAAAAGTCGGGATTCTCCCATGATTTTCAATTTCAAAAAGGCAAAAGGAACTCAAGAAACGGGAAAAAAAACCTCACGACCCTAGAGAGAAACCAAGGCAACGTTTTTTCACTTCCAATTTCGTGAAAAAACGAGTTTTTATCATGAAATTGTATGTTATAAGGCGAAATTCATGTCTCCGCTGAAAGTCGACCTTCCACCATGATCTTCAGTTCCAAATAGGCAAAAGAAACTGAAGAAACAGGGAAAAATTTCTCATTGCAATCGAGAGACGCCAAGGCAACGTGTTTTCACTTTCAATTTCGTGAAATAACGAGTTTTTATCATGATATTGTATGTTATAAGGCGAAAATCATGTCTCCGCTGAAAATCGACCTTCCACCATGATCTTGAGTTCCAAATAGGCAAAAGAAACTGAAGAAACAGGGAAAAATTTCTCATTGCAATCGAGAGACGCCAAGGCAACGTGTTTTCACTTTCAATTTCGTGAAATAACGAGTTTTTATCATGATATTGAATGTTGTAAGCAAAAACTCATATTTCTGCTGAAAATCGAGATTTTCCCATGACTTTCAATTTCAACTAGGCAAAAGGGACTCAAGAAATGGGAAAAAAATCCTCACGACTCTGGAGAGAAGCCAAGACGACGTTTTTTCACTTCCAATTTCGTGAAAAAACGAGTTTTTATCATGAAATTGTATGTTATAAGCAGAAATTCATATCTCCGCTAAAAGTCGGGATTCTCCCATGATTTTCAATTTCAAAAAGGCAAAAGGAACTCAAGAAACGGGAAAAAAATCCTCACGACTCTGCCGAGAAACCAAGGCAACGTTTTTTCACTTCCAATTTCGTGAAAAAACGAGTTTTTATCATGAAATTGTATGTTATAAAACGAAATTCATGGCTCCGCTGAAAATCGACCTTCCACCATGATCTTCAGTTCCAAATGGGCAAAAGAAACTGAAGAAACAGGGGGAGATTTCTCATTGTCCTCGAGAGACGCCAAGGCAACGTTATTTCACTTCCAATTTCGTGAAAAAACCAATTTTTATTATGAAATTGAATGTTATAAGGTGAAATTCATGTCTCCGCTGAAAATCGACATTCTGCCATGATTTTCAGTTCCAAATAGGCAAAAGAAACTGAAGAAACAGGGAAAAATTTCTCATTGCAATCGAGAGACGCCAAGGCAACGTCTTTTCACTTCCAATTTCGTGAAAAAACCAATTTTTATTATTAAATTGAATGTTATAAGGTGAAATTCATGTCTCCGCTGATAATCGACATTCTGACATGATTTTCTATTTCAAATAGGCAAAAGGAACTCAAGAAACGGGAAAAAAATCCTCACGACTCTGCAGAGAAGCCAAGACAACATTTTTTCACTTCCAATTTCGTGAAAAAACGAGTATTTGTAATGATATCGGATGTTATAAGCAGAAATTCATAAAGTTGGGATTCTCCCATGATTTTCAATTTCAAATAGGCAAAAGGAACTCAAGAAACGGGAAAAAAACCTCACGACCTTAGAGAGAAACCAAGGCAACGTCTTTTCACTTCCAATTTCGTGAAATAACGAGTTTTTATCATGATATTGGATTTTATAAGCAGAAATTCATATCTCCGCTAAAAGTCGGGATTCTCCCATGATTTTCAATTTCAAAAAGGCAAAAGGAACTCAAGAAACGGGAAAAAAATCCTCACGACTCTGGAGAGAAGCCAAGACGACGTTTTTTCACTTCCAATTTCGTGAAAAAACGAGTTTTTATCATGAAATTGTATGTTATAAGGCGAAATTCATGTCTCCGCTGAAAATCTACATTCCACCATGATCTTCAGTTCCAAATAGGCAAAAGAAACTGAAGAAACAGGGAAAAATTTCTCATTGCAATCGAGAGACGCCAAGGCAACGTGTTTTCACTTTCAATTTCGTGAAATAACGAGTTTTTATCATGATATTGGACGTTATAAGCAGAAATGCGTATCTTCGCTAAAAGTCTGGATTCTCCCATGATTTTCAATTTCAAATAGGCAAAAGGAACTCAAGACGGGAAAAAAACCTCACGACCCTTTAGAGAAACCAAGGCAACGATTTTTCACTTCCAATTTCGTGAAAAAAACGAGTTTTTATCATGAAATTGTATGTTATAAAACGAAATTCATGGCTCCGCTGAAAATCGACCTTCCATCATGATCTTCAGTTCCAAATGGGCAAAAGAAACTGAAGAAACAGGGGGAGATTTCTCATTGTCCTCGAGAGACGCCAAGGCAACGTTTTTTCACTTCCAATTTCGTGAAAAAACCAATTTTTATTATTAAATTGAATGTTATAAGGTGAAATTCATGTCTCCGCTTAAAATCGACATTCTGACATGATTTTCTATTTCAAATAGGCAAAAGGAACTCAAGAAACGGGAAAAAAATCCTCACGACTCTGCAGAGAAGCCAAGACAACGTTTATTCACTTCCAATGTCGTGAAAAAACGAGTATTTGTCATGATATCGGATGTTATAAGCAGAAATTCATAAAGTTGGGATTCTCCCATGATTTTCAATTTCAAATAGGCAAAAGGAACTCAAGAAACGGGAAAAAAACCTCACGACCTTAGAGAGAAACCAAGGCAACGTCTTTTCACTTCTACTTTCGTGAAAAAACGAGTTTTTATCATGAAATTGTATGTTATAAGGCGAAATTCATGTCTCCGCTGAAAATCGACCTTCCACCATGATCTTCAGTTCCAAATAGGCAAAAGAAACTGAAGAAACAGGGAGAAATTTCTCACTGCCCTCGAGAGACGCCAAGGCAACGTGTTTTCACTTCCATTTTCGTGAAATAACGAGTTTTTATCATGATATTGGAAGTTATAAGCAGAAATTCGTATCTTCGCTAAAAGTCTGAATTCTCCCATGATTTTCAATTTCAAATAGGCAAAAGGAACTCAAGAAACGGGAAAAAAACCTCACGACCCTGGAGAGAAACCAAGGCAACGTTTTTTCACTTCCAATTTCGTGAAAAAACGAGTTTTTATCATGAAATTGTATGTTATAAGGCGAAATTCATGTCTCCGCTGAAAATGGACCTTCCACCATGATCTTCAGTTCCAAATAGGCAAAAGAAACTGAAGAAACAGGGAAAAATTTCTCATTGCAATCGAGAGACGCCAAGGCAACGTGTTTTCACTTTCAATTTCGTGAAATAACGAGTTTTTATCATGATATTGAATGTTGTAAGCAAAAACTCATATTTCTGCTGAAAATCGAGATTTTCCCATGACTTTCAATTTCAACTAGGCAAAAGGAACTCAAGAAATGGGATAAAAATCCTCACGACTCTGGCGAGAAGCCAAGACGACGTTTTTTCACTTCCAGTTTCGTGAAAAAACGAGTTTTTATCATGAAAATGTATGTTATAAGGCGAAATTCATGTCTCCGCTGAAAATCGACCTTCCACCATGATCTTTAGTTCCAAATAGGCAAAAGAAACTGAAGAAACAGGGAGAAATTTCTCACTGCCCTCGAGAGACGCTAAGGCAACGTTTTTTCACTTCCAATTTCGTGAAATACCGAGTTTTTATCATGATATTGGATGTTATAAGGTGAAATACATGTCTCCGCTGAAAATCGAAATTCTGCCATGATTTTCAGTTCCAAATAGGAAGAAGAAACTGAAGAAACAGGGAAAAAGTTCTCATTGCAATCGAGAGACGCCAAGGCAACGTCTTTTCACTTCCAATTTCGTGAAAAAACCAATTTTTATTATGAAATTGAATGTTATAAGGTGAAATTCATGTCTCCGCTGAAAATCGACATTCTGACATGATTTTCTATTTCAAATAGGCGAAAAGAACTCAAGAAACGGGAAAAAAATCCTCACGACTCTGCAGAGAAGCCAAGACAACGTTTTTTCACTTCCAATTTCGTGAAAAAACGAGTATTTGTCATGATATCGGATGTTATAAGCAGAAATTCATAAAGTTGGCATTCTCCCATGATTTTCAATTACAAATAGGCAAAAGGAACTCAAGAAACGGGAAAAAAACCTCACGACCCTGGAGAGAAACCAAGGCAACGTTTTTTCACTTCCAATTTCGTGAAAAAACGAGTTTTTATCATGAAATTGTATGTTATAAGGCGAAATTCATGTCTCCGCTGAAAATGGACCTTCCACCATGATCTTCAGTTCCAATTAGGCAAAAGAAACTGTAGAAACAGGGAAAAATTTCTCATTGCAATCGAGAGACGCCAAGGCAACGTGTTTTCACTTACAATTTCGTGAAATAACGAGTTTTTATCATGATATTGGATGTTATAAGCAGAAATTCATATCTCCGCTAAAAGTCGGGATTCTCCCATGATTTTCCATTTTAAAAAGGCAAAAGAAACTCAAGAAACGGGAAAAAAAACCTCACGACCCTAGAGAGAAACCAAGGCAACGTTTTTTCACTTCTAATTTCGTGAAAAAACGAGTTTTTATCATGAAATTGTATGTTATAAGGCGAAACTCATGTCTCCGCTAAAAATCGACCTTCCACCATGATCTTCAGTTCCAAATAGGCAAAAGAAACTGAAGAAACAGGGAAAAATTTCTCATTGCAATCGAGAGACGCCAAGGCAACGTGTTTTCACTTTCAATTTCGTGAAATAACGAGTTTTTATCATGATATTGAATGTTGTAAGCAAAAACTCATATTTCTGCTGAAAATCGAGATTTTCCCATGACTTTCAATTTCAACTAGGCAAAAGGAACTCAAGAAATGGGAAAAAAATCCTCACGACTCTGGAGAGAAGCCAAGACGACGTTTTTTCACTTCCAATTTCGTGAAAGAACCAGTTTTTATCATGAAATTGTATGTTATAAGGCGAAATTCATGTCTCCGTTAAAAATCGACCTTCCACCATGATCTTTAGTTCCAAATAGACAAAAGAAACTGAAGAAACAGGGAGAAATTTCTCACTGCCCTCGAGAGACGCTAAGGCAACGTGTTTTCACTTCCAATTTCGTGAAATACCGAGTTTTTATCATTATATTGGATGTTATAAGGTGAAATACATGACTCCGCTGAAAATCGACCATCCACCATGATCTTCAGTTCCAAATGGGCAAAAGAAACTGAAGAAACAGGGAAAAATTTCTCATTGCAATCGAGAGACGCCAAGGCAACGTGTTTTCACTTTCAATTTCGTGAAATAACGAGTTTTTATCATGATATTGAATGTTGTAAGCAAAAACTCATATTTCTGCTGAAAATCGAGATTTTCCTATGACTTTCAATTTCAACTAGGCAAAAGGAACTCAAGAAATGGGATAAAAATCCTCACGACTCTGGCGAGAAGCCAAGGCAACGTTTTTTCACTTCCAATTTCGTGAAAAAACGAGTTTTTATCATGAAAATGTATGTTATATGGCGAAATTCATGTCTCCGCTGAAAATCGACCTTCCACCATGATCTTTAGTTCCAAATAGGCAAAAGAAACTGAAGAATCAGGGAGAAATTTCTCACTGCCCTCGAGAGACGCTAAGGCAACGTTTTTTCACTTCCAATTTCGTGAAATACCGAGTTTTTATCATGATATTGGATGTTATAAGGTGAAATACATGTCTCCGCTGAAAATCGAAATTCTGCCATGATTTTCAGTTCCAAATAGGAAGAAGAAACTGAAGAAACAGGGAAAAAGTTCTCATTGCAATCGAGAGACGCCAAGGCAACGTCTTTTCACTTCCAATTTCGTGAAAAAACCAATTTTTATTATTAAATTGAATGTTATAAGGTGAAATTCATGTCTCCGCTGAAAATCGACATTGTGCCATGATTTTCAGTTCCAAATAGGCAAAAGAAACTGAAGAAACAGGGAAAAATTTCTCATTGCAATCGAGAGACGCCAAGGCAACGTCTTTTCACTTCCAATTTCGTGAAAAAACCAATTTTTATTATTAAATTGAATGTTATAAGGTGAAATACATGTCTAAGCTGAAAATCGACATTCTGCCATGATTTTCAGTTCCAAATAGGAAGAAGAAACTGAAGAAACAGGGAAAAAGTTCTCATTGCAATCGAGAGACGCCAAGGCAACGTCTTTTCACTTCAAATTTCGTGAAAAAACCAATTTTTATTATTAAATTGAATGTTATAAGGTGAAATTCATGTCTCCGCTGAAAATCGACATTGTGCCATGATTTTCAATTTCAAATAGGCAAAAGGAACTCAAGAAACGGGGAAAAAAACCTCACGACCTTAGAGAGAAACCAAGGCAACTTTTTTTCACTTCCAATTTCGTGAAATAACGAGTTTTTATCATGAAATTGTATGTTATAAGGCGAAATTCATGTCTCCGCTGAAAATCGACCTTCCACCATGATCTTCAGTTCCAAATAGGCAAAAGAAACTGAAGAAACAGGGGGAGATTTCTCATTGTCCTCGAGAGACGCCAAGGCAACGTTTTTTCACTTCCAATTTCGTGAAAAAACCAATTTTTATTATGAAATTGAATGTTATAAGGTGAAATTCATGTCTCCGCTGAAAATCGACATTCTGCCATGATTTTCAGTTCCAAATAGGCAGAAGAAACTGAAGAAACAGGGAAAAATTTCTCATTGCAATCGAGAGACGCCAAGGCAACGTGTTTTCACTTCCAATTTCGTGAAATAACGAGTTTTTATCATGATATTGGATGTTATAAGCAGAAATTCATATCTCCGCTAAAAGTCGGGATTCTCCCATGATTTTCAATTTCAAAAAGGCAAAAGGAACTCAAGAAACGGGAAAAAAAACCTCACGACCCTAGAGAGAAACCAAGGCAACGTTTTTTCACTTCCAATTTCGTGAAATAACGAGTTTTTATCATGAAATTGTATGTTATAAGGCGAAATTCATGTCTCCGCTGAAAATCGACCTTCCACCATGATCTTCAGTTCCAAATAGGCAACAGAAACTGAAGAAACAGGGGGAGATTTCTCATTGTCCTCGAGAGACGCCAAGGCAACGTATTTTCACTTCCAATTTCGTGAAAAAACCAATTTTTATTATGAAATTGAATGTTATAAGGTGAAATTCATGTCTCCGCTGAAAATCGACATTCTGCCATGATTTTCAGTTCCAAATAGGCAAAAGAAACTGAAGAAACAGGGAAAATTTTCTCATTGCAATCGAGAGACGCCAAGGCAACGTCTTTTCACTTCCAATTTCGTGAAAAAACCAATTTTTATTATGAAATTGAATGTTATAAGGTGAAATTCATGTCTCCGCTGGAAATCGACATTCTGCCATGATTTTCAGTTCCAAATAGGCAAAAGAAACTGAAGAAACAGGGAAAAATTTCTCATTGCAATCGAGAGACGCCAAGGCAACGTCTTTTCACTTCCAATTTCGTGAAAAAAACAATTTTTATTATTAAATTGAATGTTATAAGGTGAAATTCATGTCTCCGCTGAAAATCGACATTCTGACATGATTTTCTATTTCAAATAGGCAAAAGGAACTCAAGAAACGGGAAAAAAATCCTCACGACTCTGCAGAGAAGCCAAGACAACGTTTATTCACTTCCAATTTCGTGAAAAAACGAGTATTTGTCATGATATCGGATGTTATAAGCAGAAATTCATAAAGTTGGGATTCTCCCATGATTTTCAATTTCAAATAGGCAAAAGGAGCTCAAAAAACGGGAAAAAAACCTGACGACCTTAGAGAGAAACCAAGGCAACGTCTTTTCACTTCCAATTTCGTGAAATAACCAATTTTTATTATTAAATTGAATGTTATAAGGTGAAATTCATGTCTCCGCTGAAAATCGACATTCTGCCATGATTTTCAATTTCAAATAGGCAAAAGGAACTCAAGAAACGGGGAAAAAAACCTCACGAACTTAGAGAGAAACCAAGGCAACGTTTTTTCACTTCTAATTTCGTGAAAAAACGAGTTTTTATCATGAAATTGTATGTTATAAGGCGAAATTCATGTCTCCGCTGAAAATCGACCTTCCACTATGATCTTCAGTTCCAAATAGGCAAAAGAAACCGAAGAAACAGGGAAAAATTTCTCATTGCAATCGAGAAACGCCAAGGCAACGTGTTTTCACTTTCAATTTCGTGAAATAACGAGTTTTTATCATGATATTGAATGTTGTAAGCAAAAACTCATATTTCTGCTGAAAATCGAGATTTTCCCATGACTTTCAATTTCAACTAGGCAAAAGGAACTCAAGAAATGGGATAAAAATCCTCACGATTCTGGCGAGAAGCCAAGACGACGTTTTTTCACTTCCAATTTCGTGAAAAAACGAGTTTTTATCATGAAAATGTATGTTATATGGCGAAATTCATGTCTCCGCTGAAAATCGACCTTCCACCATGATCTTTAGTTCCAAATAGGCAAAAGAAACTGAAGAATCAGGGAGAAATTTCTCACTGCCCTCGAGAGACGCTAAGGCAACGTTTTTTCACTTCCAATTTCGTGAAATACCGAGTTTTTATCATGATATTGGATGTTATAAGGTGAAATACATGTCTCCGCTGAAAATCGAAATTCTGCCATGATTTTCAGTTCCAAATAGGAAGAAGAAACTGAAGAAACAGGGAAAAAGTTCTCATTGCAATCGAGAGACGCCAAGGCAACGTCTTTTCACTTCCAATTTCGTGAAAAAACCAATTTTTATTATTAAATTGAATGTTATAAGGTGAAATTCATGTCTCCGCTGAAAATCGACATTGTGCCATGATTTTCAATTTCAAATAGGCAAAAGGAACTCAATAAACGGGGAAAAAAACCTCACGACCTTAGAGAGAAACCAAGGCAACTTTTTTTCACTTCCAATTTCGTGAAATAACGAGTTTTTATCATGAAATTGTATGTTATAAGGCGAAATTCATGTCTCCGCTGAAAATCGACCTTCCACCATGATCTTCAGTTCCAAATAGGCAAAAGAAACTGAAGAAACAGGGGGAGATTTCTCATTGTCCTCGAGAGACGCCAAGGCAACGTTTTTTCACTTCCAATTTCGTGAAAAAACCAATTTTTATTATGAAATTGAATGTTATAAGGTGAAATTCATGTCTCCGCTGAAAATCGACATTCTGCCATGATTTTCAGTTCCAAATAGGAAGAAGAAACTGAAGAAACAGGGAAAAAGTTCTCATTGCAATCGAGAGACGCCAAGGCAACGTCTTTTCACTTCCAATTTCGTGAAAAAACCAATTTTTATTATTAAATTGAATGTTATAAGTTGAAATTCATGTCTCCGCTGAAAATCGACATTCTGCCATGATTTTCAATTTCAAATAGGGAAAAGGAACTCAAGAAACGGGAAAAAAATCCTCACGACTCTGGAGAGAAGCCAAGACAACGTTTTTTCACTTCCAATTTCGTGAAAAAACGAGTATTTATCATGATATCGAATGTTATAAGCAGAAATTCATAAAGTTGGGATTCTCCCATGATTTTCAATTTCAAATAGGCAAAAGGAACTCAAGAAACGGGAAAAAAACCTCACGACCCCGGAGAGAAGGCAAGACGACGTTTTTTCACTTCCAATTTCGTGAAAAAACGAGTATTTGTCATGATATCGGATGTTATAAGCAGAAATTCATAAAGTTGGGATTCTCCCATGATTTTCAATTTCAAATAGGCAAAAGGAACTCAAGAAATGGGAAAAAAACCTGACGACCTTAGAGAGAAACAAAGGCAACGTCTTTTCACTTCCAATTTCGTGAAATAACCAATTTTTATTATTAAATTGAATGTTATAAGGTGAAATTCATGTCTCCGCTGAAAATCGACATTCTGCCATGATTTTCTATTTCAAATAGGCAAAAGGAACTCAAGAAACGGGGAAAAAAACCTCACGACCTTAGAGAGAAACCAAGGCAACGTTTTTTCACTTCTAATTTCGTGAAAAAACGAGTTTTTATCATGACATTGTATGTTATAAGGCGAAATTCATGTCTCCGCTGAAAATCGACCTTCCACCATGATCTTGAGTTCCAAATAGGCAAAAGAAACTGAAGAAACAGGGAAAAATTTCTCATTGCAATCGAGAGACGCCAAGGCAACGTGTTTTCACTTTCAATTTCGTGAAATAACGAGTTTTTATCATGATATTGAATGTTGTAAGCAAAAACTCATATTTCTGCTGAAAATCGAGATTTTCCCATGACTTTCAATTTCAACTAGGCAAAAGGAACTCAAGAAATGGGAAAAAAATCCTCACGACTCTGGAGAGAAGCCAAGACGACGTTTTTTCACTTCCAATTTCGTGAAAAAACGAGTTTTTATCATGAAATTGTATGTTATAAGGCGAAATTCATGTCTCCGCTGAAAATCGACCTTCCACCATGATCTTTAGTTCCAAATAGGCAAAAGAAACTGAAGAAACAGGGAGAAATTTCTCACTGCCCTCGAGAGACGCTAAGGCAACGTTTTTTCACTTCCAATTTCGTGAAATACCGAGTTTTTATCATGATATTGGATGTTATAAGGTGAAATACATGTCTCCGCTGAAAATCGACATTCTGCCATGATTTTCAGTTCCAAATAGGCAGAAGAAACTGAAGAAACAGGGAAAAATTTCTCATTGCAATCGAGAGACGCCAAGGCAACGTGTTTTCACTTCCAATTTCGTGAAATAACGAGTTTTTATCATGATATTGGATGTTATAAGCAGAAATTCATATCTCCGCTAAAAGTCGGGATTCTCCCATGATTTTCAATTTCAAAAAGGCAAAAGGAACTCAAGAAACGGGAAAAAAACCTCACGACCCTGGAGAGAAACCAAGGCAACGTTTTTTCACTTCCAATTTCGTGAAAAAACGAGTTTTTATCATGAAATTGTATGTTATAAGGCGAAATTCATGTCTCCGCTGAAAATCGACCTTCCACCATGATCTTCAGTTCCAAATAGGCAAAAGAAACTGAAGAAACAGGGAAATATTTCTCATTGCAATCGAGAGACGCCAAGGCAACGTGTTTTCACTTCCAATTTCGTGAAATACCGAGTTTTTATCATTATATTGCATGTTATAAGGTGAAATACATGACTCCGCTGAAAATCGACCATCCACCATGATCTTCAGTTCCAAATAGGCAAAAGAAACTGAAGAAACAGGGAGAAATTTCTCACTGCCCTCGAGAGACGCTAAGGCAACGTGTTTTCACTTCCAATTTCGTGAAATAACGAGTTTTTATCATGATATTGAATGTTGTAAGCAAAAACTCATATTTCTGCTGAAAATCGAGATTTTCCCATGACTTTCAATTTCAACTAGGCAAAAGGGTCTCAAAAAATGGGAAAAAAATCCTCTCGACTCTGGAGAGAAGCCAAGACGACGTTTTTTCACTTCCAATTTCGTGAAATAACGAGTTTTTATCATGATATTGGATGTTATAAGCAGAAATTCATATCTCCGCTAAAAGTCGGGATTCTCCCATGATTTTCAATTTCAAAAAGGCAAAAGGAACTCAAGAAACGGGAAAAAAAACCTCACGACCCTAGAGAGAAACCAAGGCAACGTTTTTTCACTTCCAATTTCGTGAAAAAACGAGTTTTTATCATGAAATTGTATGTTATAAGGCGAAATTCATGTCTCCGCTGAAAGTCGACCTTCCACCATGATCTTCAGTTCCAAATAGGCAAAAGAAACTGAAGAAACAGGGAAAAATTTCTCATTGCAATCGAGAGACGCCAAGGCAACGTGTTTTCACTTTCAATTTCGTGAAATAACGAGTTTTTATCATGATATTGTATGTTATAAGGCGAAAATCATGTCTCCGCTGAAAATCGACCTTCCACCATGATCTTGAGTTCCAAATAGGCAAAAGAAACTGAAGAAACAGGGAAAAATTTCTCATTGCAATCGAGAGACGCCAAGGCAACGTGTTTTCACTTTCAATTTCGTGAAATAACGAGTTTTTATCATGATATTGAATGTTGTAAGCAAAAACTCATATTTCTGCTGAAAATCGAGATTTTCCCATGACTTTCAATTTCAACTAGGCAAAAGGGACTCAAGAAATGGGAAAAAAATCCTCACGACTCTGGAGAGAAGCCAAGACGACGTTTTTTCACTTCCAATTTCGTGAAAAAACGAGTTTTTATCATGAAATTGTATGTTATAAGCAGAAATTCATATCTCCGCTAAAAGTCGGGATTCTCCCATGATTTTCAATTTCAAAAAGGCAAAAGGAACTCAAGAAACGGGAAAAAAATCCTCACGACTCTGCCGAGAAACCAAGGCAACGTTTTTTCACTTCCAATTTCGTGAAAAAACGAGTTTTTATCATGAAATTGTATGTTATAAAACGAAATTCATGGCTCCGCTGAAAATCGACCTTCCACCATGATCTTCAGTTCCAAATGGGCAAAAGAAACTGAAGAAACAGGGGGAGATTTCTCATTGTCCTCGAGAGACGCCAAGGCAACGTTATTTCACTTCCAATTTCGTGAAAAAACCAATTTTTATTATGAAATTGAATGTTATAAGGTGAAATTCATGTCTCCGCTGAAAATCGACATTCTGCCATGATTTTCAGTTCCAAATAGGCAAAAGAAACTGAAGAAACAGGGAAAAATTTCTCATTGCAATCGAGAGACGCCAAGGCAACGTCTTTTCACTTCCAATTTCGTGAAAAAACCAATTTTTATTATTAAATTGAATGTTATAAGGTGAAATTCATGTCTCCGCTGAAAATCGACATTCTGACATGATTTTCTATTTCAAATAGGCAAAAGGAACTCAAGAAACGGGAAAAAAATCCTCACGACTCTGCAGAGAAGCCAAGACAACATTTTTTCACTTCCAATTTCGTGAAAAAACGAGTATTTGTAATGATATCGGATGTTATAAGCAGAAATTCATAAAGTTGGGATTCTCCCATGATTTTCAATTTCAAATAGGCAAAAGGAACTCAAGAAACGGGAAAAAAACCTCACGACCTTAGAGAGAAACCAAGGCAACGTCTTTTCACTTCCAATTTCGTGAAATAACGAGTTTTTATCATGATATTGGATTTTATAAGCAGAAATTCATATCTCCGCTAAAAGTCGGGATTCTCCCATGATTTTCAATTTCAAAAAGGCAAAAGGAACTCAAGAAACGGGAAAAAAATCCTCACGACTCTGGAGAGAAGCCAAGACGACGTTTTTTCACTTCCAATTTCGTGAAAAAACGAGTTTTTATCATGAAATTGTATGTTATAAGGCGAAATTCATGTCTCCGCTGAAAATCTACATTCCACCATGATCTTCAGTTCCAAATAGGCAAAAGAAACTGAAGAAACAGGGAAAAATTTCTCATTGCAATCGAGAGACGCCAAGGCAACGTGTTTTCACTTTCAATTTCGTGAAATAACGAGTTTTTATCATGATATTGGACGTTATAAGCAGAAATGCGTATCTTCGCTAAAAGTCTGGATTCTCCCATGATTTTCAATTTCAAATAGGCAAAAGGAACTCAAGACGGGAAAAAAACCTCACGACCCTTTAGAGAAACCAAGGCAACGATTTTTCACTTCCAATTTCGTGAAAAAAACGAGTTTTTATCATGAAATTGTATGTTATAAAACGAAATTCATGGCTCCGCTGAAAATCGACCTTCCATCATGATCTTCAGTTCCAAATGGGCAAAAGAAACTGAAGAAACAGGGGGAGATTTCTCATTGTCCTCGAGAGACGCCAAGGCAACGTTTTTTCACTTCCAATTTCGTGAAAAAACCAATTTTTATTATTAAATTGAATGTTATAAGGTGAAATTCATGTCTCCGCTTAAAATCGACATTCTGACATGATTTTCTATTTCAAATAGGCAAAAGGAACTCAAGAAACGGGAAAAAAATCCTCACGACTCTGCAGAGAAGCCAAGACAACGTTTATTCACTTCCAATGTCGTGAAAAAACGAGTATTTGTCATGATATCGGATGTTATAAGCAGAAATTCATAAAGTTGGGATTCTCCCATGATTTTCAATTTCAAATAGGCAAAAGGAACTCAAGAAACGGGAAAAAAACCTCACGACCTTAGAGAGAAACCAAGGCAACGTCTTTTCACTTCTACTTTCGTGAAAAAACGAGTTTTTATCATGAAATTGTATGTTATAAGGCGAAATTCATGTCTCCGCTGAAAATCGACCTTCCACCATGATCTTCAGTTCCAAATAGGCAAAAGAAACTGAAGAAACAGGGAGAAATTTCTCACTGCCCTCGAGAGACGCCAAGGCAACGTGTTTTCACTTCCATTTTCGTGAAATAACGAGTTTTTATCATGATATTGGAAGTTATAAGCAGAAATTCGTATCTTCGCTAAAAGTCTGAATTCTCCCATGATTTTCAATTTCAAATAGGCAAAAGGAACTCAAGAAACGGGAAAAAAACCTCACGACCCTGGAGAGAAACCAAGGCAACGTTTTTTCACTTCCAATTTCGTGAAAAAACGAGTTTTTATCATGAAATTGTATGTTATAAGGCGAAATTCATGTCTCCGCTGAAAATCGACCTTCCACCATGATCTTCAGTTCCAAATAGGCAAAAGAAACTGAAGAAACAGGGAAAAATTTCTCATTGCAATCGAGAGACGCCAAGGCAACGTGTTTTCACTTTCAATTTCGTGAAATAACGAGTTTTTATCATGATATTGTATGTTATAAGGCGAAAATCATGTCTCCGCTGAAAATCGACCTTCCACCATGATCTTGAGTTCCAAATAGGCAAAAGAAACTGAAGAAACAGGGAAAAATTTCTCATTGCAATCGAGAGACGCCAAGGCAACGTGTTTTCACTTTCAATTTCGTGAAATAACGAGTTTTTATCATGATATTGAATGTTGTAAGCAAAAACTCATATTTCTGCTGAAAATCGAGATTTTCCCATGACTTTCAATTTCAACTAGGCAAAAGGGACTCAAGAAATGGGAAAAAAATCCTCACGACTCTGGAGAGAAGCCAAGACGACGTTTTTTCACTTCCAATTTCGTGAAAAAACGAGTTTTTATCATGAAATTGTATGTTATAAGCAGAAATTCATATCTCCGCTAAAAGTCGGGATTCTCCCATGATTTTCAATTTCAAAAAGGCAAAAGGAACTCAAGAAACGGGAAAAAAATCCTCACGACTCTGCCGAGAAACCAAGGCAACGTTTTTTCACTTCCAATTTCGTGAAAAAACGAGTTTTTATCATGAAATTGTATGTTATAAAACGAAATTCATGGCTCCGCTGAAAATCGACCTTCCACCATGATCTTCAGTTCCAAATGGGCAAAAGAAACTGAAGAAACAGGGGGAGATTTCTCATTGTCCTCGAGAGACGCCAAGGCAACGTTATTTCACTTCCAATTTCGTGAAAAAACCAATTTTTATTATGAAATTGAATGTTATAAGGTGAAATTCATGTCTCCGCTGAAAATCGACATTCTGCCATGATTTTCAGTTCCAAATAGGCAAAAGAAACTGAAGAAACAGGGAAAAATTTCTCATTGCAATCGAGAGACGCCAAGGCAACGTCTTTTCACTTCCAATTTCGTGAAAAAACCAATTTTTATTATTAAATTGAATGTTATAAGGTGAAATTCATGTCTCCGCTGAAAATCGACATTCTGACATGATTTTCTATTTCAAATAGGCAAAAGGAACTCAAGAAACGGGAAAAAAATCCTCACGACTCTGCAGAGAAGCCAAGACAACATTTTTTCACTTCCAATTTCGTGAAAAAACGAGTATTTGTAATGATATCGGATGTTATAAGCAGAAATTCATAAAGTTGGGATTCTCCCATGATTTTCAATTTCAAATAGGCAAAAGGAACTCAAGAAACGGGAAAAAAACCTCACGACCTTAGAGAGAAACCAAGGCAACGTCTTTTCACTTCCAATTTCGTGAAATAACGAGTTTTTATCATGATATTGTATTTTATAAGCAGAAATTCATATCTCCGCTAAAAGTCGGGATTCTCCCATGATTTTCAATTTCAAAAAGGCAAAAGGAAATCAAGAAACGGGAAAAAAATCCTCACGACTCTGGAGAGAAGCCAAGACGACGTTTTTTCACTTCCAATTTCGTGAAAAAACGAGTTTTTATCATGAAATTGTATGTTATAAGGCGAAATTCATGTCTCCGCTGAAAATCTACATTCCACCATGATCTTCAGTTCCAAATAGGCAAAAGAAACTGAAGAAACAGGGAAAAATTTCTCATTGCAATCGAGAGACGCCAAGGCAACGTGTTTTCACTTTCAATTTCGTGAAATAACGAGTTTTTATCATGATATTGGACGTTATAAGCAGAAATGCGTATCTTCGCTAAAAGTCTGGATTCTCCCATGATTTTCAATTTCAAATAGGCAAAAGGAACTCAAGAAACGGGGAAAAAACCTCACGACCTTAGAGAGAAACCAAGGCAACGTTTTTTCACTTCCAATTTCGTGAAAAAACGAGTTTTTATCATGAAATTGTATGTTATAAAACGAAATTCATGGCTCCGCTGAAAATCGACCTTCCATCATGATCTTCAGTTCCAAATGGGCAAAAGAAACTGAAGAAACAGGGGGAGATTTCTCATTGTCCTCGAGAGACGCCAAGGCAACGTTTTTTCACTTCCAATTTCGTGAAAAAACCAATTTTTATTATTAAATTGAATGTTATAAGGTGAAATTCATGTCTCCGCTTAAAATCGACATTCTGACATGATTTTCTATTTCAAATAGGCAAAAGGAACTCAAGAAACGGGAAAAAAATCCTCACGACTCTGCAGAGAAGCCAAGACAACGTTTATTCACTTCCAATGTCGTGAAAAAACGAGTATTTGTCATGATATCGGATGTTATAAGCAGAAATTCATAAAGTTGGGATTCTCCCATGATTTTCAATTTCAAATAGGCAAAAGGAACTCAAGAAACGGGAAAAAAACCTCACGACCTTAGAGAGAAACCAAGGCAACGTCTTTTCACTTCTACTTTCGTGAAAAAACGAGTTTTTATCATGAAATTGTATGTTATAAGGCGAAATTCATGTCTCCGCTGAAAATCGACCTTCCACCATGATCTTCAGTTCCAAATAGGCAAAAGAAACTGAAGAAACAGGGAGAAATTTCTCACTGCCCTCGAGAGACGCCAAGGCAACGTGTTTTCACTTCCATTTTCGTGAAATAACGAGTTTTTATCATGATATTGGAAGTTATAAGCAGAAATTCGTATCTTCGCTAAAAGTCTGAATTCTCCCATGATTTTCAATTTCAAATAGGCAAAAGGAACTCAAGAAACGGGAAAAAAACCTCACGACCCTGGAGAGAAACCAAGGCAACGTTTTTTCACTTCCAATTTCGTGAAAAAACGAGTTTTTATCATGAAATTGTATGTTATAAGGCGAAATTCATGTCTCCGCTGAAAATGGACCTTCCACCATGATCTTCAGTTCCAAATAGGCAAAAGAAACTGAAGAAACAGGGAAAAATTTCTCATTGCAATCGAGAGACGCCAAGGCAACGTGTTTTCACTTTCAATTTCGTGAAATAACGAGTTTTTATCATGATATTGAATGTTGTAAGCAAAAACTCATATTTCTGCTGAAAATCGAGATTTTCCCATGACTTTCAATTTCAACTAGGCAAAAGGAACTCAAGAAATGGGATAAAAATCCTCACGACTCTGGCGAGAAGCCAAGACGACGTTTTTTCACTTCCAGTTTCGTGAAAAAACGAGTTTTTATCATGAAAATGTATGTTATAAGGCGAAATTCATGTCTCCGCTGAAAATCGACCTTCCACCATGATCTTTAGTTCCAAATAGGCAAAAGAAACTGAAGAAACAGGGAGAAATTTCTCACTGCCCTCGAGAGACGCTAAGGCAACGTTTTTTCACTTCCAATTTCGTGAAATACCGAGTTTTTATCATGATATTGGATGTTATAAGGTGAAATACATGTCTCCGCTGAAAATCGAAATTCTGCCATGATTTTCAGTTCCAAATAGGAAGAAGAAACTGAAGAAACAGGGAAAAAGTTCTCATTGCAATCGAGAGACGCCAAGGCAACGTCTTTTCACTTCCAATTTCGTGAAAAAACCAATTTTTATTATGAAATTGAATGTTATAAGGTGAAATTCATGTCTCCGCTGAAAATCGACATTCTGACATGATTTTCTATTTCAAATAGGCGAAAAGAACTCAAGAAACGGGAAAAAAATCCTCACGACTCTGCAGAGAAGCCAAGACAACGTTTTTTCACTTCCAATTTCGTGAAAAAACGAGTATTTGTCATGATATCGGATGTTATAAGCAGAAATTCATAAAGTTGGCATTCTCCCATGATTTTCAATTACAAATAGGCAAAAGGAACTCAAGAAACGGGAAAAAAACCTCACGACCCTGGAGAGAAACCAAGGCAACGTTTTTTCACTTCCAATTTCGTGAAAAAACGAGTTTTTATCATGAAATTGTATGTTATAAGGCGAAATTCATGTCTCCGCTGAAAATGGACCTTCCACCATGATCTTCAGTTCCAATTAGGCAAAAGAAACTGTAGAAACAGGGAAAAATTTCTCATTGCAATCGAGAGACGCCAAGGCAACGTGTTTTCACTTACAATTTCGTGAAATAACGAGTTTTTATCATGATATTGGATGTTATAAGCAGAAATTCATATCTCCGCTAAAAGTCGGGATTCTCCCATGATTTTCCATTTTAAAAAGGCAAAAGAAACTCAAGAAACGGGAAAAAAAACCTCACGACCCTAGAGAGAAACCAAGGCAACGTTTTTTCACTTCTAATTTCGTGAAAAAACGAGTTTTTATCATGAAATTGTATGTTATAAGGCGAAACTCATGTCTCCGCTAAAAATCGACCTTCCACCATGATCTTCAGTTCCAAATAGGCAAAAGAAACTGAAGAAACAGGGAAAAATTTCTCATTGCAATCGAGAGACGCCAAGGCAACGTGTTTTCACTTTCAATTTCGTGAAATAACGAGTTTTTATCATGATATTGAATGTTGTAAGCAAAAACTCATATTTCTGCTGAAAATCGAGATTTTCCCATGACTTTCAATTTCAACTAGGCAAAAGGAACTCAAGAAATGGGAAAAAAATCCTCACGACTCTGGAGAGAAGCCAAGACGACGTTTTTTCACTTCCAATTTCGTGAAAGAACCAGTTTTTATCATGAAATTGTATGTTATAAGGCGAAATTCATGTCTCCGTTAAAAATCGACCTTCCACCATGATCTTTAGTTCCAAATAGACAAAAGAAACTGAAGAAACAGGGAGAAATTTCTCACTGCCCTCGAGAGACGCTAAGGCAACGTGTTTTCACTTCCAATTTCGTGAAATACCGAGTTTTTATCATTATATTGGATGTTATAAGGTGAAATACATGACTCCGCTGAAAATCGACCATCCACCATGATCTTCAGTTCCAAATGGGCAAAAGAAACTGAAGAAACAGGGAAAAATTTCTCATTGCAATCGAGAGACGCCAAGGCAACGTGTTTTCACTTTCAATTTCGTGAAATAACGAGTTTTTATCATGATATTGAATGTTGTAAGCAAAAACTCATATTTCTGCTGAAAATCGAGATTTTCCTATGACTTTCAATTTCAACTAGGCAAAAGGAACTCAAGAAATGGGATAAAAATCCTCACGACTCTGGCGAGAAGCCAAGGCAACGTTTTTTCACTTCCAATTTCGTGAAAAAACGAGTTTTTATCATGAAAATGTATGTTATATGGCGAAATTCATGTCTCCGCTGAAAATCGACCTTCCACCATGATCTTTAGTTCCAAATAGGCAAAAGAAACTGAAGAATCAGGGAGAAATTTCTCACTGCCCTCGAGAGACGCTAAGGCAACGTTTTTTCACTTCCAATTTCGTGAAATACCGAGTTTTTATCATGATATTGGATGTTATAAGGTGAAATACATGTCTCCGCTGAAAATCGAAATTCTGCCATGATTTTCAGTTCCAAATAGGAAGAAGAAACTGAAGAAACAGGGAAAAAGTTCTCATTGCAATCGAGAGACGCCAAGGCAACGTCTTTTCACTTCCAATTTCGTGAAAAAACCAATTTTTATTATTAAATTGAATGTTATAAGGTGAAATTCATGTCTCCGCTGAAAATCGACATTGTGCCATGATTTTCAGTTCCAAATAGGCAAAAGAAACTGAAGAAACAGGGAAAAATTTCTCATTGCAATCGAGAGACGCCAAGGCAACGTCTTTTCACTTCCAATTTCGTGAAAAAACCAATTTTTATTATTAAATTGAATGTTATAAGGTGAAATACATGTCTAAGCTGAAAATCGACATTCTGCCATGATTTTCAGTTCCAAATAGGAAGAAGAAACTGAAGAAACAGGGAAAAAGTTCTCATTGCAATCGAGAGACGCCAAGGCAACGTCTTTTCACTTCAAATTTCGTGAAAAAACCAATTTTTATTATTAAATTGAATGTTATAAGGTGAAATTCATGTCTCCGCTGAAAATCGACATTGTGCCATGATTTTCAATTTCAAATAGGCAAAAGGAACTCAAGAAACGGGGAAAAAAACCTCACGACCTTAGAGAGAAACCAAGGCAACTTTTTTTCACTTCCAATTTCGTGAAATAACGAGTTTTTATCATGAAATTGTATGTTATAAGGCGAAATTCATGTCTCCGCTGAAAATCGACCTTCCACCATGATCTTCAGTTCCAAATAGGCAAAAGAAACTGAAGAAACAGGGGGAGATTTCTCATTGTCCTCGAGAGACGCCAAGGCAACGTTTTTTCACTTCCAATTTCGTGAAAAAACCAATTTTTATTATGAAATTGAATGTTATAAGGTGAAATTCATGTCTCCGCTGAAAATCGACATTCTGCCATGATTTTCAGTTCCAAATAGGCAGAAGAAACTGAAGAAACAGGGAAAAATTTCTCATTGCAATCGAGAGACGCCAAGGCAACGTGTTTTCACTTCCAATTTCGTGAAATAACGAGTTTTTATCATGATATTGGATGTTATAAGCAGAAATTCATATCTCCGCTAAAAGTCGGGATTCTCCCATGATTTTCAATTTCAAAAAGGCAAAAGGAACTCAAGAAACGGGAAAAAAAACCTCACGACCCTAGAGAGAAACCAAGGCAACGTTTTTTCACTTCCAATTTCGTGAAATAACGAGTTTTTATCATGAAATTGTATGTTATAAGGCGAAATTCATGTCTCCGCTGAAAATCGACCTTCCACCATGATCTTCAGTTCCAAATAGGCAACAGAAACTGAAGAAACAGGGGGAGATTTCTCATTGTCCTCGAGAGACGCCAAGGCAACGTATTTTCACTTCCAATTTCGTGAAAAAACCAATTTTTATTATGAAATTGAATGTTATAAGGTGAAATTCATGTCTCCGCTGAAAATCGACATTCTGCCATGATTTTCAGTTCCAAATAGGCAAAAGAAACTGAAGAAACAGGGAAAATTTTCTCATTGCAATCGAGAGACGCCAAGGCAACGTCTTTTCACTTCCAATTTCGTGAAAAAACCAATTTTTATTATGAAATTGAATGTTATAAGGTGAAATTCATGTCTCCGCTGGAAATCGACATTCTGCCATGATTTTCAGTTCCAAATAGGCAAAAGAAACTGAAGAAACAGGGAAAAATTTCTCATTGCAATCGAGAGACGCCAAGGCAACGTCTTTTCACTTCCAATTTCGTGAAAAAAACAATTTTTATTATTAAATTGAATGTTATAAGGTGAAATTCATGTCTCCGCTGAAAATCGACATTCTGACATGATTTTCTATTTCAAATAGGCAAAAGGAACTCAAGAAACGGGAAAAAAATCCTCACGACTCTGCAGAGAAGCCAAGACAACGTTTATTCACTTCCAATTTCGTGAAAAAACGAGTATTTGTCATGATATCGGATGTTATAAGCAGAAATTCATAAAGTTGGGATTCTCCCATGATTTTCAATTTCAAATAGGCAAAAGGAGCTCAAAAAACGGGAAAAAAACCTGACGACCTTAGAGAGAAACCAAGGCAACGTCTTTTCACTTCCAATTTCGTGAAATAACCAATTTTTATTATTAAATTGAATGTTATAAGGTGAAATTCATGTCTCCGCTGAAAATCGACATTCTGCCATGATTTTCAATTTCAAATAGGCAAAAGGAACTCAAGAAACGGGGAAAAAAACCTCACGAACTTAGAGAGAAACCAAGGCAACGTTTTTTCACTTCTAATTTCGTGAAAAAACGAGTTTTTATCATGAAATTGTATGTTATAAGGCGAAATTCATGTCTCCGCTGAAAATCGACCTTCCACTATGATCTTCAGTTCCAAATAGGCAAAAGAAACCGAAGAAACAGGGAAAAATTTCTCATTGCAATCGAGAAACGCCAAGGCAACGTGTTTTCACTTTCAATTTCGTGAAATAACGAGTTTTTATCATGATATTGAATGTTGTAAGCAAAAACTCATATTTCTGCTGAAAATCGAGATTTTCCCATGACTTTCAATTTCAACTAGGCAAAAGGAACTCAAGAAATGGGATAAAAATCCTCACGATTCTGGCGAGAAGCCAAGACGACGTTTTTTCACTTCCAATTTCGTGAAAAAACGAGTTTTTATCATGAAAATGTATGTTATATGGCGAAATTCATGTCTCCGCTGAAAATCGACCTTCCACCATGATCTTTAGTTCCAAATAGGCAAAAGAAACTGAAGAATCAGGGAGAAATTTCTCACTGCCCTCGAGAGACGCTAAGGCAACGTTTTTTCACTTCCAATTTCGTGAAATACCGAGTTTTTATCATGATATTGGATGTTATAAGGTGAAATACATGTCTCCGCTGAAAATCGAAATTCTGCCATGATTTTCAGTTCCAAATAGGAAGAAGAAACTGAAGAAACAGGGAAAAAGTTCTCATTGCAATCGAGAGACGCCAAGGCAACGTCTTTTCACTTCCAATTTCGTGAAAAAACCAATTTTTATTATTAAATTGAATGTTATAAGGTGAAATTCATGTCTCCGCTGAAAATCGACATTGTGCCATGATTTTCAATTTCAAATAGGCAAAAGGAACTCAATAAACGGGGAAAAAAACCTCACGACCTTAGAGAGAAACCAAGGCAACTTTTTTTCACTTCCAATTTCGTGAAATAACGAGTTTTTATCATGAAATTGTATGTTATAAGGCGAAATTCATGTCTCCGCTGAAAATCGACCTTCCACCATGATCTTCAGTTCCAAATAGGCAAAAGAAACTGAAGAAACAGGGGGAGATTTCTCATTGTCCTCGAGAGACGCCAAGGCAACGTTTTTTCACTTCCAATTTCGTGAAAAAACCAATTTTTATTATGAAATTGAATGTTATAAGGTGAAATTCATGTCTCCGCTGAAAATCGACATTCTGCCATGATTTTCAGTTCCAAATAGGAAGAAGAAACTGAAGAAACAGGGAAAAAGTTCTCATTGCAATCGAGAGACGCCAAGGCAACGTCTTTTCACTTCCAATTTCGTGAAAAAACCAATTTTTATTATTAAATTGAATGTTATAAGTTGAAATTCATGTCTCCGCTGAAAATCGACATTCTGCCATGATTTTCAATTTCAAATAGGGAAAAGGAACTCAAGAAACGGGAAAAAAATCCTCACGACTCTGGAGAGAAGCCAAGACAACGTTTTTTCACTTCCAATTTCGTGAAAAAACGAGTATTTATCATGATATCGAATGTTATAAGCAGAAATTCATAAAGTTGGGATTCTCCCATGATTTTCAATTTCAAATAGGCAAAAGGAACTCAAGAAACGGGAAAAAAACCTCACGACCCCGGAGAGAAGGCAAGACGACGTTTTTTCACTTCCAATTTCGTGAAAAAACGAGTATTTGTCATGATATCGGATGTTATAAGCAGAAATTCATAAAGTTGGGATTCTCCCATGATTTTCAATTTCAAATAGGCAAAAGGAACTCAAGAAATGGGAAAAAAACCTGACGACCTTAGAGAGAAACAAAGGCAACGTCTTTTCACTTCCAATTTCGTGAAATAACCAATTTTTATTATTAAATTGAATGTTATAAGGTGAAATTCATGTCTCCGCTGAAAATCGACATTCTGCCATGATTTTCTATTTCAAATAGGCAAAAGGAACTCAAGAAACGGGGAAAAAAACCTCACGACCTTAGAGAGAAACCAAGGCAACGTTTTTTCACTTCTAATTTCGTGAAAAAACGAGTTTTTATCATGACATTGTATGTTATAAGGCGAAATTCATGTCTCCGCTGAAAATCGACCTTCCACCATGATCTTGAGTTCCAAATAGGCAAAAGAAACTGAAGAAACAGGGAAAAATTTCTCATTGCAATCGAGAGACGCCAAGGCAACGTGTTTTCACTTTCAATTTCGTGAAATAACGAGTTTTTATCATGATATTGAATGTTGTAAGCAAAAACTCATATTTCTGCTGAAAATCGAGATTTTCCCATGACTTTCAATTTCAACTAGGCAAAAGGAACTCAAGAAATGGGAAAAAAATCCTCACGACTCTGGAGAGAAGCCAAGACGACGTTTTTTCACTTCCAATTTCGTGAAAAAACGAGTTTTTATCATGAAATTGTATGTTATAAGGCGAAATTCATGTCTCCGCTGAAAATCGACCTTCCACCATGATCTTTAGTTCCAAATAGGCAAAAGAAACTGAAGAAACAGGGAGAAATTTCTCACTGCCCTCGAGAGACGCTAAGGCAACGTTTTTTCACTTCCAATTTCGTGAAATACCGAGTTTTTATCATGATATTGGATGTTATAAGGTGAAATACATGTCTCCGCTGAAAATCGACATTCTGCCATGATTTTCAGTTCCAAATAGGCAGAAGAAACTGAAGAAACAGGGAAAAATTTCTCATTGCAATCGAGAGACGCCAAGGCAACGTGTTTTCACTTCCAATTTCGTGAAATAACGAGTTTTTATCATGATATTGGATGTTATAAGCAGAAATTCATATCTCCGCTAAAAGTCGGGATTCTCCCATGATTTTCAATTTCAAAAAGGCAAAAGGAACTCAAGAAACGGGAAAAAAACCTCACGACCCTGGAGAGAAACCAAGGCAACGTTTTTTCACTTCCAATTTCGTGAAAAAACGAGTTTTTATCATGAAATTGTATGTTATAAGGCGAAATTCATGTCTCCGCTGAAAATCGACCTTCCACCATGATCTTCAGTTCCAAATAGGCAAAAGAAACTGAAGAAACAGGGAAATATTTCTCATTGCAATCGAGAGACGCCAAGGCAACGTGTTTTCACTTCCAATTTCGTGAAATACCGAGTTTTTATCATTATATTGCATGTTATAAGGTGAAATACATGACTCCGCTGAAAATCGACCATCCACCATGATCTTCAGTTCCAAATAGGCAAAAGAAACTGAAGAAACAGGGAGAAATTTCTCACTGCCCTCGAGAGACGCTAAGGCAACGTGTTTTCACTTCCAATTTCGTGAAATAACGAGTTTTTATCATGATATTGAATGTTGTAAGCAAAAACTCATATTTCTGCTGAAAATCGAGATTTTCCCATGACTTTCAATTTCAACTAGGCAAAAGGGTCTCAAAAAATGGGAAAAAAATCCTCTCGACTCTGGAGAGAAGCCAAGACGACGTTTTTTCACTTCCAATTTCGTGAAATAACGAGTTTTTATCATGATATTGGATGTTATAAGCAGAAATTCATATCTCCGCTAAAAGTCGGGATTCTCCCATGATTTTCAATTTCAAAAAGGCAAAAGGAACTCAAGAAACGGGAAAAAAAACCTCACGACCCTAGAGAGAAACCAAGGCAACGTTTTTTCACTTCCAATTTCGTGAAAAAACGAGTTTTTATCATGAAATTGTATGTTATAAGGCGAAATTCATGTCTCCGCTGAAAGTCGACCTTCCACCATGATCTTCAGTTCCAAATAGGCAAAAGAAACTGAAGAAACAGGGAAAAATTTCTCATTGCAATCGAGAGACGCCAAGGCAACGTGTTTTCACTTTCAATTTCGTGAAATAACGAGTTTTTATCATGATATTGTATGTTATAAGGCGAAAATCATGTCTCCGCTGAAAATCGACCTTCCACCATGATCTTGAGTTCCAAATAGGCAAAAGAAACTGAAGAAACAGGGAAAAATTTCTCATTGCAATCGAGAGACGCCAAGGCAACGTGTTTTCACTTTCAATTTCGTGAAATAACGAGTTTTTATCATGATATTGAATGTTGTAAGCAAAAACTCATATTTCTGCTGAAAATCGAGATTTTCCCATGACTTTCAATTTCAACTAGGCAAAAGGGACTCAAGAAATGGGAAAAAAATCCTCACGACTCTGGAGAGAAGCCAAGACGACGTTTTTTCACTTCCAATTTCGTGAAAAAACGAGTTTTTATCATGAAATTGTATGTTATAAGCAGAAATTCATATCTCCGCTAAAAGTCGGGATTCTCCCATGATTTTCAATTTCAAAAAGGCAAAAGGAACTCAAGAAACGGGAAAAAAATCCTCACGACTCTGCCGAGAAACCAAGGCAACGTTTTTTCACTTCCAATTTCGTGAAAAAACGAGTTTTTATCATGAAATTGTATGTTATAAAACGAAATTCATGGCTCCGCTGAAAATCGACCTTCCACCATGATCTTCAGTTCCAAATGGGCAAAAGAAACTGAAGAAACAGGGGGAGATTTCTCATTGTCCTCGAGAGACGCCAAGGCAACGTTATTTCACTTCCAATTTCGTGAAAAAACCAATTTTTATTATGAAATTGAATGTTATAAGGTGAAATTCATGTCTCCGCTGAAAATCGACATTCTGCCATGATTTTCAGTTCCAAATAGGCAAAAGAAACTGAAGAAACAGGGAAAAATTTCTCATTGCAATCGAGAGACGCCAAGGCAACGTCTTTTCACTTCCAATTTCGTGAAAAAACCAATTTTTATTATTAAATTGAATGTTATAAGGTGAAATTCATGTCTCCGCTGAAAATCGACATTCTGACATGATTTTCTATTTCAAATAGGCAAAAGGAACTCAAGAAACGGGAAAAAAATCCTCACGACTCTGCAGAGAAGCCAAGACAACATTTTTTCACTTCCAATTTCGTGAAAAAACGAGTATTTGTAATGATATCGGATGTTATAAGCAGAAATTCATAAAGTTGGGATTCTCCCATGATTTTCAATTTCAAATAGGCAAAAGGAACTCAAGAAACGGGAAAAAAACCTCACGACCTTAGAGAGAAACCAAGGCAACGTCTTTTCACTTCCAATTTCGTGAAATAACGAGTTTTTATCATGATATTGGATTTTATAAGCAGAAATTCATATCTCCGCTAAAAGTCGGGATTCTCCCATGATTTTCAATTTCAAAAAGGCAAAAGGAACTCAAGAAACGGGAAAAAAATCCTCACGACTCTGGAGAGAAGCCAAGACGACGTTTTTTCACTTCCAATTTCGTGAAAAAACGAGTTTTTATCATGAAATTGTATGTTATAAGGCGAAATTCATGTCTCCGCTGAAAATCTACATTCCACCATGATCTTCAGTTCCAAATAGGCAAAAGAAACTGAAGAAACAGGGAAAAATTTCTCATTGCAATCGAGAGACGCCAAGGCAACGTGTTTTCACTTTCAATTTCGTGAAATAACGAGTTTTTATCATGATATTGGACGTTATAAGCAGAAATGCGTATCTTCGCTAAAAGTCTGGATTCTCCCATGATTTTCAATTTCAAATAGGCAAAAGGAACTCAAGACGGGAAAAAAACCTCACGACCCTTTAGAGAAACCAAGGCAACGATTTTTCACTTCCAATTTCGTGAAAAAAACGAGTTTTTATCATGAAATTGTATGTTATAAAACGAAATTCATGGCTCCGCTGAAAATCGACCTTCCATCATGATCTTCAGTTCCAAATGGGCAAAAGAAACTGAAGAAACAGGGGGAGATTTCTCATTGTCCTCGAGAGACGCCAAGGCAACGTTTTTTCACTTCCAATTTCGTGAAAAAACCAATTTTTATTATTAAATTGAATGTTATAAGGTGAAATTCATGTCTCCGCTTAAAATCGACATTCTGACATGATTTTCTATTTCAAATAGGCAAAAGGAACTCAAGAAACGGGAAAAAAATCCTCACGACTCTGCAGAGAAGCCAAGACAACGTTTATTCACTTCCAATGTCGTGAAAAAACGAGTATTTGTCATGATATCGGATGTTATAAGCAGAAATTCATAAAGTTGGGATTCTCCCATGATTTTCAATTTCAAATAGGCAAAAGGAACTCAAGAAACGGGAAAAAAACCTCACGACCTTAGAGAGAAACCAAGGCAACGTCTTTTCACTTCTACTTTCGTGAAAAAACGAGTTTTTATCATGAAATTGTATGTTATAAGGCGAAATTCATGTCTCCGCTGAAAATCGACCTTCCACCATGATCTTCAGTTCCAAATAGGCAAAAGAAACTGAAGAAACAGGGAGAAATTTCTCACTGCCCTCGAGAGACGCCAAGGCAACGTGTTTTCACTTCCATTTTCGTGAAATAACGAGTTTTTATCATGATATTGGAAGTTATAAGCAGAAATTCGTATCTTCGCTAAAAGTCTGAATTCTCCCATGATTTTCAATTTCAAATAGGCAAAAGGAACTCAAGAAACGGGAAAAAAACCTCACGACCCTGGAGAGAAACCAAGGCAACGTTTTTTCACTTCCAATTTCGTGAAAAAACGAGTTTTTATCATGAAATTGTATGTTATAAGGCGAAATTCATGTCTCCGCTGAAAATCGACCTTCCACCATGATCTTCAGTTCCAAATAGGCAAAAGAAACTGAAGAAACAGGGAAAAATTTCTCATTGCAATCGAGAGACGCCAAGGCAACGTGTTTTCACTTTCAATTTCGTGAAATAACGAGTTTTTATCATGATATTGTATGTTATAAGGCGAAAATCATGTCTCCGCTGAAAATCGACCTTCCACCATGATCTTGAGTTCCAAATAGGCAAAAGAAACTGAAGAAACAGGGAAAAATTTCTCATTGCAATCGAGAGACGCCAAGGCAACGTGTTTTCACTTTCAATTTCGTGAAATAACGAGTTTTTATCATGATATTGAATGTTGTAAGCAAAAACTCATATTTCTGCTGAAAATCGAGATTTTCCCATGACTTTCAATTTCAACTAGGCAAAAGGGACTCAAGAAATGGGAAAAAAATCCTCACGACTCTGGAGAGAAGCCAAGACGACGTTTTTTCACTTCCAATTTCGTGAAAAAACGAGTTTTTATCATGAAATTGTATGTTATAAGCAGAAATTCATATCTCCGCTAAAAGTCGGGATTCTCCCATGATTTTCAATTTCAAAAAGGCAAAAGGAACTCAAGAAACGGGAAAAAAATCCTCACGACTCTGCCGAGAAACCAAGGCAACGTTTTTTCACTTCCAATTTCGTGAAAAAACGAGTTTTTATCATGAAATTGTATGTTATAAAACGAAATTCATGGCTCCGCTGAAAATCGACCTTCCACCATGATCTTCAGTTCCAAATGGGCAAAAGAAACTGAAGAAACAGGGGGAGATTTCTCATTGTCCTCGAGAGACGCCAAGGCAACGTTATTTCACTTCCAATTTCGTGAAAAAACCAATTTTTATTATGAAATTGAATGTTATAAGGTGAAATTCATGTCTCCGCTGAAAATCGACATTCTGCCATGATTTTCAGTTCCAAATAGGCAAAAGAAACTGAAGAAACAGGGAAAAATTTCTCATTGCAATCGAGAGACGCCAAGGCAACGTCTTTTCACTTCCAATTTCGTGAAAAAACCAATTTTTATTATTAAATTGAATGTTATAAGGTGAAATTCATGTCTCCGCTGAAAATCGACATTCTGACATGATTTTCTATTTCAAATAGGCAAAAGGAACTCAAGAAACGGGAAAAAAATCCTCACGACTCTGCAGAGAAGCCAAGACAACATTTTTTCACTTCCAATTTCGTGAAAAAACGAGTATTTGTAATGATATCGGATGTTATAAGCAGAAATTCATAAAGTTGGGATTCTCCCATGATTTTCAATTTCAAATAGGCAAAAGGAACTCAAGAAACGGGAAAAAAACCTCACGACCTTAGAGAGAAACCAAGGCAACGTCTTTTCACTTCCAATTTCGTGAAATAACGAGTTTTTATCATGATATTGTATTTTATAAGCAGAAATTCATATCTCCGCTAAAAGTCGGGATTCTCCCATGATTTTCAATTTCAAAAAGGCAAAAGGAAATCAAGAAACGGGAAAAAAATCCTCACGACTCTGGAGAGAAGCCAAGACGACGTTTTTTCACTTCCAATTTCGTGAAAAAACGAGTTTTTATCATGAAATTGTATGTTATAAGGCGAAATTCATGTCTCCGCTGAAAATCTACATTCCACCATGATCTTCAGTTCCAAATAGGCAAAAGAAACTGAAGAAACAGGGAAAAATTTCTCATTGCAATCGAGAGACGCCAAGGCAACGTGTTTTCACTTTCAATTTCGTGAAATAACGAGTTTTTATCATGATATTGGACGTTATAAGCAGAAATGCGTATCTTCGCTAAAAGTCTGGATTCTCCCATGATTTTCAATTTCAAATAGGCAAAAGGAACTCAAGAAACGGGGAAAAAACCTCACGACCTTAGAGAGAAACCAAGGCAACGTTTTTTCACTTCCAATTTCGTGAAAAAACGAGTTTTTATCATGAAATTGTATGTTATAAAACGAAATTCATGGCTCCGCTGAAAATCGACCTTCCATCATGATCTTCAGTTCCAAATGGGCAAAAGAAACTGAAGAAACAGGGGGAGATTTCTCATTGTCCTCGAGAGACGCCAAGGCAACGTTTTTTCACTTCCAATTTCGTGAAAAAACCAATTTTTATTATTAAATTGAATGTTATAAGGTGAAATTCATGTCTCCGCTTAAAATCGACATTCTGACATGATTTTCTATTTCAAATAGGCAAAAGGAACTCAAGAAACGGGAAAAAAATCCTCACGACTCTGCAGAGAAGCCAAGACAACGTTTATTCACTTCCAATGTCGTGAAAAAACGAGTATTTGTCATGATATCGGATGTTATAAGCAGAAATTCATAAAGTTGGGATTCTCCCATGATTTTCAATTTCAAATAGGCAAAAGGAACTCAAGAAACGGGAAAAAAACCTCACGACCTTAGAGAGAAACCAAGGCAACGTCTTTTCACTTCTACTTTCGTGAAAAAACGAGTTTTTATCATGAAATTGTATGTTATAAGGCGAAATTCATGTCTCCGCTGAAAATCGACCTTCCACCATGATCTTCAGTTCCAAATAGGCAAAAGAAACTGAAGAAACAGGGAGAAATTTCTCACTGCCCTCGAGAGACGCCAAGGCAACGTGTTTTCACTTCCATTTTCGTGAAATAACGAGTTTTTATCATGATATTGGAAGTTATAAGCAGAAATTCGTATCTTCGCTAAAAGTCTGAATTCTCCCATGATTTTCAATTTCAAATAGGCAAAAGGAACTCAAGAAACGGGAAAAAAACCTCACGACCCTGGAGAGAAACCAAGGCAACGTTTTTTCACTTCCAATTTCGTGAAAAAACGAGTTTTTATCATGAAATTGTATGTTATAAGGCGAAATTCATGTCTCCGCTGAAAATGGACCTTCCACCATGATCTTCAGTTCCAAATAGGCAAAAGAAACTGAAGAAACAGGGAAAAATTTCTCATTGCAATCGAGAGACGCCAAGGCAACGTGTTTTCACTTTCAATTTCGTGAAATAACGAGTTTTTATCATGATATTGAATGTTGTAAGCAAAAACTCATATTTCTGCTGAAAATCGAGATTTTCCCATGACTTTCAATTTCAACTAGGCAAAAGGAACTCAAGAAATGGGATAAAAATCCTCACGACTCTGGCGAGAAGCCAAGACGACGTTTTTTCACTTCCAGTTTCGTGAAAAAACGAGTTTTTATCATGAAAATGTATGTTATAAGGCGAAATTCATGTCTCCGCTGAAAATCGACCTTCCACCATGATCTTTAGTTCCAAATAGGCAAAAGAAACTGAAGAAACAGGGAGAAATTTCTCACTGCCCTCGAGAGACGCTAAGGCAACGTTTTTTCACTTCCAATTTCGTGAAATACCGAGTTTTTATCATGATATTGGATGTTATAAGGTGAAATACATGTCTCCGCTGAAAATCGAAATTCTGCCATGATTTTCAGTTCCAAATAGGAAGAAGAAACTGAAGAAACAGGGAAAAAGTTCTCATTGCAATCGAGAGACGCCAAGGCAACGTCTTTTCACTTCCAATTTCGTGAAAAAACCAATTTTTATTATGAAATTGAATGTTATAAGGTGAAATTCATGTCTCCGCTGAAAATCGACATTCTGACATGATTTTCTATTTCAAATAGGCGAAAAGAACTCAAGAAACGGGAAAAAAATCCTCACGACTCTGCAGAGAAGCCAAGACAACGTTTTTTCACTTCCAATTTCGTGAAAAAACGAGTATTTGTCATGATATCGGATGTTATAAGCAGAAATTCATAAAGTTGGGATTCTCCCATGATTTTCAATTACAAATAGGCAAAAGGAACTCAAGAAACGGGAAAAAAACCTCACGACCCTGGAGAGAAACCAAGGCAACGTTTTTTCACTTCCAATTTCGTGAAAAAACGAGTTTTTATCATGAAATTGTATGTTATAAGGCGAAATTCATGTCTCCGCTGAAAATGGACCTTCCACCATGATCTTCAGTTCCAATTAGGCAAAAGAAACTGTAGAAACAGGGAAAAATTTCTCATTGCAATCGAGAGACGCCAAGGCAACGTGTTTTCACTTACAATTTCGTGAAATAACGAGTTTTTATCATGATATTGGATGTTATAAGCAGAAATTCATATCTCCGCTAAAAGTCGGGATTCTCCCATGATTTTCCATTTTAAAAAGGCAAAAGAAACTCAAGAAACGGGAAAAAAAACCTCACGACCCTAGAGAGAAACCAAGGCAACGTTTTTTCACTTCTAATTTCGTGAAAAAACGAGTTTTTATCATGAAATTGTATGTTATAAGGCGAAACTCATGTCTCCGCTAAAAATCGACCTTCCACCATGATCTTCAGTTCCAAATAGGCAAAAGAAACTGAAGAAACAGGGAAAAATTTCTCATTGCAATCGAGAGACGCCAAGGCAACGTGTTTTCACTTTCAATTTCGTGAAATAACGAGTTTTTATCATGATATTGAATGTTGTAAGCAAAAACTCATATTTCTGCTGAAAATCGAGATTTTCCCATGACTTTCAATTTCAACTAGGCAAAAGGAACTCAAGAAATGGGAAAAAAATCCTCACGACTCTGGAGAGAAGCCAAGACGACGTTTTTTCACTTCCAATTTCGTGAAAAAACGAGTTTTTATCATGAAATTGTATGTTATAAGGCGAAATTCATGTCTCCGTTAAAAATCGACCTTCCACCATGATCTTTAGTTCCAAATAGACAAAAGAAACTGAAGAAACAGGGAGAAATTTCTCACTGCCCTCGAGAGACGCTAAGGCAACGTGTTTTCACTTCCAATTTCGTGAAATACCGAGTTTTTATCATTATATTGGATGTTATAAGGTGAAATACATGACTCCGCTGAAAATCGACCATCCACCATGATCTTCAGTTCCAAATGGGCAAAAGAAACTGAAGA
Organism: Venturia canescens; assembly: GCF_019457755.1. Taxonomy (NCBI): domain Eukaryota; kingdom Metazoa; phylum Arthropoda; class Insecta; order Hymenoptera; family Ichneumonidae; genus Venturia; species Venturia canescens. The sequence continues at coordinate 19,905,947 of NC_057426.1, forward strand.
AACAGGGAAAAATTTCTCATTGCAATCGAGAGACGCCAAGGCAACGTGTTTTCACTTTCAATTTCGTGAAATAACGAGTTTTTATCATGATATTGAATGTTGTAAGCAAAAACTCATATTTCTGCTGAAAATCGAGATTTTCCTATGACTTTCAATTTCAACTAGGCAAAAGGAACTCAAGAAATGGGATAAAAATCCTCACGACTCTGGCGAGAAGCCAAGGCAACGTTTTTTCACTTCCAATTTCGTGAAAAAACGAGTTTTTATCATGAAATTGTATGTTATAAGGCGAAATTCATGTCTCCGCTGAAAATCGACATTCTGCCATGATTTTCAGTTCCAAATAGGCAAAAAAAACTGAAGAAACAGGGAAAAATTTCTCATTGCAATCGAGAGACGCCAAGGCAACGTGTTTTCTCTTACAATTTCGTGAAATAACGAGTTTTTATCATGATATTGGATGTTATAAGCAGAAATTCGTATCTCCGCTAAAAGTCTTTATTCTCCCATGATTTTCAATTTCAAATAGGCAAAAGGAACTCAAGAAACGGGAAAAAAACCTCACGACCTTAGAGAGAAACCAAGGCAACGTTTTTTCACTTCTAATTTCGTGAAAAAACGAGTTTTTATCATGAAATTGTATGTTATAAGGCGAAATTCATGTCTCCGCTGAAAATCGACCTTCCACCATGATCTTCAGTTCCAAATAGGCAAAAGAAACTGAAGTAACAGGGAAAAATTTCTCATTGCAATCGAGAGACGCCAAGGCAACGTGTTTTCACTTTCAATTTCGTGAAATAACGAGTTTTTATCATGATATTGGATGTTATAAGGTGAAATACATGTCTCCGCTGAAAATCGACCATCCACCATGATCTTCAGTTCCAAATAGGCAAAAGAAACTGAAGAAACAGGGAGAAATTTCTCACTGCCCTCGAGAGACGCTAAGGCAACGTGTTTTCACTTCCAATTTCGTGAAATAACGAGTTTTTATCATGATATTGAATGTTGTAAGCAAAAACTCATATTTCTGCTGAAAATCGAGATTTTCCCATGACTTTCAATTTCAACTAGGCAAAAGGGACTCAAGAAATGGGAAAAAAATCCTCACGACTCTGGAGAGAAGCCAAGACGACGTTTTTTCACTTCCAATTTCGTGAAAAAACGAGTTTTTATCATGAAATTGTATGTTATAAGGCGAAATTCATGTCTCCGCTGAAAATCGACATTCCACCATGATCTTCAGTTCCAAATAGGCAAAAGAAACTGAAGAAACAGGGAAAAATTTCTCATTGCAATCGAGAGACGCCAAGGCAACGTGTTTTCACTTTCAATTTCGTGAAATAACGAGTTTTTATCATGATATTGAATGTTGTAAGCAAAAACTCATATTTCTGCTGAAAATCGAGATTTTCCCATGACTTTCAATTTCAACTAGGCAAAAGGAACTCAAGAAATGGGAAAAAAATCCTCACGACTCTGGAGAGAAGCCAAGACGACGTTTTTTCACTTCCAATTTCGTGAAAAAACGAGTTTTTATCATGAAATTGTATGTTATAAGGCGAAATTCATGTCTCCGCTAAAAATCGACCTACCACCATGATCTTTAGTTCCAAATAGGCAAAAGAAACTGAAGAAACAGGGAGAAATTTCTCACTGCCCTCGAGAGACGCTAAGGCAACGTTTTTTCAATTCCAATTTCGTGAAATACCGAGTTTTTATCATGATATTGGATGTTATAAGGTGAAATACATGTCTCCGCTGAAAATCGACATTCTGCCATGATTTTCAGTTCCAAATAGGAAGAAGAAACTGAAGAAACAGGGAAAAATTTCTCATTGCAATCGAGAGACGCCAAGGCAACGTGTTTTCACTTCCAATTTCGTGAAATAACGAGGTTTTATCATGATATTGCATGTTATAAGCAGAAATTCATATCTCCGCTAAAAGTCGGGATTCTCCCATGATTTTCAATTTCAAATAGGCAAAAGGAACTCAAGAAACGGGAAAAAAACCTCACGACCCTGGAGAGAAACCAAGGCAACGTTTTTTCACTTCCAATTTCGTGAAAAAACGAGTTTTTATCATGAAATTGTATGTTATAAGGCGAAATTCATGTCTCCGCTGAAAATGGACCTTCCACCATGATCTTCAGTTCCAAATAGGCAAAAGAAACTGAAGAAACAGGGAAAAATTTCTCATTGCAATCGAGAGACGCCAAGGCAACGTGTTTTCACTTTCAATTTCGTGAAAAAACGAGTTTTTATCATGATATTGAATGTTGTAAGCAAAAACTCATATTTCTGCTGAAAATCGAGATTTTCCCATGACTTTCAATTTCAACTAGGCAAAAGGAACTCAAGAAATGGGATAAAAATCCTCACGACTCTGGCGAGAAGCCAAGACGACGTTTTTTCACTTCCAATTTCGTGAAAAAACGAGTTTTTATCATGAAAATGTATGTTATAAGGCGAAATTCATGTCTCCGCTGAAAATCGATCTTCCACCATGATCTTTAGTTCCAAATAGGCAAAAGAAACTGAAGAAACAGGGAGAAATTTCTCACTGCCCTCGAGAGACGCTAAGGCAACGTTTTTTCACTTCCAATTTCGTGAAATACCGAGTTTTTATCATGATATTGGATGTTATAAGGTGAAATACATGTCTCCGCTGAAAATCGAAATTCTGCCATGATTTTCAGTTCCAAATAGGAAGAAGAAACTGAAGAAACAGGGAAAAAGTTCTCATTGCAATCGAGAGACGCCAAGGCAACGTCTTTTCACTTCCAATTTCGTGAAAAAACCAATTTTTATTATTAAATTGAATGTTATAAGGTGAAATTCATGTCTCCGCTGAAAATCGACATTGTGCCATGATTTTCAATTTCAAATAGGCAAAAGGAACTCAAGAAACGGGGAAAAAAACCTCACGACCTTAGAGAGAAACCAAGGCAACTTTTTTTCACTTCCAATTTCGTGAAATAACGAGTTTTTATCATGAAATTGTATGTTATAAGGCGAAATTCATGTCTCCGCTGAAAATCGACCTTCCACCATGATCTTCAGTTCCAAATAGGCAACAGAAACTGAAGAAACAGGGGGAGATTTCTCATTGTCCTCGAGAGACGCCAAGGCAACGTTTTTTCACTTCCAATTTCGTGAAAAAACCAATTTTTATTATGAAATTGAATGTTATAAGGTGAAATTCATGTCTCCGCTGAAAATCGACATTCTGACATGATTTTCTATTTCAAATAGGCGAAAAGAACTCAAGAAACGGGAAAAAAATCCTCACGACTCTGCAGAGAAGCCAAGACAACGTTTTTTCACTTCCAATTTCGTGAAAAAACGAGTATTTGTCATGATATCGGATGTTATAAGCAGAAATTCATAAAGTTGGCATTCTCCCATGATTTTCAATTACAAATAGGCAAAAGGAACTCAAGAAACGGGAAAAAAACCTCACGACCCTGGAGAGAAACCAAGGCAACGTTTTTTCACTTCCAATTTCGTGAAAAAACGAGTTTTTATCATGAAATTGTATGTTATAAGGCGAAATTCATGTCTCCGCTGAAAATGGACCTTCCACCATGATCTTCAGTTCCAATTAGGCAAAAGAAACTGTAGAAACAGGGAAAAATTTCTCATTGCAATCGAGAGACGCCAAGGCAACGTGTTTTCACTTACAATTTCGTGAAATAACGAGTTTTTATCATGATATTGGATGTTATAAGCAGAAATTCATATCTCCGCTAAAAGTCGGGATTCTCCCATGATTTTCCATTTTAAAAAGGCAAAAGAAACTCAAGAAACGGGAAAAAAAACCTCACGACCCTAGAGAGAAACCAAGGCAACGTTTTTTCACTTCTAATTTCGTGAAAAAACGAGTTTTTATCATGAAATTGTATGTTATAAGGCGAAACTCATGTCTCCGCTAAAAATCGACCTTCCACCATGATCTTCAGTTCCAAATAGGCAAAAGAAACTGAAGAAACAGGGAAAAATTTCTCATTGCAATCGAGAGACGCCAAGGCAACGTGTTTTCACTTTCAATTTCGTGAAATAACGAGTTTTTATCATGATATTGAATGTTGTAAGCAAAAACTCATATTTCTGCTGAAAATCGAGATTTTCCCATGACTTTCAATTTCAACTAGGCAAAAGGAACTCAAGAAATGGGAAAAAAATCCTCACGACTCTGGAGAGAAGCCAAGACGACGTTTTTTCACTTCCAATTTCGTGAAAGAACCAGTTTTTATCATGAAATTGTATGTTATAAGGCGAAATTCATGTCTCCGTTAAAAATCGACCTTCCACCATGATCTTTAGTTCCAAATAGACAAAAGAAACTGAAGAAACAGGGAGAAATTTCTCACTGCCCTCGAGAGACGCTAAGGCAACGTGTTTTCACTTCCAATTTCGTGAAATACCGAGTTTTTATCATTATATTGGATGTTATAAGGTGAAATACATGACTCCGCTGAAAATCGACCATCCACCATGATCTTCAGTTCCAAATGGGCAAAAGAAACTGAAGAAACAGGGAAAAATTTCTCATTGCAATCGAGAGACGCCAAGGCAACGTGTTTTCACTTTCAATTTCGTGAAATAACGAGTTTTTATCATGATATTGAATGTTGTAAGCAAAAACTCATATTTCTGCTGAAAATCGAGATTTTCCTATGACTTTCAATTTCAACTAGGCAAAAGGAACTCAAGAAATGGGATAAAAATCCTCACGACTCTGGCGAGAAGCCAAGGCAACGTTTTTTCACTTCCAATTTCGTGAAAAAACGAGTTTTTATCATGAAATTGTATGTTATAAGGCGAAATTCATGTCTCCGCTGAAAATCGACATTCTGCCATGATTTTCAGTTCCAAATAGGCAAAAGAAACTGAAGAAACAGGGAAAAATTTCTCATTGCAATCGAGAGACGCCAAGGCAACGTCTTTTCACTTCCAATTTCGTGAAAAAACCAATTTTTATTATTAAATTGAATGTTATAAGGTAAAATACATGTCTCCGCTGAAAATCGACATTCTGCCATGATTTTCAGTTCCAAATAGGAAGAAGAAACTGAAGAAACAGGGAAAAAGTTCTCATTGCAATCGAGAGACGCCAAGGCAACGTCTTTTCACTTCCAATTTCGTGAAAAAACCAATTTTTATTATTAAATTGAATGTTATAAGTTGAAATTCATGTCTCCGCTGAAAATCGACATTCTGCCATGATTTTCAATTTCAAATAGGAAAAAGGAACTCAAGAAACGGGAAAAAAACCTCACGACCCCGGAGAGAAGGCAAGACGACGTTTTTTCACTTCCAATTTCGTGAAAAAACGAGTATTTGTCATGATATCGGATGTTATAAGCAGAAATTCATAAAGTTGGGATTCTCCCATGATTTTCAATTTCAAATAGGCAAAATTAACTCAAGAAACGGGAAAAAAACCTGACGACCTTAGAGAGAAACAAAGGCAACGTCTTTTCACTTCCAATTTCGTGAAATAACCAATTTTTATTATTAAATTGAATGTTATAAGGTGAAATTCATGTCTCCGCTGAAAACCGACATTCTGCCATGATTTTCTATTTCAAATAGGCAAAAGGAACTCAAGAAACGGGGAAAAAAACCTCACGACCTTAGAGAGAAACCAAGGCAACGTTTTTTCACTTCTAATTTCGTGAAAAAACGAGTTTTTATCATGACATTGTATGTTATAAGGCGAAATTCATGTCTCCGCTGAAAATCGACCTTCCACCATGATCTTGAGTTCCAAATAGGCAAAAGAAACTGAAGAAACAGGGAAAAATTTCTCATTGCAATCGAGAGACGCCAAGGCAACGTGTTTTCACTTTCAATTTCGTGAAATAACGAGTTTTTATCATGATATTGAATGTTGTAAGCAAAAACTCATATTTCTGCTGAAAATCGAGATTTTCCCATGACTTTCAATTTCAACTAGGCAAAAGGAACTCAAGAAATGGGAAAAAAATCCTCACGACTCTGGAGAGAAGCCAAGACGACGTTTTTTCACTTCCAATTTCGTGAAAAAGGGAGTTTTTATCATGAAATTGTATGTTATAAGGCGAAATTCATGTCTCCGCTGAAAATCGACCTTCCACCATGATCTTTAGTTCCAAATAGGCAAAAGAAACTGAAGAAACAGGGAGAAATTTCTCACTGCCCTCGAGAGACGCTAAGGCAACGTTTTTTCACTTCCAATTTCGTGAAATACCGAGTTTTTATCATGATATTGGATGTTATAAGGTGAAAACATAGAAAAAAGATTTAGAACCAGGAAAAAAATTCTATAAAAATAATAAACGAAAAATTGAAAAGTTCAAAAAAATTCATAAATATTGAAGACATTGAAAAATGTACTATCCAAGTTACATGTAGTATAAAAATGTATGATATCAATTGGAGGCCAAGTTTTTATTGATAATTTGGAATATTTATCGAACAAATTGGAAACTTTAATGAAATTCATGATAATTATTTTCAAGAAAAAAGTTAATGAAACAAAAGTCATAACGGAAGTTACGTGCAGTACTAAAATGTATTATATAAATTCGAGGTCAAGTATTTATCAGTTATTCGAAATATAATCTCCGGCGACAAATGAGCCTTGAGAATCCGTGTCGCGCTCACAACGTTTCATCAAAATTACTAAAAAATTAATGGAAATAAAATCATTAAAAATTCACATGAAAGTCATTCGTTACTTCAACAAGGTACACACTTTAAAGAATCGATTCCCCTCCGACTTTCAGGATCCCCTGGTATTATTCACAACATTCAACTTCGATTGGATCGGTACAAATTATTTTCAAATACGTCTTAAACGTACTTGTCCGGCCCATCACTTTTTATTCAAATTGCTCATTCGAAAACAAATCAAAAACGAAGTTAATGCTTGTGTTAATATTAAGGAATAGTAATTCCCGAGAAAATAATTTTTCTTCGAATCGCTCTTGTCAAAATGAAACGAAAATGAAAGATGAAGTTGATTAATCTATTTATATTATATGGAGTCATAATTCACAACAAAATCATTTTTCTCCAAATTCCAGGAATCCACGTGTCGTACTCGACTAGTGATATTTATCAAAATGTGTACGTGACTATAGACAAAAAACATTGCATGGCTGAGTAGGTTCGAAAATTTCTAGTAATGCGCCTGATTATTTCTCATTTTCATTGGTTCACTGAAGAAAATGAGAATAAGTGGATATTGCTATACGAACTTGCGAACAATCAAGTTCAAATTAATTGGAGATCTTATTTTTATTTCTATCCATTTTATTATATTTGTCATTATAGAACAACCCTGATTTGTTTTCGAATGAGCAATTTGAATAAAAAGTGATGGGCCGGACAAGTACGTTTAAGACGTATTTGAAAATAATTTGTACCGATCCAATCGAAGTTGAATGTTGTGAATAATACCAGGGGATCCTGAAAGTCGGAGGGGAATCGATTCTTTAAAGTGTGTACCTTGTTGAAGTAACGAATGACTTTCATGTGAATTTTTAATGATTTTATTTCCATTAATTTTTTAGTAATTTTGATGAAACGTTGTGAGCGCGACACGGATTCTCAAGGCTCATTTGTCGCCGGAGATTATATTTCGAATAACTGATAAATACTTGACCTCGAATTTATATAATACATTTTAGTACTGCACGTAACTTCCGTTATGACTTTTGTTTCATTAACTTTTTTCTTGAAAATAATTATCATGAATTTCATTAAAGTTTCCAATTTGTTCGATAAATATTCCAAATTATCAATAAAAACTTGGCCTCCAATTGATATCATACATTTTTATACTACATGTAACTTGGATAGTACATTTTTCAATGTCTTCAATATTTATGAATTTTTTTGAACTTTTCAATTTTTCGTTTATTATTTTTATAGAATTTTTTTCCTGGTTCTAAATCTTTTTTCTATGTCATCCAGAAACAAGAGACCATCAATGTACTTGTCCCAACCTTTTTTCCCCTAGGGGAAGTTTATGGTTTGATATCTTGCCTTTTTTCTCAAAAGTTCCTCATTTATGTTATGACGGTTATAGGATTTTAGTATAAATTTCTATGAATTATTTGCTTAGTACATTTTTATAGATTCCATTCTCATACGCACATTTTTTATGGGATAATCTTTTTCATGAAATTATCAGCAAATAAGGGACCATCAATGTACTTTTCCCAATCTTATTTTCCCTAAGTATGATGTTCGGCTTATAAAGTTGGTTTCCACCATAAAAGACCTATTTTTCGTAAAAATTGTAGTGAAAATATTTCGTCACAAGTCTGCCCTTGAACTTTAGCGATTTTTTTCCTTTCACTCTAATATGTTATGCCTATTAGGAACTCAACAGCATGAAGGAATCCGGGATGAGGCCCGTGAAATGAATTTCGGTTTATAATGTTGGTTTCCACGTAAAAGACCAATTTGTCTTCAAAATTGTACTGAAAATATTTCGGCACTGTTTTGGTCTTGGACTTTGGTGATTCTTCTCCTTGTCTTCTAATATGTTTTGTCTATTGGGAATCCAAGAGCATGAAAAAATGCGTGTTGTGGGCCATAATATGATTTTCGGCTTATAATGTTGGTTTCCACGAAATAAGATCTATTTTTCGTTAAAATTGTACTGGAAATATTTCGTCACAGGTCTGTCTTTAGACTTTGGCGATTTTTTTCCTTGTAGTCTAATATGTTTCATCTATTAAGAACCCAAGAGCATGGAGAAAAGTGTGTTGCGGGCCGAGATATGATTTTCGGCCTATAACGTTGGTTTCCACGAATAACAACAAATTTCTCGTCAACATTGTACAGAAAATATTCCGTCACAGATCTGTCCATGGAGTTGGGCTATTTTTTTTCTTCTACTCTAATTTGCTATGCTTATTGGGAACCCAAGAGAATGGTAGAAAGCGGGTTGGGGGCCGAGAAATGATTTTCGGTTTATAACGTTGGTTTCCACGAAAAACAACAAATTTCTCGTCAACATTGTACTGGAAATATTTCGGCATTGGTTTGTTCTTCCACGTTGGTGATTTTCCCCCTTATCTTCTAATATGTTTTGTGTAAAAGGAACCCAAGAGAGTGAAGAAATGCGTCTCGTGGGCTGTAATATGATTTTCGGCTTATAACGTTGGTTTCCGCGACAAAAGATCTATTTTTCGTCAAAATTGTACTGAAAATATTTTGTCACCTGTCTGTCCTTGGCCTTTGGCGATTTTTTCCAAGTCTTCATACCAAGAAAGAACTGATGTAAAGATTTCCTTAATAGAACAGATTTTATTTATCCCTTTTCTTCAAAATTCAAATGAAAAATAGATCAAATTCAAGACACGAAAAATCCAACAGATTTGCCCACTTTAAATGTCGCTTTTGCATTCTGAATCTAGAGATTTCATTTCATCCAAAACGTGCCCTCAATGAAATATATTTCCAAAGTTTGCAAGTGGCCGCTGAGGTCCAATTATCCGCAGTTTGATAGTTGCTGAAAACAAGTACCCGAAAACTTCTAACATTTATTATGCCAGAACTCAAAGCAGCAAAAAAAACTAAGCGAACTTGATTCAACAAAGCAACAGAATTCAAAGACGTTTAAGGTACCTGCATTGGTTTTGGAGGAAAACCTATTCAGGACAATTCAGAAATTAATTTAGAAATTCGAAAACTCACAATGGAGTAGAAAAAGGAAAATTGAAGTATCTAAAAAGCGGAAGACTTTTGTGATGAATTTTCTAGATTACATGATACGGTTGGAGTAAATGATTTGAATGATTGGCACACACGCTGCAACACAGAAATATCAAAGTTTGGAAGTATTTGCTGTATATCAGTCATACAAACTTCAATACTATTTGAAAAGGAACACTTAAAAACTTGCCGAACCAAGTTTCATTACATATTACCATAATCAAAGATAACGGGTGATCCGTTGCATATAAAAAATATCACATGCAAGCTAATCATTTCTTGCTCTATGGTGGCAGAGACTTATAAGAAAATCGATTCTTTTCAGACTTTCAGGAGCTTCTGATATTATTCACAATATTCGACGTCGATTGGATCGTTACAAATTATGTTTAAATATGAGTTAAAAGTACTTGTCCGGCCCATCACTTTCCATTAAAATTGTTGATTCAAATAAAAATCAGGGCTTTTCTAGAACTGATGGAGCACAAATATTCATGCAGAGGGAATTTAGAGAGTTATCTTCAAGTAATTTTCCCTCAAGTGCACTAATTTAATAAGAACGGAAACGAATTGTCCTGTACTATACAAGGGATGTTTTTGTGCATCGATAAATAAAAAACATTTTGCACATTAAATATGTTCAAGTTTCCAAAAATAAGTCCCCAGTTTGTATTGTATATTTATCCACAGAAATTTCAGAGTTCGCAGGTATCTGCTGTGGTTCAATGTATCTGCGCAATGAGCTTCGAAGACAGCAATTTCAAATCTATCCATAAATGAGCAACTGAAGACTTTTATAATCAATTTTTTACTTCATATAGATGTTACAGTTAGAGTCAAAATGTAAAATGAATGGCACAGTATTTAAATTGTATAGTTTACAGATTTTTGCAGTATTTTAATGATCCGAATCTACAGCATTATAATGAAAAGTTATCAAAAGTCATGATGTTACATTAAAATGACATAGCGCACATTTCATTCAGCAATTCTGTAAGTTTCTAGGGATGTTGGTAGGCATCATATTTGATCGCATCCAAAACTGAGCAACAGTAGACTTATCGGAATGAATTTTTTTTATAATAATTCCATATTTGTAGTTTGCAAAGTGGAAATACTCAACATACATGTCATTCTATAAGTTTTGTTATCAAAATTTGTGTTTGCATACCGCATTCCTAAGATACGACTTTTCATATCATTAGCAAAAAAAGCAACCAAAGGCTTTCTGGAAAAGTTTCCAAATTTATCACTCGACAGACCTAATGGGAAAAGAATAACTACACACTATACCAAGACCAGATTTTTTTTTTTAAATCTGATTTACAAAATGTGCAATTCAAGATCATGGTTAGAAACCTCTCGAATCATGTTACCACAATCATCATGAAGGAGTAGAAAATCATAGAACACATATTAGGGAACGAATTAATAATAAGAATCGATCCGCTGCAAACTGAGCGGGTGAAAACAAGGATCGGAGAGGGCAGAGCCAAACTGAATATCAAGCAAAATATAGGGATGTTTAAAAATAATGACGACACAAGAAATAAATTAGAAAACATTTATTCAATTAAAGTTTCTAATATCATTCTAACAGTTGCGTGTATTTTTGTTCTATTTATTCGTATATATAACCTATGTACACATGATATATAACCACGTCACTGACAATATATTCGCACTGGACAATATTTCTCGTACTCTGGTTTAATTGAAAGATTATTTCAGTTAACACTTATTTCCAACCGAACGAAATAATGAAATCTTGAAAAGTTTCGTTGACATACATGCATCGCGCATTTTTTATATTCTTTTTCACACACACATCACAGACTACATTTACGCGGCCGCTTTGATACCGGTTTAATATATCACAAATAACAAAATAAATAGTAATATGCACTTCTTTAGATGATGAAAATTATTTTTTTACTGATCCCGCACGCACTTCGTAATGTCGAAACTCTGTTCATACGATCAAAAATTGACACATGGTTTGTACATATTGAAACGGCACTCCCTTTTTAAATAAAGAAAATATGACGTTTGAACTTCGCGCCACGCGAGCTCGTACTCAGCCGCTCGACGCGACTCTCCGTGGCTCGGCGTAAAGGCTATTGCTTAAATAAGAAAAACTCTTTTCTCTCGTAATTACTTTCATTTTATGTTTTAAATGACACAATTAATTTCATTTTGATACGAGGCAAGATTCAATTAAACAAAACAAGTTAAAAAGTCGGTGTCAAAAGCAATTGAGAGCGTCCAGAGAAAACTTGTCCAGAAAACTCCAATAGCGTGCTGGCTCCAACAGAAATGACCAGTCACGAGCGAGCATTTGGTTCCAGGGGAAATAATGATCGAAAATGATCATAATGTATTAATTTAACGTTGATTAAAAGATAAACTTGATCCATTAAACTTTAAAAAGCAGAATACAATTTTTGTTCGTTAAAAGCATTTAATTTCACACAGAAATCATTAAGTTCTCAAAAGCGAGGGAAAACAGCCTCAAGCTTGTCCAATTACGGCGCGAGCGGGATTAGCGACCAATCCATGAATTTAGAGAGCAAAAATCTGGTTGGAGATTATTTTTCAAAGCGAATCAAAGTCCAAGTTATTTTTAGACAGAATTATCATTATTATTTCTTTGTTCAAACGAGTATAAAAGGCCGTGCGGAGCAGCAAGCTCAGCTCATTCTTGAATCAGCTCTCGCTTTAGTACAGAGGTAGTGACTCTGGAAATCAGCTCCAACAAACCAACCAACCCAAATACTCCAAATTTCACGCCAAGAGGGAGGGGACTGAGCGATTCCGTTCAGGCCAAAGATTCGAGGGTGAAATTCCTTTCCGATCACGCCGAGAGGGAGGGGACTGAGCGATTCCGTTCAGGCCAAAGATTCGAGGGTGATAACCTATCCATTCCTTATTGAGAGGGAGGGGACCCTGCGATTCCGTGGGGTCTGAAGATTCTCAATTCGGTTCCTTCTATTCCTATGCTAAAGAGGGAGGGGACGGTGCGACTCCGTACGGTCTGCAGATTCTTGGCATAGGACTATTTTCACAAATTTCCCCTTAAAAATTATTTTGTTGGAAGCAATAGTAATCTATTTCGAAAGCATAAGCTCCACTACTCTCTTTGAAGCGAGGGCTGTTTCCCACAGACGAATCATTCTAAATGTTTGATCAAACTAAAAATTAATTAGATTGTCAAGCAGAGTTTAATCAATCTCAGTTGATTTGCATCGAGCCAGTCCACAAACATCATTTAAAATTATATAGAATCAGAATTAATCAGATTGATTAAATTTGCGAAAGAGGAATTAATTTCTGAGCTCACAGATCAGAACTTATAAAAATTTAACAAAAGAGAGCAGAAATAACTATAATTGGACAAGTTTCTTGACATTAGGGAAAGAAAGCGTAAATTGGACAAGTTTATTGATACTAGGGAAATATTTTCGTTTACCCCCGAGACACCAACGATTTGCATCACATTTTCATTTGTTCAACAAAACTATTCTGAATAAACACGATTATTATATTTTTTAAACACAAATTCTTATTCTTTCGTTCATTTCATGCCTGCTCCTAAAATTTAGTAGCTCGAAAACACGCGTAGCGGGTGACGTCATGAAAGCGTACCGTTACAACGTGGCGCCCAACGTGGGGCAGGCATTGCAAGTGGACGCAAGAATTAGAAAACTCTTTTTTTGAATGAAAATTATTCGAGTCTTTGAAATGGCTGACAAAAATAAAACCGAGGAAATTGTCGCAGATTCTGGAATTCAGAATCCAGAAACTGACGCACAAACGCATGATTTTACAACCACGCTTCCGCCTCCCGGAGCGGGTGATATTTTCAACGAATCAAGGGCAAATTTTGCTGATAATGTTGATTCACACATCAATAAAGAAGATAATCGTTTGGAAGAATTTGGCACTCCGAAATCAGACCGTGGCCGGATTGAGTTTGGGGAGGTAAACAATCAGTTGCTGGTTGGTCTAATGGAAGCGATGCAGGAAGTAAGATCGCAAGTGCAAATAATGGCGAATGAAATCGCCAAAAACAACCAGGCAACAATTGAATTGAGAGCCGAATTTTCGGAGAAATTAACGGTCATGCAGGCAAAAATTGCCAGTGACGTGCATCAAATCTACGATCCGATCAAACGCCACGTAACGGGTCTGACAAGAATCGTCCGAGAGAACGAGGCAAAAAGTGCCGTTGTCGAAGTGAGCGTAGCGCAGATGCAATTGGATGCGAACGCAATCCGGAAACGGGTTGAAAACTTAGAAACGAAGGACAAATTCCACAGTCCTACGATCGAGAGTACGCGAATCGTTCCGAAACCCGAAGTTGAGGAAGAAGAATCGGATGATGGTAAAGATCATCGAGAAATGAAATCTCCTCACCGTGACATCATGCCTCTGAACAACAAGTTCAAAATAAAGGCGCCAACATACGATGGGTCGAAAGACAAACGACCGATCAAATTCGTCAAAGAATTCAGGCGCTACTGTGAGGTGATAAACCCCACCTTTACCGAAATGAAATATCTGCTTGGACAATGCCTGGAAAAAGCAGCCCAGGAATGGTGGGTCCTCGTAGAAGAGGAAATAAATGACTTCGAGGACATAGAAACCAAATTCATAAATCGATTCTGGAGCTATGAGGTGCAAAGGAAGGTCCGCAAGGAGCTCGAATTCGGGAAATATCCCGAGAAAAGCAAAATGACTAAGGTCGAGTATGCCACTCGAACGTTTGGAACGGCTAGGGATTTGATTCCACCGCCATCTGACAAAGACATTGTGGCTTCTTTGTCACAACATTTCACGGAGGAAATAAGGGCCACAATCATAAGCCGAGGTTTCTTAAACCTCGAGCAATTGATCGAATTCCTCGAAAAGCTGGACCAGAGTGGTCCAGTGAACACGGGAATTGAGGAGGAAACACCTCCAAAAGTTCAGGGTCATAAAAATAATAGTGACAAAAATGAGCCAAGGCCTTTCAAAATGCCGCAAAACGGTGGTTACCAGAACCAAAACTGGAAACCCAATGGCCAACCAAATAATAATTGGCAACAAAACAATAGAGGTCAAAATGGAGGATATAATAACTACAATTGGAACAACCAACAAAGTAGAAATTTCAACCAACAGGGCCACCAACAAAATAATAACCAACGACCGAACAATGGGTATTCCAACCAACGGCCGAACGACGGAAACTTCCGCAACAACCAACAAAACTGGGGAAACAATTACAATAATCGGCCTCCTTATAATCCCAACCACCAGCAAGTTCGGAATCAAAATTGGGGTCCACCGAACCCAAACCAGAATAATGGACCTCCGAACAACAATGCTCGGCAACAACAACCGATTCAAGCCATAGAGGCGACAATCGAAACAAAAGTTGAACCTCAGCCAAGCACTTCAAGGGCGGGAAACGCATAAGCGTTGTACCCGTACTCAAAAGAAATCGTCAAAATAAAAATCAAAATAAAAACGTGCGAGGTACAACGAAAATTGAAGTAAAAAATGAATACCAGATGCAAGAGGCAACAAAATGGTACCTCAATGGCGAAAAACGCTTAAATCGTGATAATGAGTTCCCCATTAATACAATCTTCACGGATACCCGTGAATTCTTGTTAGGGGAAGAAATAAATGGGGAAGCAGTCCCGATTATAGAATGCCCAGAGATTTACGCGAAAATCGAGGGGATTCCGGTCACTGCACTCATAGATTCAGGTTCGAAAGTGACTACGATTTCGGAGGAGTTCTATTTGGAGAATAAAGAAGTTCTAAAAAATTGTCCTCTTTTGCCAGTGACAGGAGTTACGGTAAAAGGGGCAATCAAAGGAAAAATGACAAAGATAAAGCATCAGATTATGGCTGTAACAGAGATCGGAAAAATAAAGACTTTCGTAAAATATTTAATAGTGCCTGGTTTAATAAGGGATGTGTTGCTGGGGGTAGATGCCCTTCAACCTTTAAAAAGTTTAATAGACCTGGGAGAGATGTCTCTCCAGGTCAAATACAATGAAGTCATTGAAATAATTCCCGCGGTGGGGAAAATTGAAAAAGAAAAAAGTGTAGAATTCAAAATGGGAGAAAAAGAGAGTAATGTAGTTGTTAAAGAAGAGATAAAGGGTAAAAATGAGAATGAAGTTAAAGAAGAAAATGAAGGAGTAAAAAAAGAAATTAAAAATGAAGAAGTTACTGATGAAGATGAAGTTGAGGAGAATGTCGTTAAAAAAGAAATTACAGAAGAAGTTAAGGGAGAAATTAAAAATGGAGAAAAAGTAAATAAGGAAGTTAAAGGTGATGAAACAATTGTTGAGGGAGAAATAATAGAAAAAGAAATCAAAAAAGAAAAAGAGAGTATGGTTGAAAGGGGAGAAGTTACGTCGGAGATTGAAGAAGTTATTGAAAAAGGGGAAATTAATGAAAAATGGGGATTAAAAGAAAATGATTACAAAGAATTATTGAGAAGTAAAGTTATTAAGCCAGTGCAAAGTTTAAATAAAATTATCATTCAGCCAGTACATAATCTGATGTACAATCGAGAAAATAATGAAGAAGTCACAATAGAGGAAATAAACGAAATCGTAGATCACACAGAACTCTCCGAAAAAGAAAAAGAAATCCATAGGCAGGTTTTATGGAATAGAAGGAACGTTTTTCGAAAAAGTACAGGTAGAATCTCGGTTTACGAACACGAGCTAAATATTACGACGGATAAACCGATCGTTGCTCACGCTTACGAGGTTCCATTAATGCATCGAGAGAAGGTAGATAAGGAAATTGAGAAATTGTTAGATTATGGGATTATTCAAAGATCTAGTAGTCCGTGGATAAATCCAATCATTCCAGTCATAAAGAAGGATGGATCTGTTAGATTATGCCTAGATGCGAGGAAATTAAATCTGGTCATGGAGGAGGATCATGAATCCGTCCCAAATATCGAAGAAGTGTTTCAAAAATGTCATACAGCAAAAGTCATGACAACGCTCGATCTAACGAATAGTTTTTGGCAAATTCCTCTGCATCCAAATTCAATGAAGTACACAGCCTTTAGATATCGTGGAAAAGTGTACGAATTTACTGTCACTCCATTTGGATTAAAAACGAGTACTGCATCATTGTTAAGAGCTTTAGATATTATTTTACATGGTCTAGGCGACCATGTGATTAATTTTGTAGACGATCTATTGTGCATCTCAACAAGCTTCGAAGAGCATATGCAACAATTAGATGAACTTTTAGACCGATTAGAAAAACACGGTATGACAATCAAACTAAAAAAGGCCAGATTTTTCAGGAAAGAAGTAGAATTCTTAGGCCATATTTTAACAACTGAAGGTATTAAACCCCAGCCTGAAAAGATACAGGCAATACACGATTTTCCTGCGCCGCGAAACTTAAAACAGCTTAGAGGTTTCCTTGGTTTGATTAATTATTATACTAAGTTCACAAAAGAACATGCAAAAGAAACGATTCCTCTTTTGAAGTTATTACGCAAAGAAACAAAATGGGATTGGGATAAAGAAAAACAAATAGCATTTCAGAGAATAAAAAATTTATTTGTCGAAAACGTGCTTTTAAAACATCCTGATCCAACGAAAGAGTACATATTGCAAACAGATGCAAGCAATTATGCATTGGGGGGCACTTTAGCTCAACGCGACGATAACGGAGATTTAGGGGTCGTAATGTTTGCAAGTAGGACGCTAAAAGGGCCAGAATTAGCATACACGACTACTGAAAAAGAATTACTGGCAATTGTGTGGTCGCTAAAAAAATTGAGAACTTATTTGTTAGGATCAAAAATCAGAGTCGTAACAGATCACCAAGCAATCACTTTTTTGAAAAATAGTCAGCTGTTAAGCGAACGTTTGACTAGATGGATACTAGCAATTCAGGATTACGATATCCAATTTGAATACTGTCCCGGTACGAGAAATGTTGTAGCCGACGTCCTAAGTCGTTTAAATCCTCCGGATACGGGGGGCAGAAAAGGAAGAGAACTCGTCATAAATACGATGCTAGCAACAAAACCATCTAGAGAATTAGAAAACATGATGAAAAACATAGGAGATTGGCAAATGAGGGACGAAAAAATTCAGGAAATCAGAGAGAGGATTGAAAATCAACAAGACGATAAATTTCAGTTGAGAAATAATATTTTATTGAAAACGAATTCGAGTAAAGTGGTGCTGCCGCGCGAAATCTTCCAACGTCTAGTATCTGAAACACACGAAATGTACGGTCACATAGGGGCAAAGAAAGTTTGGAAAATTATAAATGAGGATTTTACTTACCCAAGAATGTATCGCGCTGTTAGACAAATTCTCGCATCATGCGATTCGTGCCAAAGAAACAAGGTTCCGAATCAGCATTCATATGCGGCACAGCAAAACATCATTCCGGAAGGACCCGGAGATATCGTTTCAATCGATTTTTTTGGTCCTTTGCCGGCCTCACAAGGCGGAATGAAACACATCCTCGTCACGATCGATGTCTTTTCAAAATTTGTAGCTCTCTATCCATTGAAAGCTGCAACAGCGCCAGCTACAATTAATAAAATGTTCAATTATTACATTCCGGAAAATGGAAAACCCAGAAAATTACAATTCGATCACGGAACACAGTTCACGTCGCGATTATGGCTACAAAAATTAGCTAGTGAAGGAATACAGCCAGTTTTCTCGTCAATTAGACATCCTCAAGGAAATGTAGTAGAAAGGGTAAACCGAGAGATAGGTAGATTTTTTAGAACATTCCTAACTGACAAGCACACTGATTGGCTAAAATGGGTCAAGGTAATTGAAGATTGTATTAATGAAACTCATCACGATACTACGGAAATGACGCCAATTGAGATACAAAAAAATATAAAACCTCAAAGAATCTGGAAAAATTGGATTCAAATCGATAAAGAAGAAAATGAACAAGAGGATGAAATTGAAGAAAAATTAATGCTGGCGCGAGAAAGGATTGCAAGAAAGGGAAGAAAAAGAGCTGAAAAGTTCGATCAAAGACATAAATTAATAGAATTTCAAGTTGGAGATCTTGTGTTAGCAAAAGCATGCAACGTGAGTGATCCAATGAACAAAAAGATGGCAAAGTTCTTTTCTATTTACGAAGGACCGTATAGAATCAAAAAACAAATAGCAGCTGCTACTTACATTCTCGAAAACACGAACACCGATGTGGAGAGGGGAATGTACCACGCTGCCAACCTGAAAAAATACAAAAGTTAAATAAACAAACAATAAATTCCTGATTTTCATTTATTACTTACCGGCTGGACGAATTCCTGGAGGAACCTGTAAAAAGAAAGGACAAAAGAAAGTTTTTATTTTATGTGTACAAAGAAACAAGAATTATGCATACTTACCAAGAGGGATACGTCGCCCAGCTAACCTGAAAAGAAAAATAAATAAATGGATAAATAAACAATAAACAAATTTATGATTTTCATTTAATACTTACCCGCAGGGGATACAATCCAAAGGGAACCTGAAAAAAAAAAGGAAAACAAAGAAATTATATTTTTAGTTATCCTCTAAATTGGAGATAAGAATCATGCGTACTTACCTAGAAGAATGTCTCACACGGTGACCCTGAAAAATAAAAATTAAACAAATAATAAAAAAGACTATCAATTTGAGTTAATACTTACCGTTGGGGAACGAATTCCTGACGAAAACCTGAAAAGAGAAAAAGAAAAAAATTGTTATTATGATTTAAACAACTAAAAGATAAAAAAATTTATGTTTACTTACCAGAATGGTTACTCCACACACGACGAGGACCAACAATTTTATGGAAAACCTGAAAAACATGAAAAAAATCAATAAAATCGAAAACAAAATAAAAATTTAAATCACTACCTATAACTACCATAACTCGAGTAAACATAAACGGGAGAGTAACAATAAAAAGGAGAGGAATGGAAACTGGACAAGAAAGAGCAGCAAACTTCGTGGCACTCGAAAAAAAGGGCCGCGCCGGCTGACTTCACCCGTGTAGAAAAGGGCGGTGCAGCAGACAGAGAACGGGGAATCCGGTGATCTTGAACAAAAATTGAATCACCGAACAAGGATCCGGCAATAATGAACAAAAATTAAATCCCCGAGTCCGACGAACGAAGAAAGGACGCAGCTAAGAAGGGTAAACGAAGTCCATAAAAAGAAGGATCAAGGCATAAAAAAGGTATGAAAAGAGAATAAATAAATTAAAGACAAAGAATACATCAAAATGTGTTCTCAAAATAGAGATGAGGGACGTCTCCACACAAACCAAGGTAATGGTCAAGAGGATGAACTTCAGCCAACAAACGGGTGAAAATGGAGGTTGGGATGGCGAGCTCACAACAACCGAAGTGCAAGAAGTAGAAACAGCGCCGAATAAAGAGAAAGGACAGAACCAACGGGAGGAGAAACATAGAGGACAAGTCAAGAGAAAAGAAAAAAAGAAAAACCAAAATTCGGACACACAGACCCCACCACAAAAAAATAAATCGGTGCAAGTTTTTGCCTGGACGCTGAGTAAAGTGGATATACCGGAGACGGAAAAGTCTAGTCGACAAAGAACACTGGGATTCATAGCGGCACAACGACAAGTAGCCGATGTATCAAAAGAAATGACGGTACCGATTATGATCTCACCAGTATGCGATCGAACCACTCCGACGTCGATCTCAAGCAGCGAACAAAGAAGTCAGAGGAGGGAGTTAGAAGCCAAAAAGAGGGAACAGTACAAAAAAGAAATGGATGAAACGGAAAAAATGAGGAGAGAAGGACAGGAATGGACCCAATGGCGGGTTGGAGAGTTTAAATGGAAGGAGGATGAAAACGATGCCAAAACAAAACAAGAACGAGAAATAAATGAGGTCAAAGGAAGGGGGTTAAAGAAAATGGAAGGAAAAGGAGATTTGGGTGTGCGTGACAAAATCAAAAAAAAAAAAAAAAAGAGGAACATCCGGAGAAGGAAGAAACGGGTGAGGCAGTGAAGGGAATAAAACAAAAGTCTAACGTAGAAGGGTGCAAGGAGAACAACAAAAAGAAAATGAAAGTGGAAAGAGAAACGAAAGTCGCCAAAATATGCCTAGATCAACACTGTGAAACGTTGAAGGACAAGAGATGGGTAAATGATGAGGTGATAAACATTTATTTCACGCTAATTGCTGAAAGGAGCAAAAAAACAAACAGAAATATTCACTGTATGAACTCCTTTTTCTATGCTCGCCTCCGATCAGGAGGACACCCTTCTGTCAAACGATGGACGAAGAAAATAAACCTTTTCTCATACGATCTAATCCTCGTACCTCTGCATTTTGGAAATCACTGGTGCATGGCATCTATTGGCTTAAATGAAAAATGTATCAGCTTCTACGACAGTCTACACGGAGGAGACAAAGGCTGCCTAACGACGCTCTTCCAA
The DNA here is from genome assembly GCF_019457755.1 of Venturia canescens. NCBI lineage: Eukaryota > Metazoa > Arthropoda > Insecta > Hymenoptera > Ichneumonidae > Venturia > Venturia canescens. The sequence continues at coordinate 19,927,123 of NC_057426.1, forward strand.
TACCTGATCGACGAAGCAAAGCACACGGGACAGACAAATTTTCTTCCTGATAAATGGATTTTGAAAATAAACAAGGACATTCCCCGACAGATGAACGATTACGACTGTGGGGTGTTTGTTTGTCTATTTGCCAAATATGCAGCGGAAAATCGGAAATTCGACTTCAGTCAAGATGACATAAGCGATGAACGAAAGCAAATCGCGGAGGAAATAAAAAACGGGCAATTGAGCAACTAATCAAAAAAAAAAAAAAAAAAAAAAAAAGGGGAGTGAAAAACTGTGATATTATTTTTGGAAAACATTAAGAGACATATTAGATATATTTTTTTTTTGAAAATTGGTGACAAAAAGACGAATTAGTCTTTTGAAACAAGAAGACCATTTTATTATTTCCTAAGAACTATGACTGATTAACAGATAAAAATTTTGTTATTAAATGAAAGGAAGTTTTTTTTTTTTTTACGAAACGATTTATGTTAACAACGGCAGCGACTATCATGTAAACAGTCTGCTAAAAGGGCTATCCGTAATCTCTTTAGTCAAAGACAATTATCCAATAAATATATTTTTTCTTACCTGACAAATCCTTGGTGTTTGCGTGTTATTCTCCATGCCCTAAAAACAAAAAGCGTGTATTTAAAAAATTATTATCAATAATGATCTACTAGATATGAGGACGAAAAATACTACTTACCTGCGAGATGTCCAATGTCCGTAGAACCTGGAAAGCAGAAAAATAACAATTAAAAACATCGAAAAGAATATTTTTTTTACGAAAATAGAATCATTTACTTACCCAAGAATTTTGTCTCGTGCCTGGAACCAAGAAATCTGAAAAAGAAAAAGAAATTGATTAGAAAAACCCGAAAAATCATACTTACCTGAAATTTAGAAATAAGAATAGGACTTACCTGGAACTCTCGCCTCTGCAGACCTGAAAGAAAAATAAAAAGAAAATTAATAGACAGAAAATAAAATAAAATGCTTGAAAGATTCTTACTTACCGATGAAGCTTGCCTCGTAGAACCTAGAATCTGAAAAATGAAAAAACAAAAAGATTTAGAATAAAGAGAAAATTGAGAAATAGCAAATTTAGAATCATCCCCACCCCAAAAGTCATCGGAGAACATCATTAGAGAGGGCGCCACGGGACGAGAAGTGGGGGAACATCGAGGCGTATAAATCGAGCTTCCTCGGGTCGAGAATCACCATTCCACACCGAGACGAGCTACCGTCAACATCGATCCAGAGACCCACCGCCATCTTACAAATCAAAATGAGTCAACACATGATCCCGGGAGTTCCCAATCCAACTTCGTGGCCATCAACCTGGGAAGGCAACCTTGAGGTCATAATATTGGACTTCATGAACCCTACAAATTTGACTTTCACCACTCCGGCGAAAAATCTGGAATTAAAAGATTTTGAAGAGGAGTTGGGTGATTTCATAGCTCACCAACGACCGAGCCCACTTGTAAACGTCGAAACAGGCAAATTATACGCCTTAATGAATAAAAATATCGCATATCGAGCAAAAGTCCTTGAAATCGACGAGGACGAGGCCACAGTCAGATTAATCGACAGAGGGGTGAAATTAATGACTCCTGTCGACGATTTAAGGCGCATTCCGCACGAATTTGCGTGCGCGCCGTGCTTTTCAACCAAAGCGTTTATATCTGACGTCAAACCATACATCGGAGAGCAATGGGAGGAGACCCTATGCATACATTATCGGGACAAGCTGGTCGAGAAAACGGCATACATTTCCATTATTGGCGAACATCGAACAATTGGGGGCTTTGAAATCGAGCTCTACATCAGCTCCTACAGAGTCAAATTGAGTGAAAGTCTCGTCCGAAACCTTTTTGCAAAACGAGGTGTCTACGGACTCAGTTTGAGAGACGACATTCCATGGGCATCTATTCGACAAATACAACAACTTTTCGATCAACAAAATGGCGAAGTGGATCAAGGATTCGATGATGAACTAGCCCACCAAAGGCTGCTCGAACACTTGGAACATCTTGACGCCGAAGAAGAATTCCGACAAATGATGGAAGACGAGCCTGAGGGATAAAAGCCATCTAAACATCCAGACGACGCGCCCTTGCCCCGTCCTCCAATTTAGAACAAAAAGTCATTTCGCTATTCTCAATTCTTTTTGTCCTGGGGGGCGTTGAAACGGCACTCCCTTTTTAAATAAAGAAAATATGACGTTTGAACTTCGCGCCACGCGAGCTCGTACTCAGCCGCTCGACGCGACTCTCCGTGGCTCGGCGTAAAGGCTATTGCTTAAATAAGAAAAACTCTTTTCTCTCGTAATTACTTTCATTTTATGTTTTAAATGACACAATTAATTTCATTTTGATACGAGGCAAGATTCAATTAAACAAAACAAGTTAAAAAGTCGGTGTCAAAAGCAATTGAGAGCGTCCAGAGAAAACTTGTCCAGAAAACTCCAATAGCGTGCTGGCTCCAACAGAAATGACCAGTCACGAGCGAGCATTTGGTTCCAGGGGAAATAATGATCGAAAATGATCATAATGTATTAATTTAACGTTGATTAAAAGATAAACTTGATCCATTAAACTTTAAAAAGCAGAATACAATTTTTGTTCGTTAAAAGCATTTAATTTCACACAGAAATCATTAAGTTCTCAAAAGCGAGGGAAAACAGCCTCAAGCTTGTCCAATTACGGCGCGAGCGGGATTAGCGACCAATCCATGAATTTAGAGAGCAAAAATCTGGTTGGAGATTATTTTTCAAAGCGAATCAAAGTCCAAGTTATTTTTAGACAGAATTATCATTATTATTTCTTTGTTCAAACGAGTATAAAAGGCCGTGCGGAGCAGCAAGCTCAGCTCATTCTTGAATCAGCTCTCGCTTTAGTACAGAGGTAGTGACTCTGGAAATCAGCTCCAACAAACCAACCAACCCAAATACTCCAAATTTCACGCCAAGAGGGAGGGGACTGAGCGATTCCGTTCAGGCCAAAGATTCGAGGGTGAAATTCCTTTCCGATCACGCCGAGAGGGAGGGGACTGAGCGATTCCGTTCAGGCCAAAGATTCGAGGGTGATAACCTATCCATTCCTTATTGAGAGGGAGGGGACCCTGCGATTCCGTGGGGTCTGAAGATTCTCAATTCGGTTCCTTCTATTCCTATGCTAAAGAGGGAGGGGACGGTGCGACTCCGTACGGTCTGCAGATTCTTGGCATAGGACTATTTTCACAAATTTCCCCTTAAAAATTATTTTGTTGGAAGCAATAGTAATCTATTTCGAAAGCATAAGCTCCACTACTCTCTTTGAAGCGAGGGCTGTTTCCCACAGACGAATCATTCTAAATGTTTGATCAAACTAAAAATTAATTAGATTGTCAAGCAGAGTTTAATCAATCTCAGTTGATTTGCATCGAGCCAGTCCACAAACATCATTTAAAATTATATAGAATCAGAATTAATCAGATTGATTAAATTTGCGAAAGAGGAATTAATTTCTGAGCTCACAGATCAGAACTTATAAAAATTTAACAAAAGAGAGCAGAAATAACTATAATTGGACAAGTTTCTTGACATTAGGGAAAGAAAGCGTAAATTGGACAAGTTTATTGATACTAGGGAAATATTTTCGTTTACCCCCGAGACACCAACGATTTGCATCACATTTTCATTTGTTCAACAAAACTATTCTGAATAAACACGATTATTATATTTTTTAAACACAAATTCTTATTCTTTCGTTCATTTCATGCCTGCTCCTAAAATTTAGTAGCTCGAAAACACGCGTAGCGGGTGACGTCATAAGAGCGTACCGTTACAATATATATATGTATATCGGTCGAATTTATGACTGCTGTTACCAGCTGTGCTGCGCCGTGTGCTACGTTCTGAAGTTGACGTCAGATTTCCAATCATCAACAACTAATTTCAACAACCAATCACAACGTCTAAAAATGGATGTCGTCAGATCCAACGAATCAGAAACTCGAGAGCATCAAAGTGCCTTTGATGGTGTTTATAAATACAGACGCATAAATTCTTGAATGTGTTGGTAACTTTTGCATAATCTTGAGCCCGTGCAAAGTTTTTTCTCAGCAATTACAACACCGATCATGCTGATTTAGGGCGGAATCGAAAGAGAATTACTCAATTGGCTTAAACTTCAATTTTCAAGTTGCTAAATGACTCCTGAGATTCGTAATTCAATAAAATCACATGCCAATTTTACCCCCACCACCGCGAATCGTTTTATTCAGAGAAAGTATAGACTCGCCGAGAGCCTCGGGCCAGCAGACGACAGGGCTGTCAATGTACTTGTCCCGAGACTCTACCGAGTCTCTTGATACATGTCTCCGCAGAAAATCGACATTCTGCCATGATTTTCAGTTCCAAATAGGCAGAAGAAACTGAAGAAACAGGGAAAAATTTCTCATTGCAATCGAGAGACGCCAAGGCAACGTGTTTTCACTTCCAATTTCGTGAAATAACGAGTTTTTATCATGATATTGGATGTTATAAGCAGAAATTCATATCTCCGCTAAAAGTCGGGATTCTCCCATTATTTTCAATTTCAAAAAGGCAAAAGGAACTCAAGAAACGGGAAAAAAAACCTCACGACCCTAGAGAGAAACCAAGGCAACGTTTTTTCACTTCCAATTTCGTGAAATAACGAGTTTGTATCATGAAATTGTATGTTATAAGGCGAAATTCATGTCTCCGCTGAAAATCGACCTTCCACCATGATCTTCAGTTCCAAATAGGCAAAAGAAACTGAAGAAACAGGGAAAAATTTCTCATTGCAATCGAGAGACGCCAAGGCAACGTGTTTTCACTTTCAATTTCGTGAAATAACGAGTTTTTATCATGATATTGTATGTTATAAGGCGAAATTCATGTCTCCACTAAAAATCGACCTTCCACCATGATCTTCAGTTCCAAATAGGCAACAGAAACTGAAGAAACAGGGGGAGATTTCTCAATGTCCTCGAGAGACGCCAAGGCAACGTATTTTCACTTCCAATTTCGTGAAAAAACCAATTTTTATTATGAAATTGAATGTTATAAGGTGAAATTCATGTCTCCGCTGAAAATCGACATTCTGCCATGATTTTCAGTTCCAAATAGGCAAAAGAAACTGAAGAAACAGGGAAAAATTTCTCATTGCAATCGAGAGACGCCAAGGCAACGTCTTTTCACTTCCAATTTCGTGAAAAAACCAATTTTTATTATTAAATTGAATGTTATAAGGTGAAATTCATGTCTCCGCTGAAAATCGACATTCTGACATGATTTTCTATTTCAAATAGACAAAAGGAACTCAAGAAACGGGAAAAAAACCTCACGACCCTGGAGAGAAACCAAGGCAACGTTTTTTCACTTCCAATTTCGTGAAAAAACGAGTTTTTATCATGAAATTGTATGTTATAAGGCGAAATTCACGTCTCCGCTGAAAATGGGCCTTCCACCATGATCTTCAGTTCCAATTAGGCAAAAAAAACTGTAGAAACAGGGAAAAATTTCTCATTGCAATCGAGAGACGCCAAGGCAACGTGTTTTCACTTACAATTTCGTGAAATAACGAGTTTTTATCATGATATTGGATGTTATAAGCAGAAATTCATATCTCCGCTAAAAGTCGGGATTCTCCCATGATTTTCCATTTTAAGAAGGCAAAAGAAACTCAAGAAACGGGAAAAAAAACCTCACGACCCTAGAGAGAAACCAAGGCAACGTTTTTTCACTTCTAATTTCGTGAAAAAACGAGTTTTTATCATGAAATTGTATGTTATAAGGCGAAACTCATGTCTCCGCTAAAAATCGACCTTCCACCATGATCTTCAGTTCCAATTAGGCAAAAGAAACTGTAGAAACAGGGAAAAATTTCTCATTGCAATCGAGAGACGCCAAGGCAACGTGTTTTCACTTACAATTTTGTGAAATAACGAGTTTTTATCATGATATTGGACGTTATAAGCAGAAATGCGTATCTTCGCTAAAAGTCTGGATTCTCCCATGATTTTCAATTTCAAATAGGCAAAAGGAACTCAAGAAACGGGAAAAAAACCTCACGACCCTGGAGAGAAACCAAGGCAACGTTTTGTCACTTCCAATTTCGTGAAAAAACGAGTTTTTATCATGAAATTGTATGTTATAAGGCGAAATTCATGTCTCCGCTGAAAGTCGACCTTCCACCATGATCTTCAGTTCCAAATAGGCAACAGAAACTGAAGAAACAGGGGGAGATTTCTCATTGTCCTCGAGAGACGCCAAGGCAACGTATTTTCACTTCCAATTTCGTGAAAAAACCAATTTTTATTATGAAATTGAATGTTATAAGGTGAAATTCATGTCTCCGCTGAAAATCGACATTCTGCCATGATTTTCAGTTCCAAATAGGCAAAAGAAACTGAAGAAACAGGGAAAAATTTCTCATTGCAATCGAGAGACGCCAAGGCAACGTCTTTTCACTTCCAATTTCGTGAAAAAACCAATTTTTATTATTAAATTGAATGTTATAAGGTGAAATTCATGTCTCCGCTGAAAATCGACATTCTGACATGATTTTCTATTTCAAATAGACAAAAGGAACTCAAGAAACGGGAAAAAAATCCTCACGATTCTGCAGAGAAGCCAAGACAACGTTTTTTCACTTCCAATTTCGTGAAAAAACGAGTATTTGTCATGATATCGGATGTTATAAGCAGAAATTCATAAAGTTGGGATTCTCCCATGATTTTCAATTTCAAATAGGCAAAAGGAACTCAAGAAACGGGAAAAAAACCTCACGACCTTAGAGAGAAACCAAGGCAACGTTTTTTCACTTCTAATTTCGTGAAAAAACGAGTTTTTATCATGAAATTGTATGTTATAAGGCGAAATTCATGTCTCCGCTGAAAATCGACCTTCCACCATGATCTTCAGTTCCAAATAGGCAAAAGAAACGGAAGAAACAGGGAAAAATTTCTCATTGCAATCGAGAGACGCCAAGGCAACGTGTTTTCACTTTCAATTTCGTGAAATAACGAGTTTTTATCATGATATTGAATGTTGTAAGCAAAAACTCATATTTCTGCTGAAAATCGAGATTTTCCCATGACTTTCAATTTCAACTAGGCAAAAGGAACTCAAGAAATGGGAAAAAAATCCTCACGACTCTGGAGAGAAGCCAAGACGACGTTTTTTCACTTCCAATTTCGTGAAAAAACGAGTATTTGTCATGATATCGGATGTTATAAGCAGAAATTCATAAAGTTGGGATTCTCCCATGATTTTCAATTTCAAATAGGCAAAAGGAACTCAAGAAACGGGAAAAAAACCTGACGACCTTAGAGAGAAACCAAGGCAACGTCTTTTCACTTCCAATTTCGTGAAAAAACCAATTTTTATTATTAAATTGAATGTTATAAGGTGAAATTTATGTCTCCGCTGAAAATCGACATTGTGCCATGATTTTCAATTTCAAATAGGCAAAAGGAACTCAAGAAACGGGGAAAAAAACCTCACGACCTTAGAGAGAAACCAAGGCAACGTTTTTTCACTTCCAATTTCGTGAAATAACGAGTTTTTATCATGAAATTGTATGTTATAAGGCGAAATTCATGTCTCCGCTGAAAATCGACCTTCCACCATGATCTTCAGTTCCAAATAGGCAACAGAAACTGAAGAAACAGAGGGAGATTTCTCATTGTCCTCGAGAGACGCCAAGGCAACGTTTTTTCACTTCCAATTTCGTGAAAAAACCAATTTTTATTATGAAATTGAATGTTATAAGGTGAAATTCATGTCTCCGCTGAAAATCGACATTCTGACATGATTTTCTATTTCAAATAGGCGAAAAGTACTCAAGAAACGGGAAAAAAATCCTCACGACTCTGCAGAGAAGCCAAGACAACGTTTTTTCACTTCCAATTTCGTGAAAAAACGAGTATTTGTCATGATATCGGATGTTATAAGCAGAAATTCATAAAGTTGGGATTCTCCCATGATTTTCAATTACAAATAGGCAAAAGGAACTCAAGAAACGGGAAAAAAACCTCACGACCCTGGAGAGAAACCAAGGCAACGTTTTTTCACTTCCAATTTCGTGAAAAAACGAGTTTTTATCATGAAATTGTATGTTATAAGGCGAAATTCATGTCTCCGCTGAAAATGGACCTTCCACCATGATCTTCAGTTCCAATTAGGCAAAAGAAACTGTAGAAACAGGGAAAAATTTCTCATTGCAATCGAGAGACGCCAAGGCAACGTGTTTTCACTTACAATTTCGTGAAATAACGAGTTTTTATCATGATATTGGATGTTATAAGCAGAAATTCATATCTCCGCTAAAAGTCGGGATTCTCCCATGATTTTCCATTTTAAAAAGGCAAAAGAAACTCAAGAAACGGGAAAAAAAACCTCACGACTCTGGAGAGAAGCCAAGACGACGTTTTTTCACTTCCAATTTCGTGAAAAAACGAGTTTTTATCATGAAATTGTATGTTATAAGGCGAAATTCATGTCTCCGTTAAAAATCGACCTTCCACCATGATCTTTAGTTCCAAATAGACAAAAGAAACTGAAGAAACAGGGAGAAATTTCTCACTGCCCTCGAGAGACGCTAAGGCAACGTGTTTTCACTTCCAATTTCGTGAAATACCGAGTTTTTATCATTATATTGGATGTTATAAGGTGAAATACATGACTCCGCTGAAAATCGACCATCCACCATGATCTTCAGTTCCAAATGGGCAAAAGAAACTGAAGAAACAGGGAAAAATTTCTCATTGCAATCGAGAGACGCCAAGGCAACGTGTTTTCACTTTCAATTTCGTAAAATAACGAGTTTTTATCATGATATTGAATGTTGTAAGCAAAAACTCATATTTCTGCTGAAAATCGAGATTTTCCTATGACTTTCAATTTCAACTAGGCAAAAGGAACTCAAGAAATGGGATAAAAATCCTCACGACTCTGGCGAGAAGCCAAGGCAACGTTTTTTCACTTCCAATTTCGTGAAAAAACGAGTTTTTATCATGAAATTGTATGTTATAAGGCGAAATTCATGTCTCCGCTGAAAATCGACATTCTGCCATGATTTTCAGTTCCAAATAGGCAAAAAAAACTGAAGAAACAGGGAAAAATTTCTCATTGCAATCGAGAGACGCCAAGGCAACGTGTTTTCTCTTACAATTTCGTGAAATAACGAGTTTTTATCATGATATTGGATGTTATAAGCAGAAATTCGTATCTCCGCTAAAAGTCTTTATTCTCCCATGATTTTCAATTTCAAATAGGCAAAAGGAACTCAAGAAACGGGAAAAAAACCTCACGACCTTAGAGAGAAACCAAGGCAACGTTTTTTCACTTCTAATTTCGTGAAAAAACGAGTTTTTATCATGAAATTGTATGTTATAAGGCGAAATTCATGTCTCCGCTGAAAATCGACCTTCCACCATGATCTTCAGTTCCAAATAGGCAAAAGAAACTGAAGTAACAGGGAAAAATTTCTCATTGCAATCGAGAGACGCCAAGGCAACGTGTTTTCACTTTCAATTTCGTGAAATAACGAGTTTTTATCATGATATTGGATGTTATAAGGTGAAATACATGTCTCCGCTGAAAATCGACCATCCACCATGATCTTCAGTTCCAAATAGGCAAAAGAAACTGAAGAAACAGGGAGAAATTTCTCACTGCCCTCGAGAGACGCTAAGGCAACGTGTTTTCACTTCCAATTTCGTGAAATAACGAGTTTTTATCATGATATTGAATGTTGTAAGCAAAAACTCATATTTCTGCTGAAAATCGAGATTTTCCCATGACTTTCAATTTCAACTAGGCAAAAGGGACTCAAGAAATGGGAAAAAAATCCTCACGACTCTGGAGAGAAGCCAAGACGACGTTTTTTCACTTCCAATTTCGTGAAAAAACGAGTTTTTATCATGAAATTGTATGTTATAAGGCGAAATTCATGTCTCCGCTGAAAATCGACATTCCACCATGATCTTCAGTTCCAAATAGGCAAAAGAAACTGAAGAAACAGGGAAAAATTTCTCATTGCAATCGAGAGACGCCAAGGCAACGTGTTTTCACTTTCAATTTCGTGAAATAACGAGTTTTTATCATGATATTGAATGTTGTAAGCAAAAACTCATATTTCTGCTGAAAATCGAGATTTTCCCATGACTTTCAATTTCAACTAGGCAAAAGGAACTCAAGAAATGGGAAAAAAATCCTCACGACTCTGGAGAGAAGCCAAGACGACGTTTTTTCACTTCCAATTTCGTGAAAAAACGAGTTTTTATCATGAAATTGTATGTTATAAGGCGAAATTCATGTCTCCGCTAAAAATCGACCTACCACCATGATCTTCAGTTCCAAATAGGCAAAAGAAACTGAAGAAACAGGGGGAGATTTCTCATTGTCCTCGAGAGACGCCAAGGCAACGTTTTTTCACTTCCAATTTCGTGAAAAAACCAATTTTTATTATGAAATTGAATGTTATAAGGTGAAATTCATGTCTCCGCTGGAAATCGACATTCTGCCATGATTTTCAGTTCCAAATAGGCAAAAGAAACTGAAGAAACAGGGTAAAATTTCTCATTGCAATCGAGAGACGCCAAGGCAACGTCTTTTCACTTCCAATTTCGTGAAAAAAACAATTTTTATTATTAAATTGAATGTTATAAGGTGAAATTCATGTCTCCGCTGAAAATCGACATTCTGACATGATTTTCTATTTCAAATAGGCAAAAGAAACTCAAGAAACGGGAAAAAAATCCTCACGACTCTGCAGAGAAGCCAAGACAACGTTTATTCACTTCCAATTTCGTGAAAAAACGAGTATTTGTCATGATATCGGATGTTATAAGCAGAAATTCATAAAGTTGGTATTCTCCCATGATTTTCAATTTCAAATAGGCAAAAGGAACTCAAGAAACGGGAAAAAAACCTGACGACCTTAGAGAGAAACCAAGGCAACGTCTTTTCACTTCCAATTTCGTGAAATAACCAATTTTTATTATTAAATTGAATGTTATAAGGTGAAATTCATGTCTCCGCTGAAAATCGACATTCTGCCATGATTTTCAATTTCAAATAGGCAAAAGGAACTCAAGAAACGGGGAAAAAAACCTCACGAACTTAGAGAGAAACCAAGGCAACGTTTTTTCACTTCTAATTTCGTGAAAAAACGAGTTTTTATCATGAAATTGTATGTTATAAGGCGAAATTCATGTCTCCGCTGAAAATCGACCTTCCACTATGATCTTCAGTTCCAAATAGGCAAAAGAAACTGAAGAAACAGGGAAAAATTTCTCATTGCAATCGAGAGACGCCAAGGCAACGTGTTTTCACTTCCAATTTCGTGAAAAAACCAATTTTTATTATTAAATTGAATGTTATAAGGTGAAATTCACGTCTCCGCTGAAAATCGACATTGTGCAATGATTTTCAATTTCAAATAGGCAAAAGGAACTCAAGAAACGGGGAAAAAAACCTCACGACCTTAGAGAGAAACCAAGGTAACGTTTTTTCACTTCCAATTTCGTGAAATAACGAGTTTTTATCATGAAATTGTATGTTATAAGGCGAAATTCATGTCTCCGCTGAAAATCGACCTTCCACCATGATCTTCAGTTCCAAATAGGCAAAAGAAACTGAAGAAACAGGGGGAGATTTCTCATTGTCCTCGAGAGACGCCAAGGCAACGTTTTTTCACTTCCAATTTCGTGAAAAAACCAAGTTTTATTATGAAATTGAATGTTATAAGGTGAAATTCATGTCTCCGCTGAAAATCGACATTCTGCCATGATTTTCAGTTCCAAATAGGCAAAAGAAACTGAAGAAACAGGGAAAAATTTCTCATTGCAATCGAGAGACGCCAAGGCAACGTCTTTTCACTTCCAATTTCGTGAAAAAACCAATTTTTATTATTAAATTGAATGTTATAAGGTAAAATACATGTCTCCGCTGAAAATCGACATTCTGCCATGATTTTCAGTTCCAAATAGGAAGAAGAAACTGAAGAAACAGGGAAAAAGTTCTCATTGCAATCGAGAGACGCCAAGGCAACGTCTTTTCACTTCCAATTTCGTGAAAAAACCAATTTTTATTATTAAATTGAATGTTATAAGTTGAAATTCATGTCTCCGCTGAAAATCGACATTCTGCCATGATTTTCAATTTCAAATAGGAAAAAGGAACTCAAGAAACGGGAAAAAAACCTCACGACCCCGGAGAGAAGGCAAGACGACGTTTTTTCACTTCCAATTTCGTGAAAAAACGAGTATTTGTCATGATATCGGATGTTATAAGCAGAAATTCATAAAGTTGGGATTCTCCCATGATTTTCAATTTCAAATAGGCAAAAGGAACTCAAGAAACGGGAAAAAAACCTGACGACCTTAGAGAGAAACAAAGGCAACGTCTTTTCACTTCCAATTTCGTGAAATAACCAATTTTTATTATTAAATTGAATGTTATAAGGTGAAATTCATGTCTCCGCTGAAAACCGACATTCTGCCATGATTTTCTATTTCAAATAGGCAAAAGGAACTCAAGAAACGGGGAAAAAAACCTCACGACCTTAGAGAGAAACCAAGGCAACGTTTTTTCACTTCTAATTTCGTGAAAAAACGAGTTTTTATCATGACATTGTATGTTATAAGGCGAAATTCATGTCTCCGCTGAAAATCGACCTTCCACCATGATCTTGAGTTCCAAATAGGCAAAAGAAACTGAAGAAACAGGGAAAAATTTCTCATTGCAATCGAGAGACGCCAAGGCAACGTGTTTTCACTTTCAATTTCGTGAAATAACGAGTTTTTATCATGATATTGAATGTTGTAAGCAAAAACTCATATTTCTGCTGAAAATCGAGATTTTCCCATGACTTTCAATTTCAACTAGGCAAAAGGAACTCAAGAAATGGGAAAAAAATCCTCACGACTCTGGAGAGAAGCCAAGACGACGTTTTTTCACTTCCAATTTCGTGAAAAAGCGAGTTTTTATCATGAAATTGTATGTTATAAGGCGAAATTCATGTCTCCGCTGAAAATCGACCTTCCACCATGATCTTTAGTTCCAAATAGGCAAAAGAAACTGAAGAAACAGGGAGAAATTTCTCACTGCCCTCGAGAGACGCTAAGGCAACGTGTTTTCACTTACAATTTCGTGAAATAACGAGTTTTTGTCATGATATTGGATGTTATAAGCAGAAATTCATATCTCCGCTAAAAGTCGGGATTCTCCCATGATTTTCCATTTCAAAAAGGCAAAAGGAACTCAAGAAACGGGAAAAAAACCTCACGACCTTAGAGAGAAACCAAGGCAACGTTTTTTCACTTCTAATTTCGTGAAAAAACGAGTTTTTATCATGAAATTGTATGTTATAAGGCGAAATTCATGTCTCCGCTGAAAATCGACCTTCCACCATGATCTTCAGTTCCGAATAGGCAAAAGAAACTGAAGAAACAGGGAGGAATTTCTCACTGCCCTCGAGAGACGCCAAGGCAACGTGTTTTCACTTCCAATTTCGTGAAATAACGAGTTTTTATGATGATATTGAATGTTGTAAGCAAAAACTCATATTTCCGCTGAAAATCGAGATTTTCCCATGACTTTCAATTTCAACTAGGCAAAAGGAACTCAAGAAAAGGGAAAAAAATCCTCACGACTCTGGAGAGAAGCCAAGACGACGTTTTTTCACTTCCAATTTCGTGAAAAAACGAGTTTTTATCATCAAATTGTATGTTATAAGGCGAAATTCATGTCTCCGTTAAAAATCGACCTTCCACCATGATCTTTAGTTCCAAATAGGCAAAAGAAACTGAAGAAACAGGGAGAAATTTCTCACTGCCCTCGAGAGACGCTAAGGCAACGTGTTTTGACTTCCAATTTCGTGAAATACCGAGTTTTTATCATTATATTGGATGTTATAAGGTGAAATACATGACTCCGCTGAAAATCGACCATCCACCATGATCTTCAGTTCCAAATAGGCAAAAGAAACTGAAGAAACAGAGAAAAATTTCTCATTGCAATCGAGAGACGCCAAGGCAACGTGTTTTCACTTACAATTTTGTGAAATAACGAGTTTTTATCATGATATTGGACGTTATAAGCAGAAATGCGTATCTTCGCTAAAAGTCTGGATTCTCCCATGATTTTCAATTTCAAATAGGCAAAAGGAACTCAAGAAACGGGAAAAAAACCTCACGACCTTAGAGAGAAACCAAGGCAACGTTTTTTCACTTCTAATTTCGTGAAAAAACGAGTTTTTATCATGAAATTGTATGTTATAAGGCGAAATTCATGTCTCCGCTGAAAATCGACCTTCCACCATGATCTTCAGTTCCAAATAGGCAAAAGAAACTGAAGAAACAGGGAAAAATTTCTCATTGCAATCGAGAGACGCCAAGGCAACGTGTTTTCACTTTCAATTTCGTGAAATAACGAGTTTTTATCATGATATTGTATGTTATAAGGCGAAATTCATGTCTCCACTAAAAATCGACCTTCCACCATGATCTTCAGTTCCAAATAGGCAACAGAAACTGAAGAAACACGGGGAGATTTCTCAATGTCCTCGAGAGACGCCAAGGCAACGTATTTTCACTTCCAATTTCGTGAAAAAACCAATTTTTATTATGAAATTGAATGTTATAAGGTGAAATTCATGTCTCCGCTGAAAATCGACATTCTGCCATGATTTTCAGTTCCAAATAGGCAAAAGAAACTGAAGAAACAGGGAAAAATTTCTCATTGCAATCGAGAGACGCCAAGGCAACGTCTTTTCACTTCCAATTTCGTGAAAAAACGAGTTTTTATCATGAAATTGTATGTTATAAGGCGAAATTCATGTCTCCGCTGAAAATGGGCCTTCCACCATGATCTTCAGTTCCAATTAGGCAAAAGAAACTGTAGAAACAGGGAAAAATTTCTCATTGCAATCGAGAGACGCCAAGGCAACGTGTTTTCACTTACAATTTCGTGAAATAACGAGTTTTTATCATGATATTGGATGTTATAAGCAGAAATTCATATCTCCGCTAAAAGTCGGGATTCTCCCATGATTTTCCATTTTAAGAAGGCAAAAGAAACTCAAGAAACGGGAAAAAAAACCTCACGACCCTAGAGAGAAACCAAGGCAACGTTTTTTCACTTCTAATTTCGTGAAAAAACGAGTTTTTATCATGAAATTGTATGTTATAAGGCGAAACTCATGTCTCCGCTAAAAATCGACCTTCCACCATGATCTTCAGTTCCAATTAGGCAAAAGAAACTGTAGAAACAGGGAAAAATTTCTCATTGCAATCGAGAGACGCCAAGGCAACGTGTTTTCACTTACAATTTTGTGAAATAACGAGTTTTTATCATGATATTGGACGTTATAAGCAGAAATGCGTATCTTCGCTAAAAGTCTGGATTCTCCCATGATTTTCAATTTCAAATAGGCAAAAGGAACTCAAGAAACGGGAAAAAAACCTCACGACCCTGGAGAGAAACCAAGGCAACGTTTTTTCACTTCCAATTTCGTGAAAAAACGAGTTTTTATCATGAAATTGTATGTTATAAGGCGAAATTCATGTCTCCGCTGAAAATCGACCTTCCACCATGATCTTCAGTTCCAAATAGGCAACAGAAACTGAAGAAACAGGGGGAGATTTCTCATTGTCCTCGAGAGACGCCAAGGCAACGTGTTTTCACTTCCAATTTCGTGAAATAACGAGTTTTTATCATGATATTGAATGTTGTAAGCAAAAACTCATATTTCTGCTGAAAATCGAGATTTTCCCATGACTTTCAATTTCAACTAGGCAAAAGGAACTCAAGAAATGGGAAAAAAATCCTCACGACTCTGGAGAGAAGCCAAGACGACGTTTTTTCACTTCCAATTTCGTGAAAAAACGAGTTTTTATCATAAAATTGTATGTTATAAGGCGAAATTCATGTCTCCGCTGAAAATCGACCTTCCACCATGATCTTTAGTTCCAAATAGGCAAAAGAAACTGAAGAAACAGGGAGAAATTTCTCACTGCCCTCGAGAGACGCTAAGGCAACGTGTTTTCACTTACAATTTCGTGAAATAACGAGTTTTTATCATGATATTGGATGTTATAAGCAGAAATTCATATCTCCGCTAAAAGTCGGGATTCTCCCATGATTTTCCATTTCAAAAAGGCAAAAGGAACTCAAGAAACGGGAAAAAAACCTCACGACCTTAGAGAGAAACCAAGGCAACGTTTTTTCACTTCTAATTTCGTGAAAAAACGAGTTTTTATCATGAAATTGTATGTTATAAGGCGAAATTCATGTCTCCGCTGAAAATCGACCTTCCACCATGATCTTCAGTTCCAAATAGGCAAAAGAAACTGAAGAAACAGGGAAAAATTTCTCATTGCAATCGAGAGACGCCAAGGCAACGTGTTTTCACTTTCAATTTCGTGAAATAACGAGTTTTTATCATGATATTGTATGTTATAAGGCGAAATTCATGTCTCCACTAAAAATCGACCTTCCACCATGATCTTCAGTTCCAAATAGGCAACAGAAACTGAAGAAACAGGGGGAGATTTCTCAATGTCCTCGAGAGACGCCAAGGCAACGTATTTTCACTTCCAATTTCGTGAAAAAACCTATTTTTATTATGAAATTGAATGTTATAAGGTGAAATTCATGTCTCCGCTGAAAATCGACATTCTGCCATGATTTTCAGTTCCAAATAGGCAAAAGAAACTGAAGAAACAGGGAAAAATTTCTCATTGCAATCGAGAGACGCCAAGGCAACGTCTTTTCACTTCCAATTTCGTGAAAAAACCAATTTTTATTATTAAATTGAATGTTATAAGGTGAAATTCATGTCTCCGCTGAAAATCGACATTCTGACATGATTTTCTATTTCAAATAGACAAAAGGAACTCAAGAAACGGGAAAAAAATCCTCACGATTCTGCAGAGAAGCCAAGACAACGTTTTTTCACTTCCAATTTCGTGAAAAAACGAGTATTTGTCATGATATCGGATGTTATAAGCAGAAATTCATAAAGTTGGGATTCTCCCATGATTTTCAATTTCAAATAGGCAAAAGGAACTCAAGAAACGGGAAAAAAACCTCACGACCTTAGAGAGAAACCAAGGCAACGTTTTTTCACTTCTAATTTCGTGAAAAAACGAGTTTTTATCATGAAATTGTATGTTATAAGGCGAAATTCATGTCTCCGCTGAAAATCGACCTTCCACCATGATCTTCAGTTCCAAATAGGCAAAAGAAACGGAAGAAACAGGGAAAAATTTCTCATTGCAATCGAGAGACGCCAAGGCAACGTGTTTTCACTTTCAATTTCGTGAAATAACGAGTTTTTATCATGATATTGAATGTTGTAAGCAAAAACTCATATTTCTGCTGAAAATCGAGATTTTCCCATGACTTTCAATTTCAACTAGGCAAAAGGAACTCAAGAAATGGGAAAAAAATCCTCACGACTCTGGAGAGAAGCCAAGACGACGTTTTTTCACTTCCAATTTCGTGAAAAAACGAGTTTTTATCATAAAATTGTATGTTATAAGGCGAAATTCATGTCTCCGCTGAAAATCGACCTTCCACCATGATCTTTAGTTCCAAATAGGCAAAAGAAACTGAAGAAACAGGGAGAAATTTCTCACTGCCCTCGAGAGACGCTAAGGCAACGTGTTTTCACATACAATTTCGTGAAATAACGAGTTTTTATCATGATATTGGATGTTATAAGCAGAAATTCATATCTCCGCTAAAAGTCGGGATTCTCCCATGATTTTCCATTTCAAAAAGGCAAAAGGAACTCAAGAAACGGGGAAAAAACCTCACGACCTTAGAGAGAAACCAAGGCAACGTTTTTTCACTTCTAATTTCGTGAAAAAACGAGTTTTTATCATGAAATTGTATGTTATAAGGCGAAATTCATGTCTCCGCTGAAAATCGACCTTCCACCATGATCTTCAGTTCCGAATAGGCAAAAGAAACTGAAGAAACAGGGAGAAATTTCTCACTGCCCTCGAGAGACGCTAAGGCAACGTTTTTTCACTTCCAATTTCGTGAAATACCGAGTTTTTATCATGATATTGGATGTTATAAGGTGAAATACATGTCTCCGCTGAAAATCGACATTCTGCCATGATTTTCAGTTCCAAATAGGCAGAAGAAACTGAAGAAACAGGGAAAAATTTCTCATTGCAATCGAGAGACGCCAAGGCAACGTGTTTTCACTTCCAATTTCGTGAAATAACGCGTTTTTATCATGATATTGAATGTTGTAAGCAAAAACTCATATTTCTGCTGAAAATCAAGATTTTCCCATGACTTTCAATTTCAACTAGGCAAAAGGAACTCAAGAAATGGGAAAAAAATCCTCACGACTCTGGAGAGAAGCCAAGACGACGTTTTTTTACTTCCAATTTCGTGAAAAAACGAGTTTTTATCATAAAATTGTATGTTATAAGGCGAAATTCATGTCTCCGCTGAAAATCGACCTTCCACCATGATCTTTAGTTCCAAATAGGCAACAGAAACTGAAGAAACAGGGGGACATTTCTCAATGTCCTCGAGAGACGCCAAGGCAACGTATTTTCACTTCCAATTTCGTGAAAAAACCAATTTTTATTATGAAATTGAATGTTATAAGGTGAAATTCATGTCTCCGCTGAAAATCGACATTCTGCCATGATTTTCAGTTCCAAATAGGCAAAAGAAACTGAAGAAACAGGGAAAAATTTCTCATTGCAATCGAGAGACGCCAAGGCAACGTGTTTTCACTTCCAATTTCGTGAAATAACGAGTTTTTATCATGATATTGAATGTTGTAAGCAAAAACTCATATTTCTGCTGAAAATCGAGATTTTCCCATGACTTTCAATTTCAACTAGGCAAAAGGAACTCAAGAAATGGGAAAAAAATCCTCACGACTCTGGAGAGAAGCCAAGACGACGTTTTTTCACTTCCAATTTCGTGAAAAAACGAGTTTTTATCATAAAATTGTATGTTATAAGGCGAAATTCATGTCTCCGCTGAAATTCGACCTTCCACCATGATCTTCAGTTCCAAATAGGCAAAAGAAACTGAAGAAACAGGGAAAAATTTCTCATTGCAATCGACAGACGCCAAGGCAACGTGTTTTCACTTTCAATTTCGTGAAATAACGAGTTTTTATCATGATATTGAATGTTGTAAGCAAAAACTCATATTTCTGCTGAAAATCGAGATTTTCCCATGACTTTCAATTTCAACTAGGCAAAAGGAACTCAAGAAATGGGAGAAAAATCCTCACGACTCTGGAGAGAAGCCAAGACGACGTTTTTTCACTTCCAATTTCGTGAAATAACGAGTTTTTATCATGATATTGGATGTTATAAGCAGAAATTCATATCTCCGCTAAAAGTCGGGATTCTCCCATGATTTTCCATTTTAAAAAGGCAAAAGAAACTCAAGAAACGGGAAAAAAAACCTCACGACCCTAGAGAGAAACCAAGGCAACGTTTTTTCACTTCTAATTTCGTGAAAAAACGAGTTTTTATCATGAAATTGTATGTTATAAGGCGAAACTCATGTCTCCGCTAAAAATCGACCTTCCACCATGATCTTCAGTTCCAATTAGGCAAAAGAAACTGTAGAAACAGGGAAAAATTTCTCATTGCAATCGAGAGACGCCAAGGCAACGTGTTTTCACTTACAATTTTGTGAAATAACGAGTTTTTATCATGATATTGGATGTTATAAGCAGAAATTCATATCTCCGCTAAAAGTCGGGATTCTCCCATGATTTTCCATTTCAAAAAGGCAAAAGGAACTCAAGAAACGGGAAAAAAACCTCACGACCTTAGAGAGAAACCAAGGCAACGTTTTTTCACTTCTAATTTCGTGAAAAAACGAGTTTTTATCATGAAATTGTCTGTTATAAGGCGAAATTCATGTCTCCGCTGAAAATCGACCTTCCACCATGATCTTCAGTTCCAAATAAGCAAAAGAAACTGAAGAAACAGGGAAAAATTTCTCATTGCAATCGAGAGACGCCAAGGCAACGTGTTTTCACTTACAATTTCGTGAAATAAAGAGTTTTTATCATGATATTGGATGTTATAAGCAGAAATTCATATCTCCGCTAAAAGTCGGGATTCTCCCATGATTTTCCATTTCAAAAAGGCAAAAAGAACTCAAGAAACGGGAAAAAAACCTCACGACCCTGGAGAGAAACCAAGGCAACGTTTTTTCACTTCCAATTTCGTGAAAAAACGAGTTTTTATCATGAAATTGTATGTTATAAGGCGAAATTCATGTCTCCGCTAAAAATCGACCTTCCACCATGATCTTCAGTTCCAATTAGGCAAAAGAAACTGTAGAAACAGGGAAAAATTTCTCATTGCAATCGAGAGACGCCAAGGCAACGTGTTTTCACTTACAATTTTGTGAAATAACGAGTTTTTATCATGATATTGGACGTTATAAGCAGAAATGCGTATCTTCGCTAAAAGTCTGGATTCTCCCATGATTTTCAATTTCAAATAGGCAAAAGGAACTCAAGAAACGGGAAAAAAACCTCACGACCATGGAGAGAAACCAAGGCAACGTTTTTTCACTTCCAATTTCGTGGAAAAACGAGTTTTTATCATGAAATTGTATGTTATAAAACGAAATTCATGTCTCCGCTGAAAATCGACCTTCCACCATGATCTTCAGTTCCAAATAGGCAACAGAAACTGAAGAAACAGGGGGAGATTTCTCATTGTCCTCGAGAGACGCCAAGGCAACGTATTTTCACTTCCAATTTCGTGAAAAAACCAATTTTTATTATGAAATTGAATGTTATAAGGTGAAATTCATGTCTCCGCTGAAAATCGACATTCTGCCATGATTTTCAGTTCCAAATAGGCAAAAGAAACTGAAGAAACAGGGAAAAATTTCTCATTGCAATCGAGAGACGCCAAGGCAACGTCTTTTCACTTCCAATTTCGTGAAAAAACCAATTTTTATTATTAAATTGAATGTTATAAGGTGAAATTCATGTCTCCGCTGAAAATCGACATTCTGACATGATTTTCTATTTCAAATAGACAAAAGGAACTCAAGAAACGGGAAAAAAATCCTCACGACTCTGCAGAGAAGCCAAGACAACGTTTTTTCACTTCCAATTTCGTGAAAAAACTAGTATTTGTCATGATATCGGATGTTATAAACAGAAATTCATAAAGTTGGGATTCTCCCATTATTTTCAAATTCAAATAGGCAAAAGGAACTCAAGAAACGGGAAAAAAACCTCACGACCCTGGAGAGAAACCAAGGCAACGTTTTTTCACTTCCAATTTCGTGAGAAACGAGTTTTTATCATGAAATTGTATGTTATAAGGCGAAATTCATGTCTCCGCTGAAAATGGACCTTCCACCATGATCTTCAGTTCCAATTAGGCAAAAGACACTGTAGAAACAGGGAAAAATTTCTCATTGCAATCGAGAGACGCCAAGGCAACGTGTTTTCACTTACAATTTCGTGAAATAACGAGTTTTTATCATGATATTGGATGTTATAAGCAGAAATTCATATCTCCGCTAAAAGTCGGGATTCTCCTATGATTTTCCATTTCAAAAAGGCAAAAGAAACTCAAGAAACGGGAAAAAAAACTTCACGACCCTAGAGAGAAACCAAGGCAACGTTTTTTCACTTCTAATTTCGTGAAAAAACGAGTTTTTATCATGAAATTGTATGTTATAAGGCGAAATTCATGTCTCCGCTAAAAATCGAGCTTCCACCATGATCTTCAGTTCCAATTAGGCAAAAGAAACTGAAGAAACAGGGAAAAATTTCTCATTGCAATCGAGAGACGCCAAGGCAACGTCTTTTCACTTCCAATTTCGTGAAAAAACCAATTTTTATTATTAAATTGAATGTTATAAGGTGAAATTCATGTCTCCGCTGAAAATCAACATTCTAACATGATTTTCTATTTTAAATAGGCAAAAGGAACTCAAGAAACGGGAAAAAAATCCTCACGACTCTGCAGAGAAACCAAGACAACGTTTTTTCACTTCCAAATTCGTGAAAAAACGAGTATTTGTCATGATATCGGATGTTATAAGCAGAAATTCATAAAGTTGGGATTCTCCCATGATTTTCAATTTCAAATAGACAAAAGGAACTCAAGAAACGGGAAAAAAACCTCACGACCCTGGACAGAAGCCAAGACGACGTTTTTTCACTTCCAATTTCGTGAAATAACGAGTTTTTATCATGATATTGGATGTTATAAGCAGAAATTCATATCTCCGCTAAAAGTCGGGATTCTCCCATGATTTTCAATTTCAAAAAGGCAAAAGGAACTCAAGAAACGGGAAAAAAAACCTCACGACCCTAGAGAGAAACCAAGGCAACGTTTTTTCACTTCCAATTTCGTGAAATAACGAGTTTTTATCATGAAATTGTATGTTTTAAGGCGAAATTCATGTCTCCGCTGAAAATCGACCTTCCACCATGATCTTCAGTTCCAAATAGGCAACAGAAACTGAAGAAACAGGGGGAGATTTCTCATTGTCCTCGAGAGACGCCAAGGCAACGTTTTTTCACTTCCAATTTCGTGAAAAAACCAATTTTTATTATGAAATTGAATGTTATAAGGTGAAATTCATGTCTCCGCTAAAAATCGACATTCTGACATGATTTTCTATTTCAAATAGACAAAAGGAACTCAAGAAACGGGAAAAAAATCCTCACGACTCTGCAGAGAAGCCAAGACAACGTTTTTTCACTTCCAATTTCGTGAAAAAACGAGTATTTGTCATGATATCGGATGTTATAAGCAGAAATTCATAAAGTTGGGATTCTCCCATGATTTTCAATTTCAAATAGGCAAAAGGAACTCAAGAAACGGGAAAAAAACCTCACGACCCTGGAGAGAAACCAAGGCAACGTTTTTTCACTTCCAATTTCGTGAAAAAACGAGTATTTATCATGATATCGGATGTTATAAGCAGAAATTCATAAAGTTGGGATTCTCCCATGATTTTCAATTTCAAATAGGCAAAAGGAACTCAAGAAACGGGAAAAAAACCTCACGACCCTGGAGAGAAACCAAGGCAACGTTTTTTCCCTTCCAATTTCGTGAAAAAACGAGTTTTTATCATGAAATTGTAAGTTATAAGGCGAAATTCATGTCTCCGCTGAAAATCGACCTTCCACCATGATCTTCAGTTCCAAATAGGCAACAGAAACTGAAGAAACAGGGGGAGATTTCTCATTGTCCTCGAGAGACGCCAAGGCAACGTATTTTCACTTCCAATTTCGTGAAAAAACCAATTTTTATTATGAAATTGAATGTTATAAGGTGAAATTCATGTCTCCGCTGAAAATCGACATTCTGCCATGATTTTCAGTTCCAAATAGGCAAAAGAAACTGAAGAAACAGGGAAAAATTTCTCATTGCAATCGAGAGACGCCAAGGCAACGTTTTTTCACTTCCAATTTCGTGAAAAAACCAATTTTTATTATGAAATTGAATGTTATAAGGTGAAATTCATGTCTCCGCTGAAAATCGACATTCTGACATGATTTTCTATTTCAAATAGGCAAAAGGAACTCAAGAAACATGAAAAAAATCCTCACGACTCTGCAGAGAAGCCAAGACAACGTTTTTTCACTTCCAATTTCGTGAAAAAACGAGTATTTGTCATGATATCGGATGTTATAAGCAGAAATTCATAAAGTTGGGATTCTCCCATGATTTTCAATTTCAAATAGGCAAAAGGAACTCAAGAAACGGGAAAAAAACCTCACGACCTTAGAGAAAAACCAAGGCAACGTTTTTTCACTTCTAATTTCGTGAAAAAAAGAGCTTTTATCATGAAATTGTATGTTATAAGGCGAAATTCATGTCTCCGCTAAAAATCGACCTTCCACCATGATCTTCAGTTCCAAATAGGCAAAAGAAACTGAAGAAACAGGGAAAAATTTCTCATTGCAATCGAGAGACGCCAAGGCAACGTGTTTTCACTTTCAATTTCGTGAAATAACGAGTTTTTATCATGATATTGAATGTTGTAAGCAAAAACTCATATTTCTGCTGAAAATCGAGATTTTCCCATGACTTTCAATTTCAACTAGGCAAAAGGAACTCAAGAAATGGGAAAAAAATCCTCACGACTCTGGAGAGAAGCCAAGACGACGTTTTTTCACTTCCAATTTCGTGAAAAAACGAGTTTTTATCATGAAATTGTATGTTATAAGGCGAAATTCATGTCTCCGTTGAAAATCGACCTTCCACCATGATCTTTAGTTCCAAATAGGCAAAAGAAACTGAAGAAACAGGGAGAAATTTCTCACTGCCCTCGAGAGACGCTAAGGCAACGTGTTTTCACTTACAATTTCGTGAAATAACGAGTTTTTATCATGATATTGGATGTTATAAGCAGAAATTCATATCTCCGCTAAAAGTCAGGATTCTCCCATGATTTTCCATTTCAAAAAGGCAAAAGAAACTCAAGAAACGGGAAAAAAAACCTCACGACCCTAGAGAGAAACCAAGGCAACGTTTTTTCACTTCTATTTTCGTGAAAAAACGAGTTTTTATCATGAAATTGTATGTTATAATGCGAAATTCATGTCTCCGCTAAAAATCGACCTTCCACCATGATCTTCAGTTCCAAATAGGCAACAGAAACTGAAGAAACAGGGGGAGATTTCTCATTGTCCTCGAGAGACGCCAAGGCAACGTTTTTTCACTTCCAATTTCGTGAAAAAACCAATTTTTATTATGAAATTGAATGTTATAAGGTGAAATTCATGTCTCCGCTGAAAATCGACATTCTGACATGATTTTCTATTTCAAATAGGCAAAAGGAACTCAAGAAACGGGAAAAAAATCCTCACGACTCTGCAGAGAAGCCAAGACAACGTTTTTTCACTTCCAATTTCGTGAAAAAACGAGTATTTGTCATGATATCGGATGTTATAAGCAGAAATTCATAAAGTTGGGATTCTCCCATGATTTTCAATTTCAAATAGGCAAAAGGAACTCAAGAAACGGGAAAAAAACCTCACGACCCTGGAGAGAAACCAAGGCAACGTTTTTTCACTTCCAATTTCGTGAAAAAACGAGTATTTATCATGATATCGGATGTTATAAGCAGAAATTCATAAAGTTGGGATTCTCCCATGATTTTCAATTTCAAATAGGCAAAAGGAACTCAAGAAACGGGAAAAAAACCTCACGACCCTGGAGAGAAACCAAGGCAACGTTTTTTCACTTCCAATTTCGTGAAAATACGAGTTTTTATCATGAAATTGTATGTTATAAGGCGAAATTCATGTCTCCGCTGAAAATGGACCTTCCACCATGATCTTCAGTTCCAATTAGGCAAAAAAAACTGTAGAAACAGGGAAAAATTTCTCATTGCAATCGAGAGACGCCAAGGCAACGTGTTTTCACTTACAATTTCGTGAAATAACGAATTTTTATCATGATATTGGATGTTATAAGCAGAAATTCATATCTCCGCTAAAAGTCGGGATTCTCCCATGATTTTCCATTTCAAAAAGGCAAAAGAAACTCAAGAAACGGGAAAAAAAACCTCACGACCCTAGAGAGAAACCAAGGCAACGTTTTTTCACTTCTAATTTCGTGAAAAAACGAGTTTTTATCATGAAATTGTATGTTATAAGGCGAAATTCATGTCTCCGTTAAAAATCGACCTTCCACCATGATCTTTAGTTCCAAATAGGCAAAAGAAACTGAAGAAACAGGGAGAAATTTCTCACTGCCCTCGAGAGACGCTAAGGCAACGTGTTTTCACTTCCAATTTCGTGAAATATCGAGATTTTATCATTATATTGGATGTTATAAGGTGAAATACATGACTCTGCTGAAAATCGACCATCCACCATGATCTTCAGTTCCAAATAGGCAAAAGAAACTGAAGAAACAGGGAAAAATTTCTCATTGCAATCGAGAGACGCCAAGGCAACGTGTTTTCCCTTTCAATTTCGTGAAATAACGAGTTTTTATCATGATATTGAATGTTGTAAGCAAAAACTCATATTTCTGCGGAAAATCGAGATTTCCCTATGACTTTCAATTTCAACTAGGCAAAAGGAACTCAAGAAATGAGATAAAAATCCTCACGACTCTGGCGAGAAGCCAAGACGACGTTTTTTCACTTCCAATTTCGTGAAAAAACGAGTTTTTATCATGAAAATGTATGTTATAAGGCGAAATTCATGTCTCCGCTGAAAATCGACCTTCCACCATGATCTTTAGTTCCAAATAGGCAAAAGAAACTGAAGAAACATTGAGAAATTTCTCACTGCCCTCGAGAGACGCTAAGGCAACGTTTTTTCACTTCCAATTTCGTGAAATACCGAGTTTTTATCATGATATTGGATGTTATAAGGTGAAATACATGTCTCCGCTGAAAATCGACATTCTGCCATGATTTTCAGTTCCAAATAGGAAGAAGAAACTGAAGAAACAGGGAAAAAGTTCTCATTGCAATCGAGAGACGCCAAGGCAACGTCTTTTCACTTCCAATTTCGTGAAAAAACCAATTTTTATTATTAAATTGAATGTTATAAGGTGAAATTCATGTCTCCGCTGAAAATCGACATTCTGCCATGATTTTCAATTTCAAATAGGAAAAAGGAACTCAAGAAACGGGAAAAAAATCCTCACGACTCTGGAGAGAAGCCAAGACAACGTTTATTCACTTCCAATTTCGTGAAAAAACGAGTATTTGTCATGATATCGGATGTTATAAGCAGAAATTCATAAAGTTGGGATTCTCCCATGATTTTCAATTTCAAATAGGCAAAAGGAACTCAAGAAACGGGAAAAAAACTGACGACCTTAGAGAGAAACCAAGGCAACGTCTTTTCACTTCCAATTTCGTGAAATAACCAATTTTTATTATTAAATTGAATGTTATAAGGTGAAATTCATGTCTCCGCTGAAAATCGACATTCTGCCATGATTTTCAATTTCAAATAGGCAAAAGGAACTCAAGAAACGGGGAAAAAAACCTCACGACCTTAGAGAGAAACCAAGGCAACGTTTTTTCACTTCTAATTTCGTGAAAAAACGAGTTTTTATCATGAAATTGTATGTTATAAGGCGAAATTCATGTCTCCGCTGAAAATCGACCTTCCACCATGATCTTCAGTTCCAAATAGGCAAAAGAAACTGAAGAAACAGGGAAAAATTTCTCATTGCAATCGAGAGACGCCAAGGCAACGTGTTTTCACTTTCAATTTCGTGAAATAACGAGTTTTTATCATGATATTGAATGTTGTAAGCAAAAACTCATATTTCTGCTGAAAATCGAGATTTTCCCATGACTTTCAATTTCAACTAGGCAAAAGGGACTCAAGAAATGGGAAAAAAATCCTCACGACTCTGGAGAGAAGCCAAGACGACGTTTTTTCACTTCCAATTTCGTGAAATAACGAGTTTTTATCATGAAAATGTATGTTATAAGGCGAAATTCATGTCTCCGCTGAAAATCGACCTTCCACCATGATTTTTAGTTTCAAATAGGCAAAAGAAACTGAAGAAACAGGGAGAAATTTCTCACTGCCCTCGAGAGACGCTAAGGCAACGTTTTTTCACTTCCAATTTCGTGAAATACCGAGTTTTTATCATGATATTGGATGTTATAAGGTGAAATACATGTCTCCGCTGAAAATCGACATTCTGCCATGATTTTCAGTTCCAAATAGGCAGAAGAAACTGAAGAAACAGGGAAAAATTTCTCATTGCAATCGAGAGACGCCAAGGCAACGTGTTTTCACTTCCAATTTCGTGAAATAACGAGTTTTTATCATGATATTGGATGTTATAAGCAGAAATTCATATCTCCGCTAAAAGTCGGGATTCTCCCATGATTTTCAATTTCAAAAAGGCAAAAGGAACTCAAGAAACGGGAAAAAAAACCTCACGACCCTAGAGAGAAACCAAGGCAACGTTTTTTCACTTCCAATTTCGTGAAATAACAGGTTTTTATCATGAAATTGTATGTTATAAGGCGAAATTCATGTCTCCGCTGAAAATCGACCTTCTACCATGATCTTCAGTTCCAAATAGGCAACAGAAACTGAAGAAACAGGGGGAGATTTCTCATTGTCCTCGAGAGACGCCAAGGCAACGTATTTTCACTTCCAATTTCGTGAAAAAACCAATTTTTATTATGAAATTGAATGTTATAAGGTGAAATTCATGTCTCCGCTGAAAATCGACATTCTGCCATGATTTTCAGTTCCAAATAGGCAAAAGAAACTGAAGAAACAGGGAAAAATTTCTCATTGCAATCGAGAGACGCCAAGGCAACGTCTTTTCTCTTCCAATTTCGTGAAAAAACCAATTTTTATTATTAAATTGAATGTTATAAGGTGAAATTCATGTCTCCCCTGAAAATCGACATTCTGACATGATTTTCTATTTCAAATAGACAAAATTAACTCAAGAAACGGGAAAAAAATCCTCACGACTCTGCAGAGAAGCCAAGACAACGTTTTTTCACTTCCAATTTCGTGAAAAAACGAGTATTTGTCATGATATCGGATGTTATAAGCAGAAATTCATAAAGTTGGGATTCTCCCATGATTTTCAATTTCAAATAGGCGAAAGGAACTCAAGAAACGGGAAAAAAACTGACGACCTTAGAGAGAAACCAAGGCAACGTCTTTTCACTTCCAATTTCGTGAAATAACCAATTTTTATTATTAAATTGAATGTTATAAGGTGAAATTCATGTCTCCGCTGAAAATCGACATTCTGCCATGATTTTCAATTTCAAATAGGCAAAAGGAACTCAAGAAACGGGGAAAAAAACCTCACGACCTTAGAGAGAAACCAAGGCAACGTTTTTTCACTTCTAATTTCGTGAAAAAACGAGTTTTTATCATGAAATTGTATGTTATAAGGCGAAATTCATGTCTCCGCTGAAAATCGACCTTCCACCATGATCTTGAGTTCCAAATAGGCAAAAGAAACTGAAGAAACAGGGAGGAATTTCTCACTGCCCTCGAGAGACGCCAAGGCAACGTGTTTTCACTTCCAATTTCGTGAAATAACGAGTTTTTATGATGATATTGAATGTTGTAAGCAAAAACTCATATTTCCGCTGAAAATCGAGATTTTCCCATGACTTTCAATTTCAACTAGGCAAAAGGAACTCAAGAAAAGGGAAAAAAATCCTCACGACTCTGGAGAGAAGCCAAGACGACGTTTTTTCACTTCCAATTTCGTGAAAAAACGAGTTTTTATCATCAAATTGTATGTTATAAGGCGAAATTCATGTCTCCGTTAAAAATCGACCTTCCACCATGATCTTTAGTTCCAAATAGGCAAAAGAAACTGAAGAAACAGGGAGAAATTTCTCACTGCCCTCGAGAGACGCTAAGGCAACGTGTTTTGACTTCCAATTTCGTGAAATACCGAGTTTTTATCATTATATTGGATGTTATAAGGTGAAATACATGACTCCGCTGAAAATCGACCATCCACCATGATCTTCAGTTCCAAATAGGCAAAAGAAACTGAAGAAACAGGGAAAAATTTCTCATTGCAATCGAGAGACGCCAAGGCAACGTGTTTTCACTTACAATTTTGTGAAATAACGAGTTTTTATCATGATATTGGACGTTATAAGCAGAAATGCGTATCTTCGCTAAAAGTCTGGATTCTCCCATGATTTTCAATTTCAAATAGGCAAAAGGAACTCAAGAAACGGGAAAAAAAACTCACGACCTTAGAGAGAAACCAAGGCAACGTTTTTTCACTTCTAATTTCGTGAAAAACCGAGTTTTTATCATGAAATTGTATGTTATAAGGCGAAATTCATGTCTCCGCTGAAAATCGACCTTCCACCATGATCTTCAGTTCCAAATAGGCAAAAGAAACGGAAGAAACAGGGAAAAATTTCTCATTGCAATCGAGAGACGCCAAGGCAACGTGTTTTCACTTTCAATTTCGTGAAATAACGAGTTTTTATCATGATATTGAATGTTGTAAGCAAAAACTCATATTTCTGCTGAAAATCGAGATTTTCCCATAACTTTCAATTTCAACTAGGCAAAAGGGACTCAAGAAATGGGAAAAAAATCCTCACGACTCTGGAGAGAAGCCAAGACGACGTTTTTTCACTTCCAATTTCGTGAAATAACGAGTTTTTATCATGAAAATGTATGTTATAAGGCGAAATTCATGTCTCCGCTGAAAATCGACCTTCCACCATGATTTTTAGTTTCAAATAGGCAAAAGAAACTGAAGAAACAGGGAGAAATTTCTCACTGCCCTCGAGAGACGCTAAGGCAACGTTTTTTCACTTCCAATTTCGTGAAATACCGAGTTTTTATCATGATATTGGATGTTATAAGGTGAAATAAATGTCTCCGCTAAAAGTCGGGATTCTCCCATGATTTTCCATTTCAAAAAGGCAAAAGGAACTCAAGAAACGGGAAAAAAACCTCACGACCTTAGAGAGAAACCAAGGCAACGTTTTTTCACTTCTAATTTCGTGAAAAAACGAGTTTTTATCATGAAATTGTATGTTATAAGGCGAAATTCATGTCTCCGCTGAAAATCGACCTTCCACCATGATCTTCAGTTCCAAATAGGCAAAAGAAACTGAAGAAACAGGGAAAAATTTCTCATTGCAATCGAGAGACGCCAAGGCAACGTGTTTTCACTTTCAATTTCGTGAAATAACGAGTTTTTATCATGATATTGAATGTTGTAAGCAAAAACTCATATTTCTGCTGAAAATCGAGATTTTCCCATGACTTTCAATTTCAACTAGGCAAAAGGGACTCAAGAAATGGGAAAAAAATCCTCACGACTCTGGAGAGAAGCCAAGACGACGTTTTTTCACTTCCAATTTCGTGAAATAACGAGTTTTTATCATGAAAATGTATGTTATAAGGCGAAATTCATGTCTCCGCTGAAAATCGACCTTCCACCATGATTTTGAGTTTCAAATAGGCAAAAGAAACTGAAGAAACAGGGAGAAATTTCTCACTGCCCTCGAGAGACGCTAAGGCAACGTTTTTTCACTTCCAATTTCGTGAAATACCGAGTTTTTATCATGATATTGGATGTTATAAGGTGAAATGCGTATCTTCGCTAAAAGTCTGGATTCTCCCATGATTTTCAATTTCAAATAGGCAAAAGGAACTCAAGAAACGGGAAAAAACCTCACGACCCTGGAGAGAAACCAAGGCAACGTTTTTTCACTTCCAATTTCGTGAAATAACAGGTTTTTATCATGAAATTGTATGTTATAAGGCGAAATTCATGTCTCCGCTGAAAATCGACCTTCCACCATGATCTTCAGTTCCAAATAGGCAACAGAAACTGAAGAAACAGGGGGAGATTTCTCATTGTCCTCGAGAGACGCCAAGGCAACGTATTTTCACTTCCAATTTCGTGAAAAAACCAATTTTTATTATGAAATTGAATGTTATAAGGTGAAATTCATGTCTCCGCTGAAAATCGACATTCTGCCATGATTTTCAGTTCCAAATAGGCAAAAGAAACTGAAGAAACAGGGAAAAATTTCTCATTGCAATCGAGAGACGCCAAGGCAACGTCTTTTTACTTCCAATTTCGTGAAAAAACCAATTTTTATTATTAAATTGAATGTTATAAGGTGAAATTCATGTCTCCGCTGAAAATCGACATTCTGACATGATTTTCTATTTCAAATAGACAAAATTAACTCAAGAAACGGGAAAAAAATCCTCACGACTCTGCAGAGAAGCCAAGACAACGTTTTTTCACTTCCAATTTCGTGAAAAAACGAGTATTTGTCATGATATCGGATGTTATAAGCAGAAATTCATAAAGTTGGGATTCTCCCATGATTTTCAATTTCAAATAGGCAAAAGGAACTCAAGAAACGGGAAAAAAACCTCACGACCTTAGAGAGAAACCAAGGCAACGTTT
Source organism: Venturia canescens (assembly GCF_019457755.1). NCBI lineage: Eukaryota > Metazoa > Arthropoda > Insecta > Hymenoptera > Ichneumonidae > Venturia > Venturia canescens. The sequence continues at coordinate 19,959,055 of NC_057426.1, forward strand.
TTTCACTTCCAATTTCGTGAAATAACGAGTTTTTATCATGAAATTGTATGTTATAAGGCGAAATTCATGTCTCCGCTGAAAATCGACCTTCCACCATGATCTTCAGTTCCAAATAGGCAACAGAAACTGAAGGAACAGGGGGAGATTTCTCATTGTCCTCGAGAGACGCCAAGGCAACGTTTTTTCACTTCCGATTTCGTGAAAAAACCAATTTTTATTATGAAATTGAATGTTATAAGGTGAAATTCATGTCTCCGCTGAAAATCGACATTCTGACATGATTTTCTATTTCAAATAGGCAAAAGGAACTCATGAAACGGGAAAAAAATCCTCACGACTCTGCAGAGAAGCCAAGACTACGTTTTTTCACTTCCAATTTCGTGAAAAAACGAGTATTTGTCATGATATCGGATGTTATAAGCAGAAATTCATAAAGTTGGGATTCTCCCATGATTTTCAATTACAAATAGGCAAAAGGAACTCAAGAAACGGGAAAAAAACCTCACGACCCTGGAGAGAAACCAAGGCAACGTTTTTTCACTTCCAATTTCGTGAAAAAACGAGTTTTTATCATGAAATTGTATGATATAAGGCGAAATTCATGTCTCCGCTGAAAATGGACCTTCCACCATGATCTTCAGTTCCAATTAGGCAAAAGAAACTGTAGAAACAGGGAAAAATTTCTCATTGCAATCGAGAGACGCCAAGGCAACGTGTTTTCACTTACAATTTCGTGAAATAACGAGTTTTTATCATGATATTGGATGTTATAAGCAGAAATTCATATCTCCGCTAAAAGTCGGGATTCTCCCATGATCTTCCATTTCAAAAAGGCAAAAAGAACTCAAGAAACGGGAAAAAAACCTCACGACCCTGGAGAGAAACCAAGGCAACGTTTTTTCACTTCCAATTTCGTGAAAAAACGAGTTTTTATCATGAAATTGTATGTTATAAGGCGAAATTCATGTCTCCGCTAAAAATCGACCTTCCACCATGATCTTCAGTTCCAATTAGGCAAAAGAAACTGTAGAAACAGGGAACAATTTCTCATTGCAATCGAGAGACGCCAAGGCAACGTGTTTTCACTTACAATTTTGTGAAATAACGAGTTTTTATCATGATATTGGACGTTATAAGCAGAAATGCGTATCTTCGCTAAAAGTCTGGATTCTCCCATGATTTTCAATTTCAAATAGGCAAAAGGAACTCAAGAAACGGGAAAAAAACCTCACGACCCTGGAGAGAAACCAAGGCAACGTTTTTTCACTTCCAATTTCGTGGAAAAACGAGTTTTTATCATGAAATTGTATGTTATAAAACGAAATTCATGTCTCCGCTGAAAATCGACCTTCCACCATGATCTTCAGTTCCAAATAGGCAACAGAAACTGAAGAAACAGGGGGAGATTTCTCATTGTCCTCGAGAGACGCCAAGGCAACGTATTTTCACTTCCAATTTCGTGAAAAAACCAATTTTTATTATGAAATTGAATGTTATAAGGTGAAATTCATGTCTCCGCTGAAAATCGACATTCTGCCATGATTTTCAGTTCCAAATAGGCAAAAGAAACTGAAGAAACAGGGAAAAATTTCTCATTGCAATCGAGAGACGCCAAGGCAACGTCTTTTCACTTCCAATTTCGTGAAAAAACCAATTTTTATTATTAAATTGAATGTTATAAGGTGAAATTCATGTCTCCGCTGAAAATCGACATTCTGACATGATTTTCTATTTCAAATAGACAAAAGGAACTCAAGAAACGGGAAAAAAATCCTCACGACTCTGCAGAGAAGCCAAGACAACGTTTTTTCACTTCCAATTTCGTGAAAAAACGAGTATTTGTCATGATATCGGATGTTATAAACAGAAATTCATAAAGTTGGGATTCTCCCATTATTTTCAAATTCAAATAGGCAAAAGGAACTCAAGAAACGGGAAAAAAACCTCACGACCCTGGAGAGAAACCAAGGCAACGTTTTTTCACTTCCAATTTCGTGAGAAACGAGTTTTTATCATGAAATTGTATGTTATAAGGCGAAATTCATGTCTCCGCTGAAAATGGACCTTCCACCATGATCTTCAGTTCCAATTAGGCAAAAGACACTGTAGAAACAGGGAAAAATTTCTCATTGCAATCGAGAGACGCCAAGGCAACGTGTTTTCACTTACAATTTCGTGAAATAACGAGTTTTTATCATGATATTGGATGTTATAAGCAGAAATTCATATCTCCGCTAAAAGTCGGGATTCTCCTATGATTTTCCATTTCAAAAAGGCAAAAGAAACTCAAGAAACGGGAAAAAAAACTTCACGACCCTAGAGAGAAACCAAGGCAACGTTTTTTCACTTCTAATTTCGTGAAAAAACGAGTTTTTATCATGAAATTGTATGTTATAAGGCGAAATTCATGTCTCCGCTAAAAATCGAGCTTCCACCATGATCTTCAGTTCCAATTAGGCAAAAGAAACTGAAGAAACAGGGAAAAATTTCTCATTGCAATCGAGAGACGCCAAGGCAACGTCTTTTCACTTCCAATTTCGTGAAAAAACCAATTTTTATTATTAAATTGAATGTTATAAGGTGAAATTCATGTCTCCGCTGAAAATCAACATTCTAACATGATTTTCTATTTTAAGTAGGCAAAAGGAACTCAAGAAACGGGAAAAAAATCCTCACGACTCTGCAGAGAAACCAAGACAACGTTTTTTCACTTCCAAATTCGTGAAAAAACGAGTATTTGTCATGATATCGGATGTTATAAGCAGAAATTCATAAAGTTGGGATTCTCCCATGATTTTCAATTTCAAATAGACAAAAGGAACTCAAGAAACGGGAAAAAAACCTCACGACCCTGGACAGAAGCCAAGACGACGTTTTTTCACTTCCAATTTCGTGAAATAACGAGTTTTTATCATGATATTGGATGTTATAAGCAGAAATTCATATCTCCGCTAAAAGTCGGGATTCTCCCATGATTTTCAATTTCAAAAAGGCAAAAGGAACTCAAGAAACGGGAAAAAAAACCTCACGACCCTAGAGAGAAACCAAGGCAACGTTTTTTCACTTCCAATTTCGTGAAATAACGAGTTTTTATCATGAAATTGTATGTTTTAAGGCGAAATTCATGTCTCCGCTGAAAATCGACCTTCCACCATGATCTTCAGTTCCAAATAGGCAACAGAAACTGAAGAAACAGGGGGAGATTTCTCATTGTCCTCGAGAGACGCCAAGGCAACGTTTTTTCACTTCCAATTTCGTGAAAAAACCAATTTTTATTATGAAATTGAATGTTATAAGGTGAAATTCATGTCTCCGCTAAAAATCGACATTCTGACATGATTTTCTATTTCAAATAGACAAAAGGAACTCAAGAAACGGGAAAAAAATCCTCACGACTCTGCAGAGAAGCCAAGACAACGTTTTTTCACTTCCAATTTCATGAAAAAACGAGTATTTGTCATGATATCGGATGTTATAAGCAGAAATTCATAAAGTTGGGATTCTCCCATGATTTTCAATTTCAAATAGGCAAAAGGAACTCAAGAAACGGGAAAAAAACCTCACGACCCTGGAGAGAAACCAAGGCAACGTTTTTTCACTTCCAATTTCGTGAAAAAACGAGTATTTATCATGATATCGGATGTTATAAGCAGAAATTCATAAAGTTGGGATTCTCCCATGATTTTCAATTTCAAATAGGCAAAAGGAACTCAAGAAACGGGAAAAAAACCTCACGACCCTGGAGAGAAACCAAGGCAACGTTTTTTCCCTTCCAATTTCGTGAAAAAACGAGTTTTTATCATGAAATTGTATGTTATAAGGCGAAATTCATGTCTCCGCTGAAAATCGACCTTCCACCATGATCTTCAGTTCCAAATAGGCAACAGAAACTGAAGAAACAGGGGGAGATTTCTCATTGTCCTCGAGAGACGCCAAGGCAACGTATTTTCACTTCCAATTTCGTGAAAAAACCAATTTTTATTATGAAATTGAATGTTATAAGGTGAAATTCATGTCTCCGCTGAAAATCGACATTCTGACATGATTTTCTATTTCAAATAGGCAAAAGGAACTCAAGAAACGGGAAAAAAATCCTCACGACTCTGCAGAGAAGCCAAGACAACGTTTTTTCACTTCCAATTTCGTGAAAAAACGAGTATTTGTCATGATATCGGATGTTATAAGCAGAAATTCATAAAGTTGGGATTCTCCCATGATTTTCAATTTCAAATAGGCAAAAGGAACTCAAGAAACGGGAAAAAAACCTCACGACCCTGGAGAGAAACCAAGGCAACGTTTTTTCACTTCCAATTTCGTGAAAAAACGAGTATTTATCATGATATCGGATGTTATAAGCAGAAATTCATAAAGTTGGGTTTCTCCCATGATTTTCAATTTCAAATAGGCAAAAGGAACTCAAGAAACGGGAAAAAAACCTCACGACCCTGGAGAGAAACCAAGGCAACGTTTTTTCACTTCCAATTTCGTGAAAATACGAGTTTTTATCATGAAATTGTATGTTATAAGGCGAAATTCATGTCTCCGCTGAAAATGGACCTTCCACCATGATCTTCAGTTCCAATTAGGCAAAAGAAACTGTAGAAACAGGGAAAAATTTCTCATTGCAATCGAGAGACGCCAAGGCAACGTGTTTTCACTTACAATTTCGTGAAATAACGAATTTTTATCATGATATTGGATGTTATAAGCAGAAATTCATATCTCCGCTAAAAGTCGGGATTCTCCCATGATTTTCCATTTCAAAAAGGCAAAAGAAACTCAAGAAACGGGAAAAAAAACCTCACGACCCTAGAGAGAAACCAAGGCAACGTTTTTTCACTTCTAATTTCGTGAAAAAACGAGTTTTTATCATGAAATTGTATGTTATAAGGCGAAATTCATGTCTCCGTTAAAAATCGACCTTCCACCATGATCTTTAGTTCCAAATAGGCAAAAGAAACTGAAGAAACAGGGAGAAATTTCTCACTGCCCTCGAGAGACGCTAAGGCAACGTGTTTTCACTTCCAATTTCGTGAAATATCGAGTTTTTATCATTATATTGGATGTTATAAGGTGAAATACATGTCTCCGCTGAAAATCGACCTTCCACCATGATCTTCAGTTCCAAATAGGCAAAAGAAACTGAAGAAACAGGGAAAAATTTCTCATTGCAATCGAGAGACGCCAAGGCAACGTGTTTTCACTTCCAATTTCGTGAAATAACGAGTTTTTATCATGATATTGAATGTTGTAAGCAAAAACTCATATTTCTGCTGAAAATCAAGATTTTCCCATGACTTTCAATTTCAACTAGGCAAAAGGAACTCAAGAAATGGGAAAAAAATCCTCACGACTCTGGAGAGAAGCCAAGACGACGTTTTTTTACTTCCAATTTCGTGAAAAAACGAGTTTTTATCATAAAATTGTATGTTATAAGGCGAAATTCATGTCTCCGCTGAAAATCGACCTTCCACCATGATCTTTAGTTCCAAATAGGCAACAGAAACTGAAGAAACAGGGGGAGATTTCTCAATGTCCTCGAGAGACGCCAAGGCAACGTATTTTCACTTCCAATTTCGTGAAAAAACCAATTTTTATTATGAAATTGAATGTTATAAGGTGAAATTCATGTCTCCGCTGAAAATCGACATTCTGCCATGATTTTCAGTTCCAAATAGGCAAAAGAAACTGAAGAAACAGGGAAAAATTTCTCATTGCAATCGAGAGACGCCAAGGCAACGTCTTTTCACTTCCAATTTCGTGAAAAAACCAATTTTTATTATTAAATTGAATGTTATAAGGTGAAATTCATGTCCCCGCTGAAAATCGACATTCTGACATGATTTTCTATTTCAAATAGACAAAAGGAACTCAAGAAACGGGAAAAATATCCTCACGACTCTGCAGAGAAGCCAAGACAACGTTTTTTCACTTCCAATTTCGTGAAAAAACGAGTATTTGTCATGATATCGGATGTTATAAGCAGAAATTCATAAAGTTGGGATTCTCCCATGATTTTCAATTTCAAATAGGCAAAAGGAACTCAAGAAACGGGAAAAAAACCTCACGACCTTAGAGAGAAACCAAGGCAACGTTTTTTCACTTCTAATTTCGTGAAAAAACGAGTTTTTATCATGAAATTGTATGTTATAAGGCGAAATTCATGTCTCCGCTGAAAATCGACCTTCCACCATGATCTTCAGTTCCAAATAGGCAAAAGAAACGGAAGAAACAGGGAAAAATTTCTCATTGCAATCGAGAGACGCCAAGGCAACGTGTTTTCACTTTCAATTTCGTGAAATAACGAGTTTTTATCATGATATTGAATGTTGTAAGCAAAAACTCATATTTCTGCTGAAAATCGAGATTTTCCCATGACTTTCAATTTCAACTAGGCAAAAGGAACTCAAGAAATGGGAAAAAAATCCTCACGACTCTGGAGAGAAGCCAAGACGACGTTTTTTCACTTCCAATTTCGTGAAAAAACGAGTTTTTATCATAAAATTGTATGTTATAAGGCGAAATTCATGTCTCCGCTGAAAATCGACCTTCCACCATGATGTTTAGTTCCAAATAGGCAAAAGAAACTGAAGAAACAGGGAGAAATTTCTCACTGCCCTCGAGAGACGCTAAGGCAACGTGTTTTCACTTACAATTTCGTGAAATAACGAGTTTTTATCATGATATTGGATGTTATAAGCAGAAATTCATATCTCCGCTAAAAGTCGGGATTCTCCCATGATTTTCCATTTCAAAAAGGCAAAAGGAACTCAAGAAACGGGAAAAAAACCTCACGACCTTAGAGAGAAACCAAGGCAACGTTTTTTCACTTCTAATTTCGTGAAAAAACGAGTTTTTATCATGAAATTGTATGTTATAAGGCGAAATTCATGTCTCCGCTGAAAATCGACCTTCCACCATGATCTTCAGTTCCGAATAGGCAAAAGAAACTGAAGAAACAGGGAGAAATTTCTCACTGCCCTCGAGAGACGCTAAGGCAACGTTTTTTCACTTCCAATTTCGTGAAATACCGAGTTTTTATCATGATATTGGATGTTATAAGGTGAAATACATGTCTCCGCTGAAAATCGACATTCTGCCATGATTTTCAGTTCCAAATAGGAAGAAGAAACTGAAGAAACAGGGAAAAAGTTCTCATTGCAATCGAGAGACGCCAAGGCAACGTCTTTTCACTTCCAATTTCGTGAAAAAACCAATTTTTATTATTAAATTGAATGTTATAAGGTGAAATTCATGTCTCCGCTGAAAATCGACATTGTGCCATGATTTTCAATTTCAAATAGGCAAAAGGAACTCAAGAAACGGGGAAAAAAACCTCACGACCTTAGAGAGAAACCAAGGCAACGTTTTTTCACTTCCAATTTCGTGAAATAACGAGTTTTTATCATGAAATTGTATGTTATAAGGCGAAATTCATGTCTCCGCTGAAAATCGACCTTCCACCATGATCTTCAGTTCCAAATAGGCAAAAGAAACTGAAGAAACAGGGGGAGATTTCTCATTGTCCTCGAGAGACGCCAAGGCAACGTTTTTTCACTTCCAATTTCGTGAAAAAACCAATTTTTATTATGAAATTGAATGTTATAAGGTGAAATTCATGTCTCCGCTGAAAATCGACATTCTGCCATGATTTTCAGTTCCAAATAGGCAAAAGAAACTGAAGAAACAGGGAAAAATTTCTCATTGCAATCGAGAGACGCCAAGGCAACGTCTTTTCACTTCCAATTTCGTGAAAAAACCAATTTTTATTATTAAATTGAATGTTATAAGGTGAAATACATGTCTCCGCTGAAAATCGACATTCTGCCATGATTTTCAGTTCCAAATAGGAAGAAGAAACTGAAGAAACAGGGAAAAAGTTCTCATTGCAATCGAGAGACGCCAAGGCAACGTCTTTTCACTTCCAATTTCGTGAAAAAAACAATTTTTATTATTAAATTGAATGTTATAAGGTGAAATTCATGTCTCCGCTGAAAATCGACATTCTGACATGATTTTCTATTTCAAATAGGCAAAAGGAACTCAAGAAACGGGAAAAAAATCCTCACGACTCTGCAGAGAAGCCAAGACAACGTTTATTCACTTCCAATTTCGTGAAAAAACGAGTATTTGTCATGATATCGGATGTTATAAGCAGAAATTCATAAAGTTGGGATTCTCCCATGATTTTCAATTTCAAATAGGCAAAAGGAACTCAAGAAACGGGAAAAAAACCTGACGACCTTAGAGAGAAACCAAGGCAACGTCTTTTCACTTCCAATTTCGTGAAATAACCAATTTTTATTATTAAATTGAATATTATAAGGTGAAATTCATGTCTCCGCTGAAAATCGACATTCTGCCATGATTTTCAATTTCAAATAGGCAAAAGGAACTCAAGAAACGGGGAAAAAAACCTCACGAACTTAGAGAGAAACCAAGGCAACGTTTTTTCACTTCTAATTTCGTGAAAAAACGAGTTTTTATCATGTAATTGTATGTTATAAGGCGAAATTCATGTCTCCGCTGAAAATCGACCTTCCAGTATGATCTTCAGTTCCAAATAGGCAAAAGAAACTGAAGAAACAGGGAAAAAGTTCTCATTGCAATCGAGAGACGCCAAGGCAACGTCTTTTCACTTCCAATTTCGTGAAAAAACCAATTTTTATTATTAAATTGAATGTTATAAGGTGAAATTCACGTCTCCGCTGAAAATCGACATTGTGCAATGATTTTCAATTTCAAATAGGCAAAAGGAACTCAAGAAACGGGGAAAAAAACCTCACGACCTTAGAGAGAAACCAAGGTAACGTTTTTTCACTTCCAATTTCGTGAAATAACGAGTTTTTATCATGAAATTGTATGTTATAAGGCGAAATTCATGTCTCCGCTGAAAATCGACCTTCCACCATGATCTTCAGTTCCAAATAGGCAAAAGAAACTGAAGAAACAGGGGGAGATTTCTCATTGTCCTCGAGAGACGCCAAGGCAACGTTTTTTCACTTCCAATTTCGTGAAAAAACCAAGTTTTATTATGAAATTGAATGTTATAAGGTGAAATTCATGTCTCCGCTGAAAATCGACATTCTGCCATGATTTTCAGTTCCAAATAGGCAAAAGAAACTGAAGAAACAGGGAAAAATTTCTCATTGCAATCGAGAGACGCCAAGGCAACGTCTTTTCACTTCCAATTTCGTGAAAAAACCAATTTTTATTATTAAATTGAATGTTATAAGGTAAAATACATGTCTCCGCTGAAAATCGACATTCTGCCATGATTTTCAGTTCCAAATAGGAAGAAGAAACTGAAGAAACAGGGAAAAAGTTCTCATTGCAATCGAGAGACGCCAAGGCAACGTCTTTTCACTTCCAATTTCGTGAAAAAACCAATTTTTATTATTAAATTGAATGTTATAAGTTGAAATTCATGTCTCCGCTGAAAATCGACATTCTGCCATGATTTTCAATTTCAAATAGGAAAAAGGAACTCAAGAAACGGGAAAAAAACCTCACGACCCCGGAGAGAAGGCAAGACGACGTTTTTTCACTTCCAATTTCGTGAAAAAACGAGTATTTGTCATGATATCGCATGTTATAAGCAGAAATTCATAAAGTTGGGATTCTCCCATGATTTTCAATTTCAAATAGGCAAAAGGAACTCAAGAAACGGGAAAAAAACCTGACGACCTTAGAGAGAAACAAAGGCAACGTCTTTTCACTTCCAATTTCGTGAAATAACCAATTTTTATTATTAAATTGAATGTTATAAGGTGAAATTCATGTCTCCGCTGAAAACCGACATTCTGCCATGATTTTCTATTTCAAATAGGCAAAAGGAACTCAAGAAACGGGGAAAAAAACCTCACGACCTTAGAGAGAAACCAAGGCAACGTTTTTTCACTTCTAATTTCGTGAAAAAACGAGTTTTTATCATGACATTGTATGTTATAAGGCGAAATTCATGTCTCCGCTGAAAATCGACCTTCCACCATGATCTTGAGTTCCAAATAGGCAAAAGAAACTGAAGAAACAGGGAAAAATTTCTCATTGCAATCGAGAGACGCCAAGGCAACGTGTTTTCACTTTCAATTTCGTGAAATAACGAGTTTTTATCATGATATTGAATGTTGTAAGCAAAAACTCATATTTCTGCTGAAAATCGAGATTTTCCCATGACTTTCAATTTCAACTAGGCAAAAGGAACTCAAGACATGGGAAAAAAATCCTCACGACTCTGGAGAGAAGCCAAGACGACGTTTTTTCACTTCCAATTTCGTGAAAAAGCGAGTTTTTATCATGAAATTGTATGTTATAAGGCGAAATTCATGTCTCCGCTGAAAATCGACCTTCCACCATGATCTTTAGTTCCAAATAGGCAAAAGAAACTGAAGAAACAGGGAGAAATTTCTCACTGCCCTCGAGAGACGCTAAGGCAACGTTTTTTCACTTCCAATTTCGTGAAATACCGAGTTTTTATCATGATATTGGATGTTATAAGGTGAAAACATAGAAAAAAGATTTAGAACCAGGAAAAAAATTCTATAAAAATAATAAACGAAAAATTGAAAAGTTCAAAAAAATTCATAAATATTGAAGACATTGAAAAATGTACTATCCAAGTTACATGTAGTATAAAAATGTATGATATCAATTGGAGGCCAAGTTTTTATTGATAATTTGGAATATTTATCGAACAAATTGGAAACTTTAATGAAATTCATGATAATTATTTTCAAGAAAAAAGTTAATGAAACAAAAGTCATAACGGAAGTTACGTGCAGTACTAAAATGTATTATATAAATTCGAGGTCAAGTATTTATCAGTTATTCGAAATATAATCTCCGGCGACAAATGAGCCTTGAGAATCCGTGTCGCGCTCACAACGTTTCATCAAAATTACTAAAAAATTAATGGAAATAAAATCATTAAAAATTCACATGAAAGTCATTCGTTACTTCAACAAGGTACACACTTTAAAGAATCGATTCCCCTCCGACTTTCAGGATCCCCTGGTATTATTCACAACATTCAACTTCGATTGGATCGGTACAAATTATTTTCAAATACGTCTTAAACGTACTTGTCCGGCCCATCACTTTTTATTCAAATTGCTCATTCGAAAACAAATCAAAAACGAAGTTAATGCTTGTGTTAATATTAAGGAATAGTAATTCCCGAGAAAATAATTTTTCTTCGAATCGCTCTTGTCAAAATGAAACGAAAATGAAAGATGAAGTTGATTAATCTATTTATATTATATGGAGTCATAATTCACAACAAAATCATTTTTCTCCAAATTCCAGGAATCCACGTGTCGTACTCGACTAGTGATATTTATCAAAATGTGTACGTGACTATAGACAAAAAACATTGCATGGCTGAGTAGGTTCGAAAATTTCTAGTAATGCGCCTGATTATTTCTCATTTTCATTGGTTCACTGAAGAAAATGAGAATAAGTGGATATTGCTATACGAACTTGCGAACAATCAAGTTCAAATTAATTGGAGATCTTATTTTTATTTCTATCCATTTTATTATATTTGTCATTATAGAACAACCCTGATTTGTTTTCGAATGAGCAATTTGAATAAAAAGTGATGGGCCGGACAAGTACGTTTAAGACGTATTTGAAAATAATTTGTACCGATCCAATCGAAGTTGAATGTTGTGAATAATACCAGGGGATCCTGAAAGTCGGAGGGGAATCGATTCTTTAAAGTGTGTACCTTGTTGAAGTAACGAATGACTTTCATGTGAATTTTTAATGATTTTATTTCCATTAATTTTTTAGTAATTTTGATGAAACGTTGTGAGCGCGACACGGATTCTCAAGGCTCATTTGTCGCCGGAGATTATATTTCGAATAACTGATAAATACTTGACCTCGAATTTATATAATACATTTTAGTACTGCACGTAACTTCCGTTATGACTTTTGTTTCATTAACTTTTTTCTTGAAAATAATTATCATGAATTTCATTAAAGTTTCCAATTTGTTCGATAAATATTCCAAATTATCAATAAAAACTTGGCCTCCAATTGATATCATACATTTTTATACTACATGTAACTTGGATAGTACATTTTTCAATGTCTTCAATATTTATGAATTTTTTTGAACTTTTCAATTTTTCGTTTATTATTTTTATAGAATTTTTTTCCTGGTTCTAAATCTTTTTTCTATGTCATCCAGAAACAAGAGACCATCAATGTACTTGTCCCAACCTTTTTTCCCCTAGGTTAAGTTTATGGTTTGATATCTTGCCTTTTTTCTCAAAAGTTCCTCATTTATGTTATGACGGTTATAGGATTTTAGTATAAATTTCTATGAATTATTTGCTTAGTACATTTTTATAGATTCCATTCTCATACGAACATTTTTTATGGGATAATCTTTTTCATGAAATGATCAGCAAATAAGGGACCATCAATGTACTTTTCCCAATCTTATTTTCCCTAAGTATGATGTTCGGCTTATAAAGTTGGTTTCCACCATAAAAGACCTATTTTTCGTAAAAATTGTAGTGAAAATATTTCGTCACAAGTCTGCCCTTGAACTTTAGCGATTTTTTTCCTTTCACTCTAATATGTTATGCCTATTAGGAACTCAACAGCATGAAGGAATCCGGGATGAGGCCCGTGAAATGAATTTCGGTTTATAATGTTGGTTTCCACGTAAAAGACCAATTTGTCTTCAAAATTGTACTGAAAATATTTCGGCACTGTTTTGGTCTTGGACTTTGGTGATTCTTCTCCTTGTCTTCTAATATGTTTTGTCTATTGGGAATCCAAGAGCATGAAAAAATGCGTGTTGTGGGCCATAATATGATTTTCGGCTTATAATGTTGGTTTCCACGAAATAAGATCTATTTTTCGTTAAAATTGTACTGGAAATATTTCGTCACAGGTCTGTCTTTAGACTTTGGCGATTTTTTTCCTTGTAGTCTAATATGTTTCATCTATTAAGAACCCAAGAGCATGGAGAAAAGTGTGTTGCGGGCCGAGATATGATTTTCGGCCTATAACGTTGGTTTCCACGAATAACAACAAATTTCTCGTCAACATTGTACAGAAAATATTCCGTCACAGATCTGTCCATGGAGTTGGGCTATTTTTTTTCTTCTACTCTAATTTGCTATGCTTATTGGGAACCCAAGAGAATGGTAGAAAGCGGGTTGGGGGCCGAGAAATGATTTTCGGTTTATAACGTTGGTTTCCACGAAAAACAACAAATTTCTCGTCAACATTGTACTGGAAATATTTCGGCATTGGTTTGTTCTTCCACGTTGGTGATTTTCCCCCTTATCTTCTAATATGTTTTGTGTAAAAGGAACCCAAGAGAGTGAAGAAATGCGTCTCGTGGGCTGTAATATGATTTTCGGCTTATAACGTTGGTTTCCGCGACAAAAGATCTATTTTTCGTCAAAATTGTACTGAAAATATTTTGTCACCTGTCTGTCCTTGGCCTTTGGCGATTTTTTCCAAGTCTTCATACCAAGAAAGAACTGATGTAAAGATTTCCTTAATAGAACAGATTTTATTTATCCCTTTTCTTCAAAATTCAAATGAAAAATAGATCAAATTCAAGACACGAAAAATCCAACAGATTTGCCCACTTTAAATGTCGCTTTTGCATTCTGAATCTAGAGATTTCATTTCATCCAAAACGTGCCCTCAATGAAATATATTTCCAAAGTTTGCAAGTGGCCGCTGAGGTCCAATTATCCGCAGTTTGATAGTTGCTGAAAACAAGTACCCGAAAACTTCTAACATTTATTATGCCAGAACTCAAAGCAGCAAAAAAAACTAAGCGAACTTGATTCAACAAAGCAACAGAATTCAAAGACGTTTAAGGTACCTGCATTGGTTTTGGAGGAAAACCTATTCAGGACAATTCAGAAATTAATTTAGAAATTCGAAAACTCACAATGGAGTAGAAAAAGGAAAATTGAAGTATCTAAAAAGCGGAAGACTTTTGTGATGAATTTTCTAGATTACATGATACGGTTGGAGTAAATGATTTGAATGATTGGCACACACGCTGCAACACAGAAATATCAAAGTTTGGAAGTATTTGCTGTATATCAGTCATACAAACTTCAATACTATTTGAAAAGGAACACTTAAAAACTTGCCGAACCAAGTTTCATTACATATTACCATAATCAAAGATAACGGGTGATCCGTTGCATATAAAAAATATCACATGCAAGCTAATCATTTCTTGCTCTATGGTGGCAGAGACTTATAAGAAAATCGATTCTTTTCAGACTTTCAGGAGCTTCTGATATTATTCACAATATTCGACGTCGATTGGATCGTTACAAATTATGTTTAAATATGAGTTAAAAGTACTTGTCCGGCCCATCACTTTCCATTAAAATTGTTGATTCAAATAAAAATCAGGGCTTTTCTAGAACTGATGGAGCACAAATATTCATGCAGAGGGAATTTAGAGAGTTATCTTCAAGTAATTTTCCCTCAAGTGCACTAATTTAATAAGAACGGAAACGAATTGTCCTGTACTATACAAGGGATGTTTTTGTGCATCGATAAATAAAAAACATTTTGCACATTAAATATGTTCAAGTTTCCAAAAATAAGTCCCCAGTTTGTATTGTATATTTATCCACAGAAATTTCAGAGTTCGCAGGTATCTGCTGTGGTTCAATGTATCTGCGCAATGAGCTTCGAAGACAGCAATTTCAAATCTATCCATAAATGAGCAACTGAAGACTTTTATAATCAATTTTTTACTTCATATAGATGTTACAGTTAGAGTCAAAATGTAAAATGAATGGCACAGTATTTAAATTGTATAGTTTACAGATTTTTGCAGTATTTTAATGATCCGAATCTACAGCATTATAATGAAAAGTTATCAAAAGTCATGATGTTACATTAAAATGACATAGCGCACATTTCATTCAGCAATTCTGTAAGTTTCTGGGGATGTTGGTAGGCATCATATTTGATCGCATCCAAAACTGAGCAACAGTAGACTTATCGGAATGAATTTTTTTTATAATAATTCCATATTTGTAGTTTGCAAAGTGGAAATACTCAACATACATGTCATTCTATAAGTTTTGTTATCAAAATTTGTGTTTGCATACCGCATTCCTAAGATACGACTTTTCATATCATTAGCAAAAAAAGCAACCAAAGGCTTTCTGGAAAAGTTTCCAAATTTATCACTCGACAGACCTAATGGGAAAAGAATAACTACACACTATACCAAGACCAGATTTTTTTTTTTAAATCTGATTTACAAAATGTGCAATTCAAGATCATGGTTAGAAACCTCTCGAATCATGTTACCACAATCATCATGAAGGAGTAGAAAATCATAGAACACATATTAGGGAACGAATTAATAATAAGAATCGATCCGCTGCAAACTGAGCGGGTGAAAACAAGGATCGGAGAGGGCAGAGCCAAACTGAATATCAAGCAAAATATAGGGATGTTTAAAAATAATGACGACACAAGAAATAAATTAGAAAACATTTATTCAATTAAAGTTTCTAATATCATTCTAACAGTTGCGTGTATTTTTGTTCTATTTATTCGTATATATAACCTATGTACACATGATATATAACCACGTCACTGACAATATATTCGCACTGGACAATATTTCTCGTACTCTGGTTTAATTGAAAGATTATTTCAGTTAACACTTATTTCCAACCGAACGAAATAATGAAATCTTGAAAAGTTTCGTTGACATACATGCATCGCGCATTTTTTATATTCTTTTTCACACACACATCACAGACTACATTTACGCGGCCGCTTTGATACCGGTTTAATATATCACAAATAACAAAAAAATAGTAATATGCACTTCTTTAGATGATGAAAATTATTTTTTTACTGATCCCGCACGCACTTCGTAATGTCGAAACTCTGTTCATACGATCAAAAATTGACACATGGTTTGTACATATTGAAACGGCACTCCCTTTTTAAATAAAGAAAATATGACGTTTGAACTTCGCGCCACGCGAGCTCGTACTCAGCCGCTCGACGCGACTCTCCGTGGCTCGGCGTAAAGGCTATTGCTTAAATAAGAAAAACTCTTTTCTCTCGTAATTACTTTCATTTTATGTTTTAAATGACACAATTAATTTCATTTTGATACGAGGCAAGATTCAATTAAACAAAACAAGTTAAAAAGTCGGTGTCAAAAGCAATTGAGAGCGTCCAGAGAAAACTTGTCCAGAAAACTCCAATAGCGTGCTGGCTCCAACAGAAATGACCAGTCACGAGCGAGCATTTGGTTCCAGGGGAAATAATGATCGAAAATGATCATAATGTATTAATTTAACGTTGATTAAAAGATAAACTTGATCCATTAAACTTTAAAAAGCAGAATACAATTTTTGTTCGTTAAAAGCATTTAATTTCACACAGAAATCATTAAGTTCTCAAAAGCGAGGGAAAACAGCCTCAAGCTTGTCCAATTACGGCGCGAGCGGGATTAGCGACCAATCCATGAATTTAGAGAGCAAAAATCTGGTTGGAGATTATTTTTCAAAGCGAATCAAAGTCCAAGTTATTTTTAGACAGAATTATCATTATTATTTCTTTGTTCAAACGAGTATAAAAGGCCGTGCGGAGCAGCAAGCTCAGCTCATTCTTGAATCAGCTCTCGCTTTAGTACAGAGGTAGTGACTCTGGAAATCAGCTCCAACAAACCAACCAACCCAAATACTCCAAATTTCACGCCAAGAGGGAGGGGACTGAGCGATTCCGTTCAGGCCAAAGATTCGAGGGTGAAATTCCTTTCCGATCACGCCGAGAGGGAGGGGACTGAGCGATTCCGTTCAGGCCAAAGATTCGAGGGTGATAACCTATCCATTCCTTATTGAGAGGGAGGGGACCCTGCGATTCCGTGGGGTCTGAAGATTCTCAATTCGGTTCCTTCTATTCCTATGCTAAAGAGGGAGGGGACGGTGCGACTCCGTACGGTCTGCAGATTCTTGGCATAGGACTATTTTCACAAATTTCCCCTTAAAAATTATTTTGTTGGAAGCAATAGTAATCTATTTCGAAAGCATAAGCTCCACTACTCTCTTTGAAGCGAGGGCTGTTTCCCACAGACGAATCATTCTAAATGTTTGATCAAACTAAAAATTAATTAGATTGTCAAGCAGAGTTTAATCAATCTCAGTTGATTTGCATCGAGCCAGTCCACAAACATCATTTAAAATTATATAGAATCAGAATTAATCAGATTGATTAAATTTGCGAAAGAGGAATTAATTTCTGAGCTCACAGATCAGAACTTATAAAAATTTAACAAAAGAGAGCAGAAATAACTATAATTGGACAAGTTTCTTGACATTAGGGAAAGAAAGCGTAAATTGGACAAGTTTATTGATACTAGGGAAATATTTTCGTTTACCCCCGAGACACCAACGATTTGCATCACATTTTCATTTGTTCAACAAAACTATTCTGAATAAACACGATTATTATATTTTTTAAACACAAATTCTTATTCTTTCGTTCATTTCATGCCTGCTCCTAAAATTTAGTAGCTCGAAAACACGCGTAGCGGGTGACGTCATAAGAGCGTACCGTTACAATATATATATGTATATCGGTCGAATTTATGACTGCTGTTACCAGCTGTGCTGCGCCGTGTGCTACGTTCTGAAGTTGACGTCAGATTTCCAATCATCAACAACTAATTTCAACAACCAATCACAACGTCTAAAAATGGATGTCGTCAGATCCAACGAATCAGAAACTCGAGAGCATCAAAGTGCCTTTGATGGTGTTTATAAATACAGACGCATAAATTCTTGAATGTGTTGGTAACTTTTGCATAATCTTGAGCCCGTGCAAAGTTTTTTCTCAGCAATTACAACACCGATCATGCTGATTTAGGGCGGAATCGAAAGAGAATTACTCAATTGGCTTAAACTTCAATTTTCAAGTTGCTAAATGACTCCTGAGATTCGTAATTCAATAAAATCACATGCCAATTTTACCCCCACCACCGCGAATCGTTTTATTGAGAGAAAGTATAGACTCGCCGAGAGCCTCGGGCCAGCAGACGACAGGGCTGTCAATGTACTTGTCCCGAGACTCTACCGAGTCTCTTGATACATGTCTCCGCAGAAAATCGACATTCTGCCATGATTTTCAGTTCCAAATAGGCAGAAGAAACTGAAGAAACAGGGAAAAATTTCTCATTGCAATCGAGAGACGCCAAGGCAACGTGTTTTCACTTCCAATTTCGTGAAATAACGAGTTTTTATCATGATATTGGATGTTATAAGCAGAAATTCATATCTCCGCTAAAAGTCGGGATTCTCCCATTATTTTCAATTTCAAAAAGGCAAAAGGAACTCAAGAAACGGGAAAAAAAACCTCACGACCCTAGAGAGAAACCAAGGCAACGTTTTTTCACTTCCAATTTCGTGAAATAACGAGTTTGTATCATGAAATTGTATGTTATAAGGCGAAATTCATGTCTCCGCTGAAAATCGACCTTCCACCATGATCTTCAGTTCCAAATAGGCAAAAGAAACTGAAGAAACAGGGAAAAATTTCTCATTGCAATCGAGAGACGCCAAGGCAACGTGTTTTCACTTTCAATTTCGTGAAATAACGAGTTTTTATCATGATATTGTATGTTATAAGGCGAAATTCATGTCTCCACTAAAAATCGACCTTCCACCATGATCTTCAGTTCCAAATAGGCAACAGAAACTGAAGAAACAGGGGGAGATTTCTCAATGTCCTCGAGAGACGCCAAGGCAACGTATTTTCACTTCCAATTTCGTGAAAAAACCAATTTTTATTATGAAATTGAATGTTATAAGGTGAAATTCATGTCTCCGCTGAAAATCGACATTCTGCCATGATTTTCAGTTCCAAATAGGCAAAAGAAACTGAAGAAACAGGGAAAAATTTCTCATTGCAATCGAGAGACGCCAAGGCAACGTCTTTTCACTTCCAATTTCGTGAAAAAACCAATTTTTATTATTAAATTGAATGTTATAAGGTGAAATTCATGTCTCCGCTGAAAATCGACATTCTGACATGATTTTCTATTTCAAATAGACAAAAGGAACTCAAGAAACGGGAAAAAAACCTCACGACCCTGGAGAGAAACCAAGGCAACGTTTTTTCACTTCCAATTTCGTGAAAAAACGAGTTTTTATCATGAAATTGTATGTTATAAGGCGAAATTCACGTCTCCGCTGAAAATGGGCCTTCCACCATGATCTTCAGTTCCAATTAGGCAAAAAAAACTGTAGAAACAGGGAAAAATTTCTCATTGCAATCGAGAGACGCCAAGGCAACGTGTTTTCACTTACAATTTCGTGAAATAACGAGATTTTATCATGATATTGGATGTTATAAGCAGAAATTCATATCTCCGCTAAAAGTCGGGATTCTCCCATGATTTTCCATTTTAAGAAGGCAAAAGAAACTCAAGAAACGGGAAAAAAAACCTCACGACCCTAGAGAGAAACCAAGGCAACGTTTTTTCATTTCTAATTTCGTGAAAAAACGAGTTTTTATCATGAAATTGTATGTTATAAGGCGAAACTCATGTCTCCGCTAAAAATCGACCTTCCACCATGATCTTCAGTTCCAATTAGGCAAAAGAAACTGTAGAAACAGGGAAAAATTTCTCATTGCAATCGAGAGACGCCAAGGCAACGTGTTTTCACTTACAATTTTGTGAAATAACGAGTTTTTATCATGATATTGGACGTTATAAGCAGAAATGCGTATCTTCGCTAAAAGTCTGGATTCTCCCATGATTTTCAATTTCAAATAGGCAAAAGGAACTCAAGAAACGGGAAAAAAACCTCACGACCCTGGAGAGAAACCAAGGCAACGTTTTGTCACTTCCAATTTCGTGAAAAAACGAGTTTTTATCATGAAATTGTATGTTATAAGGCGAAATTCATGTCTCCGCTGAAAGTCGACCTTCCACCATGATCTTCAGTTCCAAATAGGCAACAGAAACTGAAGAAACAGGGGGAGATTTCTCATTGTCCTCGAGAGACGCCAAGGCAACGTATTTTCACTTCCAATTTCGTGAAAAAACCAATTTTTATTATGAAATTGAATGTTATAAGGTGAAATTCATGTCTCCGCTGAAAATCGACATTCTGCCATGATTTTCAGTTCCAAATAGGCAAAAGAAACTGAAGAAACAGGGAAAAATTTCTCATTGCAATCGAGAGACGCCAAGGCAACGTCTTTTCACTTCCAATTTCGTGAAAAAACCAATTTTTATTATTAAATTGAATGTTATAAGGTGAAATTCATGTCTCCGCTGAAAATCGACATTCTGACATGATTTTCTATTTCAAATAGACAAAAGGAACTCAAGAAACGGGAAAAAAATCCTCACGATTCTGCAGAGAAGCCAAGACAACGTTTTTTCACTTCCAATTTCGTGAAAAAACGAGTATTTGTCATGATATCGGATGTTATAAGCAGAAATTCATAAAGTTGGGATTCTCCCATGATTTTCAATTTCAAATAGGCAAAAGGAACTCAAGAAACGGGAAAAAAACCTCACGACCTTAGAGAGAAACCAAGGCAACGTTTTTTCACTTCTAATTTCGTGAAAAAACGAGTTTTTATCATGAAATTGTATGTTATAAGGCGAAATTCATGTCTCCGCTGAAAATCGACCTTCCACCATGATCTTCAGTTCCAAATAGGCAAAAGAAACGGAAGAAACAGGGAAAAATTTCTCATTGCAATCGAGAGACGCCAAGGCAACGTGTTTTCACTTTCAATTTCGTGAAATAACGAGTTTTTATCATGATATTGAATGTTGTAAGCAAAAACTCATATTTCTGCTGAAAATCGAGATTTTCCCATGACTTTCAATTTCAACTAGGCAAAAGGAACTCAAGAAATGGGAAAAAAATCCTCACGACTCTGGAGAGAAGCCAAGACGACGTTTTTTCACTTCCAATTTCGTGAAAAAACGAGTTTTTATCATAAAATTGTATGTTATAAGGCGAAATTCATGTCTCCGCTGAAAATCGACCTTCCACCATGATCTTTAGTTCCAAATAGGCAAAAGAAACTGAAGAAACAGGGAGAAATTTCTCACTGCCCTCGAGAGACGCTAAGGCAACGTGTTTTCACTTACAATTTCGTGAAATAACGAGTTTTTATCATGATATTGGATGTTATAAGCAGAAATTCATATCTCCGCTAAAAGTCGGGATTCTCCCATGATTTTCCATTTCAAAAAGGCAAAAGGAACTCAAGAAACGGGAAAAAAACCTCACGACCTTAGAGAGAAACCAAGGCAACGTTTTTTCACTTCTAATTTCGTGAAAAAACGAGTTTTTATCATGAAATTGTATGTTATAAGGCGAAATTCATGTCTCCGCTGAAAATCGACCTTCCACCATGATCTTCAGTTCCGAATAGGCAAAAGAAACTGAAGAAACAGGGAGAAATTTCTCACTGCCCTCGAGAGACGCTAAGGCAACGTTTTTTCACTTCCAATTTCGTGAAATACCGAGTTTTTATCATGATATTGGATGTTATAGGGTGAAATACATGTCTCCGCTGAAAATCGACATTCTGCCATGATTTTCAGTTCCAAATAGGCAGAAGAAACTGAAGAAACAGGGAAAAATTTCTCATTGCAATCGAGAGACGCCAAGGCAACGTGTTTTCACTTCCAATTTCGTGACATAACGAGTTTTTATCATGATATTGAATATTGTAAGCAAAAACTCATATTTCTGCTGAAAATCGAGATTTTCCCATGACTTTCAATTTCAACTAGGCAAAAGGAACTCAAGAAATGGGAAAAAAATCCTCACGACTCTGGAGAGAAGCCAAGACGACGTTTTTTCACTTCCAATTTCGTGAAAAAACGAGTTTTTATCATAAAATTGTATGTTATAAGGCGAAATTCATGTCTCCGCTGAAAATCGACCTTCCACCATGATCTTCAGTTCCAAATAGGCAAAAGAAACTGAAGAAACAGGGAGAAATTTCTCACTGCCCTCGAGAGACGCTAAGGCAACGTGTTTTCACTTACAATTTCGTGAAATAACGAGTTTTTATCATGATATTGGATGTTATAAGCAGAAATTCATATCTCCGCTAAAAGTCGGGATTCTCCCATGATTTTCCATTTCAAAAAGGCAAAAGGAACTCAAGAAACGGGAAAAAAACCTCACGACCTTAGAGAGAAACCAAGGCAACGTTTTTTCACTTCTAATTTCGTGAAAAAACGAGTTTTTATCATGAAATTGTATGTTATAAGGCGAAATTCATGTCTCCGCTGAAAATCGACCTTCCACCATGATCTTCAGTTCCAAATAGGCAAAAGAAACTGAAGAAACAGGGAAAAATTTCTCATTGCAATCGAGAGACGCCAAGGCAACGTGTTTTCACTTTCAATTTCGTGAAATAACGAGTTTTTATCATGATATTGTATGTTATAAGGCGAAATTCATGTCTCCACTAAAAATCGACCTTCCACCATGATCTTCAGTTCCAAATAGGCAACAGAAACTGAAGAAACAGGGGGAGATTTCTCAATGTCCTCGAGAGACGCCAAGGCAATGTATTTTCACTTCCAATTTCGTGAAAAAACCAATTTTTATTATGAAATTGAATGTTATAAGGTGAAATTCATGTCTCCGCTGAAAATCGACATTCTGCCATGATTTTCAGTTCCAAATAGGCAAAAGAAACTGAAGAAACAGGGAAAAATTTCTCATTGCAATCGAGAGACGCCAAGGCAACGTCTTTTCACTTCCAATTTCGTGAAAAAACCAATTTTTATTATTAAATTGAATGTTATAAGGTGAAATTCATGTCTCCGCTGAAAATCGACATTCTGACATGATTTTCTATTTCAAATAGACAAAAGGAACTCAAGAAACGGGAAAAAAATCCTCACGACTCTGCAGAGAAGCCAAGACAACGTTTTTTCACTTCCAATTTCGTGAAAAAACGAGTATTTGTCATGATATCGGATGTTATAAGCAGAAATTCATAAAGTTGGGATTCTCCCATGATTTTCAATTTCAAATAGGCAAAAGGAACTCAAGAAACGGGAAAAAAACCTCACGACCTTAGAGAGAAACCAAGGCAACGTTTTTTCACTTCTAATTTCGTGAAAAAACGAGTTTTTATCATGAAATTGTATGTTATAAGGCGAAATTCATGTCTCCGCTGAAAATCGACCTTCCACCATGATCTTCAGTTCCAAATAGGCAAAAGAAACGGAAGAAACAGGGAAAAATTTCTCATTGCAATCGAGAGACGCCAAGGCAACGTGTTTTCACTTTCAATTTCGTGAAATAACGAGTTTTTATCATGATATTGAATGTTGTAAGCAAAAACTCATATTTCTGCTGAAAATCGAGATTTTCCCATGACTTTCAATTTCAACTAGGCAAAAGGAACTCAAGAAATGGGAAAAAAATCCTCACGACTCTGGAGAGAAGCCAAGACGACGTTTTTTCACTTCCAATTTCGTGAAAAAACGAGTTTTTATCATAAAATTGTATGTTATAAGGAGAAATTCATGTCTCCGCTGAAAATCGACCTTCCACCATGATCTTTAGTTCCAAATAGGCAAAAGAAACTGAAGAAACAGGGAGAAATTTCTCACTGCCCTCGAGAGACGCTAAGGCAACGTGTTTTCACTTACAATTTCGTGAAATAACGAGTTTTTATCATGATATTGGATGTTATAAGCAGAAATTCATATCTCCGCTAAAAGTCGGGATTCTCCCATGATTTTCCATTTCAAAAAGGCAAAAGGAACTCAAGAAACGGGGAAAAAACCTCACGACCTTAGAGAGAAACCAAGGCAACGTTTTTTCACTTCTAATTTCGTGAAAAAACGAGTTTTTATCATGAAATTGTATGTTATAAGGCGAAATTCATGTCTCCGCTGAAAATCGACCTTCCACCATGATCTTCAGTTCCGAATAGGCAAAAGAAACTGAAGAAACAGGGAGAAATTTCTCACTGCCCTCGAGAGACGCTAAGGCAACGTTTTTTCACTTCCAATTTCGTGAAATACCGAGTTTTTATCATGATATTGGATGTTATAAGGTGAAATACATGTCTCCGCTGAAAATCGACATTCTGCCATGATTTTCAGTTCCAAATAGGCAGAAGAAACTGAAGAAACAGGGAAAAATTTCTCATTGCAATCGAGAGACGCCAAGGCAACGTGTTTTCACTTCCAATTTCGTGAAATAACGCGTTTTTATCATGATATTGAATGTTGTAAGCAAAAACTCATATTTCTGCTGAAAATCAAGATTTTCCCATGACTTTCAATTTCAACTAGGCAAAAGGAACTCAAGAAATGGGAAAAAAATCCTCACGACTCTGGAGAGAAGCCAAGACGACGTTTTTTTACTTCCAATTTCGTGAAAAAACGAGTTTTTATCATAAAATTGTATGTTATAAGGCGAAATTCATGTCTCCGCTGAAAATCGACCTTCCACCATGATCTTTAGTTCCAAATAGGCAACAGAAACTGAAGAAACAGGGGGAGATTTCTCAATGTCCTCGAGAGACGCCAAGGCAACGTATTTTCACTTCCAATTTCGTGAAAAAACCAATTTTTATTATGAAATTGAATGTTATAAGGTGAAATTCATGTCTCCGCTGAAAATCGACATTCTGCCATGATTTTCAGTTCCAAATAGGCAAAAGAAACTGAAGAAACAGGGAAAAATTTCTCATTGCAATCGAGAGACGCCAAGGCAACGTCTTTTCACTTCCAATTTCGTGAAAAAACCAATTTTTATTATTAAATTGAATGTTATAAGGTGAAATTCATGTCCCCGCTGAAAATCGACATTCTGACATGATTTTCTATTTCAAATAGACAAAAGGAACTCAAGAAACGGGAAAAATATCCTCACGACTCTGCAGAGAAGCCAAGACAACGTTTTTTCACTTCCAATTTCGTGAAAAAACGAGTATTTGTCATGATATCGGATGTTATAAGCAGAAATTCATAAAGTTGGGATTCTCCCATGATTTTCAATTTCAAATAGGCAAAAGGAACTCAAGAAACGGGAAAAAAACCTCAAGACCTTAGAGAGAAACCAAGGCAACGTTTTTTCACTTCTAATTTCGTGAAAAAACGAGTTTTTATCATGAAATTGTATGTTATAAGGCGAAATTCATGTCTCCGCTGAAAATCGACCTTCCACCATGATCTTCAGTTCCAAATAGGCAAAAGAAACGGAAGAAACAGGGAAAAATTTCTCATTGCAATCGAGAGACGCCAAGGCAACGTGTTTTCACTTTCAATTTCGTGAAATAACGAGTTTTTATCATGATATTGAATGTTGTAAGCAAAAACTCATATTTCTGCTGAAAATCGAGATTTTCCCATGACTTTCAATTTCAACTAGGCAAAAGGAACTCAAGAAATGGGAAAAAAATCCTCACGACTCTGGAGAGAAGCCAAGACGACGTTTTTTCACTTCCAATTTCGTGAAAAAACGAGTTTTTATCATAAAATTGTATGTTATAAGGCGAAATTCATGTCTCCGCTGAAAATCGACCTTCCACCATGATCTTCAGTTCCAAATAGGCAAAAGAAACGGAAGAAACAGGGAAAAATTTCTCACTGCCCTCGAGATACGCTAAGGCAACGTGTTTTCACTTACAATTTCGTGAAATAACGAGTTTTTATCATGATATTGGATGTTATAAGCAGAAATTCATATCTCCGCTAAAAGTCGGGATTCTCCCATGATTTTCCATTTCAAAAAGGCCAAAGGAACTCAAGAAACGGGAAAAAAACCTCACGACCTTAGAGAGAAACCAAGGCAACGTTTTTTCACTTCTAATTTCGTGAAAAAACGAGTTTTTATCATGAAATTGTATGTTATAAGGCGAAATTCATGTCTCCGCTGAAAATCGACCTTCCACCATGATCTTCAGTTCCGAATAGGCAAAAGAAACTGAAGAAACAGGGAGAAATTTCTCACTGCCCTCGAGAGACGCTAAGGCAACGTTTTTTCACTTCCAATTTCGTGAAATACCGAGTTTTTATCATGATATTGGATGTTATAAGGTGAAATACATGTCTCCGCTGAAAATCGACATTCTGCCATGATTTTCAGTTCCAAATAGGCAGAAGAAACTGAAGAAACAGGGAAAAATTTCTCATTGCAATCGAGAGACGCCAAGGCAACGTGTTTTCACTTCCAATTTCGTGAAATAACGAGTTTTTATCATGATATTGAATGTTGTAAGCAAAAACTCATATTTCTGCTGAAAATCGAGATTTTCCCATGACTTTCAATTTCAACTAGGCAAAAGGAACTCAAGAAATGGGAAAAAAATCCTCACGACTCTGGAGAGAAGCCAAGACGACGTTTTTTCACTTCCAATTTCGTGAAAAAACGAGTTTTTATCATAAAATTGTATGTTATAAGGCGAAATTCATGTCTCCGCTGAAATTCGACCTTCCACCATGATCTTCAGTTCCAAATAGGCAAAAGAAACTGAAGAAACAGGGAAAAATTTCTCATTGCAATCGACAGACGCCAAGGCAACGTGTTTTCACTTTCAATTTCGTGAAATAACGAGTTTTTATCATGATATTGAATGTTGTAAGCAAAAACTCATATTTCTGCTGAAAATCGAGATTTTCCCATGACTTTCAATTTCAACTAGGCAAAAGGAACTCAAGAAATGGGAGAAAAATCCTCACGACTCTGGAGAGAAGCCAAGACGACGTTTTTTCACTTCCAATTTCGTGAAATAACGAGTTTTTATCATGATATTGGATGTTATAAGCAGAAATTCATATCTCCGCTAAAAGTCGGGATTCTCCCATGATTTTCCATTTTAAAAAGGCAAAAGAAACTCAAGAAACGGGAAAAAAAACCTCACGACCCTAGAGAGAAACCAAGGCAACGTTTTTTCACTTCTAATTTCGTGAAAAAACGAGTTTTTATCATGAAATTGTATGTTATAAGGCGAAACTCATGTCTCCGCTAAAAATCGACCTTCCACCATGATCTTCAGTTCCAATTAGGCAAAAGAAACTGTAGAAACAGGGAAAAATTTCTCATTGCAATCGAGAGACGCCAAGGCAACGTGTTTTCACTTACAATTTTGTGAAATAACGAGTTTTTATCATGATATTGGATGTTATAAGCAGAAATTCATATCTCCGCTAAAAGTCGGGATTCTCCCATGATTTTCCATTTCAAAAAGGCAAAAGGAACTCAAGAAACGGGAAAAAAACCTCACGACCTTAGAGAGAAACCAAGGCAACGTTTTTTCACTTCTAATTTCGTGAAAAAACGAGTTTTTATCATGAAATTGTCTGTTATAAGGCGAAATTCATGTCTCCGCTGAAAATCGACCTTCCACCATGATCTTCAGTTCCAAATAAGCAAAAGAAACTGAAGAAACAGGGAAAAATTTCTCATTGCAATCGAGAGACGCCAAGGCAACGTGTTTTCACTTACAATTTCGTGAAATAAAGAGTTTTTATCATGATATTGGATGTTATAAGCAGAAATTCATATCTCCGCTAAAAGTCGGGATTCTCCCATGATTTTCCATTTCAAAAAGGCAAAAAGAACTCAAGAAACGGGAAAAAAACCTCACGACCCTGGAGAGAAACCAAGGCAACGTTTTTTCACTTCCAATTTCGTGAAAAAACGAGTTTTTATCATGAAATTGTATGTTATAAGGCGAAATTCATGTCTCCGCTAAAAATCGACCTTCCACCATGATCTTCAGTTCCAATTAGGCAAAAGAAACTGTAGAAACAGGGAAAAATTTCTCATTGCAATCGAGAGACGCCAAGGCAACGTGTTTTCACTTACAATTTTGTGAAATAACGAGTTTTTATCATGATATTGGACGTTATAAGCAGAAATGCGTATCTTCGCTAAAAGTCTGGATTCTCCCATGATTTTCAATTTCAAATAGGCAAAAGGAACTCAAGAAACGGGAAAAAACCTCACGACCATGGAGAGAAACCAAGGCAACGTTTTTTCACTTCCAATTTCGTGGAAAAACGAGTTTTTATCATGAAATTGTATGTTATAAAACGAAATTCATGTCTCCGCTGAAAATCGACCTTCCACCATGATCTTCAGTTCCAAATAGGCAACAGAAACTGAAGAAACAGGGGGAGATTTCTCATTGTCCTCGAGAGACGCCAAGGCAACGTATTTTCACTTCCAATTTCGTGAAAAAACCAATTTTTATTATGAAATTGAATGTTATAAGGTGAAATTCATGTCTCCGCTGAAAATCGACATTCTGCCATGATTTTCAGTTCCAAATAGGCAAAAGAAACTGAAGAAACAGGGAAAAATTTCTCATTGCAATCGAGAGACGCCAAGGCAACGTCTTTTCACTTCCAATTTCGTGAAAAAACCAATTTTTATTATTAAATTGAATGTTATAAGGTGAAATTCATGTCTCCGCTGAAAATCGACATTCTGACATGATTTTCTATTTCAAATAGACAAAAGGAACTCAAGAAACGGGAAAAAAATCCTCACGACTCTGCAGAGAAGCCAAGACAACGTTTTTTCACTTCCAATTTCGTGAAAAAACTAGTATTTGTCATGATATCGGATGTTATAAACAGAAATTCATAAAGTTGGGATTCTCCCATTATTTTCAAATTCAAATAGGCAAAAGGAACTCAAGAAACGGGAAAAAAACCTCACGACCCTGGAGAGAAACCAAGGCAACGTTTTTTCACTTCCAATTTCGTGAGAAACGAGTTTTTATCATGAAATTGTATGTTATAAGGCGAAATTCATGTCTCCGCTGAAAATGGACCTTCCACCATGATCTTCAGTTCCAATTAGGCAAAAGACACTGTAGAAACAGGGAAAAATTTCTCATTGCAATCGAGAGACGCCAAGGCAACGTGTTTTCACTTACAATTTCGTGAAATAACGAGTTTTTATCATGATATTGGATGTTATAAGCAGAAATTCATATCTCCGCTAAAAGTCGGGATTCTCCTATGATTTTCCATTTCAAAAAGGCAAAAGAAACTCAAGAAACGGGAAAAAAAACTTCACGACCCTAGAGAGAAACCAAGGCAACGTTTTTTCACTTCTAATTTCGTGAAAAAACGAGTTTTTATCATGAAATTGTATGTTATAAGGCGAAATTCATGTCTCCGCTAAAAATCGAGCTTCCACCATGATCTTCAGTTCCAATTAGGCAAAAGAAACTGAAGAAACAGGGAAAAATTTCTCATTGCAATCGAGAGACGCCAAGGCAACGTCTTTTCACTTCCAATTTCGTGAAAAAACCAATTTTTATTATTAAATTGAATGTTATAAGGTGAAATTCATGTCTCCGCTGAAAATCAACATTCTAACATGATTTTCTATTTTAAATAGGCAAAAGGAACTCAAGAAACGGGAAAAAAATCCTCACGACTCTGCAGAGAAACCAAGACAACGTTTTTTCACTTCCAAATTCGTGAAAAAACGAGTATTTGTCATGATATCGGATGTTATAAGCAGAAATTCATAAAGTTGGGATTCTCCCATGATTTTCAATTTCAAATAGACAAAAGGAACTCAAGAAACGGGAAAAAAACCTCACGACCCTGGACAGAAGCCAAGACGACGTTTTTTCACTTCCAATTTCGTGAAATAACGAGTTTTTATCATGATATTGGATGTTATAAGCAGAAATTCATATCTCCGCTAAAAGTCGGGATTCTCCCATGATTTTCAATTTCAAAAAGGCAAAAGGAACTCAAGAAACGGGAAAAAAAACCTCACGACCCTAGAGAGAAACCAAGGCAACGTTTTTTCACTTCCAATTTCGTGAAATAACGAGTTTTTATCATGAAATTGTATGTTTTAAGGCGAAATTCATGTCTCCGCTGAAAATCGACCTTCCACCATGATCTTCAGTTCCAAATAGGCAACAGAAACTGAAGAAACAGGGGGAGATTTCTCATTGTCCTCGAGAGACGCCAAGGCAACGTTTTTTCACTTCCAATTTCGTGAAAAAACCAATTTTTATTATGAAATTGAATGTTATAAGGTGAAATTCATGTCTCCGCTAAAAATCGACATTCTGACATGATTTTCTATTTCAAATAGACAAAAGGAACTCAAGAAACGGGAAAAAAATCCTCACGACTCTGCAGAGAAGCCAAGACAACGTTTTTTCACTTCCAATTTCGTGAAAAAACGAGTATTTGTCATGATATCGGATGTTATAAGCAGAAATTCATAAAGTTGGGATTCTCCCATGATTTTCAATTTCAAATAGGCAAAAGGAACTCAAGAAACGGGAAAAAAACCTCACGACCCTGGAGAGAAACCAAGGCAACGTTTTTTCACTTCCAATTTCGTGAAAAAACGAGTATTTATCATGATATCGGATGTTATAAGCAGAAATTCATAAAGTTGGGATTCTCCCATGATTTTCAATTTCAAATAGGCAAAAGGAACTCAAGAAACGGGAAAAAAACCTCACGACCCTGGAGAGAAACCAAGGCAACGTTTTTTCCCTTCCAATTTCGTGAAAAAACGAGTTTTTATCATGAAATTGTAAGTTATAAGGCGAAATTCATGTCTCCGCTGAAAATCGACCTTCCACCATGATCTTCAGTTCCAAATAGGCAACAGAAACTGAAGAAACAGGGGGAGATTTCTCATTGTCCTCGAGAGACGCCAAGGCAACGTATTTTCACTTCCAATTTCGTGAAAAAACCAATTTTTATTATGAAATTGAATGTTATAAGGTGAAATTCATGTCTCCGCTGAAAATCGACATTCTGCCATGATTTTCAGTTCCAAATAGGCAAAAGAAACTGAAGAAACAGGGAAAAATTTCTCATTGCAATCGAGAGACGCCAAGGCAACGTTTTTTCACTTCCAATTTCGTGAAAAAACCAATTTTTATTATGAAATTGAATGTTATAAGGTGAAATTCATGTCTCCGCTGAAAATCGACATTCTGACATGATTTTCTATTTCAAATAGGCAAAAGGAACTCAAGAAACATGAAAAAAATCCTCACGACTCTGCAGAGAAGCCAAGACAACGTTTTTTCACTTCCAATTTCGTGAAAAAACGAGTATTTGTCATGATATCGGATGTTATAAGCAGAAATTCATAAAGTTGGGATTCTCCCATGATTTTCAATTTCAAATAGGCAAAAGGAACTCAAGAAACGGGAAAAAAACCTCACGACCTTAGAGAAAAACCAAGGCAACGTTTTTTCACTTCTAATTTCGTGAAAAAAAGAGTTTTTATCATGAAATTGTATGTTATAAGGCGAAATTCATGTCTCCGCTAAAAATCGACCTTCCACCATGATCTTCAGTTCCAAATAGGCAAAAGAAACTGAAGAAACAGGGAAAAATTTCTCATTGCAATCGAGAGACGCCAAGGCAACGTGTTTTCACTTTCAATTTCGTGAAATAACGAGTTTTTATCATGATATTGAATGTTGTAAGCAAAAACTCATATTTCTGCTGAAAATCGAGATTTTCCCATGACTTTCAATTTCAACTAGGCAAAAGGAACTCAAGAAATGGGAAAAAAATCCTCACGACTCTGGAGAGAAGCCAAGACGACGTTTTTTCACTTCCAATTTCGTGAAAAAACGAGTTTTTATCATGAAATTGTATGTTATAAGGCGAAATTCATGTCTCCGTTGAAAATCGACCTTCCACCATGATCTTTAGTTCCAAATAGGCAAAAGAAACTGAAGAAACAGGGAGAAATTTCTCACTGCCCTCGAGAGACGCTAAGGCAACGTGTTTTCACTTACAATTTCGTGAAATAACGAGTTTTTATCATGATATTGGATGTTATAAGCAGAAATTCATATCTCCGCTAAAAGTCAGGATTCTCCCATGATTTTCCATTTCAAAAAGGCAAAAGAAACTCAAGAAACGGGAAAAAAAACCTCACGACCCTAGAGAGAAACCAAGGCAACGTTTTTTCACTTCTATTTTCGTGAAAAAACGAGTTTTTATCATGAAATTGTATGTTATAATGCGAAATTCATGTCTCCGCTAAAAATCGACCTTCCACCATGATCTTCAGTTCCAAATAGGCAACAGAAACTGAAGAAACAGGGGGAGATTTCTCATTGTCCTCGAGAGACGCCAAGGCAACGTTTTTTCACTTCCAATTTCGTGAAAAAACCAATTTTTATTATGAAATTGAATGTTATAAGGTGAAATTCATGTCTCCGCTGAAAATCGACATTCTGACATGATTTTCTATTTCAAATAGGCAAAAGGAACTCAAGAAACGGGAAAAAAATCCTCACGACTCTGCAGAGAAGCCAAGACAACGTTTTTTCACTTCCAATTTCGTGAAAAAACGAGTATTTGTCATGATATCGGATGTTATAAGCAGAAATTCATAAAGTTGGGATTCTCCCATGATTTTCAATTTCAAATAGGCAAAAGGAACTCAAGAAACGGGAAAAAAACCTCACGACCCTGGAGAGAAACCAAGGCAACGTTTTTTCACTTCCAATTTCGTGAAAAAACGAGTATTTATCATGATATCGGATGTTATAAGCAGAAATTCATAAAGTTGGGATTCTCCCATGATTTTCAATTTCAAATAGGCAAAAGGAACTCAAGAAACGGGAAAAAAACCTCACGACCCTGGAGAGAAACCAAGGCAACGTTTTTTCACTTCCAATTTCGTGAAAATACGAGTTTTTATCATGAAATTGTATGTTATAAGGCGAAATTCATGTCTCCGCTGAAAATGGACCTTCCACCATGATCTTCAGTTCCAATTAGGCAAAAAAAACTGTAGAAACAGGGAAAAATTTCTCATTGCAATCGAGAGACGCCAAGGCAACGTGTTTTCACTTACAATTTCGTGAAATAACGAATTTTTATCATGATATTGGATGTTATAAGCAGAAATTCATATCTCCGCTAAAAGTCGGGATTCTCCCATGATTTTCCATTTCAAAAAGGCAAAAGAAACTCAAGAAACGGGAAAAAAAACCTCACGACCCTAGAGAGAAACCAAGGCAACGTTTTTTCACTTCTAATTTCGTGAAAAAACGAGTTTTTATCATGAAATTGTATGTTATAAGGCGAAATTCATGTCTCCGTTAAAAATCGACCTTCCACCATGATCTTTAGTTCCAAATAGGCAAAAGAAACTGAAGAAACAGGGAGAAATTTCTCACTGCCCTCGAGAGACGCTAAGGCAACGTGTTTTCACTTCCAATTTCGTGAAATATCGAGATTTTATCATTATATTGGATGTTATAAGGTGAAATACATGACTCTGCTGAAAATCGACCATCCACCATGATCTTCAGTTCCAAATAGGCAAAAGAAACTGAAGAAACAGGGAAAAATTTCTCATTGCAATCGAGAGACGCCAAGGCAACGTGTTTTCCCTTTCAATTTCGTGAAATAACGAGTTTTTATCATGATATTGAATGTTGTAAGCAAAAACTCATATTTCTGCGGAAAATCGAGATTTCCCTATGACTTTCAATTTCAACTAGGCAAAAGGAACTCAAGAAATGAGATAAAAATCCTCACGACTCTGGCGAGAAGCCAAGACGACGTTTTTTCACTTCCAATTTCGTGAAAAAACGAGTTTTTATCATGAAAATGTATGTTATAAGGCGAAATTCATGTCTCCGCTGAAAATCGACCTTCCACCATGATCTTTAGTTCCAAATAGGCAAAAGAAACTGAAGAAACATTGAGAAATTTCTCACTGCCCTCGAGAGACGCTAAGGCAACGTTTTTTCACTTCCAATTTCGTGAAATACCGAGTTTTTATCATGATATTGGATGTTATAAGGTGAAATACATGTCTCCGCTGAAAATCGACATTCTGCCATGATTTTCAGTTCCAAATAGGAAGAAGAAACTGAAGAAACAGGGAAAAAGTTCTCATTGCAATCGAGAGACGCCAAGGCAACGTCTTTTCACTTCCAATTTCGTGAAAAAACCAATTTTTATTATTAAATTGAATGTTATAAGGTGAAATTCATGTCTCCGCTGAAAATCGACATTCTGCCATGATTTTCAATTTCAAATAGGAAAAAGGAACTCAAGAAACGGGAAAAAAATCCTCACGACTCTGGAGAGAAGCCAAGACAACGTTTATTCACTTCCAATTTCGTGAAAAAACGAGTATTTGTCATGATATCGGATGTTATAAGCAGAAATTCATAAAGTTGGGATTCTCCCATGATTTTCAATTTCAAATAGGCAAAAGGAACTCAAGAAACGGGAAAAAAACTGACGACCTTAGAGAGAAACCAAGGCAACGTCTTTTCACTTCCAATTTCGTGAAATAACCAATTTTTATTATTAAATTGAATGTTATAAGGTGAAATTCATGTCTCCGCTGAAAATCGACATTCTGCCATGATTTTCAATTTCAAATAGGCAAAAGGAACTCAAGAAACGGGGAAAAAAACCTCACGACCTTAGAGAGAAACCAAGGCAACGTTTTTTCACTTCTAATTTCGTGAAAAAACGAGTTTTTATCATGAAATTGTATGTTATAAGGCGAAATTCATGTCTCCGCTGAAAATCGACCTTCCACCATGATCTTCAGTTCCAAATAGGCAAAAGAAACTGAAGAAACAGGGAAAAATTTCTCATTGCAATCGAGAGACGCCAAGGCAACGTGTTTTCACTTTCAATTTCGTGAAATAACGAGTTTTTATCATGATATTGAATGTTGTAAGCAAAAACTCATATTTCTGCTGAAAATCGAGATTTTCCCATGACTTTCAATTTCAACTAGGCAAAAGGGACTCAAGAAATGGGAAAAAAATCCTCACGACTCTGGAGAGAAGCCAAGACGACGTTTTTTCACTTCCAATTTCGTGAAATAACGAGTTTTTATCATGAAAATGTATGTTATAAGGCGAAATTCATGTCTCCGCTGAAAATCGACCTTCCACCATGATTTTTAGTTTCAAATAGGCAAAAGAAACTGAAGAAACAGGGAGAAATTTCTCACTGCCCTCGAGAGACGCTAAGGCAACGTTTTTTCACTTCCAATTTCGTGAAATACCGAGTTTTTATCATGATATTGGATGTTATAAGGTGAAATACATGTCTCCGCTGAAAATCGACATTCTGCCATGATTTTCAGTTCCAAATAGGCAGAAGAAACTGAAGAAACAGGGAAAAATTTCTCATTGCAATCGAGAGACGCCAAGGCAACGTGTTTTCACTTCCAATTTCGTGAAATAACGAGTTTTTATCATGATATTGGATGTTATAAGCAGAAATTCATATCTCCGCTAAAAGTCGGGATTCTCCCATGATTTTCAATTTCAAAAAGGCAAAAGGAACTCAAGAAACGGGAAAAAAAACCTCACGACCCTAGAGAGAAACCAAGGCAACGTTTTTTCACTTCCAATTTCGTGAAATAACAGGTTTTTATCATGAAATTGTATGTTATAAGGCGAAATTCATGTCTCCGCTGAAAATCGACCTTCTACCATGATCTTCAGTTCCAAATAGGCAACAGAAACTGAAGAAACAGGGGGAGATTTCTCATTGTCCTCGAGAGACGCCAAGGCAACGTATTTTCACTTCCAATTTCGTGAAAAAACCAATTTTTATTATGAAATTGAATGTTATAAGGTGAAATTCATGTCTCCGCTGAAAATCGACATTCTGCCATGATTTTCAGTTCCAAATAGGCAAAAGAAACTGAAGAAACAGGGAAAAATTTCTCATTGCAATCGAGAGACGCCAAGGCAACGTCTTTTCTCTTCCAATTTCGTGAAAAAACCAATTTTTATTATTAAATTGAATGTTATAAGGTGAAATTCATGTCTCCCCTGAAAATCGACATTCTGACATGATTTTCTATTTCAAATAGACAAAATTAACTCAAGAAACGGGAAAAAAATCCTCACGACTCTGCAGAGAAGCCAAGACAACGTTTTTTCACTTCCAATTTCGTGAAAAAACGAGTATTTGTCATGATATCGGATGTTATAAGCAGAAATTCATAAAGTTGGGATTCTCCCATGATTTTCAATTTCAAATAGGCGAATGGAACTCAAGAAACGGGAAAAAAACTGACGACCTTAGAGAGAAACCAAGGCAACGTCTTTTCACTTCCAATTTCGTGAAATAACCAATTTTTATTATTAAATTGAATGTTATAAGGTGAAATTCATGTCTCCGCTGAAAATCGACATTCTGCCATGATTTTCAATTTCAAATAGGCAAAAGGAACTCAAGAAACGGGGAAAAAAACCTCACGACCTTAGAGAGAAACCAAGGCAACGTTTTTTCACTTCTAATTTCGTGAAAAAACGAGTTTTTATCATGAAATTGTATGTTATAAGGCGAAATTCATGTCTCCGCTGAAAATCGACCTTCCACCATGATCTTGAGTTCCAAATAGGCAAAAGAAACTGAAGAAACAGGGAGGAATTTCTCACTGCCCTCGAGAGACGCCAAGGCAACGTGTTTTCACTTCCAATTTCGTGAAATAACGAGTTTTTATGATGATATTGAATGTTGTAAGCAAAAACTCATATTTCCGCTGAAAATCGAGATTTTCCCATGACTTTCAATTTCAACTAGGCAAAAGGAACTCAAGAAAAGGGAAAAAAATCCTCACGACTCTGGAGAGAAGCCAAGACGACGTTTTTTCACTTCCAATTTCGTGAAAAAACGAGTTTTTATCATCAAATTGTATGTTATAAGGCGAAATTCATGTCTCCGTTAAAAATCGACCTTCCACCATGATCTTTAGTTCCAAATAGGCAAAAGAAACTGAAGAAACAGGGAGAAATTTCTCACTGCCCTCGAGAGACGCTAAGGCAACGTGTTTTGACTTCCAATTTCGTGAAATACCGAGTTTTTATCATTATATTGGATGTTATAAGGTGAAATACATGACTCCGCTGAAAATCGACCATCCACCATGATCTTCAGTTCCAAATAGGCAAAAGAAACTGAAGAAACAGGGAAAAATTTCTCATTGCAATCGAGAGACGCCAAGGCAACGTGTTTTCACTTACAATTTTGTGAAATAACGAGTTTTTATCATGATATTGGACGTTATAAGCAGAAATGCGTATCTTCGCTAAAAGTCTGGATTCTCCCATGATTTTCAATTTCAAATAGGCAAAAGGAACTCAAGAAACGGGAAAAAAAACTCACGACCTTAGAGAGAAACCAAGGCAACGTTTTTTCACTTCTAATTTCGTGAAAAACCGAGTTTTTATCATGAAATTGTATGTTATAAGGCGAAATTCATGTCTCCGCTGAAAATCGACCTTCCACCATGATCTTCAGTTCCAAATAGGCAAAAGAAACGGAAGAAACAGGGAAAAATTTCTCATTGCAATCGAGAGACGCCAAGGCAACGTGTTTTCACTTTCAATTTCGTGAAATAACGAGTTTTTATCATGATATTGAATGTTGTAAGCAAAAACTCATATTTCTGCTGAAAATCGAGATTTTCCCATAACTTTCAATTTCAACTAGGCAAAAGGGACTCAAGAAATGGGAAAAAAATCCTCACGACTCTGGAGAGAAGCCAAGACGACGTTTTTTCACTTCCAATTTCGTGAAATAACGAGTTTTTATCATGAAAATGTATGTTATAAGGCGAAATTCATGTCTCCGCTGAAAATCGACCTTCCACCATGATTTTTAGTTTCAAATAGGCAAAAGAAACTGAAGAAACAGGGAGAAATTTCTCACTGCCCTCGAGAGACGCTAAGGCAACGTTTTTTCACTTCCAATTTCGTGAAATACCGAGTTTTTATCATGATATTGGATGTTATAAGGTGAAATAAATGTCTCCGCTAAAAGTCGGGATTCTCCCATGATTTTCCATTTCAAAAAGGCAAAAGGAACTCAAGAAACGGGAAAAAAACCTCACGACCTTAGAGAGAAACCAAGGCAACGTTTTTTCACTTCTAATTTCGTGAAAAAACGAGTTTTTATCATGAAATTGTATGTTATAAGGCGAAATTCATGTCTCCGCTGAAAATCGACCTTCCACCATGATCTTCAGTTCCAAATAGGCAAAAGAAACTGAAGAAACAGGGAAAAATTTCTCATTGCAATCGAGAGACGCCAAGGCAACGTGTTTTCACTTTCAATTTCGTGAAATAACGAGTTTTTATCATGATATTGAATGTTGTAAGCAAAAACTCATATTTCTGCTGAAAATCGAGATTTTCCCATGACTTTCAATTTCAACTAGGCAAAAGGGACTCAAGAAATGGGAAAAAAATCCTCACGACTCTGGAGAGAAGCCAAGACGACGTTTTTTCACTTCTAATTTCGTGAAATAACGAGTTTTTATCATGAAAATGTATGTTATAAGGCGAAATTCATGTCTCCGCTGAAAATCGACCTTCCACCATGATTTTGAGTTTCAAATAGGCAAAAGAAACTGAAGAAACAGGGAGAAATTTCTCACTGCCCTCGAGAGACGCTAAGGCAACGTTTTTTCACTTCCAATTTCGTGAAATACCGAGTTTTTATCATGATATTGGATGTTATAAGGTGAAATGCGTATCTTCGCTAAAAGTCTGGATTCTCCCATGATTTTCAATTTCAAATAGGCAAAAGGAACTCAAGAAACGGGAAAAAACCTCACGACCCTGGAGAGAAACCAAGGCAACGTTTTTTCACTTCCAATTTCGTGAAATAACAGGTTTTTATCATGAAATTGTATGTTATAAGGCGAAATTCATGTCTCCGCTGAAAATCGACCTTCCACCATGATCTTCAGTTCCAAATAGGCAACAGAAACTGAAGAAACAGGGGGAGATTTCTCATTGTCCTCGAGAGACGCCAAGGCAACGTATTTTCACTTCCAATTTCGTGAAAAAACCAATTTTTATTATGAAATTGAATGTTATAAGGTGAAATTCATGTCTCCGCTGAAAATCGACATTCTGCCATGATTTTCAGTTCCAAATAGGCAAAAGAAACTGAAGAAACAGGGAAAAATTTCTCATTGCAATCGAGAGACGCCAAGGCAACGTCTTTTTACTTCCAATTTCGTGAAAAAACCAATTTTTATTATTAAATTGAATGTTATAAGGTGAAATTCATGTCTCCGCTGAAAATCGACATTCTGACATGATTTTCTATTTCAAATAGACAAAATTAACTCAAGAAACGGGAAAAAAATCCTCACGACTCTGCAGAGAAGCCAAGACAACGTTTTTTCACTTCCAATTTCGTGAAAAAACGAGTATTTGTCATGATATCGGATGTTATAAGCAGAAATTCATAAAGTTGGGATTCTCCCATGATTTTCAATTTCAAATAGGCAAAAGGAACTCAAGAAACGGGAAAAAAACCTCACGACCTTAGAGAGAAACCAAGGCAACGTTTTTTCACTTCCAATTTCGTGAAATAACGAGTTTTTATCATGAAATTGTATGTTATAAGGCGAAATTCATGTCTCCGCTGAAAATCGACCTTCCACCATGATCTTCAGTTCCAAATAGGCAACAGAAACTGAAGGAACAGGGGGAGATTTCTCATTGTCCTCGAGAGACGCCAAGGCAACGTTTTTTCACTTCCGATTTCGTGAAAAAACCAATTTTTATTATGAAATTGAATGTTATAAGGTGAAATTCATGTCTCCGCTGAAAATCGACATTCTGACATGATTTTCTATTTCAAATAGGCAAAAGGAACTCATGAAACGGGAAAAAAATCCTCACGACTCTGCAGAGAAGCCAAGACTACGTTTTTTCACTTCCAATTTCGTGAAAAAACGAGTATTTGTCATGATATCGGATGTTATAAGCAGAAATTCATAAAGTTGGGATTCTCCCATGATTTTCAATTACAAATAGGCAAAAGGAACTCAAGAAACGGGAAAAAAACCTCACGACCCTGGAGAGAAACCAAGGCAACGTTTTTTCACTTCCAATTTCGTGAAAAAACGAGTTTTTATCATGAAATTGTATGATATAAGGCGAAATTCATGTCTCCGCTGAAAATGGACCTTCCACCATGATCTTCAGTTCCAATTAGGCAAAAGAAACTGTAGAAACAGGGAAAAATTTCTCATTGCAATCGAGAGACGCCAAGGCAACGTGTTTTCACTTACAATTTCGTGAAATAACGAGTTTTTATCATGATATTGGATGTTATAAGCAGAAATTCATATCTCCGCTAAAAGTCGGGATTCTCCCATGATCTTCCATTTCAAAAAGGCAAAAAGAACTCAAGAAACGGGAAAAAAACCTCACGACCCTGGAGAGAAACCAAGGCAACGTTTTTTCACTTCCAATTTCGTGAAAAAACGAGTTTTTATCATGAAATTGTATGTTATAAGGCGAAATTCATGTCTCCGCTAAAAATCGACCTTCCACCATGATCTTCAGTTCCAATTAGGCAAAAGAAACTGTAGAAACAGGGAACAATTTCTCATTGCAATCGAGAGACGCCAAGGCAACGTTTTTTCACTTCCAATTTCGTGAAAAAACCAATTTTTATTATGAAATTGAATGTTATAAGGTGAAATTCATGTCTCCGCTGAAAATCGACATTCTGACATGATTTTCTATTTCAAATAGGCAAAAGGAACTCAAGAAACATGAAAAAAATCCTCACGACTCTGCAGAGAAGCCAAGACAACGTTTTTTCACTTCCAATTTCGTGAAAAAACGAGTATTTGTCATGATATCGGATGTTATAAGCAGAAATTCATAAAGTTGGGATTCTCCCATGATTTTCAATTTCAAATAGGCAAAAGGAACTCAAGAAACGGGAAAAAAACCTCACGACCTTAGAGAAAAACCAAGGCAACGTTTTTTCACTTCTAATTTCGTGAAAAAAAGAGTTTTTATCATGAAATTGTATGTTATAAGGCGAAATTCATGTCTCCGCTAAAAATCGACCTTCCACCATGATCTTCAGTTCCAAATAGGCAAAAGAAACTGAAGAAACAGGGAAAAATTTCTCATTGCAATCGAGAGACGCCAAGGCAACGTGTTTTCACTTTCAATTTCGTGAAATAACGAGTTTTTATCATGATATTGAATGTTGTAAGCAAAAACTCATATTTCTGCTGAAAATCGAGATTTTCCCATGACTTTCAATTTCAACTAGGCAAAAGGAACTCAAGAAATGGGAAAAAAATCCTCACGACTCTGGAGAGAAGCCAAGACGACGTTTTTTCACTTCCAATTTCGTGAAAAAACGAGTTTTTATCATGAAATTGTATGTTATAAGGCGAAATTCATGTCTCCGTTGAAAATCGACCTTCCACCATGATCTTTAGTTCCAAATAGGCAAAAGAAACTGAAGAAACAGGGAGAAATTTCTCACTGCCCTCGAGAGACGCTAAGGCAACGTGTTTTCACTTACAATTTCGTGAAATAACGAGTTTTTATCATGATATTGGATGTTATAAGCAGAAATTCATATCTCCGCTAAAAGTCAGGATTCTCCCATGATTTTCCATTTCAAAAAGGCAAAAGAAACTCAAGAAACGGGAAAAAAAACCTCACGACCCTAGAGAGAAACCAAGGCAACGTTTTTTCACTTCTATTTTCGTGAAAAAACGAGTTTTTATCATGAAATTGTATGTTATAATGCGAAATTCATGTCTCCGCTAAAAATCGACCTTCCACCATGATCTTCAGTTCCAAATAGGCAACAGAAACTGAAGAAACAGGGGGAGATTTCTCATTGTCCTCGAGAGACGCCAAGGCAACGTTTTTTCACTTCCAATTTCGTGAAAAAACCAATTTTTATTATGAAATTGAATGTTATAAGGTGAAATTCATGTCTCCGCTGAAAATCGACATTCTGACATGATTTTCTATTTCAAATAGGCAAAAGGAACTCAAGAAACGGGAAAAAAATCCTCACGACTCTGCAGAGAAGCCAAGACAACGTTTTTTCACTTCCAATTTCGTGAAAAAACGAGTATTTGTCATGATATCGGATGTTATAAGCAGAAATTCATAAAGTTGGGATTCTCCCATGATTTTCAATTTCAAATAGGCAAAAGGAACTCAAGAAACGGGAAAAAAACCTCACGACCCTGGAGAGAAACCAAGGCAACGTTTTTTCACTTCCAATTTCGTGAAAAAACGAGTATTTATCATGATATCGGATGTTATAAGCAGAAATTCATAAAGTTGGGATTCTCCCATGATTTTCAATTTCAAATAGGCAAAAGGAACTCAAGAAACGGGAAAAAAACCTCACGACCCTGGAGAGAAACCAAGGCAACGTTTTTTCACTTCCAATTTCGTGAAAATACGAGTTTTTATCATGAAATTGTATGTTATAAGGCGAAATTCATGTCTCCGCTGAAAATGGACCTTCCACCATGATCTTCAGTTCCAATTAGGCAAAAAAAACTGTAGAAACAGGGAAAAATTTCTCATTGCAATCGAGAGACGCCAAGGCAACGTGTTTTCACTTACAATTTCGTGAAATAACGAATTTTTATCATGATATTGGATGTTATAAGCAGAAATTCATATCTCCGCTAAAAGTCGGGATTCTCCCATGATTTTCCATTTCAAAAAGGCAAAAGAAACTCAAGAAACGGGAAAAAAAACCTCACGACCCTAGAGAGAAACCAAGGCAACGTTTTTTCACTTCTAATTTCGTGAAAAAACGAGTTTTTATCATGAAATTGTATGTTATAAGGCGAAATTCATGTCTCCGTTAAAAATCGACCTTCCACCATGATCTTTAGTTCCAAATAGGCAAAAGAAACTGAAGAAACAGGGAGAAATTTCTCACTGCCCTCGAGAGACGCTAAGGCAACGTGTTTTCACTTCCAATTTCGTGAAATATCGAGATTTTATCATTATATTGGATGTTATAAGGTGAAATACATGACTCTGCTGAAAATCGACCATCCACCATGATCTTCAGTTCCAAATAGGCAAAAGAAACTGAAGAAACAGGGAAAAATTTCTCATTGCAATCGAGAGACGCCAAGGCAACGTGTTTTCCCTTTCAATTTCGTGAAATAACGAGTTTTTATCATGATATTGAATGTTGTAAGCAAAAACTCATATTTCTGCGGAAAATCGAGATTTCCCTATGACTTTCAATTTCAACTAGGCAAAAGGAACTCAAGAAATGAGATAAAAATCCTCACGACTCTGGCGAGAAGCCAAGACGACGTTTTTTCACTTCCAATTTCGTGAAAAAACGAGTTTTTATCATGAAAATGTATGTTATAAGGCGAAATTCATGTCTCCGCTGAAAATCGACCTTCCACCATGATCTTTAGTTCCAAATAGGCAAAAGAAACTGAAGAAACATTGAGAAATTTCTCACTGCCCTCGAGAGACGCTAAGGCAACGTTTTTTCACTTCCAATTTCGTGAAATACCGAGTTTTTATCATGATATTGGATGTTATAAGGTGAAATACATGTCTCCGCTGAAAATCGACATTCTGCCATGATTTTCAGTTCCAAATAGGAAGAAGAAACTGAAGAAACAGGGAAAAAGTTCTCATTGCAATCGAGAGACGCCAAGGCAACGTCTTTTCACTTCCAATTTCGTGAAAAAACCAATTTTTATTATTAAATTGAATGTTATAAGGTGAAATTCATGTCTCCGCTGAAAATCGACATTCTGCCATGATTTTCAATTTCAAATAGGAAAAAGGAACTCAAGAAACGGGAAAAAAATCCTCACGACTCTGGAGAGAAGCCAAGACAACGTTTATTCACTTCCAATTTCGTGAAAAAACGAGTATTTGTCATGATATCGGATGTTATAAGCAGAAATTCATAAAGTTGGGATTCTCCCATGATTTTCAATTTCAAATAG
The DNA here is from genome assembly GCF_019457755.1 of Venturia canescens. Taxonomy (NCBI): domain Eukaryota; kingdom Metazoa; phylum Arthropoda; class Insecta; order Hymenoptera; family Ichneumonidae; genus Venturia; species Venturia canescens. The sequence continues at coordinate 20,002,860 of NC_057426.1, forward strand.
GCAAAAGGAACTCAAGAAACGGGAAAAAAACTGACGACCTTAGAGAGAAACCAAGGCAACGTCTTTTCACTTCCAATTTCGTGAAATAACCAATTTTTATTATTAAATTGAATGTTATAAGGTGAAATTCATGTCTCCGCTGAAAATCGACATTCTGCCATGATTTTCAATTTCAAATAGGCAAAAGGAACTCAAGAAACGGGGAAAAAAACCTCACGACCTTAGAGAGAAACCAAGGCAACGTTTTTTCACTTCTAATTTCGTGAAAAAACGAGTTTTTATCATGAAATTGTATGTTATAAGGCGAAATTCATGTCTCCGCTGAAAATCGACCTTCCACCATGATCTTCAGTTCCAAATAGGCAAAAGAAACTGAAGAAACAGGGAAAAATTTCTCATTGCAATCGAGAGACGCCAAGGCAACGTGTTTTCACTTTCAATTTCGTGAAATAACGAGTTTTTATCATGATATTGAATGTTGTAAGCAAAAACTCATATTTCTGCTGAAAATCGAGATTTTCCCATGACTTTCAATTTCAACTAGGCAAAAGGGACTCAAGAAATGGGAAAAAAATCCTCACGACTCTGGAGAGAAGCCAAGACGACGTTTTTTCACTTCCAATTTCGTGAAATAACGAGTTTTTATCATGAAAATGTATGTTATAAGGCGAAATTCATGTCTCCGCTGAAAATCGACCTTCCACCATGATTTTTAGTTTCAAATAGGCAAAAGAAACTGAAGAAACAGGGAGAAATTTCTCACTGCCCTCGAGAGACGCTAAGGCAACGTTTTTTCACTTCCAATTTCGTGAAATACCGAGTTTTTATCATGATATTGGATGTTATAAGGTGAAATACATGTCTCCGCTGAAAATCGACATTCTGCCATGATTTTCAGTTCCAAATAGGCAGAAGAAACTGAAGAAACAGGGAAAAATTTCTCATTGCAATCGAGAGACGCCAAGGCAACGTGTTTTCACTTCCAATTTCGTGAAATAACGAGTTTTTATCATGATATTGGATGTTATAAGCAGAAATTCATATCTCCGCTAAAAGTCGGGATTCTCCCATGATTTTCAATTTCAAAAAGGCAAAAGGAACTCAAGAAACGGGAAAAAAAACCTCACGACCCTAGAGAGAAACCAAGGCAACGTTTTTTCACTTCCAATTTCGTGAAATAACAGGTTTTTATCATGAAATTGTATGTTATAAGGCGAAATTCATGTCTCCGCTGAAAATCGACCTTCTACCATGATCTTCAGTTCCAAATAGGCAACAGAAACTGAAGAAACAGGGGGAGATTTCTCATTGTCCTCGAGAGACGCCAAGGCAACGTATTTTCACTTCCAATTTCGTGAAAAAACCAATTTTTATTATGAAATTGAATGTTATAAGGTGAAATTCATGTCTCCGCTGAAAATCGACATTCTGCCATGATTTTCAGTTCCAAATAGGCAAAAGAAACTGAAGAAACAGGGAAAAATTTCTCATTGCAATCGAGAGACGCCAAGGCAACGTCTTTTCTCTTCCAATTTCGTGAAAAAACCAATTTTTATTATTAAATTGAATGTTATAAGGTGAAATTCATGTCTCCCCTGAAAATCGACATTCTGACATGATTTTCTATTTCAAATAGACAAAATTAACTCAAGAAACGGGAAAAAAATCCTCACGACTCTGCAGAGAAGCCAAGACAACGTTTTTTCACTTCCAATTTCGTGAAAAAACGAGTATTTGTCATGATATCGGATGTTATAAGCAGAAATTCATAAAGTTGGGATTCTCCCATGATTTTCAATTTCAAATAGGCGAATGGAACTCAAGAAACGGGAAAAAAACTGACGACCTTAGAGAGAAACCAAGGCAACGTCTTTTCACTTCCAATTTCGTGAAATAACCAATTTTTATTATTAAATTGAATGTTATAAGGTGAAATTCATGTCTCCGCTGAAAATCGACATTCTGCCATGATTTTCAATTTCAAATAGGCAAAAGGAACTCAAGAAACGGGGAAAAAAACCTCACGACCTTAGAGAGAAACCAAGGCAACGTTTTTTCACTTCTAATTTCGTGAAAAAACGAGTTTTTATCATGAAATTGTATGTTATAAGGCGAAATTCATGTCTCCGCTGAAAATCGACCTTCCACCATGATCTTGAGTTCCAAATAGGCAAAAGAAACTGAAGAAACAGGGAGGAATTTCTCACTGCCCTCGAGAGACGCCAAGGCAACGTGTTTTCACTTCCAATTTCGTGAAATAACGAGTTTTTATGATGATATTGAATGTTGTAAGCAAAAACTCATATTTCCGCTGAAAATCGAGATTTTCCCATGACTTTCAATTTCAACTAGGCAAAAGGAACTCAAGAAAAGGGAAAAAAATCCTCACGACTCTGGAGAGAAGCCAAGACGACGTTTTTTCACTTCCAATTTCGTGAAAAAACGAGTTTTTATCATCAAATTGTATGTTATAAGGCGAAATTCATGTCTCCGTTAAAAATCGACCTTCCACCATGATCTTTAGTTCCAAATAGGCAAAAGAAACTGAAGAAACAGGGAGAAATTTCTCACTGCCCTCGAGAGACGCTAAGGCAACGTGTTTTGACTTCCAATTTCGTGAAATACCGAGTTTTTATCATTATATTGGATGTTATAAGGTGAAATACATGACTCCGCTGAAAATCGACCATCCACCATGATCTTCAGTTCCAAATAGGCAAAAGAAACGGAAGAAACAGGGAAAAATTTCTCATTGCAATCGAGAGACGCCAAGGCAACGTGTTTTCACTTTCAATTTCGTGAAATAACGAGTTTTTATCATGATATTGAATGTTGTAAGCAAAAACTCATATTTCTGCTGAAAATCGAGATTTTCCCATGACTTTCAATTTCAACTAGGCAAAAGGAACTCAAGAAATGGGAAAAAAATCCTCACGACTCTGGAGAGAAGCCAAGACGACGTTTTTTCACTTCCAATTTCGTGAAAAAACGAGTTTTTATCATAAAATTGTATGTTATAAGGCGAAATTCATGTCTCCGCTGAAAATCGACCTTCCACCATGATCTTCAGTTCCAAATAGGCAAAAGAAACGGAAGAAACAGGGAAAAATTTCTCACTGCCCTCGAGATACGCTAAGGCAACGTGTTTTCACTTACAATTTCGTGAAATAACGAGTTTTTATCATGATATTGGATGTTATAAGCAGAAATTCATATCTCCGCTAAAAGTCGGGATTCTCCCATGATTTTCCATTTCAAAAAGGCCAAAGGAACTCAAGAAACGGGAAAAAAACCTCACGACCTTAGAGAGAAACCAAGGCAACGTTTTTTCACTTCTAATTTCGTGAAAAAACGAGTTTTTATCATGAAATTGTATGTTATAAGGCGAAATTCATGTCTCCGCTGAAAATCGACCTTCCACCATGATCTTCAGTTCCGAATAGGCAAAAGAAACTGAAGAAACAGGGAGAAATTTCTCACTGCCCTCGAGAGACGCTAAGGCAACGTTTTTTCACTTCCAATTTCGTGAAATACCGAGTTTTTATCATGATATTGGATGTTATAAGGTGAAATACATGTCTCCGCTGAAAATCGACATTCTGCCATGATTTTCAGTTCCAAATAGGCAGAAGAAACTGAAGAAACAGGGAAAAATTTCTCATTGCAATCGAGAGACGCCAAGGCAACGTGTTTTCACTTCCAATTTCGTGAAATAACGAGTTTTTATCATGATATTGAATGTTGTAAGCAAAAACTCATATTTCTGCTGAAAATCGAGATTTTCCCATGACTTTCAATTTCAACTAGGCAAAAGGAACTCAAGAAATGGGAAAAAAATCCTCACGACTCTGGAGAGAAGCCAAGACGACGTTTTTTCACTTCCAATTTCGTGAAAAAACGAGTTTTTATCATAAAATTGTATGTTATAAGGCGAAATTCATGTCTCCGCTGAAATTCGACCTTCCACCATGATCTTCAGTTCCAAATAGGCAAAAGAAACTGAAGAAACAGGGAAAAATTTCTCATTGCAATCGACAGACGCCAAGGCAACGTGTTTTCACTTTCAATTTCGTGAAATAACGAGTTTTTATCATGATATTGAATGTTGTAAGCAAAAACTCATATTTCTGCTGAAAATCGAGATTTTCCCATGACTTTCAATTTCAACTAGGCAAAAGGAACTCAAGAAATGGGAGAAAAATCCTCACGACTCTGGAGAGAAGCCAAGACGACGTTTTTTCACTTCCAATTTCGTGAAATAACGAGTTTTTATCATGATATTGGATGTTATAAGCAGAAATTCATATCTCCGCTAAAAGTCGGGATTCTCCCATGATTTTCCATTTTAAAAAGGCAAAAGAAACTCAAGAAACGGGAAAAAAAACCTCACGACCCTAGAGAGAAACCAAGGCAACGTTTTTTCACTTCTAATTTCGTGAAAAAACGAGTTTTTATCATGAAATTGTATGTTATAAGGCGAAACTCATGTCTCCGCTAAAAATCGACCTTCCACCATGATCTTCAGTTCCAATTAGGCAAAAGAAACTGTAGAAACAGGGAAAAATTTCTCATTGCAATCGAGAGACGCCAAGGCAACGTGTTTTCACTTACAATTTTGTGAAATAACGAGTTTTTATCATGATATTGGATGTTATAAGCAGAAATTCATATCTCCGCTAAAAGTCGGGATTCTCCCATGATTTTCCATTTCAAAAAGGCAAAAGGAACTCAAGAAACGGGAAAAAAACCTCACGACCTTAGAGAGAAACCAAGGCAACGTTTTTTCACTTCTAATTTCGTGAAAAAACGAGTTTTTATCATGAAATTGTCTGTTATAAGGCGAAATTCATGTCTCCGCTGAAAATCGACCTTCCACCATGATCTTCAGTTCCAAATAAGCAAAAGAAACTGAAGAAACAGGGAAAAATTTCTCATTGCAATCGAGAGACGCCAAGGCAACGTGTTTTCACTTACAATTTCGTGAAATAAAGAGTTTTTATCATGATATTGGATGTTATAAGCAGAAATTCATATCTCCGCTAAAAGTCGGGATTCTCCCATGATTTTCCATTTCAAAAAGGCAAAAAGAACTCAAGAAACGGGAAAAAAACCTCACGACCCTGGAGAGAAACCAAGGCAACGTTTTTTCACTTCCAATTTCGTGAAAAAACGAGTTTTTATCATGAAATTGTATGTTATAAGGCGAAATTCATGTCTCCGCTAAAAATCGACCTTCCACCATGATCTTCAGTTCCAATTAGGCAAAAGAAACTGTAGAAACAGGGAAAAATTTCTCATTGCAATCGAGAGACGCCAAGGCAACGTGTTTTCACTTACAATTTTGTGAAATAACGAGTTTTTATCATGATATTGGACGTTATAAGCAGAAATGCGTATCTTCGCTAAAAGTCTGGATTCTCCCATGATTTTCAATTTCAAATAGGCAAAAGGAACTCAAGAAACGGGAAAAAACCTCACGACCATGGAGAGAAACCAAGGCAACGTTTTTTCACTTCCAATTTCGTGGAAAAACGAGTTTTTATCATGAAATTGTATGTTATAAAACGAAATTCATGTCTCCGCTGAAAATCGACCTTCCACCATGATCTTCAGTTCCAAATAGGCAACAGAAACTGAAGAAACAGGGGGAGATTTCTCATTGTCCTCGAGAGACGCCAAGGCAACGTATTTTCACTTCCAATTTCGTGAAAAAACCAATTTTTATTATGAAATTGAATGTTATAAGGTGAAATTCATGTCTCCGCTGAAAATCGACATTCTGCCATGATTTTCAGTTCCAAATAGGCAAAAGAAACTGAAGAAACAGGGAAAAATTTCTCATTGCAATCGAGAGACGCCAAGGCAACGTCTTTTCACTTCCAATTTCGTGAAAAAACCAATTTTTATTATTAAATTGAATGTTATAAGGTGAAATTCATGTCTCCGCTGAAAATCGACATTCTGACATGATTTTCTATTTCAAATAGACAAAAGGAACTCAAGAAACGGGAAAAAAATCCTCACGACTCTGCAGAGAAGCCAAGACAACGTTTTTTCACTTCCAATTTCGTGAAAAAACTAGTATTTGTCATGATATCGGATGTTATAAACAGAAATTCATAAAGTTGGGATTCTCCCATTATTTTCAAATTCAAATAGGCAAAAGGAACTCAAGAAACGGGAAAAAAACCTCACGACCCTGGAGAGAAACCAAGGCAACGTTTTTTCACTTCCAATTTCGTGAGAAACGAGTTTTTATCATGAAATTGTATGTTATAAGGCGAAATTCATGTCTCCGCTGAAAATGGACCTTCCACCATGATCTTCAGTTCCAATTAGGCAAAAGACACTGTAGAAACAGGGAAAAATTTCTCATTGCAATCGAGAGACGCCAAGGCAACGTGTTTTCACTTACAATTTCGTGAAATAACGAGTTTTTATCATGATATTGGATGTTATAAGCAGAAATTCATATCTCCGCTAAAAGTCGGGATTCTCCTATGATTTTCCATTTCAAAAAGGCAAAAGAAACTCAAGAAACGGGAAAAAAAACTTCACGACCCTAGAGAGAAACCAAGGCAACGTTTTTTCACTTCTAATTTCGTGAAAAAACGAGTTTTTATCATGAAATTGTATGTTATAAGGCGAAATTCATGTCTCCGCTAAAAATCGAGCTTCCACCATGATCTTCAGTTCCAATTAGGCAAAAGAAACTGAAGAAACAGGGAAAAATTTCTCATTGCAATCGAGAGACGCCAAGGCAACGTCTTTTCACTTCCAATTTCGTGAAAAAACCAATTTTTATTATTAAATTGAATGTTATAAGGTGAAATTCATGTCTCCGCTGAAAATCAACATTCTAACATGATTTTCTATTTTAAATAGGCAAAAGGAACTCAAGAAACGGGAAAAAAATCCTCACGACTCTGCAGAGAAACCAAGACAACGTTTTTTCACTTCCAAATTCGTGAAAAAACGAGTATTTGTCATGATATCGGATGTTATAAGCAGAAATTCATAAAGTTGGGATTCTCCCATGATTTTCAATTTCAAATAGACAAAAGGAACTCAAGAAACGGGAAAAAAACCTCACGACCCTGGACAGAAGCCAAGACGACGTTTTTTCACTTCCAATTTCGTGAAATAACGAGTTTTTATCATGATATTGGATGTTATAAGCAGAAATTCATATCTCCGCTAAAAGTCGGGATTCTCCCATGATTTTCAATTTCAAAAAGGCAAAAGGAACTCAAGAAACGGGAAAAAAAACCTCACGACCCTAGAGAGAAACCAAGGCAACGTTTTTTCACTTCCAATTTCGTGAAATAACGAGTTTTTATCATGAAATTGTATGTTTTAAGGCGAAATTCATGTCTCCGCTGAAAATCGACCTTCCACCATGATCTTCAGTTCCAAATAGGCAACAGAAACTGAAGAAACAGGGGGAGATTTCTCATTGTCCTCGAGAGACGCCAAGGCAACGTTTTTTCACTTCCAATTTCGTGAAAAAACCAATTTTTATTATGAAATTGAATGTTATAAGGTGAAATTCATGTCTCCGCTAAAAATCGACATTCTGACATGATTTTCTATTTCAAATAGACAAAAGGAACTCAAGAAACGGGAAAAAAATCCTCACGACTCTGCAGAGAAGCCAAGACAACGTTTTTTCACTTCCAATTTCGTGAAAAAACGAGTATTTGTCATGATATCGGATGTTATAAGCAGAAATTCATAAAGTTGGGATTCTCCCATGATTTTCAATTTCAAATAGGCAAAAGGAACTCAAGAAACGGGAAAAAAACCTCACGACCCTGGAGAGAAACCAAGGCAACGTTTTTTCACTTCCAATTTCGTGAAAAAACGAGTATTTATCATGATATCGGATGTTATAAGCAGAAATTCATAAAGTTGGGATTCTCCCATGATTTTCAATTTCAAATAGGCAAAAGGAACTCAAGAAACGGGAAAAAAACCTCACGACCCTGGAGAGAAACCAAGGCAACGTTTTTTCCCTTCCAATTTCGTGAAAAAACGAGTTTTTATCATGAAATTGTAAGTTATAAGGCGAAATTCATGTCTCCGCTGAAAATCGACCTTCCACCATGATCTTCAGTTCCAAATAGGCAACAGAAACTGAAGAAACAGGGGGAGATTTCTCATTGTCCTCGAGAGACGCCAAGGCAACGTATTTTCACTTCCAATTTCGTGAAAAAACCAATTTTTATTATGAAATTGAATGTTATAAGGTGAAATTCATGTCTCCGCTGAAAATCGACATTCTGCCATGATTTTCAGTTCCAAATAGGCAAAAGAAACTGAAGAAACAGGGAAAAATTTCTCATTGCAATCGAGAGACGCCAAGGCAACGTTTTTTCACTTCCAATTTCGTGAAAAAACCAATTTTTATTATGAAATTGAATGTTATAAGGTGAAATTCATGTCTCCGCTGAAAATCGACATTCTGACATGATTTTCTATTTCAAATAGGCAAAAGGAACTCAAGAAACATGAAAAAAATCCTCACGACTCTGCAGAGAAGCCAAGACAACGTTTTTTCACTTCCAATTTCGTGAAAAAACGAGTATTTGTCATGATATCGGATGTTATAAGCAGAAATTCATAAAGTTGGGATTCTCCCATGATTTTCAATTTCAAATAGGCAAAAGGAACTCAAGAAACGGGAAAAAAACCTCACGACCTTAGAGAAAAACCAAGGCAACGTTTTTTCACTTCTAATTTCGTGAAAAAAAGAGTTTTTATCATGAAATTGTATGTTATAAGGCGAAATTCATGTCTCCGCTAAAAATCGACCTTCCACCATGATCTTCAGTTCCAAATAGGCAAAAGAAACTGAAGAAACAGGGAAAAATTTCTCATTGCAATCGAGAGACGCCAAGGCAACGTGTTTTCACTTTCAATTTCGTGAAATAACGAGTTTTTATCATGATATTGAATGTTGTAAGCAAAAACTCATATTTCTGCTGAAAATCGAGATTTTCCCATGACTTTCAATTTCAACTAGGCAAAAGGAACTCAAGAAATGGGAAAAAAATCCTCACGACTCTGGAGAGAAGCCAAGACGACGTTTTTTCACTTCCAATTTCGTGAAAAAACGAGTTTTTATCATGAAATTGTATGTTATAAGGCGAAATTCATGTCTCCGTTGAAAATCGACCTTCCACCATGATCTTTAGTTCCAAATAGGCAAAAGAAACTGAAGAAACAGGGAGAAATTTCTCACTGCCCTCGAGAGACGCTAAGGCAACGTGTTTTCACTTACAATTTCGTGAAATAACGAGTTTTTATCATGATATTGGATGTTATAAGCAGAAATTCATATCTCCGCTAAAAGTCAGGATTCTCCCATGATTTTCCATTTCAAAAAGGCAAAAGAAACTCAAGAAACGGGAAAAAAAACCTCACGACCCTAGAGAGAAACCAAGGCAACGTTTTTTCACTTCTATTTTCGTGAAAAAACGAGTTTTTATCATGAAATTGTATGTTATAATGCGAAATTCATGTCTCCGCTAAAAATCGACCTTCCACCATGATCTTCAGTTCCAAATAGGCAACAGAAACTGAAGAAACAGGGGGAGATTTCTCATTGTCCTCGAGAGACGCCAAGGCAACGTTTTTTCACTTCCAATTTCGTGAAAAAACCAATTTTTATTATGAAATTGAATGTTATAAGGTGAAATTCATGTCTCCGCTGAAAATCGACATTCTGACATGATTTTCTATTTCAAATAGGCAAAAGGAACTCAAGAAACGGGAAAAAAATCCTCACGACTCTGCAGAGAAGCCAAGACAACGTTTTTTCACTTCCAATTTCGTGAAAAAACGAGTATTTGTCATGATATCGGATGTTATAAGCAGAAATTCATAAAGTTGGGATTCTCCCATGATTTTCAATTTCAAATAGGCAAAAGGAACTCAAGAAACGGGAAAAAAACCTCACGACCCTGGAGAGAAACCAAGGCAACGTTTTTTCACTTCCAATTTCGTGAAAAAACGAGTATTTATCATGATATCGGATGTTATAAGCAGAAATTCATAAAGTTGGGATTCTCCCATGATTTTCAATTTCAAATAGGCAAAAGGAACTCAAGAAACGGGAAAAAAACCTCACGACCCTGGAGAGAAACCAAGGCAACGTTTTTTCACTTCCAATTTCGTGAAAATACGAGTTTTTATCATGAAATTGTATGTTATAAGGCGAAATTCATGTCTCCGCTGAAAATGGACCTTCCACCATGATCTTCAGTTCCAATTAGGCAAAAAAAACTGTAGAAACAGGGAAAAATTTCTCATTGCAATCGAGAGACGCCAAGGCAACGTGTTTTCACTTACAATTTCGTGAAATAACGAATTTTTATCATGATATTGGATGTTATAAGCAGAAATTCATATCTCCGCTAAAAGTCGGGATTCTCCCATGATTTTCCATTTCAAAAAGGCAAAAGAAACTCAAGAAACGGGAAAAAAAACCTCACGACCCTAGAGAGAAACCAAGGCAACGTTTTTTCACTTCTAATTTCGTGAAAAAACGAGTTTTTATCATGAAATTGTATGTTATAAGGCGAAATTCATGTCTCCGTTAAAAATCGACCTTCCACCATGATCTTTAGTTCCAAATAGGCAAAAGAAACTGAAGAAACAGGGAGAAATTTCTCACTGCCCTCGAGAGACGCTAAGGCAACGTGTTTTCACTTCCAATTTCGTGAAATATCGAGATTTTATCATTATATTGGATGTTATAAGGTGAAATACATGACTCTGCTGAAAATCGACCATCCACCATGATCTTCAGTTCCAAATAGGCAAAAGAAACTGAAGAAACAGGGAAAAATTTCTCATTGCAATCGAGAGACGCCAAGGCAACGTGTTTTCCCTTTCAATTTCGTGAAATAACGAGTTTTTATCATGATATTGAATGTTGTAAGCAAAAACTCATATTTCTGCGGAAAATCGAGATTTCCCTATGACTTTCAATTTCAACTAGGCAAAAGGAACTCAAGAAATGAGATAAAAATCCTCACGACTCTGGCGAGAAGCCAAGACGACGTTTTTTCACTTCCAATTTCGTGAAATAACGAGTTTTTATCATGAAAATGTATGTTATAAGGCGAAATTCATGTCTCCGCTGAAAATCGACCTTCCACCATGATTTTTAGTTTCAAATAGGCAAAAGAAACTGAAGAAACAGGGAGAAATTTCTCACTGCCCTCGAGAGACGCTAAGGCAACGTTTTTTCACTTCCAATTTCGTGAAATACCGAGTTTTTATCATGATATTGGATGTTATAAGGTGAAATACATGTCTCCGCTGAAAATCGACATTCTGCCATGATTTTCAGTTCCAAATAGGCAGAAGAAACTGAAGAAACAGGGAAAAATTTCTCATTGCAATCGAGAGACGCCAAGGCAACGTGTTTTCACTTCCAATTTCGTGAAATAACGAGTTTTTATCATGATATTGGATGTTATAAGCAGAAATTCATATCTCCGCTAAAAGTCGGGATTCTCCCATGATTTTCAATTTCAAAAAGGCAAAAGGAACTCAAGAAACGGGAAAAAAAACCTCACGACCCTAGAGAGAAACCAAGGCAACGTTTTTTCACTTCCAATTTCGTGAAATAACAGGTTTTTATCATGAAATTGTATGTTATAAGGCGAAATTCATGTCTCCGCTGAAAATCGACCTTCTACCATGATCTTCAGTTCCAAATAGGCAACAGAAACTGAAGAAACAGGGGGAGATTTCTCATTGTCCTCGAGAGACGCCAAGGCAACGTATTTTCACTTCCAATTTCGTGAAAAAACCAATTTTTATTATGAAATTGAATGTTATAAGGTGAAATTCATGTCTCCGCTGAAAATCGACATTCTGCCATGATTTTCAGTTCCAAATAGGCAAAAGAAACTGAAGAAACAGGGAAAAATTTCTCATTGCAATCGAGAGACGCCAAGGCAACGTCTTTTCTCTTCCAATTTCGTGAAAAAACCAATTTTTATTATTAAATTGAATGTTATAAGGTGAAATTCATGTCTCCCCTGAAAATCGACATTCTGACATGATTTTCTATTTCAAATAGACAAAATTAACTCAAGAAACGGGAAAAAAATCCTCACGACTCTGCAGAGAAGCCAAGACAACGTTTTTTCACTTCCAATTTCGTGAAAAAACGAGTATTTGTCATGATATCGGATGTTATAAGCAGAAATTCATAAAGTTGGGATTCTCCCATGATTTTCAATTTCAAATAGGCGAATGGAACTCAAGAAACGGGAAAAAAACTGACGACCTTAGAGAGAAACCAAGGCAACGTCTTTTCACTTCCAATTTCGTGAAATAACCAATTTTTATTATTAAATTGAATGTTATAAGGTGAAATTCATGTCTCCGCTGAAAATCGACATTCTGCCATGATTTTCAATTTCAAATAGGCAAAAGGAACTCAAGAAACGGGGAAAAAAACCTCACGACCTTAGAGAGAAACCAAGGCAACGTTTTTTCACTTCTAATTTCGTGAAAAAACGAGTTTTTATCATGAAATTGTATGTTATAAGGCGAAATTCATGTCTCCGCTGAAAATCGACCTTCCACCATGATCTTGAGTTCCAAATAGGCAAAAGAAACTGAAGAAACAGGGAGGAATTTCTCACTGCCCTCGAGAGACGCCAAGGCAACGTGTTTTCACTTCCAATTTCGTGAAATAACGAGTTTTTATGATGATATTGAATGTTGTAAGCAAAAACTCATATTTCCGCTGAAAATCGAGATTTTCCCATGACTTTCAATTTCAACTAGGCAAAAGGAACTCAAGAAAAGGGAAAAAAATCCTCACGACTCTGGAGAGAAGCCAAGACGACGTTTTTTCACTTCCAATTTCGTGAAAAAACGAGTTTTTATCATCAAATTGTATGTTATAAGGCGAAATTCATGTCTCCGTTAAAAATCGACCTTCCACCATGATCTTTAGTTCCAAATAGGCAAAAGAAACTGAAGAAACAGGGAGAAATTTCTCACTGCCCTCGAGAGACGCTAAGGCAACGTGTTTTGACTTCCAATTTCGTGAAATACCGAGTTTTTATCATTATATTGGATGTTATAAGGTGAAATACATGACTCCGCTGAAAATCGACCATCCACCATGATCTTCAGTTCCAAATAGGCAAAAGAAACTGAAGAAACAGGGAAAAATTTCTCATTGCAATCGAGAGACGCCAAGGCAACGTGTTTTCACTTACAATTTTGTGAAATAACGAGTTTTTATCATGATATTGGACGTTATAAGCAGAAATGCGTATCTTCGCTAAAAGTCTGGATTCTCCCATGATTTTCAATTTCAAATAGGCAAAAGGAACTCAAGAAACGGGAAAAAAAACTCACGACCTTAGAGAGAAACCAAGGCAACGTTTTTTCACTTCTAATTTCGTGAAAAACCGAGTTTTTATCATGAAATTGTATGTTATAAGGCGAAATTCATGTCTCCGCTGAAAATCGACCTTCCACCATGATCTTCAGTTCCAAATAGGCAAAAGAAACGGAAGAAACAGGGAAAAATTTCTCATTGCAATCGAGAGACGCCAAGGCAACGTGTTTTCACTTTCAATTTCGTGAAATAACGAGTTTTTATCATGATATTGAATGTTGTAAGCAAAAACTCATATTTCTGCTGAAAATCGAGATTTTCCCATAACTTTCAATTTCAACTAGGCAAAAGGGACTCAAGAAATGGGAAAAAAATCCTCACGACTCTGGAGAGAAGCCAAGACGACGTTTTTTCACTTCCAATTTCGTGAAATAACGAGTTTTTATCATGAAAATGTATGTTATAAGGCGAAATTCATGTCTCCGCTGAAAATCGACCTTCCACCATGATTTTTAGTTTCAAATAGGCAAAAGAAACTGAAGAAACAGGGAGAAATTTCTCACTGCCCTCGAGAGACGCTAAGGCAACGTTTTTTCACTTCCAATTTCGTGAAATACCGAGTTTTTATCATGATATTGGATGTTATAAGGTGAAATAAATGTCTCCGCTAAAAGTCGGGATTCTCCCATGATTTTCCATTTCAAAAAGGCAAAAGGAACTCAAGAAACGGGAAAAAAACCTCACGACCTTAGAGAGAAACCAAGGCAACGTTTTTTCACTTCTAATTTCGTGAAAAAACGAGTTTTTATCATGAAATTGTATGTTATAAGGCGAAATTCATGTCTCCGCTGAAAATCGACCTTCCACCATGATCTTCAGTTCCAAATAGGCAAAAGAAACTGAAGAAACAGGGAAAAATTTCTCATTGCAATCGAGAGACGCCAAGGCAACGTGTTTTCACTTTCAATTTCGTGAAATAACGAGTTTTTATCATGATATTGAATGTTGTAAGCAAAAACTCATATTTCTGCTGAAAATCGAGATTTTCCCATGACTTTCAATTTCAACTAGGCAAAAGGGACTCAAGAAATGGGAAAAAAATCCTCACGACTCTGGAGAGAAGCCAAGACGACGTTTTTTCACTTCTAATTTCGTGAAATAACGAGTTTTTATCATGAAAATGTATGTTATAAGGCGAAATTCATGTCTCCGCTGAAAATCGACCTTCCACCATGATTTTGAGTTTCAAATAGGCAAAAGAAACTGAAGAAACAGGGAGAAATTTCTCACTGCCCTCGAGAGACGCTAAGGCAACGTTTTTTCACTTCCAATTTCGTGAAATACCGAGTTTTTATCATGATATTGGATGTTATAAGGTGAAATGCGTATCTTCGCTAAAAGTCTGGATTCTCCCATGATTTTCAATTTCAAATAGGCAAAAGGAACTCAAGAAACGGGAAAAAACCTCACGACCCTGGAGAGAAACCAAGGCAACGTTTTTTCACTTCCAATTTCGTGAAATAACAGGTTTTTATCATGAAATTGTATGTTATAAGGCGAAATTCATGTCTCCGCTGAAAATCGACCTTCCACCATGATCTTCAGTTCCAAATAGGCAACAGAAACTGAAGAAACAGGGGGAGATTTCTCATTGTCCTCGAGAGACGCCAAGGCAACGTATTTTCACTTCCAATTTCGTGAAAAAACCAATTTTTATTATGAAATTGAATGTTATAAGGTGAAATTCATGTCTCCGCTGAAAATCGACATTCTGCCATGATTTTCAGTTCCAAATAGGCAAAAGAAACTGAAGAAACAGGGAAAAATTTCTCATTGCAATCGAGAGACGCCAAGGCAACGTCTTTTTACTTCCAATTTCGTGAAAAAACCAATTTTTATTATTAAATTGAATGTTATAAGGTGAAATTCATGTCTCCGCTGAAAATCGACATTCTGACATGATTTTCTATTTCAAATAGACAAAATTAACTCAAGAAACGGGAAAAAAATCCTCACGACTCTGCAGAGAAGCCAAGACAACGTTTTTTCACTTCCAATTTCGTGAAAAAACGAGTATTTGTCATGATATCGGATGTTATAAGCAGAAATTCATAAAGTTGGGATTCTCCCATGATTTTCAATTTCAAATAGGCAAAAGGAACTCAAGAAACGGGAAAAAAACCTCACGACCTTAGAGAGAAACCAAGGCAACGTTTTTTCACTTCCAATTTCGTGAAATAACGAGTTTTTATCATGAAATTGTATGTTATAAGGCGAAATTCATGTCTCCGCTGAAAATCGACCTTCCACCATGATCTTCAGTTCCAAATAGGCAACAGAAACTGAAGGAACAGGGGGAGATTTCTCATTGTCCTCGAGAGACGCCAAGGCAACGTTTTTTCACTTCCGATTTCGTGAAAAAACCAATTTTTATTATGAAATTGAATGTTATAAGGTGAAATTCATGTCTCCGCTGAAAATCGACATTCTGACATGATTTTCTATTTCAAATAGGCAAAAGGAACTCATGAAACGGGAAAAAAATCCTCACGACTCTGCAGAGAAGCCAAGACTACGTTTTTTCACTTCCAATTTCGTGAAAAAACGAGTATTTGTCATGATATCGGATGTTATAAGCAGAAATTCATAAAGTTGGGATTCTCCCATGATTTTCAATTACAAATAGGCAAAAGGAACTCAAGAAACGGGAAAAAAACCTCACGACCCTGGAGAGAAACCAAGGCAACGTTTTTTCACTTCCAATTTCGTGAAAAAACGAGTTTTTATCATGAAATTGTATGATATAAGGCGAAATTCATGTCTCCGCTGAAAATGGACCTTCCACCATGATCTTCAGTTCCAATTAGGCAAAAGAAACTGTAGAAACAGGGAAAAATTTCTCATTGCAATCGAGAGACGCCAAGGCAACGTGTTTTCACTTACAATTTCGTGAAATAACGAGTTTTTATCATGATATTGGATGTTATAAGCAGAAATTCATATCTCCGCTAAAAGTCGGGATTCTCCCATGATCTTCCATTTCAAAAAGGCAAAAAGAACTCAAGAAACGGGAAAAAAACCTCACGACCCTGGAGAGAAACCAAGGCAACGTTTTTTCACTTCCAATTTCGTGAAAAAACGAGTTTTTATCATGAAATTGTATGTTATAAGGCGAAATTCATGTCTCCGCTAAAAATCGACCTTCCACCATGATCTTCAGTTCCAATTAGGCAAAAGAAACTGTAGAAACAGGGAACAATTTCTCATTGCAATCGAGAGACGCCAAGGCAACGTGTTTTCACTTACAATTTTGTGAAATAACGAGTTTTTATCATGATATTGGACGTTATAAGCAGAAATGCGTATCTTCGCTAAAAGTCTGGATTCTCCCATGATTTTCAATTTCAAATAGGCAAAAGGAACTCAAGAAACGGGAAAAAAACCTCACGACCCTGGAGAGAAACCAAGGCAACGTTTTTTCACTTCCAATTTCGTGGAAAAACGAGTTTTTATCATGAAATTGTATGTTATAAAACGAAATTCATGTCTCCGCTGAAAATCGACCTTCCACCATGATCTTCAGTTCCAAATAGGCAACAGAAACTGAAGAAACAGGGGGAGATTTCTCATTGTCCTCGAGAGACGCCAAGGCAACGTATTTTCACTTCCAATTTCGTGAAAAAACCAATTTTTATTATGAAATTGAATGTTATAAGGTGAAATTCATGTCTCCGCTGAAAATCGACATTCTGCCATGATTTTCAGTTCCAAATAGGCAAAAGAAACTGAAGAAACAGGGAAAAATTTCTCATTGCAATCGAGAGACGCCAAGGCAACGTCTTTTCACTTCCAATTTCGTGAAAAAACCAATTTTTATTATTAAATTGAATGTTATAAGGTGAAATTCATGTCTCCGCTGAAAATCGACATTCTGACATGATTTTCTATTTCAAATAGACAAAAGGAACTCAAGAAACGGGAAAAAAATCCTCACGACTCTGCAGAGAAGCCAAGACAACGTTTTTTCACTTCCAATTTCGTGAAAAAACGAGTATTTGTCATGATATCGGATGTTATAAACAGAAATTCATAAAGTTGGGATTCTCCCATTATTTTCAAATTCAAATAGGCAAAAGGAACTCAAGAAACGGGAAAAAAACCTCACGACCCTGGAGAGAAACCAAGGCAACGTTTTTTCACTTCCAATTTCGTGAGAAACGAGTTTTTATCATGAAATTGTATGTTATAAGGCGAAATTCATGTCTCCGCTGAAAATGGACCTTCCACCATGATCTTCAGTTCCAATTAGGCAAAAGACACTGTAGAAACAGGGAAAAATTTCTCATTGCAATCGAGAGACGCCAAGGCAACGTGTTTTCACTTACAATTTCGTGAAATAACGAGTTTTTATCATGATATTGGATGTTATAAGCAGAAATTCATATCTCCGCTAAAAGTCGGGATTCTCCTATGATTTTCCATTTCAAAAAGGCAAAAGAAACTCAAGAAACGGGAAAAAAAACTTCACGACCCTAGAGAGAAACCAAGGCAACGTTTTTTCACTTCTAATTTCGTGAAAAAACGAGTTTTTATCATGAAATTGTATGTTATAAGGCGAAATTCATGTCTCCGCTAAAAATCGAGCTTCCACCATGATCTTCAGTTCCAATTAGGCAAAAGAAACTGAAGAAACAGGGAAAAATTTCTCATTGCAATCGAGAGACGCCAAGGCAACGTCTTTTCACTTCCAATTTCGTGAAAAAACCAATTTTTATTATTAAATTGAATGTTATAAGGTGAAATTCATGTCTCCGCTGAAAATCAACATTCTAACATGATTTTCTATTTTAAGTAGGCAAAAGGAACTCAAGAAACGGGAAAAAAATCCTCACGACTCTGCAGAGAAACCAAGACAACGTTTTTTCACTTCCAAATTCGTGAAAAAACGAGTATTTGTCATGATATCGGATGTTATAAGCAGAAATTCATAAAGTTGGGATTCTCCCATGATTTTCAATTTCAAATAGACAAAAGGAACTCAAGAAACGGGAAAAAAACCTCACGACCCTGGACAGAAGCCAAGACGACGTTTTTTCACTTCCAATTTCGTGAAATAACGAGTTTTTATCATGATATTGGATGTTATAAGCAGAAATTCATATCTCCGCTAAAAGTCGGGATTCTCCCATGATTTTCAATTTCAAAAAGGCAAAAGGAACTCAAGAAACGGGAAAAAAAACCTCACGACCCTAGAGAGAAACCAAGGCAACGTTTTTTCACTTCCAATTTCGTGAAATAACGAGTTTTTATCATGAAATTGTATGTTTTAAGGCGAAATTCATGTCTCCGCTGAAAATCGACCTTCCACCATGATCTTCAGTTCCAAATAGGCAACAGAAACTGAAGAAACAGGGGGAGATTTCTCATTGTCCTCGAGAGACGCCAAGGCAACGTTTTTTCACTTCCAATTTCGTGAAAAAACCAATTTTTATTATGAAATTGAATGTTATAAGGTGAAATTCATGTCTCCGCTAAAAATCGACATTCTGACATGATTTTCTATTTCAAATAGACAAAAGGAACTCAAGAAACGGGAAAAAAATCCTCACGACTCTGCAGAGAAGCCAAGACAACGTTTTTTCACTTCCAATTTCATGAAAAAACGAGTATTTGTCATGATATCGGATGTTATAAGCAGAAATTCATAAAGTTGGGATTCTCCCATGATTTTCAATTTCAAATAGGCAAAAGGAACTCAAGAAACGGGAAAAAAACCTCACGACCCTGGAGAGAAACCAAGGCAACGTTTTTTCACTTCCAATTTCGTGAAAAAACGAGTATTTATCATGATATCGGATGTTATAAGCAGAAATTCATAAAGTTGGGATTCTCCCATGATTTTCAATTTCAAATAGGCAAAAGGAACTCAAGAAACGGGAAAAAAACCTCACGACCCTGGAGAGAAACCAAGGCAACGTTTTTTCCCTTCCAATTTCGTGAAAAAACGAGTTTTTATCATGAAATTGTATGTTATAAGGCGAAATTCATGTCTCCGCTGAAAATCGACCTTCCACCATGATCTTCAGTTCCAAATAGGCAACAGAAACTGAAGAAACAGGGGGAGATTTCTCATTGTCCTCGAGAGACGCCAAGGCAACGTATTTTCACTTCCAATTTCGTGAAAAAACCAATTTTTATTATGAAATTGAATGTTATAAGGTGAAATTCATGTCTCCGCTGAAAATCGACATTCTGCCATGATTTTCAGTTCCAAATAGGCAAAAGAAACTGAAGAAACAGGGAAAAATTTCTCATTGCAATCGAGAGACGCCAAGGCAACGTTTTTTCACTTCCAATTTCGTGAAAAAACCAATTTTTATTATGAAATTGAATGTTATAAGGTGAAATTCATGTCTCCGCTGAAAATCGACATTCTGACATGATTTTCTATTTCAAATAGGCAAAAGGAACTCAAGAAACGGGAAAAAAATCCTCACGACTCTGCAGAGAAGCCAAGACAACGTTTCTTCACTTCCAATTTCGTGAAAAAACGAGTATTTGTCATGATATCGGATGTTATAAGCAGAAATTCATAAAGTTGGGATTCTCCCATGATTTTCAATTTCAAATAGGCAAAAGGAACTCAAGAAACGGGAAAAAAACCTCACGACCCTGGAGAGAAACCAAGGCAACGTTTTTTCACTTCCAATTTCGTGAAAAAACGAGTATTTATCATGATATCGGATGTTATAAGCAGAAATTCATAAAGTTGGGTTTCTCCCATGATTTTCAATTTCAAATAGGCAAAAGGAACTCAAGAAACGGGAAAAAAACCTCACGACCCTGGAGAGAAACCAAGGCAACGTTTTTTCACTTCCAATTTCGTGAAAATACGAGTTTTTATCATGAAATTGTATGTTATAAGGCGAAATTCATGTCTCCGCTGAAAATGGACCTTCCACCATGATCTTCAGTTCCAATTAGGCAAAAGAAACTGTAGAAACAGGGAAAAATTTCTCATTGCAATCGAGAGACGCCAAGGCAACGTGTTTTCACTTACAATTTCGTGAAATAACGAATTTTTATCATGATATTGGATGTTATAAGCAGAAATTCATATCTCCGCTAAAAGTCGGGATTCTCCCATGATTTTCCATTTCAAAAAGGCAAAAGAAACTCAAGAAACGGGAAAAAAAACCTCACGACCCTAGAGAGAAACCAAGGCAACGTTTTTTCACTTCTAATTTCGTGAAAAAACGAGTTTTTATCATGAAATTGTATGTTATAAGGCGAAATTCATGTCTCCGTTAAAAATCGACCTTCCACCATGATCTTTAGTTCCAAATAGGCAAAAGAAACTGAAGAAACAGGGAGAAATTTCTCACTGCCCTCGAGAGACGCTAAGGCAACGTGTTTTCACTTCCAATTTCGTGAAATATCGAGTTTTTATCATTATATTGGATGTTATAAGGTGAAATACATGTCTCCGCTGAAAATCGACCTTCCACCATGATCTTCAGTTCCAAATAGGCAAAAGAAACTGAAGAAACAGGGAAAAATTTCTCATTGCAATCGAGAGACGCCAAGGCAACGTGTTTTCACTTTCAATTTCGTGAAATAACGAGTTTTTATCATGATATTGAATGTTGTAAGCAAAAACTCATATTTCTGCTGAAAATCGAGATTTTCCCATGACTTTCAATTTCAACTAGGCAAAAGGGACTCAAGAAATGGGAAAAAAATCCTCACGACTCTGGAGAGAAGCCAAGACGACGTTTTTTCACTTCCAATTTCGTGAAATAACGAGTTTTTATCATGAAAATGTATGTTATAAGGCGAAATTCATGTCTCCGCTGAAAATCGACCTTCCACCATGATTTTTAGTTTCAAATAGGCAAAAGAAACTGAAGAAACAGGGAGAAATTTCTCACTGCCCTCGAGAGACGCTAAGGCAACGTTTTTTCACTTCCAATTTCGTGAAATACCGAGTTTTTATCATGATATTGGATGTTATAAGGTGAAATACATGTCTCCGCTGAAAATCGACATTCTGCCATGATTTTCAGTTCCAAATAGGCAGAAGAAACTGAAGAAACAGGGAAAAATTTCTCATTGCAATCGAGAGACGCCAAGGCAACGTGTTTTCACTTCCAATTTCGTGAAATAACGAGTTTTTATCATGATATTGGATGTTATAAGCAGAAATTCATATCTCCGCTAAAAGTCGGGATTCTCCCATGATTTTCAATTTCAAAAAGGCAAAAGGAACTCAAGAAACGGGAAAAAACACCTCACGACCCTAGAGAGAAACCAAGGCAACGTTTTTTCACTTCCAATTTCGTGAAATAACAGGTTTTTATCATGAAATTGTATGTTATAAGGCGAAATTCATGTCTCCGCTGAAAATCGACCTTCTACCATGATCTTCAGTTCCAAATAGGCAACAGAAACTGAAGAAATAGGGGGAGATTTCTCATTGTCCTCGAGAGACGCCAAGGCAACGTATTTTCACTTCCAATTTCGTGAAAAAACCAATTTTTATTATGAAATTGAATGTTATAAGGTGAAATTCATGTCTCCGCTGAAAATCGACATTCTGCCATGATTTTCAGTTCCAAATAGGCAAAAGAAACTGAAGAAACAGGGAAAAATTTCTCATTGCAATCGAGAGACGCCAAGGCAACGTCTTTTCTCTTCCAATTTCGTGAAAAAACCAATTTTTATTATTAAATTGAATGTTATAAGGTGAAATTCATGTCTCCCCTGAAAATCGACATTCTGACATGATTTTCTATTTCAAATAGACAAAATTAACTCAAGAAACGGGAAAAAAATCCTCACGACTCTGCAGAGAAGCCAAGACAACGTTTTTTCACTTCCAATTTCGTGAAAAAACGAGTATTTGTCATGATATCGGATGTTATAAGCAGAAATTCATAAAGTTGGGATTCTCCCATGATTTTCAATTTCAAATAGGCGAAAGGAACTCAAGAAACGGGAAAAAAACTGACGACCTTAGAGAGAAACCAAGGCAACGTCTTTTCACTTCCAATTTCGTGAAATAACCAATTTTTATTATTAAATTGAATGTTATAAGGTGAAATTCATGTCTCCGCTGAAAATCGACATTCTGCCATGATTTTCAATTTCAAATAGGCAAAAGGAACTCAAGAAACGGGGAAAAAAACCTCACGACCTTAGAGAGAAACCAAGGCAACGTTTTTTCACTTCTAATTTCGTGAAAAAACGAGTTTTTATCATGAAATTGTATGTTATAAGGCGAAATTCATGTCTCCGCTGAAAATCGACCTTCCACCATGATCTTGAGTTCCAAATAGGCAAAAGAAACTGAAGAAACAGGGAGGAATTTCTCACTGCCCTCGAGAGACGCCAAGGCAACGTGTTTTCACTTCCAATTTCGTGAAATAACGAGTTTTTATGATGATATTGAATGTTGTAAGCAAAAACTCATATTTCCGCTGAAAATCGAGATTTTCCCATGACTTTCAATTTCAACTAGGCAAAAGGAACTCAAGAAAAGGGAAAAAAATCCTCACGACTCTGGAGAGAAGCCAAGACGACGTTTTTTCACTTCCAATTTCGTGAAAAAACGAGTTTTTATCATCAAATTGTATGTTATAAGGCGAAATTCATGTCTCCGTTAAAAATCGACCTTCCACCATGATCTTTAGTTCCAAATAGGCAAAAGAAACTGAAGAAACAGGGAGAAATTTCTCACTGCCCTCGAGAGACGCTAAGGCAACGTGTTTTGACTTCCAATTTCGTGAAATACCGAGTTTTTATCATTATATTGGATGTTATAAGGTGAAATACATGACTCCGCTGAAAATCGACCATCCACCATGATCTTCAGTTCCAAATAGGCAAAAGAAACTGAAGAAACAGGGAAAAATTTCTCATTGCAATCGAGAGACGCCAAGGCAACGTGTTTTCACTTACAATTTTGTGAAATAACGAGTTTTTATCATGATATTGGACGTTATAAGCAGAAATGCGTATCTTCGCTAAAAGTCTGGATTCTCCCATGATTTTCAATTTCAAATAGGCAAAAGGAACTCAAGAAACGGGAAAAAAAACTCACGACCTTAGAGAGAAACCAAGGCAACGTTTTTTCACTTCTAATTTCGTGAAAAACCGAGTTTTTATCATGAAATTGTATGTTATAAGGCGAAATTCATGTCTCCGCTGAAAATCGACCTTCCACCATGATCTTCAGTTCCAAATAGGCAAAAGAAACGGAAGAAACAGGGAAAAATTTCTCATTGCAATCGAGAGACGCCAAGGCAACGTGTTTTCACTTTCAATTTCGTGAAATAACGAGTTTTTATCATGATATTGAATGTTGTAAGCAAAAACTCATATTTCTGCTGAAAATCGAGATTTTCCCATAACTTTCAATTTCAACTAGGCAAAAGGGACTCAAGAAATGGGAAAAAAATCCTCACGACTCTGGAGAGAAGCCAAGACGACGTTTTTTCACTTCCAATTTCGTGAAATAACGAGTTTTTATCATGAAAATGTATGTTATAAGGCGAAATTCATGTCTCCGCTGAAAATCGACCTTCCACCATGATTTTTAGTTTCAAATAGGCAAAAGAAACTGAAGAAACAGGGAGAAATTTCTCACTGCCCTCGAGAGACGCTAAGGCAACGTTTTTTCACTTCCAATTTCGTGAAATACCGAGTTTTTATCATGATATTGGATGTTATAAGGTGAAATAAATGTCTCCGCTAAAAGTCGGGATTCTCCCATGATTTTCCATTTCAAAAAGGCAAAAGGAACTCAAGAAACGGGAAAAAAACCTCACGACCTTAGAGAGAAACCAAGGCAACGTTTTTTCACTTCTAATTTCGTGAAAAAACGAGTTTTTATCATGAAATTGTATGTTATAAGGCGAAATTCATGTCTCCGCTGAAAATCGACCTTCCACCATGATCTTCAGTTCCAAATAGGCAAAAGAAACTGAAGAAACAGGGAAAAATTTCTCATTGCAATCGAGAGACGCCAAGGCAACGTGTTTTCACTTTCAATTTCGTGAAATAACGAGTTTTTATCATGATATTGAATGTTGTAAGCAAAAACTCATATTTCTGCTGAAAATCGAGATTTTCCCATGACTTTCAATTTCAACTAGGCAAAAGGGACTCAAGAAATGGGAAAAAAATCCTCACGACTCTGGAGAGAAGCCAAGACGACGTTTTTTCACTTCCAATTTCGTGAAATAACGAGTTTTTATCATGAAAATGTATGTTATAAGGCGAAATTCATGTCTCCGCTGAAAATCGACCTTCCACCATGATTTTGAGTTTCAAATAGGCAAAAGAAACTGAAGAAACAGGGAGAAATTTCTCACTGCCCTCGAGAGACGCTAAGGCAACGTTTTTTCACTTCCAATTTCGTGAAATACCGAGTTTTTATCATGATATTGGATGTTATAAGGTGAAATGCGTATCTTCGCTAAAAGTCTGGATTCTCCCATGATTTTCAATTTCAAATAGGCAAAAGGAACTCAAGAAACGGGAAAAAACCTCACGACCCTGGAGAGAAACCAAGGCAACGTTTTTTCACTTCCAATTTCGTGAAATAACAGGTTTTTATCATGAAATTGTATGTTATAAGGCGAAATTCATGTCTCCGCTGAAAATCGACCTTCCACCATGATCTTCAGTTCCAAATAGGCAACAGAAACTGAAGAAACAGGGGGAGATTTCTCATTGTCCTCGAGAGACGCCAAGGCAACGTATTTTCACTTCCAATTTCGTGAAAAAACCAATTTTTATTATGAAATTGAATGTTATAAGGTGAAATTCATGTCTCCGCTGAAAATCGACATTCTGCCATGATTTTCAGTTCCAAATAGGCAAAAGAAACTGAAGAAACAGGGAAAAATTTCTCATTGCAATCGAGAGACGCCAAGGCAACGTCTTTTTACTTCCAATTTCGTGAAAAAACCAATTTTTATTATTAAATTGAATGTTATAAGGTGAAATTCATGTCTCCGCTGAAAATCGACATTCTGACATGATTTTCTATTTCAAATAGACAAAATTAACTCAAGAAACGGGAAAAAAATCCTCACGACTCTGCAGAGAAGCCAAGACAACGTTTTTTCACTTCCAATTTCGTGAAAAAACGAGTATTTGTCATGATATCGGATGTTATAAGCAGAAATTCATAAAGTTGGGATTCTCCCATGATTTTCAATTTCAAATAGGCAAAAGGAACTCAAGAAACGGGAAAAAAACCTCACGACCTTAGAGAGAAACCAAGGCAACGTTTTTTCACTTCCAATTTCGTGAAATAACGAGTTTTTATCATGAAATTGTATGTTATAAGGCGAAATTCATGTCTCCGCTGAAAATCGACCTTCCACCATGATCTTCAGTTCCAAATAGGCAACAGAAACTGAAGGAACAGGGGGAGATTTCTCATTGTCCTCGAGAGACGCCAAGGCAACGTTTTTTCACTTCCGATTTCGTGAAAAAACCAATTTTTATTATGAAATTGAATGTTATAAGGTGAAATTCATGTCTCCGCTGAAAATCGACATTCTGACATGATTTTCTATTTCAAATAGGCAAAAGGAACTCATGAAACGGGAAAAAAATCCTCACGACTCTGCAGAGAAGCCAAGACTACGTTTTTTCACTTCCAATTTCGTGAAAAAACGAGTATTTGTCATGATATCGGATGTTATAAGCAGAAATTCATAAAGTTGGGATTCTCCCATGATTTTCAATTACAAATAGGCAAAAGGAACTCAAGAAACGGGAAAAAAACCTCACGACCCTGGAGAGAAACCAAGGCAACGTTTTTTCACTTCCAATTTCGTGAAAAAACGAGTTTTTATCATGAAATTGTATGATATAAGGCGAAATTCATGTCTCCGCTGAAAATGGACCTTCCACCATGATCTTCAGTTCCAATTAGGCAAAAGAAACTGTAGAAACAGGGAAAAATTTCTCATTGCAATCGAGAGACGCCAAGGCAACGTGTTTTCACTTACAATTTCGTGAAATAACGAGTTTTTATCATGATATTGGATGTTATAAGCAGAAATTCATATCTCCGCTAAAAGTCGGGATTCTCCCATGATCTTCCATTTCAAAAAGGCAAAAAGAACTCAAGAAACGGGAAAAAAACCTCACGACCCTGGAGAGAAACCAAGGCAACGTTTTTTCACTTCCAATTTCGTGAAAAAACGAGTTTTTATCATGAAATTGTATGTTATAAGGCGAAATTCATGTCTCCGCTAAAAATCGACCTTCCACCATGATCTTCAGTTCCAATTAGGCAAAAGAAACTGTAGAAACAGGGAACAATTTCTCATTGCAATCGAGAGACGCCAAGGCAACGTGTTTTCACTTACAATTTTGTGAAATAACGAGTTTTTATCATGATATTGGACGTTATAAGCAGAAATGCGTATCTTCGCTAAAAGTCTGGATTCTCCCATGATTTTCAATTTCAAATAGGCAAAAGGAACTCAAGAAACGGGAAAAAATCCTCACGACCCTGGAGAGAAACCAAGGCAACGTTTTTTCACTTCCAATTTCGTGGAAAAACGAGTTTTTATCATGAAATTGTATGTTATAAAACGAAATTCATGTCTCCGCTGAAAATCGACCTTCCACCATGATCTTCAGTTCCAAATAGGCAACAGAAACTGAAGAAACAGGGGGAGATTTCTCATTGTCCTCGAGAGACGCCAAGGCAACGTATTTTCACTTCCAATTTCGTGAAAAAACCAATTTTTATTATGAAATTGAATGTTATAAGGTGAAATTCATGTCTCCGCTGAAAATCGACATTCTGCCATGATTTTCAGTTCCAAATAGTCAAAAGAAACTGAAGAAACAGGGAAAAATTTCTCATTGCAATCGAGAGACGCCAAGGCAACGTCTTTTCACTTCCAATTTCGTGAAAAAACCAATTTTTATTATTAAATTGAATGTTATAAGGTGAAATTCATGTCTCCGCTGAAAATCGACATTCTGACATGATTTTCTATTTCAAATAGACAAAAGGAACTCAAGAAACGGGAAAAAAATCCTCACGACTCTGCAGAGAAGCCAAGACAACGTTTTTTCACTTCCAATTTCGTGAAAAAACGAGTATTTGTCATGATATCGGATGTTATAAACAGAAATTCATAAAGTTGGGATTCTCCCATTATTTTCAAATTCAAATAGGCAAAAGGAACTCAAGAAACGGGAAAAAAACCTCACGACCCTGGAGAGAAACCAAGGCAACGTTTTTTCACTTCCAATTTCGTGAGAAACGAGTTTTTATCATGAAATTGTATGTTATAAGGCGAAATTCATGTCTCCGCTGAAAATGGACCTTCCACCATGATCTTCAGTTCCAATTAGGCAAAAGACACTGTAGAAACAGGGAAAAATTTCTCATTGCAATCGAGAGACGCCAAGGCAACGTGTTTTCACTTACAATTTCGTGAAATAACGAGTTTTTATCATGATATTGGATGTTATAAGCAGAAATTCATATCTCCGCTAAAAGTCGGGATTCTCCTATGATTTTCCATTTCAAAAAGGCAAAAGAAACTCAAGAAACGGGAAAAAAAACTTCACGACCCTAGAGAGAAACCAAGGCAACGTTTTTTCACTTCTAATTTCGTGAAAAAACGAGTTTTTATCATGAAATTGTATGTTATAAGGCGAAATTCATGTCTCCGCTAAAAATCGAGCTTCCACCATGATCTTCAGTTCCAATTAGGCAAAAGAAACTGAAGAAACAGGGAAAAATTTCTCATTGCAATCGAGAGACGCCAAGGCAACGTCTTTTCACTTCCAATTTCGTGAAAAAACCAATTTTTATTATTAAATTGAATGTTATAAGGTGAAATTCATGTCTCCGCTGAAAATCAACATTCTAACATGATTTTCTATTTTAAATAGGCAAAAGGAACTCAAGAAACGGGAAAAAAATCCTCACGACTCTGCAGAGAAACCAAGACAACGTTTTTTCACTTCCAAATTCGTGAAAAAACGAGTATTTGTCATGATATCGGATGTTATAAGCAGAAATTCATAAAGTTGGGATTCTCCCATGATTTTCAATTTCAAATAGACAAAAGGAACTCAAGAAACGGGAAAAAAACCTCACGACCCTGGACAGAAGCCAAGACGACGTTTTTTCACTTCCAATTTCGTGAAATAACGAGTTTTTATCATGATATTGGATGTTATAAGCAGAAATTCATATCTCCGCTAAAAGTCGGGATTCTCCCATGATTTTCAATTTCAAAAAGGCAAAAGGAACTCAAGAAACGGGAAAAAAAACCTCACGACCCTAGAGAGAAACCAAGGCAACGTTTTTTCACTTCCAATTTCGTGAAATAACGAGTTTTTATCATGAAATTGTATGTTTTAAGGCGAAATTCATGTCTCCGCTGAAAATCGACCTTCCACCATGATCTTCAGTTCCAAATAGGCAACAGAAACTGAAGAAACAGGGGGAGATTTCTCATTGTCCTCGAGAGACGCCAAGGCAACGTTTTTTCACTTCCAATTTCGTGAAAAAACCAATTTTTATTATGAAATTGAATGTTATAAGGTGAAATTCATGTCTCCGCTAAAAATCGACATTCTGACATGATTTTCTATTTCAAATAGACAAAAGGAACTCAAGAAACGGGAAAAAAATCCTCACGACTCTGCAGAGAAGCCAAGACAACGTTTTTTCACTTCCAATTTCATGAAAAAACGAGTATTTGTCATGATATCGGATGTTATAAGCAGAAATTCATAAAGTTGGGATTCTCCCATGATTTTCAATTTCAAATAGGCAAAAGGAACTCAAGAAACGGGAAAAAAACCTCACGACCCTGGAGAGAAACCAAGGCAACGTTTTTTCACTTCCAATTTCGTGAAAAAACGAGTATTTATCATGATATCGGATGTTATAAGCAGAAATTCATAAAGTTGGGATTCTCCCATGATTTTCAATTTCAAATAGGCAAAAGGAACTCAAGAAACGGGAAAAAAACCTCACGACCCTGGAGAGAAACCAAGGCAACGTTTTTTCCCTTCCAATTTCGTGAAAAAACGAGTTTTTATCATGAAATTGTATGTTATAAGGCGAAATTCATGTCTCCGCTGAAAATCGACCTTCCACCATGATCTTCAGTTCCAAATAGGCAACAGAAACTGAAGAAACAGGGGGAGATTTCTCATTGTCCTCGAGAGACGCCAAGGCAACGTATTTTCACTTCCAATTTCGTGAAAAAACCAATTTTTATTATGAAATTGAATGTTATAAGGTGAAATTCATGTCTCCGCTGAAAATCGACATTCTGCCATGATTTTCAGTTCCAAATAGGCAAAAGAAACTGAAGAAACAGGGAAAAATTTCTCATTGCAATCGAGAGACGCCAAGGCAACGTTTTTTCACTTCCAATTTCGTGAAAAAACCAATTTTTATTATGAAATTGAATGTTATAAGGTGAAATTCATGTCTCCGCTGAAAATCGACATTCTGACATGATTTTCTATTTCAAATAGGCAAAAGGAACTCAAGAAACGGGAAAAAAATCCTCACGACTCTGCAGAGAAGCCAAGACAACGTTTTTTCACTTCCAATTTCGTGAAAAAACGAGTATTTGTCATGATATCGGATGTTATAAGCAGAAATTCATAAAGTTGGGATTCTCCCATGATTTTCAATTTCAAATAGGCAAAAGGAACTCAAGAAACGGGAAAAAAACCTCACGACCCTGGAGAGAAACCAAGGCAACGTTTTTTCACTTCCAATTTCGTGAAAAAACGAGTATTTATCATGATATCGGATGTTATAAGCAGAAATTCATAAAGTTGGGATTCTCCCATGATTTTCAATTTCAAATAGGCAAAAGGAACTCAAGAAACGGGAAAAAAACCTCACGACCCTGGAGAGAAACCAAGGCAACGTTTTTTCACTTCCAATTTCGTGAAAATACGAGTTTTTATCATGAAATTGTATGTTATAAGGCGAAATTCATGTCTCCGCTGAAAATGGACCTTCCACCATGATCTTCAGTTCCAATTAGGCAAAAGAAACTGTAGAAACAGGGAAAAATTTCTCATTGCAATCGAGAGACGCCAAGGCAACGTGTTTTCACTTACAATTTCGTGAAATAACGAATTTTTATCATGATATTGGATGTTATAAGCAGAAATTCATATCTCCGCTAAAAGTCGGGATTCTCCCATGATTTTCCATTTCAAAAAGGCAAAAGAAACTCAAGAAACGGGAAAAAAAACCTCACGACCCTAGAGAGAAACCAAGGCAACGTTTTTTCACTTCTAATTTCGTGAAAAAACGAGTTTTTATCATGAAATTGTATGTTATAAGGCGAAATTCATGTCTCCGTTAAAAATCGACCTTCCACCATGATCTTTAGTTCCAAATAGGCAAAAGAAACTGAAGAAACAGGGAGAAATTTCTCACTGCCCTCGAGAGACGCTAAGGCAACGTGTTTTCACTTCCAATTTCGTGAAATATCGAGTTTTTATCATTATATTGGATGTTATAAGGTGAAATACATGACTCTGCTGAAAATCGACCATCCACCATGATCTTCAGTTCCAAATAGGCAAAAGAAACTGAAGAAACAGGGAAAAATTTCTCATTGCAATCGAGAGACGCCAAGGCAACGTGTTTTCCCTTTCAATTTCGTGAAATAACGAGTTTTTATCATGATATTGAATGTTGTAAGCAAAAACTCATATTTCTGCTGAAAATCGAGATTTCCCTATGACTTTCAATTTCAACTAGGCAAAAGGAACTCAAGAAATGAGATAAAAATCCGCACGACTCTGGCGAGAAGCCAAGACGACGTTTTTTCACTTCCAATTTCGTGAAAAAACGAGTTTTTATCATGAAAATGTATGTTATAAGGCGAAATTCATGTCTCCGCTGAAAATCGACCTTCCACCATGATCTTTAGTTCCAAATAGGCAAAAGAAACTGAAGAAACATTGAGAAATTTCTCACTGCCCTCGAGAGACGCTAAGGCAACGTGTTTTCACTTTCAATTTCGTGAAATAACGAGTTTTTATCATGATATTGAATGTTGTAAGCAAAAACTCATATTTCTGCTGAAAATCGAGATTTTCCCATGACTTTCAATTTCAACTAGGCAAAAGGAACTCAAGAAATGGGAAAAAAATCCTCACGACTCTGGAGAGAAGCCAAGACGACGTTTTTTCACTTCCAATTTCGTGAAAAAACGAGTTTTTATCATGAAATTGTATGTTATAAGGCGAAATTCATGTCTCCGTTGAAAATCGACCTTCCACCATGATCTTTAGTTCCAAATAGGCAAAAGAAACTGAAGAAACAGGGAGAAATTTCTCACTGCCCTCGAGAGACGCTAAGGCAACGTGTTTTCACTTACAATTTCGTGAAATAACGAGTTTTTATCATGATATTGGATGTTATAAGCAGAAATTCATATCTCCGCTAAAAGTCGGGATTCTCCCATGATTTTCCATTTCAAAAAGGCAAAAGAAACTCAAGAAACGGGAAAAAAAACCTCACGACCCTAGAGAGAAACCAAGGCAACGTTTTTTCACTTCTATTTTCGTGAAAAAACGAGTTTTTATCATGAAATTGTATGTTATAATGCGAAATTCATGTCTCCGCTAAAAATCGACCTTCCACCATGATCTTCAGTTCCAAATAGGCAACAGAAACTGAAGAAACAGGGGGAGATTTCTCATTGTCCTCGAGAGACGCCAAGGCAACGTTTTTTCACTTCCAATTTCGTGAAAAAACCAATTTTTATTATGAAATTGAATGTTATAAGGTGAAATTCATGTCTCCGCTGAAAATCGACATTCTGACATGATTTTCTATTTCAAATAGGCAAAAGGAACTCAAGAAACGGGAAAAAAATCCTCACGACTCTGCAGAGAAGCCAAGACAACGTTTTTTCACTTCCAATTTCGTGAAAAAACGAGTATTTGTCATGATATCGGATGTTATAAGCAGAAATTCATAAAGTTGGGATTCTCCCATGATTTTCAATTTCAAATAGGCAAAAGGAACTCAAGAAACGGGAAAAAAACCTCACGACCCTGGAGAGAAACCAAGGCAACGTTTTTTCACTTCCAATTTCGTGAAAAAACGAGTATTTATCATGATATCGGATGTTATAAGCAGAAATTCATAAAGTTGGGATTCTCCCATGATTTTCAATTTCAAATAGGCAAAAGGAACTCAAGAAACGGGAAAAAAACCTCACGACCCTGGAGAGAAACCAAGGCAACGTTTTTTCACTTCCAATTTCGTGAAAATACGAGTTTTTATCATGAAATTGTATGTTATAAGGCGAAATTCATGTCTCCGCTGAAAATGGACCTTCCACCATGATCTTCAGTTCCAATTAGGCAAAAGAAACTGTAGAAACAGGGAAAAATTTCTCATTGCAATCGAGAGACGCCAAGGCAACGTGTTTTCACTTACAATTTCGTGAAATAACGAATTTTTATCATGATATTGGATGTTATAAGCAGAAATTCATATCTCCGCTAAAAGTCGGGATTCTCCCATGATTTTCCATTTCAAAAAGGCAAAAGAAACTCAAGAAACGGGAAAAAAAACCTCACGACCCTAGAGAGAAACCAAGGCAACGTTTTTTCACTTCTAATTTCGTGAAAAAACGAGTTTTTATCATGAAATTGTATGTTATAAGGCGAAATTCATGTCTCCGTTAAAAATCGACCTTCCACCATGATCTTTAGTTCCAAATAGGCAAAAGAAACTGAAGAAACAGGGAGAAATTTCTCACTGCCCTCGAGAGACGCTAAGGCAACGTGTTTTCACTTCCAATTTCGTGAAATATCGAGTTTTTATCATTATATTGGATGTTATAAGGTGAAATACATGACTCTGCTGAAAATCGACCATCCACCATGATCTTCAGTTCCAAATAGGCAAAAGAAACTGAAGAAACAGGGAAAAATTTCTCATTGCAATCGAGAGACGCCAAGGCAACGTGTTTTCCCTTTCAATTTCGTGAAATAACGAGTTTTTATCATGATATTGAATGTTGTAAGCAAAAACTCATATTTCTGCTGAAAATCGAGATTTCCCTATGACTTTCAATTTCAACTAGGCAAAAGGAACTCAAGAAATGAGATAAAAATCCGCACGACTCTGGCGAGAAGCCAAGACGACGTTTTTTCACTTCCAATTTCGTGAAAAAACGAGTTTTTATCATGAAAATGTATGTTATAAGGCGAAATTCATGTCTCCGCTGAAAATCGACCTTCCACCATGATCTTTAGTTCCAAATAGGCAAAAGAAACTGAAGAAACATTGAGAAATTTCTCACTGCCCTCGAGAGACGCTAAGGCAACGTTTTTTCACTTCCAATTTCGTGAAATACCGAGTTTTTATCATGATATTGGATGTTATAAGGTGAAATACATGTCTCCGATGAAAATCGACATTCTGCCATGATTTTCAGTTCCAAATAGGAAGAAGAAACTGAAGAAACAGGGAAAAAGTTCTCATTGCAATCGAGAGACGCCAAGGCAACGTCTTTTCACTTCCAATTTCGTGAAAAAACCAATTTTTATTATTAAATTGAATGTTATAAGGTGAAATTCATGTCTCCGCTGAAAATCGACATTCTGCCATGATTTTCAATTTCAAATAGGAAAAAGGAACTCAAGAAACGGGAAAAAAATCCTCACGACTCTGGAGAGAAGCCAAGACAACGTTTATTCACTTCCAATTTCGTGAAAAAACGAGTATTTGTCATGATAACGGATGTTATAAGCAGAAATTCATAAAGTTGGGATTCTCCCATGATTTTCAATTTCAAATAGGCAAAAGGAACTCAAGAAACGGGAAAAAAACTGACGACCTTAGAGAGAAACCAAGGCAACGTCTTTTCACTTCCAATTTCGTGAAATAACCAATTTTTATTATTAAATTGAATGTTATAAGGTGAAATTCATGTCTCCGCTGAAAATCGACCTTCCACCATGATCTTCAGTTCCAAATAGGCAAAAGAAACTGAAGAAACAGGGAAAAATTTCTCATTGCAATCGAGAGACGCCAAGGCAACGTGTTTTCACTTTCAATTTCGTGAAATAACGAGTTTTTATCATGATATTGAATGTTGTAAGCAAAAACTCATATTTCTGCTGAAAATCGAGATTTTCCCATGACTTTCAATTTCAACTAGGCAAAAGGGACTCAAGAAATGGGAAAAAAATCCTCACGACTCTGGAGAGAAGCCAAGACGACGTTTTTTCACTTCCAATTTCGTGAAATAACGAGTTTTTATCATGAAAATGTATGTTATAAGGCGAAATTCATGTCTCCGCTGAAAATCGACCTTCCACCATGATTTTTAGTTTCAAATAGGCAAAAGAAACTGAAGAAACAGGGAGAAATTTCTCACTGCCCTCGAGAGACGCTAAGGCAACGTTTTTTCACTTCCAATTTCGTGAAATACCGAGTTTTTATCATGATATTGGATGTTATAAGGTGAAATACATGTCTCCGCTGAAAATCGACATTCTGCCATGATTTTCAGTTCCAAATAGGCAGAAGAAACTGAAGAAACAGGGAAAAATTTCTCATTGCAATCGAGAGACGCCAAGGCAACGGTTTTTCACTTCCAATTTCGTGAAATAACGAGTTTTTATCATGATATTGGATGTTATAAGCAGAAATTCATATCTCCGCTAAAAGTCGGGATTCTCCCATGATTTTCAATTTCAAAAAGGCAAAAGGAACTCAAGAAACGGGAAAAAAAACCTCACGACCCTAGAGAGAAACCAAGGCAACGTTTTTTCACTTCCAATTTCGTGAAATAACAGGTTTTTATCATGAAATTGTATGTTATAAGGCGAAATTCATGTCTCCGCTGAAAATCGACCTTCTACCATGATCTTCAGTTCCAAATAGGCAACAGAAACTGAAGAAACAGGGGGAGATTTCTCATTGTCCTCGAGAGACGCCAAGGCAACGTATTTTCACTTCCAATTTCGTGAAAAAACCAATTTTTATTATGAAATTGAAAGTTATAAGGTGAAATTCATGTCTCCGCTGAAAATCGACATTCTGCCATGATTTTCAGTTCCAAATAGGCAAAAGAAACTGAAGAAACAGGGAAAAATTTCTCATTGCAATCGAGAGACGCCAAGGCAACGTCTTTTCACTTCCAATTTCGTGAAAAAACCAATTTTTATTATTAAATTGAATGTTATAAGGTGAAATTCATGTCTCCGCTGAAAATCGACATTCTGCCATGATTTTCAATTTCAAATAGGCAAAAGGAACTCAAGAAACGGGGAAAAAAACCTCACGACCTTAGAGAGAAACCAAGGCAACGTTTTTTCACTTCTAATTTCGTGAAAAAACGAGTTTTTATCATGAAATTGTATGTTATAAGGCGAAATTCATGTCTCCGCTGAAAATCGACCTTCCACCATGATCTTGAGTTCCAAATAGGCAAAAGAAACTGAAGAAACAGGGAGGAATTTCTCACTGCCCTCGAGAGACGCCAAGGCAACGTGTTTTCACTTCCAATTTCGTGAAATAACGAGTTTTTATGATGATATTGAATGTTGTAAGCAAAAACTCATATTTCCGCTGAAAATCGAGATTTTCCCATGACTTTCAATTTCAACTAGGCAAAAGGAACTCAAGAAAAGGGAAAAAAATCCTCACGACTCTGGAGAGAAGCCAAGACGACGTTTTTTCACTTCCAATTTCGTGAAAAAACGAGTTTTTATCATCAAATTGTATGTTATAAGGCGAAATTCATGTCTCCGTTAAAAATCGACCTTCCACCATGATCTTTAGTTCCAAATAGGCAAAAGAAACTGAAGAAACAGGGAGAAATTTCTCACTGCCCTCGAGAGACGCTAAGGCAACGTGTTTTGACTTCCAATTTCGTGAAATACCGAGTTTTTATCATTATATTGGATGTTATAAGGTGAAATACATGACTCCGCTGAAAATCGACCATCCACCATGATCTTCAGTTCCAAATAGGCAAAAGAAACTGAAGAAACAGGGAAAAATTTCTCATTGCAATCGAGAGACGCCAAGGCAACGTGTTTTCACTTACAATTTTGTGAAATAACGAGTTTTTATCATGATATTGGACGTTATAAGCAGAAATGCGTATCTTCGCTAAAAGTCTGGATTCTCCCATGATTTTCAATTTCAAATAGGCAAAACGAACTCAAGAAACGGGAAAAAAACCTCACGACCTTAGAGAGAAACCAAGGCAACGTTTTTTCACTTCTAATTTCGTGAAAAAACGAGTTTTTATCATGAAATTGTATGTTATAAGGCGAAATTCATGTCTCCGCTGAAAATCGACCTTCCACCATGATCTTCAGTTCCAAATAGGCAAAAGAAACGGAAGAAACAGGGAAAAATTTCTCATTGCAATCGAGAGACGCCAAGGCAACGTGTTTTCACTTTCAATTTCGTGAAATAACGAGTTTTTATCATGATATTGAATGTTGTAAGCAAAAACTCATATTTCTGCTGAAAATCGAGATTTTCCCATAACTTTCAATTTCAACTAGGCAAAAGGGACTCAAGAAATGGGAAAAAAATCCTCACGACTCTGGAGAGAAGCCAAGACGACGTTTTTTCACTTCCAATTTCGTGAAATAACGAGTTTTTATCATGAAAATGTATGTTATAAGGCGAAATTCATGTCTCCGCTGAAAATCGACCTTCCACCATGATTTTTAGTTTCAAATAGGCAAAAGAAACTGAAGAAACAGGGAGAAATTTCTCACTGCCCTCGAGAGACGCTAAGGCAACGTTTTTTCACTTCCAATTTCGTGAAATACCGAGTTTTTATCATGATATTGGATGTTATAAGGTGAAATAAATGTCTCCGCTAAAAGTCGGGATTCTCCCATGATTTTCCATTTCAAAAAGGCAAAAGGAACTCAAGAAACGGGAAAAAAACCTCACGACCTTAGAGAGAAACCAAGGCAACGTTTTTTCACTTCTAATTTCGTGAAAAAACGAGTTTTTATCATGAAATTGTATGTTATAAGGCGAAATTCATGTCTCCGCTGAATATCGACCTTCCACCATGATCTTCAGTTCCAAATAGGCAAAAGAAACTGAAGAAACAGGGAAAAATTTCTCATTGCAATCGAGAGACGCCAAGGCAACGTGTTTTCACTTTCAATTTCGTGAAATAACGAGTTTTTATCATGATATTGAATGTTGTAAGCAAAAACTCATATTTCTGCTGAAAATCGAGATTTTCCCATGACTTTCAATTTCAACTAGGCAAAAGGGACTCAAGAAATGGGAAAAAAATCCTCACGACTCTGGAGAGAAGCCAAGACGACGTTTTTTCACTTCCAATTTCGTGAAATAACGAGTTTTTATCATGAAAATGTATGTTATAAGGCGAAATTCATGTCTCCGCTGAAAATCGACCTTCCACCATGATTTTGAGTTTCAAATAGGCAAAAGAAACTGAAGAAACAGGGAGAAATTTCTCACTGCCCTCGAGAGACGCTAAGGCAACGTTTTTTCACTTCCAATTTCGTGAAATACCGAGTTTTTATCATGATATTGGATGTTATAAGGTGAAATACATGTCTCCGCTGAAAATCGACATTCTGCCATGATTTTCAGTTCCAAATAGGCAGAAGAAACTGAAGAAACAGGGAAAAATTTCTCATTGCAATCGAGAGACGCCAAGGCAACGTGTTTTCACTTCCAATTTCGTGAAATAACGAGTTTTTATCATGATATTGGATGTTATAAGCAGAAATTCATATCTCCGCTAAAAGTCGGGATTCTCCCATGATTTTCAATTTCAAAAAGGCAAAAGGAACTCAAGAAACGGGAAAAAAAACCTCACGACCCTAGAGAGAAACCAAGGCAACGTTTTTTCACTTCCAATTTCGTGAAATAACAGGTTTTTATCATGAAATTGTATGTTATAAGGCGAAATTCATGTCTCCGCTGAAAATCGACCTTCCACCATGATCATCAGTTCCAAATAGGCAACAGAAACTGAAGAAACAGGGGGAGATTTCTCATTGTCCTCGAGAGACGCCAAGGCAACGTATTTTCACTTCCAATTTCGTGAAAAAACCAATTTTTATTATGAAATTGAATGTTATAAGGTGAAATTCATGTCTCCGCTGAAAATCGACATTCTGCCATGATTTTCAGTTCCAAATAGGCAAAAGAAACTGAAGAAACAGGGAAAAATTTCTCATTGCAATCGAGAGACGCCAAGGCAACGTCTTTTCACTTCCAATTTCGTGAAAAAACCAATTTTTATTATTAAATTGAATGTTATAAGGTGAAATTCATGTCTCCGCTGAAAATCGACATTCTGACATGATTTTCTATTTCAAATAGACAAAATTAACTCAAGAAACGGGAAAAAAATCCTCACGACTCTGCAGAGAAGCCAAGACAACGTTTTTTCACTTCCAATTTCGTGAAAAAACGAGTATTTGTCATGATATCGGATGTTATAAGCAGAAATTCATAAAGTTGGGATTCTCCCATGATTTTCAATTTCAAATAGGCAAAAGGAACTCAAGAAACGGGAAAAAAACCTCACGACCTTAGAGAGAAACCAAGGCAACGTTTTTTCACTTCCAATTTCGTGAAATAACGAGTTTTTATCATGAAATTGTATGTTATAAGGCGAAATTCATGTCTCCGCTGAAAATCGACCTTCCACCATGATCTTCAGTTCCAAATAGGCAACAGAAACTGAAGGAACAGGGGGAGATTTCTCATTGTCCTCGAGAGACGCCAAGGCAATGTTTTTTCACTTCCAATTTCGTGAAAAAACCAATTTTTATTATGAAATTGAATGTTATTAGGTGAAATTCATGTCTCCGCTGAAAATCGACATTCTGACATGATTTTCTATTTCAAATAGGCAAAAGGAACTCAAGAAACGGGAAAAAAATCCTCACGACTCTGCAGAGAAGCCAAGACTACGTTTTTTCACTTCCAATTTCGTGAAAAAACGAGTATTTGTCATGATATCGGATGTTATAAGCAGAAATTCATAAAGTTGGGATTCTCCCATGATTTTCAATTACAAATAGGCAAAAGGAACTCAAGAAACGGGAAAAAAACCTCACGACCCTGGAGAGAAACCAAGGCAACGTTTTTTCACTTCCAATTTCGTGAAAAAACGAGTTTTTATCATGAAATTGTATGTTATAAGGCGAAATTCATGTCTCCGCTGAAAATGGACCTTCCACCATGATCTTCAGTTCCAATTAGGCAAAAGAAACTGTAGAAACAGGGAAAAATTTCTCATTGCAATCGAGAGACGCCAAGGCAACGTGTTTTCACTTACAATTTCGTGAAAAAACGAGTTTTTATCATGAAATTGTATGTTATAAGGCGAAACTCATGTCTCCGCTAAAAATCGACCTTCCACCATGATCTTCAGTTCCAATTAGGCAAAAGAAACTGTAGAAACAGGGAAAAATTTCTCATTGCAATCGAGAGACGCCAAGGCAACGTGTTTTCACTTACAATTTTGTGAAATAACGAGTTTTTATCATGATATTGGACGTTATAAGCAGAAATGCGTATCTTCGCTAAAAGTCTGGATTCTCCCATGATTTTCAATTTCAAATAGGCAAAAGGAACTCAAGAAACGGGAAAAAAACCTCACGACCCTGGAGAGAAACCAAGGCAACGTTTTTTCACTTCCAATTTCGTGAAAAAACGAGTTTTTATCATGAAATTGTATGTTATAAGGCGAAATTCATGTCTCCGCTGAAAATCGACCTTCCACCATGATCTTCAGTTCCAAATAGGCAACAGAAACTGAAGAAACAGGGGGAGATTTCTCATTGTCCTCGAGAGACGCCAAGGCAACGTATTTTCACTTCCAATTTCGTGAAAAAACCAATTTTTATTATGAAATTGAATGTTATAAGGTGAAATTCATGTCTCCGCTGAAAATCGACATTCTGCCATGATTTTCAGTTCCAAATAGGCAAAAGAAACTGAAGAAACAGGGAAAAATTTCTCATTGCAATCGAGAGACGCCAAGGCAACGTCTTTTCACTTCCAATTTCGTGAAAAAACCAATTTTTATTATTAAATTGAATGTTATAAGGTGAAATTCATGTCTCCGCTGAAAATCGACATTCTGACATGATTTTCTATTTCAAATAGACAAAAGGAACTCAAGAAACGGGAAAAAAATCCTCACGACTCTGCAGAGAAGCCAAGACAACGTTTTTTCACTTCCAATTTCGTGAAAAAACGAGTATTTGTCATGATATCGGATGTTATAAGCAGAAATTCATAAAGTTGGGATTCTCCCATGATTTTCAATTTCAAATAGGCAAAAGGAACTCAAGAAACGGGAAAAAAACCTCACGACCTTAGAGAGAAACCAAGGCAACGTTTTTTCACTTCTAATTTCGTGAAAAAACGAGTTTTTATCATGAAATTGTATGTTATAAGGCGAAATTCATGTCTCCGCTGAAAATCGACCTTCCACCATGATCTTCAGTTCCAAATAGGCAAAAGAAACGGAAGAAACAGGGAAAAATTTCTCATTGCAATCGAGAGACGCCAAGGCAACGTGTTTTCACTTTCAATTTCGTGAAATAACGAGTTTTTATCATGATATTGAATGTTGTAAGCAAAAACTCATATTTCTGCTGAAAATCGAGATTTTCCCATGACTTTCAATTTCAACTAGGCAAAAGGGACTCAAGAAATGGGAAAAAAATCCTCACGACTCTTGAGAGAAGCCAAGACGACGTTTTTTCACTTCCAATTTCGTGAAATAACGAGTTTTTATCATGAAAATGTATGTTATAAGGCGAAATTCATGTCTCCGCTGAAAATCGACCTTCCACCATGATTTTTAGTTTCAAATAGGCAAAAGAAACTGAAGAAACAGGGAGAAATTTCTCACTGCCCTCGAGAGACGCTAAGGCAACGTTTTTTCACTTCCAATTTCGTGAAATACCGAGTTTTTATCATGATATTGGATGTTATAAGGTGAAATACATGTCTCCGCTGAAAATCGACATTCTGCCATGATTTTCAGTTCCAAATAGGCAGAAGAAACTGAAGAAACAGGGAAAAATTTCTCATTGCAATCGAGAGACGCCAAGGCAACGTGTTTTCACTTCCAATTTCGTGAAATAACGAGTTTTTATCATGATATTGGATGTTATAAGCAGAAATTCATGTCTCCGCTAAAAGTCGGGATTCTCCCATGATTTTCAATTTCAAAAAGGCAAAAGGAACTCAAGAAACGGGAAAAAAAACCTCACGACCCTAGAGAGAAAGGAAGGCAAGGTTTTTTCACTTCCAATTTCGTGAAATAACAGGTTTTTATCATGAAATTGTATGTTATAAGGCGAAATTCATGTCTCCGCTGAAAATCGACCTTCCACCATGATCTTCAGTTCCAAATAGGCAACAGAAACTGAAGAAACAGGGGGAGATTTCTCATTGTCCTCGAGAGACGCCAAGGCAACGTATTTTCACTTCCAATTTCGTGAAAAAACCAATTTTTATTATGAAATTGAATGTTATAAGGTGAAATTCATGTCTCCGCTGAAAATCGACATTCTGCCATGATTTTCAGTTCCAAATAGGCAAAAGAAACTGAAGAAACAGGGAAAAATTTCTCATTGCAATCGAGAGACGCCAAGGCAACGTCTTTTCACTTCCAATTTCGTGAAAAAACCAATTTTTATTATTAAATTGAATGTTATAAGGTGAAATTCATGTCTCCGCTGAAAATCGACATTCTGACATGATTTTCTATTTCAAATAGACAAAATTAACTCAAGAAACGGGAAAAAAATCCTCACGACTCTGCAGAGAAGCCAAGACAACGTTTTTTCACTTCCAATTTCGTGAAAAAACGAGTATTTGTCATGATATCGGATGTTATAAGCAGAAATTCATAAAGTTGGGATTCTCCCATGATTTTCAATTTCAAATAGGCAAAAGGAACTCAAGAAACCGGAAAAAAACCTCACGACCTTAGATAGAAACCAAGGCAACGTTTTTTCACTTCCAATTTCGTGAAATAACGAGTTTTTATCATGAAATTGTATGTTATAAGGCGAAATTCATGTCTCCGCTGAAAATCGACCTTCCACCATGATCTTCAGTTCCAAATAGGCAAAAGAAACTGAAGAAACAGGGAAAAATTTCTCATTGCAATCGAGAGACGCCAAGGCAACGTCTTTTCACTTCCAATTTCGTGGAAAAACCAATTTTTATTATTAAATTGAATGTTATAAGGTGAAATTCATGTCTCCGCTGAAAATCGACATTCTGACATGATTTTCTATTTCAAATAGACAAAAGGAACTCAAGAAACGGGAAAAAAATCCTCACGACTCTGCAGAGAAGCCAAGACAACGTTTTTTCACTTCCAATTTCGTGAAAAAACGAGTATTTGTCATGATATCGGATGTTATAAGCAGAAATTCATAAAGTTGGGATTCTCCCATGATTTTCAATTACAAATAGGCAAAAGGAACTCAAGAAACGGGAAAAAAACCTCACGACCCTGGAGAGAAACCAAGGCAACGTTTTTTCACTTCCAATTTCGTGAAAAAACGAGTTTTTATCATGAAATTGTATGTTATAAGGCGAAATTCATGTCTCCGCTGAAAATGGACCTTCCACCATGATCTTCAGTTC
This sequence comes from Venturia canescens, assembly GCF_019457755.1. NCBI lineage: Eukaryota > Metazoa > Arthropoda > Insecta > Hymenoptera > Ichneumonidae > Venturia > Venturia canescens. The sequence goes on from NC_057426.1 coordinate 20,045,948, forward strand.
CAATTAGGCAAAAGAAACTGTAGAAACAGGGAAAAATTTCTCATTGCAATCGAGAGACGCCAAGGCAACGTGTTTTCACTTACAATTTCGTGAAATAACGAGTTTTTATCATGATATTGGATGTTATAAGCAGAAATTCATATCTCCGCTAAAAGTCGGGATTCTCCCATGATTTTCCATTTTAAGAAGGCAAAAGAAACTCAAGAAACGGGAAAAAAAACCTCACGACCCTAGAGAGAAACCAAGGCAACGTTTTTTCACTTCTAATTTCGTGAAAAAACGAGTTTTTATCATGAAATTGTATGTTATAAGGCGAAACTCATGTCTCCGCTAAAAATCGACCTTCCACCATGATCTTCAGTTCCAATTAGGCAAAAGAAACTGTAGAAACAGGGAAAAATTTCTCATTGCAATCGAGAGACGCCAAGGCAACGTGTTTTCACTTACAATTTTATGAAATAACGAGTTTTTATCATGATATTGGACGTTATAAGCAGAAATGCGTATCTTCGCTAAAAGTCTGGATTCTCCCATGATTTTCAATTTCAAATAGGCAAAAGGAACTCAAGAAACGGGAAAAAAACCTCACGACCCTGGAGAGAAACCAAGGCAACGTTTTTTCACTTCCAATTTCGTGAAAAAACGAGTTTTTATCATGAAATTGTATGTTACCCCTTGGGAAAAAAAGGTTGGGACAAGTACATTGATGGTCCCTTGTTTCTGGATGACATAGAAAAAAGATTCAGAACCAGGAAAAAAATTCTATAGAAATAATAAACGAAAAATTGAAAAGTTCAAAAAAATTCATAAATATTGAACAAATTGAAAAATGTACTATCCAAGTTACATGCAGTATAAAAATGTATGATATCAATTAGAGGCCAAGTTTTTATTGATAATTTGGAATATTTATTGAACAAATCGGAAACTTTAATTGAAACTCATGATAATTATTTTCAAGAAAAAAGTTAATGAAAAAAAAGTCATAACGGAAGTTACGTGCAGTACTAAAATGTATTATATCAATTCGAGGTCAAGTATTTATCAGTTATTCGAAATATAATCTCCGGCGACAAATGAGCGTTGAGAATCCTTGTCGGGCTCACAACGTTTTATCAAAATTACTAAAAAATTAATGGAAATGAAATCATTAAAAATTCACATGAAAGTCATTCGTTACTTCAACAAGGTACACACTTTAAAGAATCGATTCCCCTCCGATTTTCAGGATCCCCTGGTATTATTCACAACATTCAACTTCGCTTGGATCGGTACAAATTATGTTCAAATACGTCTTAAACGTACTTGTCCGGCCCATCACTTTTTATTCAAATTGCTCATTCGAAAATCAATCAGGGCTGCTCTAAAATGACAAATATAATAAAATCGATTGAAATAAAAATAATATCTCTAAGTAATTTGAACTTGATTGTTCGCAAGTTCGTATAGCAATATCCACTTCTCATTTTCTTTAGTGAACACATATCATTCGGTAAGAACCAATGAAAATGAGAAATAATCAGGCACATTACAAGAAATTTTCGAACCTACTCAGCCATGCAATGTTTTTTTTTTCTAAAGTCACGTACACATTTTTATAAATACCACTAGTCAGTACGACACGTGGATTCCTGGAATTTGGAGAAAAATTATTTTGTTGTGAATTCTGACTTTATATGATATTAATAGATTAATCAACTTTATCTTTCATTTTCGTTTCATTTTGACAAGAGCGATTCGAAGGAAAATTATTTTCTCGGGAATTACTGTTCCTTAATATTAACACATGCATTAACTTTGTTTTTGATTTGTTTTCGAATGAGCAATTTGAATAAAAAGTGATGGGCCGGACAAGTACGTTTAAGACGTATTTGAACATAATTTGTACCGATCCAAGCGAAGTTGAATGTTGTGAATAATACCAGGGGATCCTGAAAATCGGAGGGGAATCGATTCTTTAAAGTGTGTACCTTGTTGAAGTAACGAATGACTTTCATGTGAATTTTTAATGATTTCATTTCCATTAATTTTTTAGTAATTTTGATAAAACGTTGTGAGCCCGACAAGGATTCTCAACGCTCATTTGTCGCCGGAGATTATATTTCGAATAACTGATAAATACTTGACCTCGAATTGATATAATACATTTTAGTACTGCACGTAACTTCCGTTATGACTTTTTTTTCATTAACTTTTTTCTTGAAAATAATTATCATGAGTTTCAATTAAAGTTTCCGATTTGTTCAATAAATATTCCAAATTATCAATAAAAACTTGGCCTCTAATTGATATCATACATTTTTATACTGCATGTAACTTGGATAGTACATTTTTCAATTTGTTCAATATTTATGAATTTTTTTGAACTTTTCAATTTTTCGTTTATTATTTCTATAGAATTTTTTTCCTGGTTCTGAATCTTTTTTCTATGTCATCCAGAAACAAGGGACCATCAATGTACTTGTCCCAACCTTTTTTTCCCAAGGGGAAGTTTATGGTTTGATATCACGCCTTTTTTCTCAAAAGTTCCTCATTTATGTTATGACGGTTATAGGATTTTAGTTTAAATTTCTATGAATTATTTGCTTAGTACATTTTTATAGATTCCATTCTCATACGAACATTTTTTTATGGGATAATTTTTTTCATGAAATTATCAGCTAATAAGGGACCATCAATGTTCTTTTCACAATCTTATTTTCCCTGGGTATGATGTTCGGCTTATAAAGTTGGTTTCCACCATAGAAAACGAATTTTTCGTAAAAATTGTAGTGAAAATATTTCGTCACAAGTCTGCTCTTGAACTTTGGCGATTTTTTCTCTTATACTCTAATATGTTATGCCTATTAGGAACTCAACAGCATGGAGGAATCCGGGATGAGGCCCGAGAAATAAATTTCGGTTTATAATGTTGGTTTCCACGTAAAAGACCAATTTTTCTTCAAAATTGTACTGAAAATATAGGCAGTGGTTTGGTCTTGGACTTTGGTGATTTTTCTCCTTGTCTTCTAATATGTTTTGTCTATTGGGAACCCAAGAGCATGAAGAAATGCGCGTTGTGGGCCGTAATATGATTTTCGGCCTATAACGTTGGTTTCCACGAAAAACAACAAATTTCTCGTCAACATTGTACAGAAAATATTCCGTCACAGGTCTGTCCATGGACTTGGGCTATTTTTTTTCTTCTACTCTAATATGCTATACTTATTGGAAACCCAAGAGAATGGTAGAAAGCGGGTTGGGGCCCGAGATATGATTTTCGGCTTATAACGTTGGTTTCCACAAAAAAGGACCTATTTTTCGTCAAAATTGTACTGGAAATATTTCGACACTGGTTTCTTCTTCCACGTTGGTGATTTTCCCCCTTATCTTCTCATATTTTTTGTGTAATAGGAACCCAAAAGAGTGAAGAAATGCGTCTCGTGGGCTGTAATATGATTTTCGGCTCATAACGTTGGTTTTCGCGACAAAAGATCTATTTTTCGTCAAAATTGTACTGGAAATATTTCGTCACCGGTCTGTCCTTGGCCTTTGGCAATTTTTTCCAAGTCTTTGAACGAAGAAAAAACTGAGGTAAAGATTTCCTTAATAGAACACATTTTATTTATCCCTTTTCTTCAAAATTCAAATGAAAGAACACGAAAAATCCAACAGATTTGCCCACTTTAAATGTCGCTTTTGCATTCTGAATCTAGAGATTTCATCTCATCCAAAATGTGCCCCCAATGAAATATATTTCCAAAGTTTGCAAGTGGCCGCTGAAGTCCAATTATCCACAGTTTGATAGTTGCTGAAGAAAAGTACCCGAAAACTTCTAACATTTATTATGCCAGAACTCAAAGCAGCAAAAAAACTAGGCGAACTTAATTCAACGGAGCAACAGAATTCAAAGACGTTTAAGGTACCTGCATTGGTTTTGGAGGAAAACCATTTCAGGACAATTCAGAAATGAATTTAGAAATTCAAAAACTCAGAATAGAGTAGAAAAAGGAAAATTGAAGTATTTAGGAAAGCGGCAGACTTTTGTGATGACTTTTCTAGATTACATGATACGGTTGGAGTAAATGATTTGAATGATTGGCACACATGCTGCAACACAGAAATATCAAAGTTTGGAAGTATTCGCTGCATATCAGTCATATAAACTTTAATACTATTTGAAAAGGAACACTTAAAAGCTTGCCGAACCAAGCTCCATTATATATTACCATAATCAAAGATAAGGGGTGATCCGTCGCATATATATTTATCCACAAAAATTTCAGAGTTCGCAGGTATCTGCTGCGGTTCAATGTATCTGCGCAATGAGCTTCGAAGACAGCAATTTCAAATCTATCCATAAATGAGCAACTGAAGACTTTTATAATCAATTTTTTAATTACAATAACTACACACTATACCAAGACCAGATTTTTTTTTGAAAATCTGATTTATAAAATGTGCAATTCAAGATCATGGTTAGAAACCTCTCGAATCATGTTACCACAATCATCATGAAGAAGTAGAAAATCATAGGACGCATATTAGGGAACGAATTAATAATATGAATCGATCCGCTGTAAACCGTAACTCAAATGGTAACTTTTTTCAATTTATTAGAAAATAATTGGCCTCGAATTGATATAATAAATTTTGATGCTGCACGTAAATTAGATGGAATTTTTTTAAATTGATTTAGCCCTTCGAATCAAATAAGAAGAATGAGGCATCGGTTTCCAAAATGATTTCAAGCGCGATTTTTCGGTTTTTATTTTTTACTTGTTATTTGATTCTTTTTTAAGGTAAGAGTCGCGCGACTCTATGGTCAAATGACTATTTATTAATCGTCGAAATAAAATAGTTTATAAGAAAGGTTTTCTGTATTGAATAAATCTTGGGGCAATTTTAACTGTATTCGTATAAATTTATACAAGACCATGTTTAATAATTTATGATTAGAAATATCTTACGATTGCTTATTTGATCCGGTTTTTCAATATATATATATATATATGTATACATTCTTAACGTTGCCAAGTATATCGAGCTACTTCATGGCAGTCGATCTCCTGCCATTTTCTGAGTTTTCATCGAGATTATTTAAAAAATTCTCTTCGAATTAGTCGATGGCCCTATATTTTTATGGTCACATTAGAATCTTTATAATATAATCTATGAGGAGCAATTTTAACATAAACTATATCTAATCGATAAGGAAATGAATTCTGCAATCATAGTGTTGGCGGGATGGGTTTCTCATACGATGCCGTGTTATATTTCTATTTTCGATCGTAAATTTCTTGATATAATCTTCGGTAACCTATCAAATCCTTTAGCCATATGAAAGTTTATCACGTAAAAATGTTGTTCTGTATTTTTTTTATACAATAATTTTTTTGCCCATTTTTTATAAAAATTTTGTTTTAAAGTTTTTTTCATGGATGGAATTATCAGCAAACGAGGGACCATCAATGTACTTGTCCCAACCTTTTTTTTCCTAGGGGAAGTTTATGGTTTGATAACACGTTTTTTTTCTCAAAAGTTCCTTATTTATGTTCAGTTGACTATAGGATTTTAGTTTAAATTTCTATGAATTATTTATGATTTTCGTCTTATAACGTTGGTTTTCACGAAAAAAGACCTATTTTTCGTCAAAATTGTACTGGACATATTTCGTCACAGGTCTGTCCTCGGACTTCGGCGATTTTTTCCCTTGTACTCTACTATGTTTTGTCAATTAGGAACCCAAGAGCACGGCCGCAAGCGGGTTGGAGGCCGGGATATGATTTTCGGCTTATAGCGTAGGTTTCCACGAAAAAAGACCTATTTTTCGTAAAAATTGAACTGGAAATATTTCGTCACAGGTCTGTTCTTGGACTTTGGCGATTTTTTTCCTTGTACTCTAATATGTTTTGTCAATCAGGAACACAAGAGCACGGTCGAAAGCGGGTTGCAGGCCGGGATATGATTTTCGGCTTATAACGTTGGGTTCCACTAAAAAAAACTTATTTTTCGTAAAAATTGAACTGGAAATATTTCGTCACAGGTTTGTTCTTGAACTTTGGCGATTTTTTTCCTTGTACCTTAATATGTTTTGTCAATTAGGAACCAAAGAGTACGATGGAAAGCGAGTTGGAGGCCGAGATATGATTTTCGGCTTATAACGTTGGTTTCTACGAAAAAAGACCTATTTTTCATCCAAATTTTACTGAAAATATTTCGTCACAGGTCTCTCCTTGGACTTTGGCAATTTTTTTCCTTGTACTCTAATATGTTTTGTCAATTAGGAACCAAAGAGCACGGTGAAAAGCAGGTTGTAGGTCGTGACATGATTTTCGGCTTATAACGTTGGTTTCCACAAAAAAAGACCTAAATTTCGTCAAAATTGTACTGGAAATATTTCGATAGAGGTTTGTTCTTGGACTTTGGTGATTTTTCTCCTTGTCTTCTAATATGTTTTGTCCATTGGAAACTCAAGAGCATGTAGCAATGCGTGTTGCGGGCTGAGATATGATTTCCGGCTTATAACGTTAGTGAAAAGAAAGGAAAAGAGAAAAGATAGATCAAATTCAAGACACAACGAATACAACAGAATTGGCCATTTTTAAATGTCGTTTTTGCATTCTGAATCTAGACATTTTCGTGTCATCCAAAACATGCCCCCGATGAAATATATTTTCAAAGTTTGCAAGTGGCCGCGGAGATCCAATTATCTACAGTTTGATAGTTGCACAAAAAAGGCACCCGGAAACATTTATTATGTCAGAATTCAAAAAAGTAAAAAAACTGAGCGTACTTGATTCAACAGAACAACGGAATTCAAAGACGTTTAAGGTACCTGCATTGCTTGTGGAGGAAAACAATTTCATTTCAGGATAATTTAGAAATAAATTAGGAAATTCAGAAATTTAGCATAGAATTTAGAAAAAGGAAAATTAAGATAATTAGTAAAGCTGAAAACTTTTGTGATGAATTTTTGAAATTACATGTTACGGTTGGAGTAAAAAATTTAAATAATTGGCGCACATGCTGCGACACAAAAATATCAAAGTTTGAAGGTATTCGCTCCATACCGCAGTAATACAAACTTTAATACTATTTGAAAAGAAATACTTCAAAACTTGCTGAACAAAGTTCCATTACATATTACCATAAAGATAGGGGGTGATACTTAGCACATATACTTATCCACAGAAATTTCCAAATTCGCAGGTATCTGCTGCGATTCAATGTATCTGCGCAATGAGTTTGGAAGACAGCAATTTCAAATCCATCCATAAATGAGCAACTGAAGACTTTTGTAATGAATTTTTCACTTGATATTTATGTTACGGTGCGAGTCAAAAAATAAAATGAATGGCACAGTATATAAATTTTATAGTTTGCAGATTTTTGCTGTATTTCAATGATCCAAATCTATAGTATTAGAGTGGAAAGTTGTTAGAAGTCATGATGTTACATTAAAATGACATAGCGCACATAACATTCAGAAATTCTGTAAGTTTCCATGATGTTGGCAGGTATTATACTTAATCGCATCGAAAACTGAGCAACTGTACACTTATCGTAATGAATGTTTTCACCAATAATTTCACATTTGCAGTTTGCAGAATAGGAATACTCAACATACACGTCATTTCATAAGTATTGTTGTCAATATTTGTGTTTGCCTACCGCATTCCGAAGATTCAACTTTTCATATTATCAGCAAAAAAAGCATGCAAAGACTTTTTGGAACAAGTTTCAAAATTTATTACTCGACAGACCAGGTGGAAAAAGAATAACTACACTTATATCAAGACCAGAAACTGTTTTGAGAATCTGATGTACAAAATGTGCGATTGATGATCATAATTGGAAACCTCTTGAATCACGTTACCACAATCAGCATGAAGAAATAGTAGAAAATCATAGGACACATATTAGGCAACCAATTAATAATATGCATCGATCCACTGCGAACCGATGGAGTCAAAACAAGGATCGGAAAGAGCAGAGCCATAGTTAAAAAGAAAAAAGACAGCGCAATTGAAAGAGAACAGAAATCAAAATTGTTTCATGTATCTGTGCATTAGTTTCTGAAGACAGTAATTTCAGATCTATTCAGAAATAAGTAGGTGAAGACTTTAGTAATGAATATCTTCGTTAATATATTCCAGTCGGAACCAAAAAGTTAAAAGATTGGCATACCTGCTATTTCACAGAAATATCAAAGTTCATAGGTACTTGCTACGTACCAGTTATACAGACTTTGGTGCTATAGGGAAAAACACTTCAAAATTACATGAACCACATTTTTGAAACTTATTATGACACATTCAAAAAAAAAGTGACAGATACGATGCATGTTGAAGCAAGCAAAATGCTGTAATTTTGTATGTCTCCTTGGTTATCCGCAGACAAAATATTTGATCACATCCAAAAATGATCAGGTGTAGACTTGCAGACATGAATTTTTCAACCCACAATGCCAATCGCAAACATGGTCTGGAAATATTCAATATACATGTCACTTCATCACTTTGTTGAACTTTAGAGGTGTTCATTGCATTTCGAAGATACAAATTTTGATATCATGAAAATTAAGCACCCAATGACTTATTGAAATAAATTTCCAAATTTATCATGTAACAACTCAAGTGAATATATCTATGCATTTACATGGCCCAAAGATTTTTCAAAACTTGGGTGTATGAACAAGCAATCATGAAGGCTTTTTGTTATAAATATTTCAAATTATCTTGTTGAAATTAATATAAAAAAATAGAAATACGAATATCTCTCGTATTGTCTGGAGAACAAATAGAAATTGGTATGACAATACACTGTAAGCTAAGGAGGTGGAAAAAAGGGACCGGTGAACACAGCCAAACTAAATGAAAGAAATTATGACAACAATACATTGAATTACTTGACCAAAGTTTTTTAAAATTTATTTGAATTCGTTTACACACAACCATCCACCTCTTTCTTTAATGTAATTACACAACATAGAATTTCTGTTTGGAAAGAACATTTTAGAGGTTATAATGAACGAACGTTTTTTTTCTCATTGTTATTATTATTATTATTCAACACTAATTAGTCACGTCATTAATAATATCGATTCCTTCCACTTTTCAATAACCACTTTTATTTTTCTACACTCTGCACGCAACAGCACTCCGGCGGTCATAACCCCAAACGTCAACATGACGCGAAATCTCGCAAATTTGCTATCTATGTATATATTACGATATCGAAGTAGAACAGATAATTCTTAATTTTCACGATACACATTATTCACGTTTTTACTTCTCAATATTTTACTCACTCTCAGTACACTGTATGAGATCAATTAATCTACTTTTGAGGTTTTATTTATTATAGATATTATTGTCGTGAATTGGGCTCGAAACTTATTGAAACTTCTTTTATGAAAAAAATAAAATTGATTATATCCACTGCTATTTCCAATAATGTTTTATATATTTAAACGAAATTTGCAAATCTTGCACCGTTGATCCACAGGGCTACGATCGCAATCACTTTATAATAACATAACAGACGATAACAGACGGTATACAAGAAAACATTGAGGACTATCAGAAACTTTCTCATCGGCGATTGGTCGAGACGGATAGATTCTCACCGGTGATTGGTTATGATGGGCATCAAGAAGCCCTTGTATGTATCGGTCTGAACCCATATACGGATACGTCAGCTGCGTGAATGTGTTGGTACTTTTTGCATAATCTTGAGCCCGTGCAAAGTTTTTTTTCAGCAATTACGCCACCGATCATGCTGATTTTGGGCGCAATCGAAAGAGAATTTCTTAATTAGCTGAAAGTTCAATTTTCAAATTGCGACATAACTCCTGAGCTTCGCAATTCAAGAAAATGACATGTCGATTTTACCCCCACCACCGCGAATCGTTTTATTCAGAGATAATATAGTCTCTGGGCGAGAGCCTCGGGCCAGCAGACGACAGTGCTGTCAATGTACTTGTCCCGAGACTCTGCCGAGTCTCTTGATAAGGCGAAATTCATGTCTCCGCTGAAAATCGACCTTCCACCATGATCTTCAGTTCCAAATAGGCAACAGAAACTGAAGAAACAGGGGGAGATTTCTCATTGTCCTCGAGAGACGCCAAGGCAACGTATTTTCACTTCCAATTTCGTGAAAAAACCAATTTTTATTATGAAATTGAATGTTATAAGGTGAAATTCATGTCTCCGCTGAAAATCGACATTCTGCCATGATTTTCAGTTCCAAATAGGCAAAAGAAACTGAAGAAACAGGGAAAAATTTCTCATTGCAATCGAGAGACGCCAAGGCAACGTCTTTTCACTTCCAATTTCGTGAAAAAACCAATTTTTATTATTAAATTGAATGTTATAAGGTGAAATTCATGTCTCCGCTGAAAATCGACATTCTGACACGATTTTCTATTTCAAATAGACAAAAGGAACTCAAGAAACGGGAAAAAAATCCTCACGACTCTGCAGAGAAGCCAAGACAACGTTTTTTCACTTCCAATTTCGTGAAAAAACGAGTATTTGTCATGATATCGGATGTTATAAACAGAAATTCATAAAGTTGGGATTCTCCCATGATTTTCAATTTCAAATAGGCAAAAGGAACTCAAGAAACGGGAAAAAAACCTCACGACCCTGGAGAGAAACCAAGGCAACGTTTTTTCACTTCCAATTTCGTGAAAAAACGAGTTTTTATCATGAAATTGTATGTTATAAGGCGAAATTCATGTCTCCGCTGAAAATCGACCTTCCACCATGATCTTCAGTTCCAAATAGGCAAAAGAAACGGAAGAAACAGGGAAAAATTTCTCATTGCAATCGAGAGACGCCAAGGCAACGTGTTTTCACTTTCAATTTCGTGAAATAACGAGTTTTTATCATGATATTGAATGTTGTAAGCAAAAACTCATATTTCTGCTGAAAATCGAGATTTTCCCATGACTTTCAATTTCAACTAGGCAAAAGGAACTCAAGAAATGGGAAAAAAATCCTCACGACTCTGGAGAGAAGCCAAGACGACGTTTTTTCACTTCCAATTTCGTGAAAAAACGAGTTTTTATCATAAAATTGTATGTTATAAGGCGAAATTCATGTCTCCGCTGAAAATCGACCTTCCACCATGATCTTTAGTTCCAAATAGGCAAAAGAAACTGAAGAAACAGGGAGAAATTTCTCACTGCCCTCGAGAGACGCTAAGGCAACGTGTTTTCACTTAAAATTTCGTGAAATAACGAGTTTTTATCATGATATTGGATGTTATAAGCAGAAATTCATATCTCCGCTAAAAGTCGGGATTCTCCCATGATTTTCCATTTCAAAAAGGCAAAAGGAACTCAAGAAACGGGAAAAAAACCTCACGACCTTAGAGAGAAACCAAGGCAACGTTTTTTCACTTCTAATTTCGTGAAAAAACGAGTTTTTATCATGAAATTGTATGTTATAAGGCGAAATTCATGTCTCCGCTGAAAATCGACCTTCCACCATGATCTTCAGTTCCAAATAGGCAAAAGAAACTGAAGAAACAGGGAAAAATTTCTCATTGCAATCGAGAGACGCCAAGGCAACGTGTTTTCACTTTCAATTTCGTGAAATAACGAGTTTTTATCATGACATTGAATGTTGTAAGCAAAAACTCATATTTCTGCTGAAAATCGAGATTTTCCCATGACTTTCAATTTCAACTAGGCAAAAGGGACTCAAGAAATGGGAAAAAAATCCTCACGACTCTGGAGAGAAGCCAAGACGACGTTTTTTCACTTCCAATTTCGTGAAATAACGAGTTTTTATCTTGAAAATGTATGTTATAAGGCGAAATTCATGTCTCCGCTGAAAATCGATCTTCCACCATGATTTTTAGTTCCAAATAGGCAAAAGAAACTGAAGAAACGGGGAGAAATTTCTCACTGCCCTCGAGAGACGCTAAGGCAACGTTTTTTCACTTCCAATTTCGTGAAATACCGAGTTTTTATCATGATATTGGATGTTATAAGGTGAAATACATGTCTCCGCTGAAAATCGACATTCTGCCATGATTTTCAGTTCCAAATAGGCAGAAGAAACTGAAGAAACAGGGAAAAATTTCTCATTGCAATCGAGAGACGCCAAGGCAACGTGTTTTCACTTCCAATTTCGTGAAATAACGAGTTTTTATCATGATATTGGATGTTATAAGCAGAAATTCATATCTCCGCTAAAAGTCGGGATTCTCCCATGATTTTCAATTTCAAAAAGGCAAAAGGAACTCAAGAAACGGGAAAAAAAACCTCACGACCCTAGAGAGAAACCAAGGCAACGTTTTTTCACTTCCAATTTCGTGAAATAACAGGTTTTTATCATGAAATTGTATGTTATAAGGCGAAATTCATGTCTCCGCTGAAAATCGACCTTCCACCATGATCTTCAGTTCCAAATAGGCAACAGAAACTGAAGAAACAGGGGGAGATTTCTCATTGTCCTCGAGAGACGCCAAGGCAACGTATTTTCACTTCCAATTTCGTGAAAAAACCAATTTTTATTATGAAATTGAATGTTATAAGGTGAAATTCATGTCTCCGCCGAAAATCGACATTCTGCCATGATTTTCAGTTCCAAATAGGCAAAAGAAACTGAAGAAACAGGGAAAAATTTCTCATTGCAATCGAGAGACGCCAAGGCAACGTCTTTTCACTTCCAATTTCGTGAAAAAACCAATTTTTATTATTAAATTGAATGTTATAAGGTGAAATTCATGTCTCCCCTGAAAATCGACATTCTGACATGATTTTCTATTTCAAATAGACAAAATTAACTCAAGAAACGGGAAAAAAATCCTCACGACTCTGCAGAGAAGCCAAGACAACGTTTTTTCACTTCCAATTTCGTGAAAAAACGAGTATTTGTCATGATATCGGATGTTATAAGCAGAAATTCATAAAGTTGGGATTCTCCCATGATTTTCAATTTCAAATAGGCAAAAGGAACTCAAGAAACGGGAAAAAAACTGACGACCTTAGAGAGAAACCAAGGCAACGTCTTTTCACTTCCAATTTCGTGAAATAACCAATTTTTATTATTAAATTGAATGTTATAAGGTGAAATTCATGTCTCCGCTGAAAATCGACATTCTGACATGATTTTCTATTTCAAATAGGCAAAAGGAACTCAAGAAACGGGAAAAAAACCTCACGACCTTAGAGAGAAACCAAGGCAACGTTTTTTCACTTCTAATTTCGTGAAAAAACGAGTTTTTATCATGAAATTGTATGTTATAAGGCGAAATTCATGTCTCCGCTGAAAATCGACCTTCCACCATGATCTTCAGTTCCAAATAGGCAAAAGAAACGGAAGAAACAGGGAAAAATTTCTCATTGCAATCGAGAGACGCCAAGGCAACGTGTTTTCACTTTCAATTTCGTGAAATAACGAGTTTTTATCATGATATTGAATGTTGTAAGCAAAAACTCATATTTCTGCTGAAAATCGAGATTTTCCCATGACTTTCAATTTCAACTAGGCAAAAGGAACTCAAGAAATGGGAAAAAAATCCTCACGACTCTGGAGAGAAGCCAAGACGACGTTTTTTCACTTCCAATTTCGTGAAAAAACGAGTTTTTATCATAAAATTGTATGTTATAAGGCGAAATTCATGTCTCCGCTGAAAATCGACCTTCCACCATGATCTTTAGTTCCAAATAGGCAAAAGAAACTGAAGAAACAGGGAGAAATTTCTCACTGCCCTCGAGAGACGCTAAGGCAACGTGTTTTCACTTACAATTTCGTGAAATAACGAGTTTTTATCATGATATTGGATGTTATAAGCAGAAATTCATATCTCCGCTAAAAGTCGGGATTCTCCCATGATTTTCCATTTCAAAAAGGCAAAAGGAACTCAAGAAACGGGAAAAAAACCTCACGACCTTAGAGAGAAACCAAGGCAACGTTTTTTCACTTCTAATTTCGTGAAAAAACGAGTTTTTATCATGAAATTGTATGTTATAAGGCGAAATTCATGTCTCCGCTGAAAATCGACCTTCCACCATGATCTTCAGTTCCAAATAGGCAAAAGAAACTGAAGAAACAGGGAAAAATTTCTCATTGCAATCGAGAGACGCCAAGGCAACGTGTTTTCACTTTCAATTTCGTGAAATAACGAGTTTTTATCATGACACTGAATGTTGTAAGCAAAAACTCATATTTCTGCTGAAAATCGAGATTTTCCCATGACTTTCAATTTCAACTAGGCAAAAGGGACTCAAGAAATGGGAAAAAAATCCTCACGACTCTGGAGAGAAGCCAAGACGACGTTTTTTCACTTCCAATTTCGTGAAATAACGAGTTTTTATCATGAAAATGTATGTTATAAGGCGAAATTCATGTCTCCGCTGAAAATCGACCTTCCACCATGATTTTTAGTTCCAAATAGGCAAAAGAAACTGAAGAAACGGGGAGAAATTTCTCACTGCCCTCGAGAGACGCTAAGGCAACGTTTTCTCACTTCCAATTTCGTGAAATACCGAGTTTTTATCATGATATTGGATGTTATAAGGTGAAATACATGTCTCCGCTGAAAATCGACATTCTGCCATGATTTTCAGTTCCAAATAGGCAGAAGAAACTGAAGAAACAGGGAAAAATTTCTCATTGCAATCGAGAGACGCCAAGGCAACGTGTTTTCACTTCCAATTTCGTGAAATAACGAGTTTTTATCATGATATTGGATGTTATAAGCAGAAATTCATATCTCCGCTAAAAGTCGGGATTCTCCCATGATTTTCAATTTCAAAAAGGCAAAAGGAACTCAAGAAACGGGAAAAAAAACCTCACGACCCTAGAGAGAAACCAAGGCAACGTTTTTTCACTTCCAATTTCGTGAAAAAACGAGTTTTTATCATGAAATTGTATGTTATAAGGCGAAACTCATGTCTCCGCTAAAAATCGACCTTCCACCATGATCTTCAGTTCCAATTAGGCAAAAGAAACTGTAGAAACAGGGAAAAATTTCTCATTGCAATCGAGAGACGCCAAGGCAACGTGTTTTCACTTACAATTTTGTGAAATAACGAGTTTTTATCATGATATTGGACGTTATAAGCAGAAATGCGTATCTTCGCTAAAAGTCTGGATTCTCCCATGATTTTCAATTTCAAATAGGCAAAAGGAACTCAAGAAACGGGAAAAAAACCTCACGACCCTGGAGAGAAACCAAGGCAACGTTTTTTCACTTCCAATTTCGTGAAAAAACGAGTTTTTATCATGAAATTGTATGTTATAAGGCGAAATTCATGTCTCCGCTGAAAATGGACCTTCCACCATGATCTTCAGTTCCAATTAGGCAAAAGAAACTGTAGAAACAGGGAAAAATTTCTCATTGCAATCGAGAGACGCCAAGGCAACGTGTTTTCACTTACAATTTCGTGAAAAAACGAGTTTTTATCATGAAATTGTATGTTATAAGGCGAAACTCATGTCTCCGCTAAAAATCGACCTTCCACCATGATCTTCAGTTCCAATTAGGCAAAAGAAACTGTAGAAACAGGGAAAAATTTCTCATTGCAATCGAGAGACGCCAAGGCAACGTGTTTTCACTTACAATTTTGTGAAATAACGAGTTTTTATCATGATATTGGACGTTATAAGCAGAAATGCGTATCTTCGCTAAAAGTCTGGATTCTCCCATGATTTTCAATTTCAAATAGGCAAAAGGAACTCAAGAAACGGGAAAAAAACCTCACGACCCTGGAGAGAAACCAAGGCAACGTTTTTTCACTTCCAATTTCGTGAAAAAACGAGTTTTTATCATGAAATTGTATGTTATAAGGCGAAATTCATGTCTCCGCTGAAAATCGACCTTCCACCATGATCTTCAGTTCCAAATAGGCAACAGAAACTGAAGAAACAGGGGGAGATTTCTCATTGTCCTCGAGAGACGCCAAGGCAACGTATTTTCACTTCCAATTTCGTGAAAAAACCAATTTTTATTATGAAATTGAATGTTATAAGGTGAAATTCATGTCTCCGCTGAAAATCGACATTCTGCCATGATTTTCAGTTCCAAATAGGCAAAAGAAACTGAAGAAACAGGGAAAAATTTCTCATTGCAATCGAGAGACGCCAAGGCAACGTCTTTTCACTTCCAATTTCGTGAAAAAACCAATTTTTATTATTAAATTGAATGTTATAAGGTGAAATTCATGTCTCCGCTGAAATTCGACCTTCCACCATGATCTTCAGTTCCAAATAGGCAAAAGAAACTGAAGAAACAGGGAAAAATTTCTCATTGCAATCGACAGACGCCAAGGCAACGTGTTTTCACTTTCAATTTCGTGAAATAACGAGTTTTTGTCATGATATTGAATGTTGTAAGCAAATACTCATATTTCTGCTGAAAATCGAGATTTTCCCATGACTTTCAATTTCAACTAGGCAAAAGGAACTCAAGAAATGGGAAAAAAATCCTCACGACTCTGGAGAGAAGCCAAGACGACGTTTTTTCACTTCCAATTTCGTGAAATAACGAGTTTTTATCATGATATTGGATGTTATAAGCAGAAATTCATATCTCCGCTAAAAGTCGGGATTCTCCCATGATTTTCAATTTCAAAAAGGCAAAAGGAACTCAAGAAACGGGAAAAAAAACCTCACGACCCTAGAGAGAAACCAAGGCAACGTTTTTTCACTTCCAATTTCGTGAAATAACGAGTTTTTATCATGAAATTGTATGTTATAAGGCGAAATTCATGTCTCCGCTGAAAATCGACCTTCCACCATGATCTTCAGTTCCAAATAGGCAACAGAAACTGAAGAAACAGGGGGAGATTTCTCATTGTCCTCGAGAGACGCCAAGGCAACGTTTTTTCACTTCCAATTTCGTGAAAAAACCAATTTTTATTATGAAATTGAATGTTATAAGGTGAAATTCATGTCTCCGCTGAAAATCGACATTCTGACATGATTTTCTATTTCAAATAGACAAAAGGAACTCAAGAAACGGGAAAAAAATCCTCACGACTCTGCAGAGAAGCCAAGACAACGTTTTTTCACTTCCAATTTCGTGAAAAAACGAGTATTTGTCATGATATCGGATGTTATAAGCAGTAATTCATAAAGTTGGGATTCTCCCATGATTTTCAATTTCAAATAGGCAAAAGGAACTCAAGAAACGGGAAAAAAACCTCACGACCTTAGAGAAAAACCAAGGCAACGTTTTTTCACTTCTAATTTCGTGAAAAAACGAGTTTTTATCATGAAATTGTATGTTATAAGGCGAAATTCATGTCTCCGCTGAAAATCGACCTTCCACCATGATCTTCAGTTCCAAATAGGCAAAAGAAACTGAAGAAACAGGGAAAAATTTCTCATTGCAATCGAGAGACGCCAAGGCAACGTGTTTTCACTTTCAATTTCGTGAAATAACGAGTTTTTATCATGATATTGAATGTTGTAAGCAAAAACTCATATTTCTGCTGAAAATCGAGATTTTCCCATGACTTTCAATTTCAACTAGGCAAAAGGAACTCAAGAAATGGGAAAAAAATCCTCACGACTCTGGAGAGAAGCCAAGACGACGTTTTTTCACTTCCAATTTCGTGAAAAAACGAGTTTTTATCATGAAATTGTATGTTATAAGGCGAAATTCATGTCTCCGTTGAAAATCGACCTTCCACCATGATCTTTAGTTCCAAATAGGCAAAATAAACTGAAGAAACAGGGAGAAATTTCTCACTGCCCTCGAGAGACGCTAAGGCAACGTGTTTTCACTTACAATTTCGTGAAATAACGAGTTTTTATCATGATATTGGATGTTATAAGCAGAAATTCATATCTCCGCTAAAAGTCGGGATTCTCCCATGATTTTCCATTTCAAAAAGGCAAAAGAAACTCAAGAAATGGGAAAAAAAACCTCACGACCCTAGAGAGAAACCAAGGCAACGTTTTTTCACTTCTATTTTCGTGAAAAAACGAGTTTTTATCATGAAATTGTATGTTATAATGCGAAATTCATGTCTCCGCTAAAAATCGACCTTCCACCATGATCTTCAGTTCCAAATAGGCAACAGAAACTGAAGAAACAGGGGGAGATTTCTCATTGTCCTCGAGAGACGCCAAGGCAACGTTTTTTCACTTCCAATTTCGTGAAAAAACCAATTTTTATTATGAAATTGAATGTTATAAGGTGAAATTCATGTCTCCGCTGAAAATCGACATTCTGCCATGATTTTCAGTTCCAAATAGGCAAAAGAAACTGAAGAAACAGGGAAAAATTTCTCATTGCAATCGAGAGACGCCAAGGCAACGTCTTTTCACTTCCAATTTCGTGAAAAAACCAATTTTTATTATTAAATTGAATGTTATAAGGTGAAATTCATGTCTCCGCTTAAAATCGACATTCTGACATGATTTTCTATTTCAAATAGGCAAAAGGAACTCAAGAAACGGGAAAAAAATCCTCACGACTCTGCAGAGAAGCCAAGACAACGTTTATTCACTTCCAATTTCGTGAAAAAACGAGTATTTGTCATGATATCGGATGTTATAAGCAGAAATTCATAAAGTTGGGATTCTCCCATGATTTTCAATTTCAAATAGGCAAAAGGAACTCAAGAAACGGGAAAAAAACCTCACGACCTTAGAGAGAAACCAAGGCAACGTCTTTTCAATTCCAATTTCGTGAAAAAACCAATTTTTATTATTAAATTGAATGTTATAAGGTGAAATTTATGTCTCCGCTGAAAATCGACATTGTGCCATGATTTTCAATTTCAAATATGCAAAAGGAACTCAAGAAACGGGGAAAAAAACCTCACGACCTTAGAGAGAAACCAAGGCAACGTTTTTTCACTTCCAATTTCGTGAAATAACGAGTTTTTATCATGAAATTGTATGTTATAAGGCGAAATTCATGTCTCCGCTGAAAATCGACCTTCCACCATGATCTTCAGTTCCAAATAGGCAACAGAAACTGAAGAAACAGGGGGAGATTTCTCATTGTCCTCGAGAGACGCCAAGGCAACGTTTTTTCACTTCCAATTTCGTGAAAAAACCAATTTTTATTATGAAATTGAATGTTATAAGGTGAAATTCATGTCTCCGCTGAAAATCGACATTCTGACATGATTTTCTATTTCAAATAGGCGAAAAGAACTCAAGAAACGGGAAAAAAATCCTCACGACTCTGCAGAGAAGCCAAGACAACGTTTTTTCACTTCCAATTTCGTGAAAAAACGAGTATTTGTCATGATATCGGATGTTATAAGCAGAAATTCATAAAGTTGGGATTCTCCCATGATTTTCAATTACAAATAGGCAAAAGGAACTCAAGAAACGGGAAAAAAACCTCACGACCCTGGAGAGAAACCAAGGCAACGTTTTTTCACTTCCAATTTCGTGAAAAAACCAATTTTTATTATGAAATTGAATGTTATAAGGTGAAATTCATGTCTCCGCTGAAAATCGACATTCTGCCATGATTTTCATTTCCAAATAGGCAAAAGAAACTGAAGAAACAGGGAAAAATTTCTCATTGCAATCGAGAGACGCCAAGGCAACGTCTTTTCACTTCCAATTTCGTGAAAAAACCAATTTTTATTATTAAATTGAATGTTATAAGGTGAAATTCATGTCTCCGCTTAAAATCGACATTCTGACATGATTTTCTATTTCAAATAGGCAAAAGGAACTCAAGAAACGGGAAAAAAATCCTCACGACTCTGCAGAGAAGCCAAGACAACGTTTATTCACTTCCAATTTCGTGAAAAAACGAGTATTTGTCATGATATCGGATGTTATAAGCAGAAATTCATAAAGTTGGGATTCTCCCATGATTTTCAATTTCAAATAGGCAAAAGGAACTCAAGAAACGGGAAAAAAACCTCACGACCTTAGAGAGAAACCAAGGCAACGTCTTTTCACTTCCAATTTCGTGAAAAAACCAATTTTTATTATTAAATTGAATGTTATAAGGTGAAATTTATGTCTCCGCTGAAAATCGACATTCTGCCATGATTTTCAATTTCAAATAGGCAAAAGGAACTCAAGAAACGGGGAAAAAAACCTCACGACCTTAGAGAGAAACCAAGGCAACGTTTTTTCACTTCTAATTTCGTGAAAAAACGAGTTTTTATCATGAAATTGTATGTTATAAGGCGGAATTCATGTCTCCGCTGAAAATCGACCTTCCACCATGATCTTCAGTTCCAAATAGGCAAAAGAAACTGAAGAAACAGGGAGAAATTTCTCACTGCCCTCGAGAGACGCCAAGGCAACGTGTTTTCACTTTCAATTTCGTGAAATAACGAGTTTTTATCATGATATTGGATGTTATAAGGTGAAATACATGTCTCCGCTGAAAATCGCCATTCTGCCATGATTTTCAGTTCCAAATAGGAAGAAGAAACTGAAGAAACAGGGAAAAAGTTCTCATTGCAATCGACAGACGCCAAGGCAACGTCTTTTCACTTCCAATTTCGTGAAAAAACCAATTTTTATTATTAAATTGAATGTTATAAGGTGAAATTCATGTCTCCGCTGAAAATCGACATTCTGCCATGATTTTCAATTTCAAATAGGAAAAAGGAACTCAAGAAACGGGAAAAAAATCCTCACGACTCTGGAGAGAAGCCAAGACGACGTTTTTTCACTTCCAATTTCGTGAAAAAACGAGTTTTTATCATGAAAATGTATGTTATAAGGCGAAATTCATGTCTCCGCTGAAAATCGACCTTCCACCATGATCTTTAGTTCCAAATAGGCAAAAGAAACTGAAGAAACAGTGAGAAATTTCTCACTGCCCTCGAGAGACGCTAATGCAACGTTTTTTCACTTCCAATTTCGTGAAATACCGAGTTTTTATCATGATATTGGATGTTATAAGGTGAAATACATGTCTCCGCTGAAAATCGACATTCTGCCATGATTTTCAGTTCCAAATAGGAAGAAGAAACTGAAGAAACAGGGAAAAAGTTCTCATTGCAATCGAGAGACGCCAAGGCAACGTCTTTTCACTTCCAATTTCGTGAAAAAACCAATTTTTATTATTAAATTGAATGTTATAAGGTGAAATTCATGTCTCCGCTGAAAATCGACATATTGACATGATTTTCTATTTCAAATAGGCAAAAGGAACTCAAGAAACGGGAAAAAAATCCTCACGACTCTGCAGAGAAGCCAAGACAACGTTTTTTCACTTTCAATTTCGTGAAAAAACGAGTATTTGTCATGATATCGGATGTTATAAGCAGAAATTCATAAAGTTGGGATTCTCCCATGATTTTCAATTTCAAATAGGCAAAAGGAACTCAAGAAACGGGAAAAAAACCTCACGACCTTAGAGAGAAACCAAGGCAACGTCTTTTCACTTCCAATTTCGTGAAATAACGAGTTTTTATCATGATATTGGATGTTATAAGCAGAAATTCATATCTCCGCTAAAAGTCGGGATTCTCCCATGATTTTCAATTTCAAAAAGGCAAAAGGAACTCAAGAAACGGGAAAAAAACCTCACGACCTTGAAGAGAAACCAAGGCAACGTTTTTTCACTTCTAATTTCGTGAAAAAACGAGTTTTTATCATGAAATTGTATGTTATAAGGCGAAATTCATGTCTCCGCTGAAAATCGACCTTCCACCATGATCTTCAGTTCCAAGTAGGCAAAAGAAACTGAAGAAACAGGGAGAAATTTCTCACTGCCCTCGAGAGACGCCAAGGCAACGTGTTTTCACTTCCAATTTCGTGAAATAACGAGTTTTTACCATGATATTGAATGTTGTAAGCAAAAACTCATATTTCCGCTGAAAATCGAGATTTTCCCATGACTTTCAATTTCAACTAGGCAAAAGGAACTCAAGAAAAGGGAAAAAAATACTCACGACTCTGGAGAGAAGCCAAGACGACGTTTTTTCACTTCCAATTTCGTGAAAAAACGAGTTTTTATCATGAAATTGTATGTTATAAGGCGAAATTCATGTCTCCGTTAAAAATCGACCTTCCACCATGATCTTTAGTTCCAAATAGACAAAAGAAACTGAAGAAACAGGGAGAAATTTCTCACTGCCCTCGAGAGACGCTAAGGCAACGTGTTTTCACTTCCAATTTCGTGAAATACCGAGTTTTTATCATTATATTGGATGTTATAAGGTGAAATACATGACTCCGCTGAAAATCGACCATCCACCATGATCTTCAGTTCCAAATGGGCAAAAGAAACTGAAGAAACAGGGAAAAATTTCTCATTGCAATCGAGAGACGCCAAGGCAACGTGTTTTCACTTTCAATTTCGTGAAATAACGAGTTTTTATCATGATATTGAATGTTGTAAGCAAAAACTCATATTTCTGCTGAAAATCGAGATTTTCCTATGACTTTCAATTTCAACTAGGCAAAAGGAACTCAAGAAATGGGAAAAAAATCCTCACGACTCTGGAGAGAAGCCAAGACGACGTTTTTTCACTTCCAATTTCGTGAAAAAACGAGTTTTTATCATGAAATTGTATGTTATAAGGCGAAATTCATGTCTCCGCTGAAAATCGACCTTCCACCATGATCTTTAGTTCCAAATAGGCAAAAGAAACTGAAGAAACAGGGAGAAATTTCTCACTGCCCTCGAGAGACGCTAAGGCAACGTTTTTTCACTTCCAATTTCGTGAAATACCGAGTTTTTATCATGATATTGGATGTTATAAGGTGAAATACATGTCTCCGCTGAAAATCGACATTCTGCCATGATTTTCAGTTCCAAATAGGCAGAAGAAACTGAAGAAACAGGGAAAAATTTCTCATTGCAATCGAGAGACGCCAAGGCAACGTGTTTTCACTTCCAATTTCGTGAAATAACGAGTTTTTATCATGATATTGGATGTTATAAGCAGAAATTCATATCTCCGCTAAAAGTCGGGATTCTCCCATGATTTTCAATTTCAAAAAGGCAAAAGGAACTCAAGAAACGGGAAAAAAAACCTCACGACCCTAGAGAGAAACCAAGGCAACGTTTTTTCACTTCCAATTTCGTGAAAAAACGAGTTTTTATCATGAAATTGTATGTTATAAGGCGAAATTCATGTCTCCGCTGAAAATCGACCTTCCACCATGATCTTCAGTTCCAAATAGGCAAAAGAAACTGAAGAAACAGGGGGAGATTTCTCATTGTCCTCGAGAGACGCCAAGGCAACGTTTTTTCACTTCCAATTTCGTGAAAAAACCAATTTTCATTAGGAAATTGAATGTTATAAGGTGAAATTCATGTCTCCGCTGAAAATCGACATTCTGCCATGATTTTCAGTTCCAAATAGGCAAAAGAAACTGAAGAAACAGGGAAAAATTTCTCATTGCAATCGAGAGACGCCAAGGCAACGTCTTTTCACTTCCAATTTCGTGAAAAAACCAATTTTTATTATTAAATTGAATGTTATAAGGTGAAATTCATGTCTCCGCTTAAAATCGACATTCTGACATGACTTTCTATTTCAAATAGGCAAAAGGAACTCAAGAAACGGGAAAAAAATCCTCACGACTCTGCAGAGAAGCCAAGACAACGTTTATTCACTTCCAATTTCGTGAAAAAACGAGTATTTGTCATGATATCGGATGTTATAAGCAGAAATTCATAAAGATGGGATTCTCCCATGATTTTCAATTTCAAATAGGCAAAAGGAACTCAAGAAACGGGAAAAAAACCTCACGACCTTAGAGAGAAACCAAGGCATCGTCTTTTCACTTCCAATTTCGTGAAAAAACCAATTTTTATTATTAAATTGAATGTTATAAGGTGAAATTTATGTCTCCGCTGAAAATCGACATTGTGCCATGATTTTCAATTTCAAATAGGCAAAAGGAACTCAAGAAACGGGGAAAAAAACCTCACGACCTTAGAGAGAAACCAAGGCAACGTTTTTTCACTTCCAATTTCGTGAAATAACGAGTTTTTATCATGAAATTGTATGTTATAAGGCGAAATTCATGTCTCCGCTGAAAATCGACCTTCCACCATGATCTTCAGTTCCAAATAGGCAAAAGAAACTGAAGAAACAGGGGGAGATTTCTCATTGTCCTCGAGAGACGCCAAGGCAACGTTTTTTCACTTCCAATTTCGTGAAAAAACCAATTTTTATTATTAAATTGAATGTTATAAGGTGAATTTCATGTCTCCGCTGAAAATCGACATTCTGCCATGATTTTCAATTTCAAATAGGAAAAAGGAACTCAAGAAACGGGAAAAAAATCCTCACGACTCTGGCGAGAAGCCAAGGCAACGTTTTTTCACTTCCAATTTCGTGAAAAAACGAGTTTTTATCATGAAATTGTATGTTATAAGGCGAAATTCATGTCTCCGCTGAAAATCGACCTTCCACCATGATCTTCAGTTCCAAATAGGCAACAGAAACTGAAGAAACAGGGGGAGATTTCTCATTGTCCTCGAGAGACGCCAAGGCAACGTATTTTCACTTCCAATTTCGTGAAAAAACCAATTTTTATTATGAAATTGAATGTTATAAGGTGAAATTCATGTCTCCGCTGAAAATCGACATTCTGCCATGATTTTCAGTTCCAAATAGGCAAAAGAAACTGAAGAAACAGGGAAAAATTTCTCATTGCAATCGAGAGACGCCAAGGCAACGTCTTTTCACTTCCAATTTCGTGAAAAAACCAATTTTTATTATTAAATTGAATGTTATAAGGTGAAATTCATGTCTCCGCTGAAATTCGACCTTCCACCATGATCTTCAGTTCCAAATAGGCAAAAGAAACTGAAGAAACAGGGAAAAATTTCTCATTGCAATCGACAGACGCCAAGGCAACGTGTTTTCACTTTCAATTTCGTGAAATAACGAGTTTTTGTCATGATATTGAATGTTGTAAGCAAATACTCATATTTCTGCTGAAAATCGAGATTTTCCCATGACTTTCAATTTCAACTAGGCAAAAGGAACTCAAGAAATGGGAAAAAAATCCTCACGACTCTGGAGAGAAGCCAAGACGACGTTTTTTCACTTCCAATTTCGTGAAATAACGAGTTTTTATCATGATATTGGATGTTATAAGCAGAAATTCATATCTCCGCTAAAAGTCGGGATTCTCCCATGATTTTCAATTTCAAAAAGGCAAAAGGAACTCAAGAAACGGGAAAAAAAACCTCACGACCCTAGAGAGAAACCAAGGCAACGTTTTTTCACTTCCAATTTCGTGAAATAACGAGTTTTTATCATGAAATTGTATGTTATAAGGCGAAATTCATGTCTCCGCTGAAAATCGACCTTCCACCATGATCTTCAGTTCCAAATAGGCAACAGAAACTGAAGAAACAGGGGGAGATTTCTCATTGTCCTCGAGAGACGCCAAGGCAACGTTTTTTCACTTCCAATTTCGTGAAAAAACCAATTTTTATTATGAAATTGAATGTTATAAGGTGAAATTCATGTCTCCGCTGAAAATCGACATTCTGACATGATTTTCTATTTCAAATAGACAAAAGGAACTCAAGAAACGGGAAAAAAATCCTCACGACTCTGCAGAGAAGCCAAGACAACGTTTTTTCACTTCCAATTTCGTGAAAAAACGAGTATTTGTCATGATATCGGATGTTATAAGCAGTAATTCATAAAGTTGGGATTCTCCCATGATTTTCAATTTCAAATAGGCAAAAGGAACTCAAGAAACGGGAAAAAAACCTCACGACCTTAGAGAAAAACCAAGGCAACGTTTTTTCACTTCTAATTTCGTGAAAAAACGAGTTTTTATCATGAAATTGTATGTTATAAGGCGAAATTCATGTCTCCGCTGAAAATCGACCTTCCACCATGATCTTCAGTTCCAAATAGGCAAAAGAAACTGAAGAAACAGGGAAAAATTTCTCATTGCAATCGAGAGACGCCAAGGCAACGTGTTTTCACTTTCAATTTCGTGAAATAACGAGTTTTTATCATGATATTGAATGTTGTAAGCAAAAACTCATATTTCTGCTGAAAATCGAGATTTTCCCATGACTTTCAATTTCAACTAGGCAAAAGGAACTCAAGAAATGGGAAAAAAATCCTCACGACTCTGGAGAGAAGCCAAGACGACGTTTTTTCACTTCCAATTTCGTGAAAAAACGAGTTTTTATCATGAAATTGTATGTTATAAGGCGAAATTCATGTCTCCGTTGAAAATCGACCTTCCACCATGATCTTTAGTTCCAAATAGGCAAAATAAACTGAAGAAACAGGGAGAAATTTCTCACTGCCCTCGAGAGACGCTAAGGCAACGTGTTTTCACTTACAATTTCGTGAAATAACGAGTTTTTATCATGATATTGGATGTTATAAGCAGAAATTCATATCTCCGCTAAAAGTCGGGATTCTCCCATGATTTTCCATTTCAAAAAGGCAAAAGAAACTCAAGAAATGGGAAAAAAAACCTCACGACCCTAGAGAGAAACCAAGGCAACGTTTTTTCACTTCTATTTTCGTGAAAAAACGAGTTTTTATCATGAAATTGTATGTTATAATGCGAAATTCATGTCTCCGCTAAAAATCGACCTTCCACCATGATCTTCAGTTCCAAATAGGCAACAGAAACTGAAGAAACAGGGGGAGATTTCTCATTGTCCTCGAGAGACGCCAAGGCAACGTTTTTTCACTTCCAATTTCGTGAAAAAACCAATTTTTATTATGAAATTGAATGTTATAAGGTGAAATTCATGTCTCCGCTGAAAATCGACATTCTGCCATGATTTTCAGTTCCAAATAGGCAAAAGAAACTGAAGAAACAGGGAAAAATTTCTCATTGCAATCGAGAGACGCCAAGGCAACGTCTTTTCACTTCCAATTTCGTGAAAAAACCAATTTTTATTATTAAATTGAATGTTATAAGGTGAAATTCATGTCTCCGCTTAAAATCGACATTCTGACATGATTTTCTATTTCAAATAGGCAAAAGGAACTCAAGAAACGGGAAAAAAATCCTCACGACTCTGCAGAGAAGCCAAGACAACGTTTATTCACTTCCAATTTCGTGAAAAAACGAGTATTTGTCATGATATCGGATGTTATAAGCAGAAATTCATAAAGTTGGGATTCTCCCATGATTTTCAATTTCAAATAGGCAAAAGGAACTCAAGAAACGGGAAAAAAACCTCACGACCTTAGAGAGAAACCAAGGCAACGTCTTTTCAATTCCAATTTCGTGAAAAAACCAATTTTTATTATTAAATTGAATGTTATAAGGTGAAATTTATGTCTCCGCTGAAAATCGACATTGTGCCATGATTTTCAATTTCAAATATGCAAAAGGAACTCAAGAAACGGGGAAAAAAACCTCACGACCTTAGAGAGAAACCAAGGCAACGTTTTTTCACTTCCAATTTCGTGAAATAACGAGTTTTTATCATGAAATTGTATGTTATAAGGCGAAATTCATGTCTCCGCTGAAAATCGACCTTCCACCATGATCTTCAGTTCCAAATAGGCAACAGAAACTGAAGAAACAGGGGGAGATTTCTCATTGTCCTCGAGAGACGCCAAGGCAACGTTTTTTCACTTCCAATTTCGTGAAAAAACCAATTTTTATTATGAAATTGAATGTTATAAGGTGAAATTCATGTCTCCGCTGAAAATCGACATTCTGACATGATTTTCTATTTCAAATAGGCGAAAAGAACTCAAGAAACGGGAAAAAAATCCTCACGACTCTGCAGAGAAGCCAAGACAACGTTTTTTCACTTCCAATTTCGTGAAAAAACGAGTATTTGTCATGATATCGGATGTTATAAGCAGAAATTCATAAAGTTGGGATTCTCCCATGATTTTCAATTACAAATAGGCAAAAGGAACTCAAGAAACGGGAAAAAAACCTCACGACCCTGGAGAGAAACCAAGGCAACGTTTTTTCACTTCCAATTTCGTGAAAAAACCAATTTTTATTATGAAATTGAATGTTATAAGGTGAAATTCATGTCTCCGCTGAAAATCGACATTCTGCCATGATTTTCATTTCCAAATAGGCAAAAGAAACTGAAGAAACAGGGAAAAATTTCTCATTGCAATCGAGAGACGCCAAGGCAACGTCTTTTCACTTCCAATTTCGTGAAAAAACCAATTTTTATTATTAAATTGAATGTTATAAGGTGAAATTCATGTCTCCGCTTAAAATCGACATTCTGACATGATTTTCTATTTCAAATAGGCAAAAGGAACTCAAGAAACGGGAAAAAAATCCTCACGACTCTGCAGAGAAGCCAAGACAACGTTTATTCACTTCCAATTTCGTGAAAAAACGAGTATTTGTCATGATATCGGATGTTATAAGCAGAAATTCATAAAGTTGGGATTCTCCCATGATTTTCAATTTCAAATAGGCAAAAGGAACTCAAGAAACGGGAAAAAAACCTCACGACCTTAGAGAGAAACCAAGGCAACGTCTTTTCACTTCCAATTTCGTGAAAAAACCAATTTTTATTATTAAATTGAATGTTATAAGGTGAAATTTATGTCTCCGCTGAAAATCGACATTCTGCCATGATTTTCAATTTCAAATAGGCAAAAGGAACTCAAGAAACGGGGAAAAAAACCTCACGACCTTAGAGAGAAACCAAGGCAACGTTTTTTCACTTCTAATTTCGTGAAAAAACGAGTTTTTATCATGAAATTGTATGTTATAAGGCGGAATTCATGTCTCCGCTGAAAATCGACCTTCCACCATGATCTTCAGTTCCAAATAGGCAAAAGAAACTGAAGAAACAGGGAGAAATTTCTCACTGCCCTCGAGAGACGCCAAGGCAACGTGTTTTCACTTTCAATTTCGTGAAATAACGAGTTTTTATCATGATATTGGATGTTATAAGGTGAAATACATGTCTCCGCTGAAAATCGCCATTCTGCCATGATTTTCAGTTCCAAATAGGAAGAAGAAACTGAAGAAACAGGGAAAAAGTTCTCATTGCAATCGACAGACGCCAAGGCAACGTCTTTTCACTTCCAATTTCGTGAAAAAACCAATTTTTATTATTAAATTGAATGTTATAAGGTGAAATTCATGTCTCCGCTGAAAATCGACATTCTGCCATGATTTTCAATTTCAAATAGGAAAAAGGAACTCAAGAAACGGGAAAAAAATCCTCACGACTCTGGAGAGAAGCCAAGACGACGTTTTTTCACTTCCAATTTCGTGAAAAAACGAGTTTTTATCATGAAAATGTATGTTATAAGGCGAAATTCATGTCTCCGCTGAAAATCGACCTTCCACCATGATCTTTAGTTCCAAATAGGCAAAAGAAACTGAAGAAACAGTGAGAAATTTCTCACTGCCCTCGAGAGACGCTAATGCAACGTTTTTTCACTTCCAATTTCGTGAAATACCGAGTTTTTATCATGATATTGGATGTTATAAGGTGAAATACATGTCTCCGCTGAAAATCGACATTCTGCCATGATTTTCAGTTCCAAATAGGAAGAAGAAACTGAAGAAACAGGGAAAAAGTTCTCATTGCAATCGAGAGACGCCAAGGCAACGTCTTTTCACTTCCAATTTCGTGAAAAAACCAATTTTTATTATTAAATTGAATGTTATAAGGTGAAATTCATGTCTCCGCTGAAAATCGACATATTGACATGATTTTCTATTTCAAATAGGCAAAAGGAACTCAAGAAACGGGAAAAAAATCCTCACGACTCTGCAGAGAAGCCAAGACAACGTTTTTTCACTTTCAATTTCGTGAAAAAACGAGTATTTGTCATGATATCGGATGTTATAAGCAGAAATTCATAAAGTTGGGATTCTCCCATGATTTTCAATTTCAAATAGGCAAAAGGAACTCAAGAAACGGGAAAAAAACCTCACGACCTTAGAGAGAAACCAAGGCAACGTCTTTTCACTTCCAATTTCGTGAAATAACGAGTTTTTATCATGATATTGGATGTTATAAGCAGAAATTCATATCTCCGCTAAAAGTCGGGATTCTCCCATGATTTTCAATTTCAAAAAGGCAAAAGGAACTCAAGAAACGGGAAAAAAACCTCACGACCTTGAAGAGAAACCAAGGCAACGTTTTTTCACTTCTAATTTCGTGAAAAAACGAGTTTTTATCATGAAATTGTATGTTATAAGGCGAAATTCATGTCTCCGCTGAAAATCGACCTTCCACCATGATCTTCAGTTCCAAGTAGGCAAAAGAAACTGAAGAAACAGGGAGAAATTTCTCACTGCCCTCGAGAGACGCCAAGGCAACGTGTTTTCACTTCCAATTTCGTGAAATAACGAGTTTTTATCATGATATTGAATGTTGTAAGCAAAAACTCATATTTCCGCTGAAAATCGAGATTTTCCCATGACTTTC
Source organism: Venturia canescens (assembly GCF_019457755.1). Classification (NCBI taxonomy): domain Eukaryota; kingdom Metazoa; phylum Arthropoda; class Insecta; order Hymenoptera; family Ichneumonidae; genus Venturia; species Venturia canescens. The sequence goes on from NC_057426.1 coordinate 20,076,224, forward strand.
AATTTCAACTAGGCAAAAGGAACTCAAGAAAAGGGAAAAAAATACTCACGACTCTGGAGAGAAGCCAAGACGACGTTTTTTCACTTCCAATTTCGTGAAAAAACGAGTTTTTATCATGATATTGGAAGTTATAAGCAGAAATTCGTATCTTCGCTAAAAGTCTGAATTCTCCCATGATTTTCAATTTCAAATAGGCAAAAGGAACTCAAGAAACGGGAAAAAAACCTCACGACCCTGGAGAGAAACCAAGGCAACGTTTTTTCACTTCCAATTTCGTGAAAAAACGAGTTTTTATCATGAAATTGTATGTTATAAGGCGAAATTCATGTCTCCGCTGAAAATCGACCTTCCACCATGATCTTCAGTTCCAAATAGGCAAAAGAAACTGAAGAAACAGGGAAAAATTTCTCATTGCAATCGAGAGACGCCAAGGCAACGTGTTTTCACTTTCAATTTCGTGAAATAACGAGTTTTTATCATGATATTGAATGTTGTAAGCAAAAACTCATATTTCTGCTGAAAATCGAGATTTTCCCATGACTTTCAATTTCAACTAGGCAAAAGGGACTCAAGAAATGGGAAAAAAATCCTCACGACTCTGGAGAGAAGCCAAGACGACGTTTTTTCACTTCCAATTTCGTGAAAAAACGAGTATTTATCATGATATCGGATGTTATAAGCAGAAATTCATAAAGTTGGGATTCTCCCATGATTTTCAATTTCAAATAGGCAAAAGGAACTCAAGAAACGGGAAAAAAACCTCACGACCCTGGAGAGAAACCAAGGCAACGTTTTTTCACTTCCAATTTCGTGAAATACCGAGTTTTTATCATGATATTGGATGTTATAAGGTGAAATACATGTCTCCGCTGAAAATCGACATTCTGCCATGATTTTCAGTTCCAAATAGGCAGAAGAAACTGAAGAAACAGGGAAAAATTTCTCATTGCAATCGAGAGACGCCAAGGCAACGTGTTTTCACTTCCAATTTCGTGAAATAACGAGTTTTTATCATGATATTGGATGTTATAAGCAGAAATTCATATCTCCGCTAAAAGTCGGGATTCTCCCATGATTTTCAATTTCAAAAAGGCAAAAGGAACTCAAGAAACGGGAAAAAAAACCTCACGACCATAGAGAGAAACCAAGGCAACGTTTTTTCACTTCCAATTTCGTGAAAAAACGAGTTTTTATCATGAAATTGTATGTTATAAGGCGAAATTCATGTCTCCGCTGAAAATCGACCTTCCACCATGATCTTCAGTTCCAAATAGGCAAAAGAAACTGAAGAAACAGGGGGAGATTTCTCATTGTCCTCGAGAGACGCCAAGGCAACGTTTTTTCACTTCCAATTTCGTGAAAAAACCAATTTTTATTAGGAAATTGAATGTTATAAGGTGAAATTCATGTCTCCGCTGAAAATCGACATTCTGCCATGATTTTCAGTTCCAAATAGGCAAAAGAAACTGAAGAAACAGGGAAAAATTTCTCATTGCAATCGAGAGACGCCAAGGCAACGTCTTTTCACTTCCAATTTCGTGAAAAAACCAATTTTTATTATTAAATTGAATGTTATAAGGTGAAATTCATGTCTCCGCTTAAAATCGACATTCTGACATGATTTTCTATTTCAAATAGGCAAAAGGAACTCAAGAAACGGGAAAAAAATCCTCACGACTCTGCAGAGAAGCCAAGACAACGTTTATTCACTTCCAATTTCGTGAAAAAACGAGTATTTGTCATGATATCGGATGTTATAAGCAGAAATTCATAAAGATGGGATTCTCCCATGATTTTCAATTTCAAATAGGCAAAAGGAACTCAAGAAACGGGAAAAAAACCTCACGACCTTAGAGAGAAACCAAGGCATCGTCTTTTCACTTCCAATTTCGTGAAAAAACCAATTTTTATTATTAAATTGAATGTTATAAGGTGAAATTTATGTCTCCGCTGAAAATCGACATTGTGCCATGATTTTCAATTTCAAATAGGCAAAAGGAACTCAAGAAACGGGGAAAAAAACCTCACGACCTTAGAGAGAAACCAAGGCAACGTTTTTTCACTTCCAATTTCGTGAAATAACGAGTTTTTATCATGAAATTGTATGTTATAAGGCGAAATTCATGTCTCCGCTGAAAATCGACCTTCCACCATGATCTTCAGTTCCAAATAGGCAAAAGAAACTGAAGAAACAGGGGGAGATTTCTCATTGTCCTCGAGAGACGCCAAGGCAACGTTTTTTCACTTCCAATTTCGTGAAAAAACCAATTTTTATTATTAAATTGAATGTTATAAGGTGAATTTCATGTCTCCGCTGAAAATCGACATTCTGCCATGATTTTCAATTTCAAATAGGAAAAAGGAACTCAAGAAACGGGAAAAAAATCCTCACGACTCTGGCGAGAAGCCAAGGCAACGTTTTTTCACTTCCAATTTCGTGAAAAAACGAGTTTTTATCATGAAATTGTATGTTATAAGGCGAAATTCATGTCTCCGCTGAAAATCGACCTTCCACCATGATCCTCAGTTCCAAATAGGCAAAAGAAACTGAAGAAACAGGGAGAAATTTCTCACTGCCCTCGAGAGACGCCAAGGCAACGTGTTTTCACTTCCATTTTCGTGAAATAACGAGTTTTTATCATGATATTGGAAGTTATAAGCAGAAATTCGTATCTTCGCTAAAAGTCTGAATTCTCCCATGATTTTCAATTTCAAATAGGCAAAAGGAACTCAAGAAACGGGAAAAAAACCTCACGACCCTGGAGAGAAACCAAGGCAACGTTTTTTCACTTCCAATTTCGTGAAAAAACGAGTTTTTATCATGAAATTGTATGTTATAAGGCGAAATTCATGTCTCCGCTGAAAATCGACCTTCCACCATGATCTTCAGTTCCAAATAGGCAAAAGAAACTGAAGAAACAGGGAAAAATTTCTCATTGCAATCGAGAGACGCCAAGGCAACGTGTTTTCACTTTCAATTTCGTGAAATAACGAGTTTTTATCATGATATTGAATGTTGTAAGCAAAAACTCATATTTCTGCTGAAAATCGAGATTTTCCCATGACTTTCAATTTCAACTAGGCAAAAGGGACTCAAGAAATGGGAAAAAAATCCTCACGACTCTGGAGAGAAGCCAAGACGACGTTTTTTCACTTCCAATTTCGTGAAAAAACGAGTTTTTATCATGAAATTGTATGTTATAAGGCGAAATTCATGTCTCCGCTGAAAATCGACCTTCCACTATGATCTTCAGTTCCAAATAGGCAAAAGAAACCGAAGAAACAGGGAAAAATTTCTCATTGCAATCGAGAGACGCCAAGGCAACGTGTTTTCACTTTCAATTTCGTGAAATAACGAGTTTTTATCATGATATTGAATGTTGTAAGCAAAAACTCATATTTCTGCTGAAAATCGAGATTTTCCCATGACTTTCAATTTCAACTAGGCAAAAGGAACTCAAGAAATGGGGAAAAAAACCTCACGACCTTAGAGAGAAACCAAGGCAACTTTTTTTCACTTCCAATTTCGTGAAATAACGAGTTTTTATCATGAAATTGTATGTTATAAGGCGAAATTCATGTCTCCGCTGAAAATCGACCTTCCACCATGATCTTCAGTTCCAAATAGGCAAAAGAAACTGAAGAAACAGGGGGAGATTTCTCATTGTCCTCGAGAGACGCCAAGGCAACGTTTTTTCACTTCCAATTTCGTGAAAAAACCAATTTTTATTATGAAATTGAATGTTATAAGGTGAAATGAATGTCTCCGCTGAAAATCGACATTCTGCCATGATTTTCAGTTCCAAATAGGCAAAAGAAACTGAAGAAACAGGGAAAAATTTCTCATTGCAATCGAGAGACGCCAAGGCAACGTCTTTTCACTTCCAATTTCGTGAAAAAACCAATTTTTATTATTAAATTGAATGTTATAAGGTGAAATTCATGTCTCCGCTGAAAATCGACATTCTGACATGATTTTCTATTTCAAATAGGCAAAAGGAACTCAAGAAACGGGAAAAAAATCCTCACGACTCTGCAGAGAAGCCAAGACAACGTTTATTCACTTCCAATTTCGTGAAAAAACGAGTATTTGTCATGATATCGGATGTTATAAGCAGAAATTCATAAAGTTGGGATTCTCCCATGATTTTCAATTTCAAATAGGCAAAAGGAACTCAAGAAACGGGAAAAAAACCTGACGACCTTAGAGAGAAACCAAGGCAACGTCTTTTCACTTCCAATTTCGTGACATAACCAATTTTTATTATTAAATTGAATGTTATAAGGTGAAATTCATGTCTCCGCTGAAAATCGACATTCTACCATGATTTTCAATTTCAAATAGGCAAAAGGAACTCAAGAAACGGGGAAAAAAACCTCACGAACTTAGAGAGAAACCAAGGCAACGTTTTTTCACTTCTAATTTCGTGAAAAAACGAGTTTTTATCATGAAATTGTATGTTATAAGGCGAAATTCATGTCTCCGCTGAAAATCGACCTTCCACTATGATCTTCAGTTCCAAATAGGCAAAAGAAACCGAAGAAACAGGGAAAAATTTCTCATTGCAATCGAGAGACGCCAAGGCAACGTGTTTTCACTTTCAATTTCGTGAAATAACGAGTTTTTATCATGATATTGAATGTTGTAAGCAAAAACTCATATTTCTGCTGAAAATCGAGATTTTCCCATGACTTTCAATTTCAACTAGGCAAAAGGAACTCAAGAAATGGGAAAAAAATCCTCACGACTCTGGCGAGAAGCCAAGACGACGTTTTTTCACTTCCAATTTCGTGAAAAAACGAGTTTTTATCATGAAAATGTATGTTATATGGCGAAATTCATGTCTCCGCTGAAAATCGACCTTCCACCATGATTTTTAGTTCCAAATAGGCAAAAGAAACTGAAGAATCAGGGAGAAATTTCTCACTGCCCTCGAGAGACGCTAAGGCAACGTTTTTTCACTTCCAATTTCGTGAAATACCGAGTTTTTATCATGATATTGGATGTTATAAGGTGAAATACATGTCTCCGCTGAAAATCGAAATTCTGCCATGATTTTCAGTTCCAAATAGGAAGAAGAAACTGAAGAAACAGGGACAAAGTTCTCATTGCAATCGAGAGACGCCAAGGCAACGTCTTTTCACTTCCAATTTCGTGAAAAAACCAATTTTTATTATTAAATTGAATGTTATAAGGTGAAATTCATGTCTCCGCTGAAAATCGACATTGTGCCATGATTTTCAATTTCAAATAGGCAAAAGGAACTCAAGAAACGGGGAAAAAAACCTCACGACCTTAGAGAGAAACCAAGGCAACTTTTTTTCACTTCCAATTTCGTGAAATAACGAGTTTTTATCATGAAATTGTATGTTATAAGGCGAAATTCATGTCTCCGCTGAAAATCGACCTTCCACCATGATCTTCAGTTCCAAATAGGCAAAAGAAACTGAAGAAACAGGGGGAGATTTCTCATTGTCCTCGAGAGACGCCAAGGCAACGTTTTTTCACTTCCAATTTCGTGAAAAAAACAATTTTTATTATTAAATTGAATGTTATAAGGTGAAATACATGTCTCCGCTGAAAATCGACATTCTGCCATGATTTTCAGTTCCAAATAGGAAGAAGAAACTGAAGAAACAGGGAAAAAGTTCTCATTGCAATCGAGAGACGCCAAGGCAACGTCTTTTCACTTCCAATTTCGTGAAAAAACCAATTTTTATTATTAAATTGAATGTTATAAGTTGAAATTCATGTCTCCGCTGAAAATCGACATTCTGCCATGATTTTCAATTTCAAATAGGGAAAAGGAACTCAAGAAACGGGAAAAAAATCCTCACGACTCTGGAGAGAAGCCAAGACAACGTTTTTTCACTTCCAATTTCGTGAAAAAACGAGTATTTATCATGATATCGAATGTTATAAGCAGAAATTCATAAAGTTGGGATTCTCCCATGATTTTCAATTTCAAATGGGCAAAAGGAACTCAAGAAACGGGAAAAAAACCTCACGACCCCGGAGAGAAGGCAAGACGACGTTTTTTCACTTCCAATTTCGTGAAAAAACGAGTATTTGTCATGATATCGGATGTTATAAGCAGAAATTCATAAAGTTGGGATTCTCCCATGATTTTCAATTTCAAATAGGCAAAAGGAACTCAAGAAATGGGAAAAAAACCTGACGACCTTAGAGAGAAACAAAGGCAACGTCTTTTCACTTCCAATTTCGTGAAATAACCAATTTTTATTATTAAATTGAATGTTAAAAGGTGAAATTCATGTCTCCGCTGAAAATCGACATTCTGCCATGATTTTCTATTTCAAATAGGCAAAAGGAACTCAAGAAACGGGGAAAAAAACCTCACGACCTTAGAGAGAAACCAAGGCAACGTTTTTTCACTTCCAATTTCGTGAAAAAACGAGTTTTTATCATGAAATTGTATGTTATAAGGCGAAATTCATGTCTCCGCTGAAAATCGACCTTCCACCATGATCTTCAGTTCCAAATAGGCAAAAGAAACTGAAGAAACAGGGAAAAATTTCTCATTGCAATCGAGAGACGCCAAGGCAACGTGTTTTCACTTTCAATTTCGTGAAATAACGAGTTTTTATCATGATATTGAATGTTGTAAGCAAAAACTCATATTTCTGCTGAAAATCGAGATTTTCCCATGACTTTCAATTTCAACTAGGCAAAAGGGACTCAAGAAATGGGAAAAAAATCCTCACGACTCTGGAGAGAAGCCAAGACGACGTTTTTTCACTTCCAATTTCGTGAAAAAACGAGTTTTTATCATGAAATTGTATGTTATAAGGCGAAATTCATGTCTCCGCTGAAAATCGACATTCCACCATGATCTTCAGTTCCAAATAGGCAAAAGAAACTGAAGAAACAGGGAAAAATTTCTCATTGCAATCGAGAGACGCCAAGGCAACGTGTTTTCACTTTCAATTTCGTGAAATAACGAGTTTTTATCATGATATTGAATGTTGTAAGCAAAAACTCATATTTCTGCTGAAAATCGAGATTTTCCCATGACTTTCAATTTCAACTAGGCAAAAGGAACTCAAGAAATGGGAAAAAAATCCTCACGACTCTGGAGAGAAGCCAAGACGACGTTTTTTCACTTCCAATTTCGTGAAAAAACGAGTTTTTATCATGAAATTGTATGTTATAAGGCGAAATTCATGTCTCCGCTAAAAATCGACCTACCACCATGATCTTTAGTTCCAAATAGGCAAAAGAAACTGAAGAAACAGGGAGAAATTTCTCACTGCCCTCGAGAGACGCTAAGGCAACGTTTTTTCAATTCCAATTTCGTGAAATACCGAGTTTTTATCATGATATTGGATGTTATAAGGTGAAATACATGTCTCCGCTGAAAATCGACATTCTGCCATGATTTTCAGTTCCAAATAGGAAGAAGAAACTGAAGAAACAGGGAAAAATTTCTCATTGCAATCGAGAGACGCCAAGGCAACGTGTTTTCACTTCCAATTTCGTGAAATAACGAGTTTTTATCATGATATTGCATGTTATAAGCAGAAATTCATAAAGTTGGGATTCTCCCATGATTTTCAATTTCAAATAGGCAAAAGGAACTCAAGAAACGGGAAAAAAACCTCACGACCCTGGAGAGAAACCAAGGCAACGTTTTTTCACTTCCAATTTCGTGAAAAAACGAGTTTTTATCATGAAATTGTATGTTATAAGGCGAAATTCATGTCTCCGCTGAAAATGGACCTTCCACCATGATCTTCAGTTCCAATTAGGCAAAAGAAACTGTAGAAACAGGGAAAAATTTCTCATTGCAATCGAGAGACGCCAAGGCAACGTGTTTTCACTTACAATTTCGTGAAATAACGAGTTTTTATCATGATATTGGATGTTATAAGCAGAAATTCATATCTCCGCGAAAAGTCGGGATTCTCCCATGATTTTCCATTTCAAAAAGGCAAAAGGAACTTAAGAAACGGGAAAAAAACCTCACGACCCTGGAGAGAAACCAAGGCAACGTTTTTTCACTTCCAATTTCGTGAAAAAACGAGTATTTGTCATGATATCGGATGTTATAAGCAGAAATTCATAAAGTTGGGATTCTCCCATGATTTTCAATTTCAAATAGGCAAAAGGAACTCAAGAAACGGGAAAAAAACCTCACGACCTTAGAGAAAAACCAAGGCAACGTTTTTTCACTTCTAATTTCGTGAAAAAACGAGTTTTTATCATGAAATTGTATGTTATAAGGCGAAATTCATGTCTCCGCTGAAATTCGACCTTCCACCATGATCTTCAGTTCCAAATAGGCAAAAGAAACTGAAGAAACAGGGAAAAATTTCTCATTGCAATTGACAGACGCCAAGGCAACGTGTTTTCACTTTCAATTTCGTGAAATAACGAGTTTTTGTCATGATATTGAATGTTGTAAGCAAAAACTCATATTTCTGCTGAAAATCGAGATTTTCCCATGACTTTCAATTTCAACTAGGCAAAAGGAACTCAAGAAATGGGAAAAAAATCCTCACGACTCTGGAGAGAAGCCAAGACGACGTTTTTTCACTTCCAATTTCGTGAAATAACGAGTTTTTATCATGATATTGGATGTTATAAGCAGAAATTCATATCTCCGCTAAAAGTCGGGATTCTCCCATGATTTTCAATTTCAAAAAGGCAAAAGGAACTCAAGAAACGGGAAAAAAAACCTCACGACCCTAGAGAGAAACCAAGGCAACGTTTTTTCACTTCCAATTTCGTGAAATAACGAGTTTTTATCATGAAATTGTATGTTATAAGGCGAAATTCATGTCTCCGCTGAAAATCGACCTTCCACCATGATCTTCAGTTCCAAATAGGCAACAGAAACTGAAGAAACAGGGGGAGATTTCTCATTGTCCTCGAGAGACGCCAAGGCAACGTTTTTTCACTTCCAATTTCGTGAAAAAACCAATTTTTATTATGAAATTGAATGTTATAAGGTGAAATTCATGTCTCCGCTGAAAATCGACATTCTGACATGATTTTCTATTTCAAATAGACAAAAGGAACTCAAGAAACGGGAAAAAAATCCTCACGACTCTGCAGAGAAGCCAAGACAACGTTTTTTCACTTCCAATTTCGTGAAAAAACGAGTATTTGTCATGATATCGGATGTTATAAGCAGAAATTCATAAAGTTGGGATTCTCCCATGATTTTCAATTTCAAATAGGCAAAAGGAACTCAAGAAACGGGAAAAAAACCTCACGACCCTGGAGAGAAACCAAGGCAACGTTTTTTCACTTCCAATTTCGTGAAAAAAAGAGTATTTATCATGATATCGGATGTTATAAGCAGAAATTCATAAAGTTGGGATTCTCCCATGATTTTCAATTTCAAATAGGCAAAAGGAACTCAAGAAACGGGAAAAAAACCTCACGACCCTGGAGAGAAACCAAGGCAACATTTTTTCACTTCCAATTTCGTGAAAAAACGAGTTTTTATCATGAAATTGTATGTTATAAGGGAAATTCATGTCTCCGCTGAAAATGGACCTTCCACCATGATCTTCAGTTCCAATTAGGCAAAAGAAACTGTAGAAACAGGGAAAAATTTCTGATTGCAATCGAGAGACGCCAAGGCAACGTGTTTTCACTTACAATTTCGTGAAATAACGAGTTTTTATCATGATATTGTATGTTATAAGCAGAAATTCATATCTCCGCTAAAAGTCGGGATTCTCCCATGATTTTCCATTTCAAAAAGGCAAAAGAAACTCATGAAACGGGAAAAAAAACCTCACGACCCTAGAGAGAAACCAAGGCAACGTTTTTTCACTTCTAATTTCGTGAAAAAACGAGTTTTTATCATAAAATTGTATGTTATAAGGCGAAATTCATGTCTCCGTTAAAAATCGACCTTCCACCATGATCTTTAGTTCCAAATAGGCAAAAGAAACTGAAGAAACAGGGAGAAATTTCTCACTGCCCTCGAGAGACGCTAAGGCAACGTGTTTTCACTTCCAATTTCGTGAAATATCGAGTTTTTATCATGAAATTGTATGTTATAAGGCGAAATTCATGTCTCCGCTGAAAATCGACCTTCCACCATGATCTTGAGTTCCAAATAGGCAAAAGAAACTGAAGAAACAGGGAGGAATTTCTCACTGCCCTCGAGAGACGCCAAGGCAACGTGTTTTCACTTCCAATTTCGTGAAATAACGAGTTTTTATGATGATATTGAATGTTGTAAGCAAAAACTCATATTTCCGCTGAAAATCGAGATTTTCCCATGACTTTCAATTTCAACTAGGCAAAAGGAACTCAAGAAATGGGAAAAAAATCCTCACGACTCTGGAGAGAAGCCAAGACGACGTTTTTTCACTTCCAATTTCGTGAAAAAACGAGTATTTATCATGATATCGGATGTTATAAGCAGAAATTCATAAAGTTGGGATTCTCCCATGATTTTCAATTTCAAATAGGCAAAAGGAACTCAAGAAACGGGAAAAAAACCTCACGACCCTGGAGAGAAACCAAGGCAACGTTTTTTCACTTCCAATTTCGTGAAAAAACGAGTTTTTATCATGAAATTGTATGTTATAAGGCGAAATTCATGTCTCCGCTGAAAATGGACCTTCCACCATGATCTTCAGTTCCAATTAGGCAAAAGAAACTGTAGAAACAGGGAAAAATTTCTCATTGCAATCGAGAGACGCCAAGGCAACGTGTTTTCACTTACAATTTCGTGAAATAACGAGTTTTTATCATGATATTGGATGTTATAAGCAGAAATTCATATCTCCGCGAAAAGTCGGGATTCTCCCATGATTTTCCATTTCAAAAAGGCAAAAGGAACTCAAGAAACGGGAAAAAAACCTCACGACCCTGGAGAGAAACCAAGGCAACGTTTTTTCACTTCCAATTTCGTGAAAAAACGAGTTTTTATCATGAAATTGTATGTTATAAGGCGAAACTCATGTCTCCGCTAAAAATCGACCTTCCACCATGATCTTCAGTTCCAATTAGGCAAAAGAAACTGTAGAAACAGGGAAAAATTTCTCATTGCAATCGAGAGACGCCAAGGCAACGTGTTTTCACTTACAATTTTGTGAAATAACGAGTTTTTATCATGATATTGGACGTTATAAGCAGAAATGCGTATCTTCGCTAAAAGTCTGGATTCTCCCATGATTTTCAATTTCAAATAGGCAAAAGGAACTCAAGAAACGGGAAAAAAACCTCACGACCCTGGAGAGAAACCAAGGCAACGTTTTTTCACTTCCAATTTCGTGAAATAACGAGTTTTTATCATGAAATTGTATGTTATAAGGCGAAATTCATGTCTCCGCTGAAAATCGACCTTCCACCATGATCTTCAGTTCCAAATAGGCAAAAGAAACTGAAGAAACAGGGGGAGATTTCTCATTGTCCTCGAGAGACGCCAAGGCAACGTTTTTTCACTTCCAATTTCGTGAAAAAACCAATTTTTATTATTAAATTGAATGTTATAAGGTGAAATTCATGTCTCCGCTGAAAATCGACATTCTGCCATGATTTTCAATTTCAAATAGGAAAAAGGAACTCAAGAAACGGGAAAAAAATCCTCACGACTCTGGAGAGAAGCCAAGACGACGTTTTTTCACTTCCAATTTCGTGAAAAAACGAGTTTTTATCATGAAAATGTATGTTATAAGGCGAAATTCATGTCTCCGCTGAAAATCGACCTTCCACCATGATCTTTAGTTCCAAATAGGCAAAAGAAACTGAAGAAACAGGGAGAAATTTCTCACTGCCCTCGAGAGACGCCAAGGCAACGTGTTTTCGCTTCCAATTTCGTGAAATAACGAGTTTTTATCATGATATTGAATGTTGTAAGCAAAAACTCATATTTCCGCTGAAAATCGAGATTTTCCCATGACTTTCAATTTCAACTAGGCAAAAGGAACTAAGAAAAGGGAAAAAAATACTCACGACTCTGGAGAGAAGCCAAGACGACGTTTTTTCACTTCCAATTTCGTGAAAAAACGAGTTTTTATCATGAAATTGTATGTTATAAGGCGAAATTCATGTCTCCGTTAAAAATCGACCTTCCACCATAATCTTTAGTTCCAAATAGACAAAAGAAACTGAAGAAACAGGGAGAAATTTCTCACTGCCCTCGAGAGACGCTAAGGCAACGTGTTTTCACTTCCAATTTCGTGAAATACCGAGTTTTTATCATTATATTGGATGTTATAAGGTGAAATACATGACTCCGCTGAAAATCGACCATCCACCATGATCTTCAGTTCCAAATGGGCAAAAGAAACTGAAGAAACAGGGAAAAATTTCTCATTGCAATCGAGAGACGCTAAGGCAACCTGTTTTCACTTTCAATTTCGTGAAATAACGAGTTTTTATCATGATATTGAATGTTGTAAGCAAAAACTCATATTTCTGCTGAAAATCGAGATTTTCCTATGACTTTCAATTTCAACTAGGCAAAAGGAACTCAAGAAATGGGATAAAAATCCTCACGACTCTGGCGAGAAGCCAAGGCAACGTTTTTTCACTTCCAATTTCGTGAAAAAACGAGTTTTTATCATGAAATTGTATGTTATAAGGCGAAATTCATGTCTCCGCTGAAAATCGACATTCTGCCATGATTTTCAGTTCCAAATAGGCAAAAAAAACTGAAGAAACAGGGAAAAATTTCTCATTGCAATCGAGAGACGCCAAGGCAACGTGTTTTCTCTTACAATTTCGTGAAATAACGAGTTTTTATCATGATATTGGATGTTATAAGCAGAAATTCGTATCTCCGCTAAAAGTCTTTATTCTCCCATGATTTTCAATTTCAAATAGGCAAAAGGAACTCAAGAAACGGGAAAAAAACCTCACAACCTTAGAGAGAAACCAAGGCAACGTTTTTTCACTTCTAATTTCGTGAAAAAACGAGTTTTTATCATGAAATTGTATGTTATAAGGCGAAATTCATGTCTCCGCTGAAAATCGACCTTCCACCATGATCTTCAGTTCCAAATAGGCAAAAGAAACTGAAGTAACAGGGAAAAATTTCTCATTGCAATCGAGAGACGCCAAGGCAACGTGTTTTCACTTTCAATTTCGTGAAATAACGAGTTTTTATCATGATATTGGATGTTATAAGGTGAAATACATGTCTCCGCTGAAAATCGACATTCTGCCATGATTTTCAGTTCCAAATAGGCAGAAGAAACTGAAGAAACAGGGAAAAATTTCTCATTGCAATCGAGAGACGCCAAGGCAACGTCTTTTCACTTCCAATTTCGTGAAAAAACCAATTTTTATTATTAAATTGAATGTTATAAGGTGAAATTCATGTCTCCGCTGAAAATCGACATTCTGACATGATTTTCTATTTCAAATAGGCAAAAGGAACTCAAGAAACGGGAAAAAAATCCTCACGACTCTGCAGAGAAGCCAAGACAACGTTTTTTCACTTCAAATTTCGTGAAAAAACGAGTATTTGTCATGATATCGGATGTTATAAGCAGAAATTCATAAAGTTGGGATTCTCCCATGATTTTCAATTTCAAATAGGCAAAAGGAACTCAAGAAACGGGAAAAAAACCTCACGACCTTAGAGAGAAACCAAGGCAACGTTTTTTCACTTCTACTTTCGTGAAAAAACGAGTTTTTATCATGAAATTGTATGTTATAAGGCGAAATTCATGTCTCCGCTGAAAATCGACCTTCCACCATGATCTTCAGTTCCAAATAGGCAAAAGAAACTGAAGAAACAGGGAGAAATTTCTCACTGCCCTCGAGAGACGCCAAGGCAACGTGTTTTCACTTCCATTTTCGTGAAATAACGAGTTTTTATCATGATATTGGAAGTTATAAGCAGAAATTCGTATCTTCGCTAAAAGTCTGAATTCTCCCATGATTTTCAATTTCAAATAGGCAAAAGGAACTCAAGAAACGGGAAAAAAACCTCACGACCCTGGAGAGAAACCAAGGCAACGTTTTTTCACTTCCAATTTCGTGAAATAACGAGTTTTTATCATGAAATTGTATGTTATAAGGCGAAATTCATGTCTACGCTGAAAATCGACCTTCCACCATGATCTTCAGTTCCAAATAGGCAAAAGAAACTGAAGAAACAGGGGGAGATTTCTCATTGTCCTCGAGAGACGCCAAGGCAACGTTTTTTCACTTCCAATTTCGTGAAAAAACCAATTTTTATTATGAAATTGAATGTTATAAGGTGAAATTCATGTCTCCGCTGGAAATCGACATTCTGCCATGATTTTCAGTTCCAAATAGGCAAAAGAAACTGAAGAATCAGGGAGAAATTTCTCACTGCCCTCGAGAGACGCTAAGGCAACGTTTTTTCACTTCCAATTTCGTGAAATACCGAGTTTTTATCATGGTATTGGATGTTATAAGGTGAAATACATGTCTCCGCTGAAAATCGAAATTCTGCCATGATTTTCAGTTCCAAATAGGAAGAAGAAACTGAAGCAACAGGGAAAAAGTTCTCATTGCAATCGAGAGACGCCAAGGCAACGTCTTTTCACTTCCAATTTCGTGAAAAAACCAATTTTTATTATTAAATTGAATGTTATAAGGTGAAAATCATGTCTCCGCTGAAAATCGACATTGTGCCATGATTTTCAATTTCAAATAGGCAAAAGGAACTCAAGAAACGGGGAAAAAACCTCACGACCTTAGAGAGAAACCAAGGCAACTTTTTTTCACTTCCAATTTCGTGAAATAACGAGTTTTTATCATGAAATTGTATGTTATAAGGCGAAATTCATGTCTCCGCTGAAAATCGACCTTCCACCATGATCTTCAGTTCCAAATAGGCAAAAGAAACTGAAGAAACAGGGGGAGATTTCTCATTGTCCTCGAGAGACGCCAAGGCAACGTTTTTTCACTTCCAATTTCGTGAAAAAAACAATTTTTATTATTAAATTGAATGTTATAAGGTGAAATACATGTCTCCGCTGAAAATCGACATTCTGCCATGATTTTCAGTTCCAAATAGGAAGAAGAAACTGAAGAAACAGGGAAAAAGTTCTCATTGCAATCGAGAGACGCCAAGGCAACGTCTTTTCACTTCCAATTTCGTGAAAAAACCAATTTTTATTATTAAATTGAATGTTATAAGTTGAAATTCATGTCTCCGCTGAAAATCGACATTCTGCCATGATTTTCAATTTCAAATAGGGAAAAGGAACTCAAGAAACGGGAAAAAAATCCTCACGACTCTGGAGAGAAGCCAAGACAACGTTTTTTCACTTCCAATTTCGTGAAAAAACGAGTATTTATCATGATATCGAATGTTATAAGCAGAAATTCATAAAGTTGGGATTCTCCCATGATTTTCAATTTCAAATAGGCAAAAGGAACTCAAGAAACGGGAAAAAAACCTCACGACCCCGGAGAGAAGGCAAGACGACGTTTTTTCACTTCCAATTTCGTGAAAAAACGAGTATTTGTCATGATATCGGATGTTATAAGCAGAAATTCATAAAGTTGGGATTCTCCCATGATTTTCAATTTCAAATAGGCAAAAGGAACTCAAGAAATGGGAAAAAAACCTGACGACCTTAGAGAGAAACAAAGGCAACGTCTTTTCACTTCCAATTTCGTGAAATAACCAATTTTTATTATTAAATTGAATGTTATAAGGTGAAATTCATGTCTCCGCTGAAAATCGACATTCTGCCATGATTTTCTATTTCAAATAGGCAAAAGGAACTCAAGAAACGGGGAAAAAAACCTCACGACCTTAGAGAGAAACCAAGGCAACGTTTTTTCACTTCTAATTTCGTGAAAAAACGAGTTTTTATCATGACATTGTATGTTATAAGGCGAAATTCATGTCTCCGCTGAAAATCGACCTTCCACCATGATCTTGAGTTCCAAATGGGCAAAAGAAACTGAAGAAACAGGGAAAAATTTCTCATTGCAATCGAGAGACGCCTAGGCAACGTGTTTTCACTTTCAATTTCGTGAAATAACGAGTTTTTATCATGATATTGAATGTTGTAAGCAAAAACTCATATTTCTGCTGAAAATCGAGATTTTCCCATGACTTTCAATTTCAACTAGGCAAAAGGAACTCAAGAAATGGGAAAAAAATCCTCACGACTCTGGAGAGAAGCCAAGACGACGTTTTTTCACTTCCAATTTCGTGAAAAAACGAGTTTTTATCATGAAATTGTATGTTATAAGGCGAAATTCATGTCTCCGCTAAAAATCGACCTACCACCATGATCTTTAGTTCCAAATAGGCAAAAGAAACTGAAGAAACAGGGAGAAATTTCTCACTGCCCTCGAGAGACGCTAAGGCAACGTTTTTTCAATTCCAATTTCGTGAAATACCGAGTTTTTATCATGATATTGGATGTTATAAGGTGAAATACATGTCTCCGCTGAAAATCGACATTCTGCCATGATTTTCAGTTCCAAATAGGAAGAAGAAACTGAAGAAACAGGGAAAAATTTCTCATTGCAATCGAGAGACGCCAAGGCAACGTGTTTTCACTTCCAATTTCGTGAAATAACGAGTTTTTATCATGATATTGCATGTTATAAGCAGAAATTCATAAAGTTGGGATTCTCCCATGATTTTCAATTTCAAATAGGCAAAAGGAACTCAAGAAACGGGAAAAAAACCTCACGACCCTGGAGAGAAACCAAGGCAACGTTTTTTCACTTCCAATTTCGTGAAAAAACGAGTTTTTATCATGAAATTGTATGTTATAAGGCGAAATTCATGTCTCCGCTGAAAATGGACCTTCCACCATGATCTTCAGTTCCAATTAGGCAAAAGAAACTGTAGAAACAGGGAAAAATTTCTCATTGCAATCGAGAGACGCCAAGGCAACGTGTTTTCACTTACAATTTCGTGAAATAACGAGTTTTTATCATGATATTGGATGTTATAAGCAGAAATTCATATCTCCGCGAAAAGTCGGGATTCTCCCATGATTTTCCATTTCAAAAAGGCAAAAGGAACTTAAGAAACGGGAAAAAAACCTCACGACCCTGGAGAGAAACCAAGGCAACGTTTTTTCACTTCCAATTTCGTGAAAAAACGAGTATTTGTCATGATATCGGATGTTATAAGCAGAAATTCATAAAGTTGGGATTCTCCCATGATTTTCAATTTCAAATAGGCAAAAGGAACTCAAGAAACGGGAAAAAAACCTCACGACCTTAGAGAAAAACCAAGGCAACGTTTTTTCACTTCTAATTTCGTGAAAAAACGAGTTTTTATCATGAAATTGTATGTTATAAGGCGAAATTCATGTCTCCGCTGAAATTCGACCTTCCACCATGATCTTCAGTTCCAAATAGGCAAAAGAAACTGAAGAAACAGGGAAAAATTTCTCATTGCAATCGACAGACGCCAAGGCAACGTGTTTTCACTTTCAATTTCGTGAAATAACGAGTTTTTGTCATGATATTGAATGTTGTAAGCAAAAACTCATATTTCTGCTGAAAATCGAGATTTTCCCATGACTTTCAATTTCAACTAGGCAAAAGGAACTCAAGAAATGGGAAAAAAATCCTCACGACTCTGGAGAGAAGCCAAGACGACGTTTTTTCACTTCCAATTTCGTGAAATAACGAGTTTTTATCATGATATTGGATGTTATAAGCAGAAATTCATATCTCCGCTAAAAGTCGGGATTCTCCCATGATTTTCAATTTCAAAAAGGCAAAAGGAACTCAAGAAACGGGGAAAAAAACCTCACGACCCTAGAGAGAAACCAAGGCAACGTTTTTTCACTTCCAATTTCGTGAAATAACGAGTTTTTATCATGAAATTGTATGTTATAAGGCGAAATTCATGTCTCCGCTGAAAATCGACCTTCCACCATGATCTTCAGTTCCAAATAGGCAACAGAAACTGAAGAAACAGGGGGAGATTTCTCATTGTCCTCGAGAGACGCCAAGGCAACGTATTTTCACTTCCAATTTCGTGAAAAAACCAATTTTTATTATGAAATTGAATGTTATAAGGTGAAATTCATGTCTCCGCTGAAAATCGACATTCTGCCATGATTTTCAGTTCCAAATAGGCAAAAGAAACTGAAGAAACAGGGAAAAATTTCTCATTGCAATCGACAGACGCCAAGGCAACGTCTCTTCACTTCCAATTTCGTGAAAAAACCAATTTTTATTATTAAATTGAATGTTATAAGGTGAAATTCATGTCTCCGCTGAAAATCGACATTCTGACATGATTTTCTATTTCAAATAGACAAAAGGAACTCAAGAAACGGGAAAAAAATCCTCACGACTCTGCAGAGAAGCCAAGACAACGTTTTTTCACTTCCAATTTCGTGAAAAAACGAGTATTTGTCATGATATCGGATGTTATAAGCAGAAATTCATAAAGTTGGGATTCTCCCATGATTTTCAATTTCAAATAGGCAAAAGGAACTCAAGAAACGGGAAAAAAACCTCACGACCTTAGAGAGAAACCAAGGCAACGTTTTTTCACTTCCAATTTCGTGAAATAACGAGTTTTTATCATGAAATTGTATGTTATAAGGCGAAATTCATGTCTCCGCTGAAAATCGACCTTCCACCATGATCTTCAGTTCCAAATAGGCAACAGAAACTGAAGAAACAGGGGGAGATTTCTCATTGTCCTCGAGAGACGCCAAGGCAACGTTTTTTCACTTCCAATTTCGTGAAAAAACCAATTTTTATTATGAAATTGAATGTTATAAGGTGAAATTCATGTCTCCGCTGAAAATCGACATTCTGACATGATTTTCTATTTCAAATAGGCAAAAGGAACTCAAGAAACGGGAAAAAAATCTTCACGACTCTGCAGAGAAGCCAAGACTACGTTTTTTCACTTCCAATTTCGTGAAAAAACGAGTATTTGTCATGATATCGGATGTTATAAGCAGAAATTCATAAAGTTGGGATTCTCCCATGATTTTCAATTACAAATAGGCAAAAGGAACTCAAGAAACGGGAAAAAAACCTCACGACCCTGGAGAGAAACCAAGGCAACGTTTTTTCACTTCCAATTTCGTGAAAAAACGAGTTTTTATCATGAAATTGTATGTTATAAGGCGAAATTCATGTCTCCGCTGAAAATGGACCTTCCACCATGATCTTCAGTTCCAATTAGGCAAAAGAAACTGTAGAAACAGGGAAAAATTTCTCATTGCAATCGAGAGACGCCAAGGCAACGTCTTTTCACTTCCAATTTCGTGAAATAACGAGTTTTTATCATGATATTGAATGTTGTAAGCAAAAACTCATATTTCTGCTGAAAATCGAGATTTTCCCATGACTTTCAATTTCAACTAGGCAAAAGGAACTCAAGAAATGGGAAAAAAATCCTCACGACTCTGGAGAGAAGCCAAGACGACGTTTTTTCACTTCCAATTTCGTGAAAAAACGAGTTTTTATCATGATATTGGATGTTATAAGGTGAAATACATGTCTCCGCTGAAAATCGACATTCTGCCATGATTTTCAGTTCCAAATAGGCAAAAGAAACTGAAGAAACAGGGAAAAATTTCTCATTGCAATCGAGAGACGCCAAGGCAACGTCTTTTCACTTCCAATTTCGTGAAAAAACCAATTTTTATTATTACATTGAATGTTATAAAGTGAAATTCATGTCTCCGCTGAAAATCGACATTCTGACATGATTTTCTATTTCAAATAGGCAAAAGGAACTCAAGAAACGGGAAAAAAATCCTCACGACTCTGCAGAGAAGCCAAGACAACGTTTTTTCACTTCCAATTTCGTGAAAAAACGAGTATTTGTCATGATATCGGATGTTATAAACAGAAATTCATAAAGTTGGGATTCTCCCATTATTTTCAATTTCAAATAGGCAAAAGGAACTCAAGAAACGGGAAAAAAACCTCACGACCCTGGAGAGAAACCAAGGCAACGTTTTTTCACTTCCAATTTCGTGAAAAAACGAGTTTTTATCATGAAATTGTATGTTATAAGGCGAAATTCATGTCTCCGCTGAAAATCGACCTTCCACCATGATCTTCAGTTCCAATTAGGCAAAAGAAACTGTAGAAACAGGGAAAAATTTCTCATTGCAATCGAGAGACGCCAAGGCAACGTGTTTTCACTTACAATTTCGTGAAATAACGAGTTTTTATCATGATATTGGATGTTATAAGCAGAAATTCATATCTCCGCTAAAAGTCGGGATTCTCCCATGATTTTCCATTTCAAAAAGGCAAAAGAAACTCAAGAAACGGGAAAAAAAACTTCACGACCCTAGAGAGAAACCAAGGCAACGTTTTTTCACTTCTAATTTCGTGAAAAAACGAGTTTTTATCATGAAATTGTATGTTACTAGGAAAAAAAAGGTTGGGACAAGTACATTGATGGTCCCTCGTTTGTTGATAATTCCATCCATGAAAAAAACTTTAAAACAAAATTTTTATAAAAAATGGGCAAAAAAATTATTTTATAAAAAAAATACAGAACAATTCGAAAAAAATTTCACAAATCTTGAAAAAGCATTATCTTTAAAAAAAACTAAACTTTATCTCTTTTTTAAAGTGTTAAAAGAATCAAATAACAAGTAAAAAATAAAAACCGAAAAATCGCGCTTGAAATCATTTTGGAAACCGATGCCTCATTCTTCTTATTTGATTCGAAGGGCTAAATCAACTAAAAAAAATTCCATCTAATTTACGTGCAGCATTAAAATTTATTATATCAATTCGAGGCCAAGTATTTTCTAATAAATTGAAAAAAGTTACCATTTGAGTTACGTGCAGCACTAAAATTTATGATATCAATCGAAGGACAAGTAATTTATGAGTAACTCCAAATTTCAACATTATGGAACTGTTTTAAGAAGCTTTTAAATCCAAAAAAATCACATGCAAGCTAGTCATTTCTTACTCTATGATGGCAGAGACAATCGATTGTTTTCAGACTTTCAAGAGCTACTGATATTATTCACAATATTCGACGTCGATTGGATCGATAGAAATTATGTTTAAATATGAGTTAAAAGTACTTGTCCGGCCCATCACTTTTCATTTAAATCAAATAAAAATCAATTATAAAAAAACGAAACTGTACGGGAGAATCCGGTTAAAAATTTATTGAAATGCGATTTAGGTTAGTTATGCCGAATGAAATTCGTTCGCTGGAAGAAGTGAGAAGTAAACACTGCCGTCATAGCAATACAAACTGGGGAGTTATTTTGGAAGCTTCAACATATTTAATGTGCAAAATGTTTTTTATTTATCGATGCACAATAACATCTTTTGTATATTACAGGACAATTTGTTTCCATTCTTATTAAATTAGTGCAATTAAGAGAAAATTACTTGAAGATAACTCTCTAAATTCCCTCTGCATGAATATTTGTGCTCCAACAGTTCTAAAAAAGCCCTGATTTTTATTTAAATATAATAAGTTTAATGGAAAGTGATGGGCCGGACAAGTACTTTTAACTCATATTTAAACATAATTTCTATCGATCCAATCGACGTCGAATATTGTGAATAATATCAGTAGCTCCTGATAGTCTGAAAAAAATCGATTGTCTCTGCCATCATAGAGTAAGAAATGACTAGCTTGCATGTGATTTTTTTGGATTTAAAAGCTTCTTAAAACAGTTCCATAATGTTGAAATTTGGAGTTACTCATAAATTACTTGTCCTTCGATTGATATCATAAATTTTAGTGCTGCACGTAACTCAAATGGTAACTTTTTTCAATTTATTAGAAAATACTTGGCCTCGAATTGATATAATAAATTTTAATGCTGCACGTAAATTAGATGGAATTTTTTTTAGTTGATTTAGCCCTTCGAATCAAATAAGAAGAATGAGGCATCGGTTTCCAAAATGATTTCAAGCGCGATTTTTCGGTTTTTATTTTTTACTTGTTATTTGATTCTTTTAACACTTTAAAAAAGAGATAAAGTTTAGTTTTTTTTAAAGATAATGCTTTTTCAAGATTTGTGAAATTTTTTTCGAATTGTTCTGTATTTTTTTTATAAAATAATTTTTTTGCCCATTTTTTATAAAAATTTTGTTTTAAAGTTTTTTTCATGGATGGAATTATCAACAAACGAGGGACCATCAATGTACTTGTCCCAACCTTTTTTTTCCTAGGGGAAGTTTATGGTTTGATATCACGTCTTTTTTCTCAAAAGTTCCTTATTTATGTTCAGTTGACTATAGGATATTAGTTTAAATTTCTATGAATTATTTATGATTTTCGTCTTATAACGTTGGTTTTCACGAAAACAGACCTATTTTTCGTCAAAATTGTACTGGACATATTTCGTCACAGGTCTGTCCTCGGACTTCGGCGATTTTTTCCCTTGTACTCTAATATGTTTTGTCAATTAAGAACCCAAGAGCACGGCCGCAAGCGGGTTGGAGGCCGGGATATGATTTTCGGCTTATAGCGTAGGTTTCCACGAAAAAAGACCTATTTTTCGTAAAAATTGAACTGAAAATATTTCGTCACAGGTCTCTCCTTGGACTTTGGCGATTTTTTTCCTTGTACTCTAATATGTTTTGTCAATTAGGAACCAAAGAGTACGGTGAAAAGCAGGTTGTAGGTCGTGATATGATTTTCGGCTTATAACGTTGGTTTCCACGAAAAAAGACCTAAATTTCGTCAAATTTGAACTGGAAATATTTCGATAGAGGTTTGTTCTTGGACTTTGGTGATTTTTCTCCTTGTCTTCTAATATGTTTTGTCCATTGGAAACTCAAGAGCATGTAGCAATGCGTGTTGCGGGCTGAGATATGATTTCCGGCTTATAACGTTAGTGAAAAGAAAGGAAAAGAGAAAAGATAGATCAAATTCAAGACACAACGAATACAACAGAATTGGCCATTTTTAAATGTCGTTTTGGCATTCTGAATCTAGACATTTTCGTGTCATCCAAAACATGCCCCCGATGAAATATATTTCCAAAGTTTGCAAGTGGCCGCGGAGATCCAATTATCTACAGTTTGCTAGTTGCAGAAAAAAGGCACCCGGAAACATTTATTATGTCAGAATTCAAAGAAGTAAAAAAAACTGAGCGTACTTGATTCAACAGAGCAACGGAATTCAAAGACGTTTAAGGTACCTGCATTGGTTGTGGAGGAAAACAATTTCATTTCAGGATAATTTAGAAATAAATTAGGAAATTCAGAAATTTAGCATAGAATTTAGAAAAAGGAAAATTAAGATAATTAGTAAAGCTGAAAACTTTTGTGATGAATTTTTGAAATTACATGTTACGGTTGGAGTAAAAAATTTAAATAATTGGCACACATGCTGCGACACAAAAATATCAAAGTTTGAAGGTATTCGCTCCATACCGCAGTAATACAAACTTTAATACTATTTGAAAGGAAACACTTTAAAACTTGCTGAACAAAGTTCCATTACATATTACCATAATCAAAGATAGGGGGTGATACTTAGCACATATACTTATCCACAGAAATTTCCAAATTCGCAGGTATCGGCTGCAATTCAATGTATCTGCGCAATGAGTTTGGAAGACAGCAGTTTCAAATCCATCCATAAATGAGCAACTGAAGACTTTTGTAATGAATTTTTCACTTCATATTTATGTTACGGTGGGAGTCAAAAAATAAAATGAATGGCACAGTATATAAATTTTATAGTTTGCAGATTTTTGCTGTATTTCAATGATCCAAATCTATAGTATTAGAGTGGAAAGTTGTTAGAAGTCATGATGTTACATTAAAATCACATAGCGCACATAACATTCAGAAATTCTGTAGGTTTCCATGATGTTGGCAGGTATTATACTTAGTCGCATCGAAAACTGAGCAACTGTACACTTATCGTAATGAATGTTTTCACCAATAATTCCACATTTGCAGTTTGCAGAATAGGAATACTCAACATACACGTCATTTCATAAGTATTGTTGTCAATATTTGTGTTTGCCTACCGCATTCCGACGATTCAAATTTTCATATTATCAGCAAACAAAGCATCCCAAGACTTTTTGAAACAAGTTTCAAAATTTATTACTCGACAGACCAGGTGGAAAAAGAATAACTACACTTATATCAAGACCAGAAACTGTTTTGAGAATCTGTTGTACAAAATGTGCGATTGATGATCATAATTGGAAACCTTTTGAATCACGTTACCACAATCAGCATGAAGAAATAGTAGAAAATCATAGGACACATATTAGGCAACCAATTAATAATATGCATCGATCCGCTGCAAACCGATGGAGTCAAAACAAGGATCGGAAAGAGCAGAGCCATAGTTAAAAAGAAAAAAGACAGCGCAATTGAAAGAGAACAGAAATCAAAATTGTTTCATGTATCTGTGCATTAGTTTCTGAAGACAGTAATTTCAGATCTATTCAGAAATAAGTAGGTGAAGACTTTAGTAATGAATATCTTCGTTAATATATTCCAGTCGGAACCAAAAAGCTAAAAGATTGGCATACCTGCTATTTCACAGAAATATCAAAGTTCATAGGTACTTGCTACGTACCAGTTATACAGACTTTGGTGCTATATGGAAAAACACTTCAAAATTACATGAACCACATTTTTGAAACTTATTATGACACATTCAAAAAAAAAGTGACAGATACGATGCATGTTGAAGCAAGCAAAATGCTGTAATTTTGTATGTCTCCATGGTTATCCGCAGACAAAATATTTGATCACATCCAAAAATGATCAGGTGTAGACTTACAGACATGAATTTTTCAACCCACAATGCCAATCGCAAACATGGTCTGGAAATATTCAATATACATGTCGCTTCATCACTTTGTCGAACTTTAGAGGTGTTCATTGCATTTCGAAGATACAAATTTTGATAACATGAAAATTAAGCACCCAATGACTTATTGAAATAAATTTCCAAATTTATCATGTAACAACTCAAGTGAATATATCTATACATTATTACATGGCTCAAAGATTTTTCAAAACTTGGGTGTATGAACAAGCAATTATGAAGGCTTTTTGTTATAAATATTTCAAATTATCTTGTTGAAATTAATATAAAAAAAATAGAAATATGAATATCTCTCGTATTGTCTGGAGAACAAATAGAAATTGGTATGACAATACACTGTAAGCTAAGGAGGTGGAAAAAAGGGACCGGTGAACACAGCCAAACTAAATGAAAGAAATTATGACAACAATACATTGAATTACTTGACCAAAGTTTTTTAAAATTTATTTGAATTCGTTTACACACAACCATCCACCTCTTTCTTTAATGTAATTACACAACATAGAATTTCTGTTTGGAAAGAACGCTTTAGAGGTTATAATGAACGAACGTTTTTTTTCTCATTGTTATTATTATTATTATTCAACACTAATTAGTCACGTCATTAATAATATCGATTCCTTTCACTTTTCAATAACCACTTTTATTTTTCTACACTCTGCACGCTACAGCACTCCGGCGGTCATAACCTCAAACGTCAACATGACGCGAAATCTCGCAAATTTGCTATCTATGTATATATTACGATATCGAAGTAGAACAGATAATTCTTAATTTTCACGACACACATTATTCACGTTTTCACTTCTCAATATTTTATTCACTCTCAGTACACTGTATGAGAACAATTAATCCACTTTTGAGGTTTTATTTATTATAGATATTATTGTCGTGAATTGGGCTCGAAACTTATTGAAACTTCTTTTATGAAAAAAATAAAATTGATTATATCCACTGCTATTTCCAATAATGTTTTATTTATTTAAACGAAATTTGCAAATCTTGCACCGTTGATCCACGGGGCTACGATCGCAATCACTTTATAATAACATAACAGACGATAACAGACGGTATACAAGAAAACATTAGGTGCGTTCCACTTATCGCCCGTAACGCCCAGACGACGGCTACTGGGATAGGATATTGGGGCATTTTGGGCGTTTTGGGCGATAAGTGGAACACACCTATTGAGGACTATCAGAAACTTTCTCATCGGCGATTGGTCGAGACGGATAGATTCTCACCGGTGATTGGTTATGATGGGCATCAAGAAGCCCTTGTATGTATCGGTCTGAACCCATATACGGATACATCAGCTGCGTAAATGTGTTGGTACTTTTTGCATAATCTTGAGCCCGTGCAAAGTTTTTTCTCAGCAAATACGCCACCGAGAATGCTGATTTTGGGCTCGTTCGACAGAGAACTTCTTAATTAGCTTAAAGTTCAATTTTCAAAGCCGTACATAACTCATGAGCTTCGCTATTAAAGAAAATCACATGCCAATTTTACCCCCACCACCGCGAATCGTTTTATTCAGAGAAAGTATAGTCTCGGCGAGAGCCTTGGGCCAGCAGACGACAGGGCTGTCAATGTACTTGTCCCGAGACTCTACCGAGTCTCTTGATAAGGCGAAATTCATGTCTCCGCTAAAAATCGACCTTCCACCATGATCTTCAGTTCCAATTAGGCAAAAGAAACTGAAGAAACAGGGAAAAATTTCTCATTGCAATCGAGAGACGCCAAGGCAACGTCTTTTCACTTCCAATTTCGTGAAAAAACCAATTTTTATTATTAAATTGAATGTTATAAGGTGAAATTCATGTCTCCGCTGAAAATCAACATTCTGACATGAATTTCTATTTCAAATAGGCAAAAGGAACTCAAGAAACGGGAAAAAAATCCTCACGACTCTGCAGAGAAGCCAAGACAACGTTTTTTCACTTCCAAATTCGTGAAAAAACGAGTATTTGTCATGATATCGGATGTTATAAGCAGAAATTCATAAAGTTGGGATTCTCCCATGATTTTCAATTTCAAATAGGCAAAAGGAACTCAAGAAACGGGAAAAAAACCTCACGACCCTGGACAGAAGCCAAGACGACGTTTTTTCACTTCCAATTTCGTGAAATAACGAGTTTTTATCATGATATTGGATGTTATAAGCAGAAATTCATATCTCCGCTAAAAGTCGGGATTCTCCCATGATTTTCAATTTCAAAAAGGCAAAAGGAACTCAAGAAACGGGAAAAAAAACCTCACGACCCTAGAGAGAAACCAAGGCAACGTTTTTTCACTTCCAATTTCGTGAAAAAACGAGTTTTTATCATGAAATTGTATGTTATAAAACGAAATTCATGGCTCCGCTGAAAATCGACCTTCCACCATGATCTTCAGTTCCAAATGGGCAAAAGAAACTGAAGAAACAGGGGGAGATTTCTCATTGTCCTCGAGAGACGCCAAGGCAACGTTTTTTCACTTCCAATTTCGTGAAAAAACCAATTTTTATTATGAAATTGAATGTTATAAGGTGAAATTCATGTCTCCGCTGAAAATCGACATTCTGCCATGATTTTCAGTTCCAAATAGGCAAAAGAAACTGAAGAAACAGGGAAAAATTTCTCATTGCAATCGAGAGACGCCAAGGCAACGTCTTTTCACTTCCAATTTCGTGAAAAAACCAATTTTTATTATTAAATTGAATGTTATAAGGTGAAATTCATGTCTCCGCTTAAAATCGACATTCTGACATGATTTTCTATTTCAAATAGGCAAAAGGAACTCAAGAAACGGGAAAAAAATCCTCACGACTCTGCAGAGAAGCCAAGACAACGTTTATTCACTTCCAATTTCGTGAAAAAACGAGTATTTGTCATGATATCGGATGTTATAAGCAGAAATTCATAAAGTTGGGATTCTCCCATGATTTTCAATTTCAAATAGGCAAAAGGAACTCAAGAAACGGGAAAAAAACCTCACGAC
The DNA here is from genome assembly GCF_019457755.1 of Venturia canescens. Lineage (NCBI taxonomy): Eukaryota > Metazoa > Arthropoda > Insecta > Hymenoptera > Ichneumonidae > Venturia > Venturia canescens. Next base: position 20,103,925 of record NC_057426.1, read on the forward strand.
CTTAGAGAGAAACCAAGGCAACGTCTTTTCACTTCCAATTTCGTGAAAAAACCAATTTTTATTATTAAATTGAATGTTATAAGGTGAAATTTATGTCTCCGCTGAAAATCGACATTCTGCCATGATTTTCAATTTCAAATAGGCAAAAGGAACTCAAGAAACGGGGAAAAAAACCTCACGACCTTAGAGAGAAACCAAGGCAACGTTTTTTCACTTCTAATTTCGTGAAAAAACGAGTTTTTATCATGAAATTGTATGTTATAAGGCGGAATTCATGTCTCCGCTGAAAATCGACCTTCCACCATGATCTTGAGTTCCAAATAGGCAAAAGAAACTGAAGAAACAGGGAGAAATTTCTCACTGCCATCGAGAGACGCCAAGGCAACGTGTTTTCACTTTCAATTTCGTGAAATAACGAGTTTTTATCATGATATTGGATGTTATAAGGTGAAATACATGTCTCCGCTGAAAATCGCCATTCTGCCATGATTTTCAGTTCCAAATAGGAAGAAGAAACTGAAGAAAAAGGAAAAAGTTCTCATTGCAATCGACAGACGCCAAGGCAACGTCTTTTCACTTCCAATTTCGTGAAAAAAACAATTTTTATTATTAAATTGAATGTTATAAGGTGAAATTCATGTCTCCGCTGAAAATCGACATTCTGCCATGATTTTCAATTTCAAATAGGAAAAAGGAACTCAAGAAACGGGAAAAAAATCCTCACGACTCTGGAGAGAAGCCAAGACGACGTTTTTTCACTTCCAATTTCGTGAAAAAACGAGTTTTTATCATGAAAATGTATGTTATAAGGCGAAATTCATGTCTCCGCTGAAAATCGACCTTCCACCATGATCTTTAGTTCCAAATAGGCAAAAGAAACTGAAGAAACAGTGAGAAATTTCTCACTGCCCTCGAGAGACGCTAATGCAACGTTTTTTCACTTCCAATTTCGTGAAATACCGAGTTTTTATCATGATATTGGATGTTATAAGGTGAAATACATGTCTCCGCTGAAAATCGACATTCTGCCATGATTTTCAGTTCCAAATTGGAAGAAGAAACTGAAGAAACAGGGAAAAAGTTCTCATTGCAATCGAGAGACGCCAAGGCAACGTCTTTTCACTTCCAATTTCGTGAAAAAACCAATTTTTATTATTAAATTGAATGTTATAAGGTGAAATTCATGTCTCCGCTGAAAATCGACATTCTGACATGATTTTCTATTTCAAATAGGCAAAAGGAACTCAAGAAACGGGAAAAAAATCCTCACGACTCTGCAGAGAAGCCAAGACAACGTTTTTTCACTTCCAATTTCGTGAAAAAACGAGTATTTGTCATGATATCGGATGTTATAAGCAGAAATTCATAAAGTTGGGATTCTCCCATGATTTTCAATTTCAAAAAGGCAAAAGGAACTCAAGAAACGGGAAAAAAACCTCACGACCTTGAAGAGAAACCAAGGCAACGTTTTTTCACTTCTAATTTCGTGAAAAAACGAGTTTTTATCATGAAATTGTATGTTATAAGGCGAAATTCATGTCTCCGCTGAAAATCGACCTTCCACCATGATCTTGAGTTCCAAGTAGGCAAAAGAAACTGAAGAAACAGGGAGAAATTTCTCACTGCCCTCGAGAGACGCCAAGGCAACGTGTTTTCACTTCCATTTTCGTGAAATAACGAGTTTTTATCATGATATTGGAAGTTATAAGCAGAAATTCGTATCTTCGCTAAAAGTCTGAATTCTCCCATGATTTTCAATTTCAAATAGGCAAAAGGAACTCAAGAAACGGGAAAAAAACCTCACGACCCTGGAGAGAAACCAAGGCAACGTTTTTTCACTTCCAATTTCGTGAAAAAACGAGTTTTTATCATGAAATTGTATGTTATAAGGCGAAATTCATGTCTCCGCTGAAAATCGACCTTCCACTATGATCTTCAGTTCCAAATAGGCAAAAGAAACCGAAGAAACAGGGAAAAATTTCTCATTGCAATCGAGAGACGCCAAGGCAACGTGTTTTCACTTTCAATTTCGTGAAATAACGAGTTTTTATCATGATATTGAATGTTGTAAGCAAAAACTCATATTTCTGCTGAAAATCGAGATTTTCCCATGACTTTCAATTTCAACTAGGCAAAAGGAACTCAAGAAATGGGGAAAAAAACCTCACGACCTTAGAGAGAAACCAAGGCAACTTTTTTTCACTTCCAATTTCGTGAAATAACGAGTTTTTATCATGAAATTGTATGTTATAAGGCGAAATTCATGTCTCCGCTGAAAATCGACCTTCCACCATGATCTTCAGTTCCAAATAGGCAAAAGTAACTGAAGAAACAGGGGGAGATTTCTCATTGTCCTCGAGAGACGCCAAGGCAACGTTTTTTCACTTCCAATTTCGTGAAAAAACCAATTTTTATTATGAAATTGAATGTTATAAGGTGAAATTCATGTCTCCGCTGAAAATCGACATTCTGCCATGATTTTCAGTTCCAAATAGGCAAAAGAAACTGAAGAAACAGGGAAAAATTTCTCATTGCAATCGAGAGACGCCAAGGCAACGTCTTTTCACTTCCAATTTCGTGAAAAAACCAATTTTTATTATTAAATTGAATGTTATAAGGTGAAATTCATGTCTCCGCTGAAAATCGACATTGTGCCATGATTTTCAATTTCAAATAGGCAAAAGGAACTCAAGAAACGGGGAAAAAAACCTCACGACCTTAGAGAGAAACCAAGGCAACTTTTTTTCACTTCCAATTTCGTGAAATAACGAGTTTTTATCATGAAATTGTATGTTATAAGGCGAAATTCATGTCTCCGCTGAAAATCGACCTTCCACCATGATCTTCAGTTCCAAATAGGCAAAAGTAACTGAAGAAACAGGGGGAGATTTCTCATTGTCCTCGAGAGACGCCAAGGCAACGTTTTTTCACTTCCAATTTCGTGAAAAAACCAATTTTTATTATGAAATTGAATGTTATAAGGTGAAATACATGTCTCCGCTGAAAATCGACATTCTGCCATGATTTTCAGTTCCAAATAGGAAGAAGAAACTGAAGAAACAGGGAAAAAGTTCTCATTGCAATCGAGAGACGCCAAGGCAACGTCTTTTCACTTCAAATTTCGTGAAAAAACCAATTTTTATTATTAAATTGAATGTTATAAGGTGAAATTCATGTCTCCGCTGAAAATCGACATTGTGCCATGATTTTCAATTTCAAATAGGCAAAAGGAACTCAAGAAACGGGGAAAAAAACCTCACGACCTTAGAGAGAAACCAAGGCAACTTTTTTTCACTTCCAATTTCGTGAAATAACGAGTTTTTATCATGAAATTGTATGTTATAAGGCGAAATTCATGTCTCCGCTGAAAATCGACCTTTCACCATGATCTTCAGTTCCAAATAGGCAAAAGAAACTGAAGAAACAGGGGGAGATTTCTCATTGTCCTCGAGAGACGCCAAGGCAACGTTTTTTCACTTCCAATTTCGTGAAAAAACCAATTTTTATTATGAAATTGAATGTTATAAGGTGAAATTCATGTCTCCGCTGAAAATCGACATTCTGCCATGATTTTCAGTTCCAAATAGGCAAAAGAAACTGAAGAAACAGGGAAAAATTTCTCATTGCAATCGAGAGACGCCAAGGCAACGTCTTTTCACTTCCAATTTCGTGAAAAAACCAATTTTTATTATTAAATTGAATGTTATAAGGTGAAATACATGTCTCCGCTGAAAATCGACATTCTGCCATGATTTTCAGTTCCAAATAGGAAGAAGAAACTGAAGAAACAGGGAAAAAGTTCTCATTGCAATCGAGAGACGCCAAGGCAACGTCTTTTCACTTCCAATTTCGTGAAAAAACCAATTTTTATTATTAAATTGAATGTTATAAGTTGAAATTCATGTCTCCGCTGAAAATCGACATTCTGCCATGATTTTCAATTTCAAATAGGGAAAAGGAACTCAAGAAACGGGAAAAAAATCCTCACGACTCTGGAGAGAAGCCAAGACAACGTTTTTTCACTTCCAATTTCGTGAAAAAACGAGTATTTATCATGATATCGAATGTTATAAGCAGAAATTCATAAAGTTGGGATTCTCCCATGATTTTCAATTTCAAATAGGCAAAAGGAACTCAAGAAACGGGAAAAAAACCTCACGACCCCGGAGAGAAGGCAAGACGACGTTTTTTCACTTCCAATTTCGTGAAAAAACGAGTATTTGTCATGATATCGGATGTTATAAGCAGAAATTCATAAAGTTGGGATTCTCCCATGATTTTCAATTTCAAATAGGCAAAAGGAACTCAAGAAATGGGAAAAAAACCTGACGACCTTAGAGAGAAACAAAGGCAACGTCTTTTCACTTCCAATTTCGTGAAATAACCAATTTTTATTATTAAATTGAATGTTATAAGGTGAAATTCATGTCTCCGCTGAAAATCGACATTCTGCCATGATTTTCTATTTCAAATAGGCAAAAGGAACTCAAGAAACGGGGAAAAAAACCTCACGACCTTAGAGAGAAACCAAGGCAACGTTTTTTCACTTCTAATTTCGTGAAAAAACGAGTTTTTATCATGACATTGTATGTTATAAGGCGAAATTCATGTCTCCGCTGAAAATCGACCTTCCACCATGATCTTGAGTTCCAAATAGGCAAAAGAAACTGAAGAAACAGGGAAAAATTTCTCATTGCAATCGAGAGACGCCAAGGCAACGTGTTTTCACTTTCAATTTCGTGAAATAACGAGTTTTTATCATGATATTGAATGTTGTAAGCAAAAACTCATATTTCTGCTGAAAATCGAGATTTTCCCATGACTTTCAATTTCAACTAGGCAAAAGGAACTCAAGAAATGGGAAAAAAATCCTCACGACTCTGGAGAGAAGCCAAGACGACGTTTTTTCACTTCCAATTTCGTGAAAAAACGAGTTTTTATCATGAAATTGTATGTTATAAGGCGAAATTCATGTCTCCGCTGAAAATCGACCTTCCACCATGATCTTTAGTTCCAAATAGGCAAAAGAAACTGAAGAAACAGGGAGAAATTTCTCATTGCAATCGAGAGACGCCAAGGCAACGTGTTTTCACATCCAATTTCGTGAAATAACGAGTTTTTATCATGATATTGGATGTTATAAGCAGAAATTCATATCTCCGCTAAAAGTCGGGATTCTCCCATGATTTTCAATTTCAAAAAGGCAAAAGGAACTCAAGAAACGGGAAAAAAAACCTCACGACCCTAGAGAGAAACCAAGGCAACGTTTTTTCACTTCCAATTTCGTGAAATAACGAGTTTTTATCATGAAATTGTATGTTATAAGGCGAAATTCATGTCTCCGCTGAAAATCGACCTTCCACCATGATCTTCAGTTCCAAATAGGCAACAGAAACTGAAGAAACAGGGGGAGATTTCTCATTGTCCTCGAGAGACGCCAAGGCAACGTATTTTCACTTCCAATTTCGTGAAAAAACCAATTTTTATTATGAAATTGAATGTTATAAGGTGAAATTCATGTCTCCGCTGAAAATCGACATTCTGCCATGATTTTCAGTTCCAAATAGGCAAAAGAAACTGAAGAAACAGGGAAAATTTTCTCATTGCAATCGAGAGACGCCAAGGCAACGTCTTTTCACTTCCAATTTCGTGAAAAAACCAATTTTTATTATTAAATTGAATGTTATAAGGTGAAATTCATGTCTCCGCTGAAAATCGACATTCTGACATGATTTTCTATTTCAAATAGGCGAAAAGAACTCAAGAAACGGGAAAAAAATCCTCACGACTCTGCAGAGAAGCCAAGACAACGTTTTTTCACTTCCAATTTCGTGAAAAAACGAGTATTTGTCATGATATCGGATGTTATAAGCAGAAATTCATAAAGTTGGGATTCTCCCATGATTTTCAATTACAAATAGGCAAAAGGAACTCAAGAAACGGGAAAAAAACCTCACGACCCTGGAGAGAAACCAAGGCAACGTTTTTTCACTTCCAATTTCGTGAAAAAACGAGTTTTTATCATGAAATTGTATGTTATAAGGCGAAATTCATGTCTCCGCTGAAAATGGACCTTCCACCATGATCTTCAGTTCCAATTAGGCAAAAGAAACTGTAGAAACAGGGAAAAATTTCTCATTGCAATCGAGAGACGCCAAGGCAACGTGTTTTCACTTACAATTTCGTGAAATAACGAGTTTTTATCATGATATTGGATGTTATAAGCAGAAATTCATATCTCCGCTAAAAGTCGGGATTCTCCCATGATTTTCCATTTTAAAAAGGCAAAAGAAACTCAAGAAACGGGAAAAAAAACCTCACGACCCTAGAGAGAAACCAAGGCAACGTTTTTTCACTTCTAATTTCGTGAAAAAACGAGTTTTTATCATGAAATTGTATGTTATAAGGCGAAACTCATGTCTCCGCTAAAAATCGACCTTCCACCATGATCTTCAGTTCCAATTAGGCAAAAGAAACTGTAGAAACAGGGAAAAATTTCTCATTGCAATCGAGAGACGCCAAGGCAACGTGTTTTCACTTACAATTTTGTGAAATAACGAGTTTTTATCATGATATTGGACGTTATAAGCAGAAATGCGTATCTTCGCTAAAAGTCTGGATTCTCCCATGATTTTCAATTTCAAATAGGCAAAAGGAACTCAAGAAACGGGAAAAAAACCTCACGACCCTGGAGAGAAACCAAGGCAACGTTTTTTCACTTCCAATTTCGTGAAAAAACGAGTTTTTATCATGAAATTGTATGTTATAAAACGAAATTCATGTCTCCGCTGAAAATCGACCTTCCACCATGATCTTCAGTTCCAAATAGGCAAAAGAAACTGAAGAAACAGGGGGAGATTTCTCATTGTCCTCGAGAGACGCCAAGGCAACGTTTTTTCACTTCCAATTTCGTGAAAAAACCAATTTTTATTAGGAAATTGAATGTTATAAGGTGAAATTCATGTCTCCGCTGAAAATCGACATTCTGCCATGATTTTCAGTTCCAAATAGGCAAAAGAAACTGAAGAAACAGGGAAAAATTTCTCATTGCAATCGAGAGACGCCAAGGCAACGTCTTTTCACTTCCAATTTCGTGAAAAAACCAATTTTTATTATTAAATTGAATGTTATAAGGTGAAATTCATGTCTCCGCTTAAAATCGACATTCTGACATGATTTTCTATTTCAAATAGGCAAAAGGAACTCAAGAAACGGGAAAAAAATCCTCACGACTCTGGAGAGAAGCCAAGACAACGTTTATTCACTTCCAATTTCGTGAAAAAACGAGTATTTGTCATGATATCGGATGTTATAAGCAGAAATTCATAAAGATGGGATTCTCCCATGATTTTCAATTTCAAATAGGCAAAAGGAACTCCAGAAACGGGAAAAAAACCTCACGACCTTAGAGAGAAACCAAGGCATCGTCTTTTCACTTCCAATTTCGTGAAAAAACCAATTTTTATTATTAAATTGAATGTTATAAGGTGAAATTTATGTCTCCGCTGAAAATCGACATTGTGCCATGATTTTCAATTTCAAATAGGCAAAAGGAACTCAAGAAACGGGGAAAAAAACCTCACGACCTTAGAGAGAAACCAAGGCAACGTTTTTTCACTTCCAATTTCGTGAAAAAACCAATTTTTATTATTAAATTGAATGTTATAAGGTGAAATTCATGTCTCCGCTGAAAATCGACATTCTGCCATGATTTTCAATTTCAAATAGGAAAAAGGAACTCAAGAAACGGGAAAAAAATCCTCACGACTCTGGAGAGAAGCCAAGACGACGTTTTTTCACTTCCAATTTCGTGAAAAAACGAGTTTTTATCATGAAAATGTATGTTATAAGGCGAAATTCAGGTCTCCGCTGAAAATCGACCTTCCACCATGATCTTTAGTTCCAAATAGGCAAAAGAAACTGAAGAAACAGGGAGAAATTTCTCACTGCCCTCGAGAGACGCCAAGGCAACGTGTTTTCACTTCCAATTTCGTGAAATAACGAGTTTTTATCATGATATTGGATGTTATAAGCAGAAATTCGTATCTCCGCTAAAAGTCTTTATTCTCCCATGATTTTCAATTTCAAATAGGCAAAAGGAACTCAAGAAACGGGAAAAAAACCTCACGACCTTAGAGAGAAACCAAGGCAACGTTTTTTCACTTCTAATTTCGTGAAAAAACGAGTTTTTATCATGAAATTGTATGTTATAAGGCGAAATTCATGTCTCCGCTGAAAATCGACCTTCCACCATGATCTTCAGTTCCAAATAGGCAAAAGAAACTGAAGTAACAGGGAAAAATTTCTCATTGCAATCGAGAGACGCCAAGGCAACGTGTTTTCACTTTCAATTTCGTGAAAAAACCAATTTTTATTATTAAATTGAATGTTATAAGGTGAAATTCATGTCTCCGCTGAAAATCGACATTCTGACATGATTTTCAGTTCCAAATAGGCAGAAGAAACTGAAGAAACAGGGAAAAATTTCTCATTGCAATCGAGAGACGCCAAGGCAACGTCTTTTCACTTCCAATTTCGTGAAAAAACCAATTTTTATTATTAAATTGAATGTTATAAGGTGAAATTCATGTCTCCGCTGAAAATCGACATTCTGACATGATTTTCTATTTCAAATAGGCAAAAGGAACTCAAGAAACGGGAAAAAAATCCTCACGACTCTGCAGAGAAGCCAAGACAACGTTTTTTCACTTCAAATTTCGTGAAAAAACGAGTATTTGTCATGATATCGGATGTTATAAGCAGAAATTCATAAAGTTGGGATTCTCCCATGATTTTCAATTTCAAATAGGCAAAAGGAACTCAAGAAACGGGAAAAAAACCTCACGACCTTAGAGAGAAACCAAGGCAACGTTTTTTCACTTCTACTTTCGTGAAAAAACGAGTTTTTATCATGAAATTGTATGTTATAAGGCGAAATTCATGTCTCCGCTGAAAATCGACCTTCCACCATGATCTTCAGTTCCAAATAGGCAAAAGAAACTGAAGAAACAGGGAGAAATTTCTCACTGCCCTCGAGAGACGCCAAGGCAACGTGTTTTCACTTCCATTTTCGTGAAATAACGAGTTTTTATCATGATATTGGAAGTTATAAGCAGAAATTCGTATCTTCGCTAAAAGTCTGAATTCTCCCATGATTTTCAATTTCAAATAGGCAAAAGGAACTCAAGAAACGGGAAAAAAACCTCACGACCCTGGAGAGAAACCAAGGCAACGTTTTTTCACTTCCAATTTCGTGAAAAAACGAGTTTTTATCATGAAATTGTATGTTATAAGGCGAAATTCATGTCTCCGCTGAAAATCGACCTTCCACCATGATCTTCAGTTCCAAATAGGCAAAAGAAACTGAAGAAACAGGGAAAAATTTCTCATTGCAATCGAGAGACGCCAAGGCAACGTGTTTTCACTTTCAATTTCGTGAAATAACGAGTTTTTATCATGATATTGAATGTTGTAAGCAAAAACTCATATTTCTGCTGAAAATCGAGATTTTCCCATGACTTTCAATTTCAACTAGGCAAAAGGGACTCAAGAAATGGGAAAAAAATCCTCACGACTCTGGAGAGAAGCCAAGACGACGTTTTTTCACTTCCAATTTCGTGAAAAAACGAGTTTTTATCATGAAATTGTATGTTATAAGGCGAAATTCATGTCTCCGCTGAAAATCGACATTCCACCATGATCTTCAGTTCCAAATAGGCAAAAGAAACTGAAGAAACAGGGAAAAATTTCTCATTGCAATCGAGAGACGCCAAGGCAACGTGTTTTCACTTTCAATTTCGTGAAATAACGAGTTTTTATCATGATATTGAATGTTGTAAGCAAAAACTCATATTTCTGCTGAAAATCGAGATTTTCCCATGACTTTCAATTTCAACTAGGCAAAAGGAACTCAAGAAATGGGAAAAAAATCCTCACGACTCTGGAGAGAAGCCAAGACGACGTTTTTTCACTTCCAATTTCGTGAAAAAACGAGTTTTTATCATGAAATTGTATGTTATAAGGCGAAATTCATGTCTCCGCTAAAAATCGACCTACCACCATGATCTTTAGTTCCAAATAGGCAAAAGAAACTGAAGAAACAGGGAGAAATTTCTCACTGCCCTCGAGAGACGCTAAGGCAACGTTTTTTCAATTCCAATTTCGTGAAATACCGAGTTTTTATCATGATATTGGATGTTATAAGGTGAAATACATGTCTCCGCTGAAAATCGACATTCTGCCATGATTTTCAGTTCCAAATAGGAAGAAGAAACTGAAGAAACAGGGAAAAATTTCTCATTGCAATCGAGAGACGCCAAGGCAACGTGTTTTCACTTCCAATTTCGTGAAATAACGAGTTTTTATCATGATATTGCATGTTATAAGCAGAAATTCATATCTCCGCTAAAAGTCGGGATTCTCCCATGATTTTCAATTTCAAAAAGGCAAAAGGAACTCAAGAAACGGGAAAAAAATCCTCACGACTCTGCCGAGAAACCAAGGCAACGTTTTCTCACTTCCAATTTCGTGAAATAACGAGTTTTTATCATGAAATTGTATGTTATAAGGCGAAATTCATGTCTACGCTGAAAATCGACCTTCCACCATGATCTTCAGTTCCAAATAGGCAAAAGAAACTGAAGAAACAGGGGGAGATTTCTCATTGTCCTCGAGAGACGCCAAGGCAACGTTTTTTCACTTCCAATTTCGTGAAAAAACCAATTTTTATTATGAAATTGAATGTTATAAGGTGAAATTCATGTCTCCGCTGGAAATCGACATTCTGCCATGATTTTCAGTTCCAAATAGGCAAAAGAAACTGAAGAAACAGGGAAAAATTTCTCATTGCAATCGAGAGACGCCAAGGCAACGTCTTTTCACTTCCAATTTCGTGAAAAAAACAATTTTTATTATTAAATTGAATGTTATAAGGTGAAATTCATGTCTCCGCTGAAAATCGACATTCTGACATGATTTTCTATTTCAAATAGGCAAAAGGAACTCAAGAAACGGGAAAAAAATCCTCACGACTCTGCAGAGAAGCCAAGACAACGTTTATTCACTTCCAATTTCGTGAAAAAACGAGTATTTGTCATGATATCGGATGTTATAAGCAGAAATTCATAAAGTTGGGATTCTCCCATGATTTTCAATTTCAAATAGGCAAAAGGAACTCAAGAAACGGGAAAAAAACCTGACGACCTTAGAGAGAAACCAAGGCAACGTCTTTTCACTTCCAATTTCGTGACATAACCAATTTTTATTATTAATTTGAATGTTATAAGGTGAAATTCATGTCTCCGCTGAAAATCGACATTCTGCCATGATTTTCTATTTCAAATAGGCAAAAGGAACTCAAGAAACGGGGAAAAAAACCTCACGAACTTAGAGAGAAACCAAGGCAACGTTTTTTCACTTCTAATTTCGTGAAAAAACGAGTTTTTATCATGAAATTGTATGTTATAAGGCGAAATTCATGTCTCCGCTGAAAATCGACCTTCCACTATGATCTTCAGTTCCAAATAGGCAAAAGAAACCGAAGAAACAGGGAAAAATTTCTCATTGCAATCGAGAGACGCCAAGGCAACGTGTTTTCACTTTCAATTTCGTGAAATAACGAGTTCTTATCATGATATTGAATGTTGTAAGCAAAAACTCATATTTCTGCTGAAAATCGAGATTTTCCCATGACTTTCAATTTCAACTAGGCAAAAGGAACTCAAGAAATGGGATAAAAATCCTCACGACTCTGGCGAGAAGCCAAGACGACGTTTTTTCACTTCCAATTTCGTGAAAAAACGAGTTTTTATCATGAAAATGTATGTTATATGGCGAAATTCATGTCTCCGCTGAAAATCGACCTTCCACCATGATCTTTAGTTCCAAATAGGCAAAAGAAACTGAAGAATCAGGGAGAAATTTCTCACTGCCCTCGAGAGACGCTAAGGCAACGTTTTTTCACTTCCAATTTCGTGAAATACCGAGTTTTTATCATGATATTGGATGTTATAAGGTGAAATACATGTCTCCGCTGAAAATCGAAATTCTGCCATGATTTTCAGTTCCAAATAGGAAGAAGAAACTGAAGAAACAGGGAAAAAGTTCTCATTGCAATCGAGAGACGCCAAGGCAACGTCTTTTCACTTCCAATTTCGTGAAAAAACCAATCTTTATTATTAAATTGAATGTTATAAGGTGAAATTCATGTCTCCGCTGAAAATCGACATTGTGCCATGATTTTCAATTTCAAATAGGCAAAAGGAACTCAAGAAACGGGGAAAAAAACCTCACGACCTTAGAGAGAAACCAAGGCAACTTTTTTTCACTTCCAATTTCGTGAAATAACGAGTTTTTATCATGAAATTGTATGTTATGAGGCGAAATTCATGTCTCCGCTGAAAATCGACCTTCCACCATGATCTTCAGTTCCAAATAGGCAAAAGAAACTGAAGAAACAGGGGGAGATTTCTCATTGTCCTCGAGAGACGCCAAGGCAACGTTTTTTCACTTCCAATTTCGTGAAAAAACCAATTTTTATTATGAAATTGAATGTTATAAGGTGAAATTCATGTCTCCGCTGAAAATCGACATTCTGCCATGATTTTCAGTTCCAAATAGGCAAAAGAAACTGAAGAAACAGGGAAAAATTTCTCATTGCAATCGAGAGACGCCAAGGCAACGTCTTTTCACTTCCAATTTCGTGAAAAAACCAATTTTTATTATTAAATTGAATGTTATAAGGTGAAATACATGTCTCCGCTGAAAATCGACATTCTGCCATGATTTTCAGTTCCAAATAGGAAGAAGAAACTGAAGAAACAGGGAAAAAGTTCTCATTGCAATCGAGAGACGCCAAGGCAACGTCTTTTCACTTCCAATTTCGTGAAAAAACCAATTTTTATTATTAAATTGAATGTTATAAGTTGAAATTCATGTCTCCGCTGAAAATCGACATTCTGCCATGATTTTCAATTTCAAATAGGGAAAAGGAACTCAAGAAACGGGAAAAAAATCCTCACGACTCTGGAGAGAAGCCAAGACAACGTTTTTTCACTTCCAATTTCGTGAAAAAACGAGTATTTATCATGATATCGAATGTTATAAGCAGAAATTCATAAAGTTGGGATTCTCCCATGATTTTCAATTTCAAATAGGCAAAAGGAACTCAAGAAACGGGAAAAAAACCTCACGACCCCGGAGAGAAGGCAAGACGACGTTTTTTCACTTCCAATTTCGTGAAAAAACGAGTATTTGTCATGATATCGGATGTTATAAGCAGAAATTCATAAAGTTGGGATTCTCCCATGATTTTCAATTTCAAATAGGCAAAAGGAACTCAAGAAATGGGAAAAAAACCTGACGACCTTAGAGAGAAACAAAGGCAACGTCTTTTCACTTCCAATTTCGTGAAATAACCAATTTTTATTATTAAATTGAATGTTATAAGGTGAAATTCATGTCTCCGCTGAAAATCGACATTCTGCCATGATTTTCTATTTCAAATAGGCAAAAGGAACTCAAGAAACGGGGAAAAAAACCTCACGACCTTAGAGAGAAACCAAGGCAACGTTTTTTCACTTCTAATTTCGTGAAAAAACGAGTTTTTATCATGACATTGTATGTTATAAGGCGAAATTCATGTCTCCGCTGAAAATCGACCTTCCACCATGATCTTGAGTTCCAAATAGGCAAAAGAAACTGAAGAAACAGGGAAAAATTTCTCATTGCAATCGAGAGACGCCAAGGCAACGTGTTTTCACTTTCAATTTCGTGAAATAACGAGTTTTTATCATGATATTGAATGTTGTAAGCAAAAACTCATATTTCTGCTGAAAATCGAGATTTTCCCATGACTTTCAATTTCAACTAGGCAAAAGGAACTCAAGAAATGGGAAAAAAATCCTCACGACCCTAGAGAGAAACCAAGGCAACGTTTTTTCACTTCCAATTTCGTGAAATAACGAGTTTTTATCATGAAATTGTATGTTATAAGGCGAAATTCATGTCTCCGCTGAAAATCGACCTTCCACCATGATCTTCAGTTCCAAATAGGCAACAGAAACTGAAGAAACAGGGGGAGATTTCTCATTGTCCTCGAGAGACGCCAAGGAAACGTATTTTCACTTCCAATTTCGTGAAAAAACCAATTTTTATTATGAAATTGAATGTTATAAGGTGAAATTCATGTCTCCGCTGAAAATCGACATTCTGCCATGATTTTCAGTTCCAAATAGGCAAAAGAAACTGAAGAAACAGGGAAAATTTTCTCATTGCAATCGAGAGACGCCAAGGCAACGTCTTTTCACTTCCAATTTCGTGAAAAAACCAATTTTTATTATTAAATTGAATGTTATAAGGTGAAATTCATGTCTCCGCTGAAAATCGACATTCTGACATGATTTTCTATTTCAAATAGGCGAAAAGAACTCAAGAAACGGGAAAAAAATCCTCACGACTCTGCAGAGAAGCCAAGACAACGTTTTTTCACTTCCAATTTCGTGAAAAAACGAGTATTTGTCATGATATCGGATGTTATAAGCAGAAATTCATAAAGTTGGGATTCTCCCATGATTTTCAATTACAAATAGGCAAAAGGAACTCAAGAAACGGGAAAAAAACCTCACGACCCTGGAGAGAAACCAAGGCAACGTTTTTTCACTTCCAATTTCGTGAAAAAACGAGTTTTTATCATGAAATTGTATGTTATAAGGCGAAATTCATGTCTCCGCTGAAAATGGACCTTCCACCATGATCTTCAGTTCCAATTAGGCAAAAGAAACTGTAGAAACAGGGAAAAATTTCTCATTGCAATCGAGAGACGCCAAGGCAACGTATTTTCACTTACAATTTCGTGAAATAACGAGTTTTTATCATGATATTGGATGTTATAAGCAGAAATTCATATCTCCGCTAAAAGTCGGGATTCTCCCATGATTTTCCATTTTAAAAAGGCAAAAGAAACTCAAGAAACGGGAAAAAAAACCTCACGACCCTAGAGAGAAACCAAGGCAACGTTTTTTCACTTCTAATTTCGTGAAAAAACGAGTTTTTATCATGAAATTGTATGTTATAAGGCGAAACTCATGTCTCCGCTAAAAATCGACCTTCCACCATGATCTTCAGTTCCAATTAGGCAAAAGAAACTGTAGAAACAGGGAAAAATTTCTCATTGCAATCGAGAGACGCCAAGGCAACGTGTTTTCACTTACAATTTTGTGAAATAACGAGTTTTTATCATGATATTGGACGTTATAAGCAGAAATGCGTATCTTCGCTAAAAGTCTGGATTCTCCCATGATTTTCAATTTCAAATAGGCAAAAGGAACTCAAGAAACGGGAAAAAAACCTCACGACCCTGGAGAGAAACCAAGGCAACGTTTTTTCACTTCCAATTTCGTGAAAAAACGAGTTTTTATCATGAAATTGTATGTTATAAAACGAAATTCATGGCTCCGCTGAAAATCGACCTTCCACCATGATCTTCAGTTCCAAATAGGCAAAAGAAACTGAAGAAACAGGGAGAAATTTCTCACTGCCCTCGAGAGACGCCAAGGCAACGTGTTTTCACTTTCAATTTCGTGAAATAACGAGTTTTTATCATGATATTGGATGTTATAAGGTGAAATACATGTCTCCGCTGAAAATCGCCATTCTGCCATGATTTTCAGTTCCAAATAGGAAGAAGAAACTGAAGAAACAGGGAAAAAGTTCTCATTGCAATCGACAGACGCCAAGGCAACGTCTTTTCACTTCCAATTTCGTGAAAAAACCAATTTTTATTATTAAATTGAATGTTATAAGGTGAAATTCATGTCTCCGCTGAAAATCGACATTCTGCCATGATTTTCAATTTCAAATAGGAAAAAGGAACTCAAGAAACGGGAAAAAAATCCTCACGACTCTGGAGAGAAGCCAAGACGACGTTTTTTCACTTCCAATTTCGTGAAAAAACGAGTTTTTATCATGAAAATGTATGTTATAAGGCGAAATTCATGTCTCCGCTGAAAATCGACATTCTGCCATGATTTTCTATTTCAAATAGGCAAAAGGAACTCAAGAAACGGGGAAAAAAACCTCACGAACTTAGAGAGAAACCAAGGCAACGTTTTTTCACTTCTAATTTCGTGAAAAAACGAGTTTTTATCATGAAATTGTATGTTATAAGGCGAAATTCATGTCTCCGCTGAAAATCGACCTTCCACTATGATCTTCAGTTCCAAATAGGCAAAAGAAACCGAAGAAACAGGGAAAAATTTCTCATTGCAATCGAGAGACGCCAAGGCAACGTGTTTTCACTTTCAATTTCGTGAAATAACGAGTTCTTATCATGATATTGAATGTTGTAAGCAAAAACTCATATTTCTGCTGAAAATCGAGATTTTCCCATGACTTTCAATTTCAACTAGGCAAAAGGAACTCAAGAAATGGGATAAAAATCCTCACGACTCTGGCGAGAAGCCAAGACGACGTTTTTTCACTTCCAATTTCGTGAAAAAACGAGTTTTTATCATGAAAATGTATGTTATATGGCGAAATTCATGTCTCCGCTGAAAATCGACCTTCCACCATGATCTTTAGTTCCAAATAGGCAAAAGAAACTGAAGAATCAGGGAGAAATTTCTCACTGCCCTCGAGAGACGCTAAGGCAACGTTTTTTCACTTCCAATTTCGTGAAATACCGAGTTTTTATCATGATATTGGATGTTATAAGGTGAAATACATGTCTCCGCTGAAAATCGAAATTCTGCCATGATTTTCAGTTCCAAATAGGAAGAAGAAACTGAAGAAACAGGGAAAAAGTTCTCATTGCAATCGAGAGACGCCAAGGCAACGTCTTTTCACTTCCAATTTCGTGAAAAAACCAATCTTTATTATTAAATTGAATGTTATAAGGTGAAATTCATGTCTCCGCTGAAAATCGACATTGTGCCATGATTTTCAATTTCAAATAGGCAAAAGGAACTCAAGAAACGGGGAAAAAAACCTCACGACCTTAGAGAGAAACCAAGGCAACGTTTTTTCACTTCCAATTTCGTGAAAAAACCAATTTTTATTATGAAATTGAATGTTATAAGGTGAAATTCATGTCTCCGCTGAAAATCGACATTCTGCCATGATTTTCAGTTCCAAATAGGCAAAAGAAACTGAAGAAACAGGGAAAAATTTCTCATTGCAATCGAGAGACGCCAAGGCAACGTCTTTTCACTTCCAATTTCGTGAAAAAACCAATTTTTATTATTAAATTGAATGTTATAAGGTGAAATACATGTCTCCGCTGAAAATCGACATTCTGCCATGATTTTCAGTTCCAAATAGGAAGAAGAAACTGAAGAAACAGGGAAAAAGTTCTCATTGCAATCGAGAGACGCCAAGGCAACGTCTTTTCACTTCCAATTTCGTGAAAAAACCAATTTTTATTATTAAATTGAATGTTATAAGTTGAAATTCATGTCTCCGCTGAAAATCGACATTCTGCCATGATTTTCTATTTCGAATAGGCAAAAGGAACTCAAGAAACGGGAAAAAAATCCTCACGACTCTGGAGAGAAGCCAAGACAACGTTTATTCACTTCCAATTTCGTGAAAAAACGAGTATTTATCATGATATCGAATGTTATAAGCAGAAATTCATAAAGTTGGGATTCTCCCATGATTTTCAATTTCAAATAGGCAAAAGGAACTCAAGAAACGGGAAAAAAACCTCACGACCCCGGAGAGAAGGCAAGACGACGTTTTTTCACTTCCAATTTCGTGAAAAAACGAGTATTTGTCATGATATCGGATGTTATAAGCAGAAATTCATAAAGTTGGGATTCTCCCATGATTTTCAATTTCAAATAGGCAAAAGGAACTCAAGAAATGGGAAAAAAACCTGACGACCTTAGAGAGAAACAAAGGCAACGTCTTTTCACTTCCAATTTCGTGAAATAACCAATTTTTATTATTAAATTGAATGTTATAAGGTGAAATTCATGTCTCCGCTGAAAATCGACATTCTGCCATGATTTTCTATTTCAAATAGGCAAAAGGAACTCAAGAAACGGGGAAAAAAACCTCACGACCTTAGAGAGAAACCAAGGCAACGTTTTTTCACTTCTAATTTCGTGAAAAAACGAGTTTTTATCATGACATTGTATGTTATAAGGCGAAATTCATGTCTCCGCTGAAAATCGACCTTCCACCATGATCTTGAGTTCCAAATAGGCAAAAGAAACTGAAGAAACAGGGAAAAATTTCTCATTGCAATCGAGAGACGCCAAGGCAACGTGTTTTCACTTTCAATTTCGTGAAATAACGAGTTTTTATCATGATATTGAATGTTGTAAGCAAAAACTCATATTTCTGCTGAAAATCGAGATTTTCCCATGACTTTCAATTTCAACTAGGCAAAAGGAACTCAAGAAATGGGAAAAAAATCCTCACGACTCTGGAGAGAAGCCAAGACGACGTTTTTTCACTTCCAATTTCGTGAAAAAACGAGTTTTTATCATGAAATTGTATGTTATAAGGCGAAATTCATGTCTCCGCTGAAAATCGACCTTCCACCATGATCTTTAGTTCCAAATAGGCAAAAGAAACTGAAGAAACAGGGAGAAATTTCTCACTGCCCTCGAGAGACGCTAAGGCAACGTTTTTTCACTTCCAATTTCGTGAAAAAACCAATTTTTATTATTAAATTGAATGTTATAAGGTGAAATTCATGTCTCCGCTGAAAATCGACATTCTGACATGATTTTCTATTTCAAATAGGCGAAAAGAACTCAAGAAACGGGAAAAAAATCCTCACGACTCTGCAGAGAAGCCAAGACAACGTTTTTTCACTTCCAATTTCGTGAAAAAACGAGTATTTGTCATGATATCGGATGTTATAAGCAGAAATTCATAAAGTTGGGATTCTCCCATGATTTTCAATTACAAATAGGCAAAAGGAACTCAAGAAACGGGAAAAAAACCTCACGACCCTGGAGAGAAACCAAGGCAACGTTTTTTCACTTCCAATTTCGTGAAAAAACGAGTTTTTATCATGAAATTGTATGTTATAAGGCGAAATTCATGTCTCCGCTGAAAATGGACCTTCCACCATGATCTTCAGTTCCAATTAGGCAAAAGAAACTGTAGAAACAGGGAAAAATTTCTCATTGCAATCGAGAGACGCCAAGGCAACGTGTTTTCACTTACAATTTCGTGAAATAACGAGTTTTTATCATGATATTGGATGTTATAAGCAGAAATTCATATCTCCGCTAAAAGTCGGGATTCTCCCATGATTTTCTATTTTAAAAAGGCAAAAGAAACTCAAGAAACGGGAAAAAAAACCTCACGACCCTAGAGAGAAACCAAGGCAACGTTTTTTCACTTCTAATTTCGTGAAAAAACGAGTTTTTATCATGAAATTGTATGTTATAAGGCGAAACTCATGTCTCCGCTAAAAATCGACCTTCCACCATGATCTTCAGTTCCAATTAGGCAAAAGAAACTGTAGAAACAGGGAAAAATTTCTCATTGCAATCGAGAGACGCCAAGGCAACGTGTTTTCACTTACAATTTTGTGAAATAACGAGTTTTTATCATGATATTGGACGTTATAAGCAGAAATGCGTATCTTCGCTAAAAGTCTGGATTCTCCCATGATTTTCAATTTCAAATAGGCAAAAGGAACTCAAGAAACGGGAAAAAAACCTCACGACCCTGGAGAGAAACCAAGGCAACGTTTTTTCACTTCCAATTTCGTGAAAAAACGAGTTTTTATCATGAAATTGTATGTTATAAAACGAAATTCATGGCTCCGCTGAAAATCGACCTTCCACCATGATCTTCAGTTCCAAATGGGCAAAAGAAACTGAAGAAACAGGGGGAGATTTCTCATTGTCCTCGAGAGACGCCAAGGCAACGTTTTTTCACTTCCAATTTCGTGAAAAAACCAATTTTTATTATGAAATTGAATGTTATAAGGTGAAATTCATGTCTCCGCTGAAAATCGACATTCTGCCATGATTTTCAGTTCCAAATAGGCAAAAGAAACTGAAGAAACAGGGAAAAATTTCTCATTGCAATCGAGAGACGCCAAGGCAACGTCTTTTCACTTCCAATTTCGTGAAAAAACCAATTTTTATTATTAAATTGAATGTTATAAGGTGAAATTCATGTCTCCGCTTAAAATCGACATTCTGACATGATTTTCTATTTCAAATAGGCAAAAGGAACTCAAGAAACGGGAAAAAAATCCTCACGACTCTGCAGAGAAGCCAAGACAACGTTTATTCACTTCCAATTTCGTGAAAAAACGAGTATTTGTCATGATATCGGATGTTATAAGCAGAAATTCATAAAGTTGGGATTCTCCCATGATTTTCAATTTCAAATAGGCAAAAGGAACTCAAGAAACGGGAAAAAAACCTCACGACCTTAGAGAGAAACCAAGGCAACGTCTTTTCACTTCCAATTTCGTGAAAAAACCAATTTTTATTATTAAATTGAATGTTATAAGGTGAAATTTATGTCTCCGCTGAAAATCGACATTCTGCCATGATTTTCAATTTCAAATAGGCAAAAGGAACTCAAGAAACGGGGAAAAAAACCTCACGACCTTAGAGAGAAACCAAGGCAACGTTTTTTCACTTCTAATTTCGTGAAAAAACGAGTTTTTATCATGAAATTGTATGTTATAAGGCGGAATTCATGTCTCCGCTGAAAATCGACCTTCCACCATGATCTTCAGTTCCAAATAGGCAAAAGAAACTGAAGAAACAGGGAGAAATTTCTCACTGCCCTCGAGAGACGCCAAGGCAACGTGTTTTCACTTTCAATTTCGTGAAATAACGAGTTTTTATCATGATATTGGATGTTATAAGGTGAAATACATGTCTCCGCTGAAAATCGCCATTCTGCCATGATTTTCAGTTCCAAATAGGAAGAAGAAACTGAAGAAACAGGGAAAAAGTTCTCATTGCAATCGACAGACGCCAAGGCAACGTCTTTTCACTTCCAATTTCGTGAAAAAACCAATTTTTATTATTAAATTGAATGTTATAAGGTGAAATTCATGTCTCCGCTGAAAATCGACATTCTGCCATGATTTTCAATTTCAAATAGGAAAAAGGAACTCAAGAAACGGGAAAAAAATCCTCACGACTCTGGAGAGAAGCCAAGACGACGTTTTTTCACTTCCAATTTCGTGAAAAAACGAGTTTTTATCATGAAAATGTATGTTATAAGGCGAAATTCATGTCTCCGCTGAAAATCGACCTTCCACCATGATCTTTAGTTCCAAATAGGCAAAAGAAACTGAAGAAACAGTGAGAAATTTCTCACTGCCCTCGAGAGACGCTAATGCAACGTTTTTTCACTTCCAATTTCGTGAAATACCGAGTTTTTATCATGATATTGGATGTTATAAGGTGAAATACATGTCTCCGCTGAAAATCGACATTCTGCCATGATTTTCAGTTCCAAATAGGAAGAAGAAACTGAAGAAACAGGGAAAAAGTTCTCATTGCAATCGAGAGACGCCAAGGCAACGTCTTTTCACTTCCAATTTCGTGAAAAAACCAATTTTTATTATTAAATTGAATGTTATAAGGTGAAATTCATGTCTCCGCTGAAAATCGACATTCTGACATGATTTTCTATTTCAAATAGGCAAAAGGAACTCAAGAAACGGGAAAAAAATCCTCACGACTCTGCAGAGAAGCCAAGACAACGTTTTTTCACTTCCAATTTCGTGAAAAAACGAGTATTTGTCATGATATCGGATGTTATAAGCAGAAATTCATAAAGTTGGGATTCTCCCATGATTTTCAATTTCAAATAGGCAAAAGGAACTCAAGAAACGGGAAAAAAACCTCACGACCTTAGAGAGAAACCAAGGCAACGTCTTTTCACTTCCAATTTCGTGAAATAACGAGTTTTTATCATGATATTGGATGTTATAAGCAGAAATTCATATCTCCGCTAAAAGTCGGGATTCTCCCATGATTTTCAATTTCAAAAAGGCAAAAGGAACTCAAGAAACGGGAAAAAAACCTCACGACCTTGAAGAGAAACCAAGGCAACGTTTTTTCACTTCTAATTTCGTGAAAAAACGAGTTTTTATCATGAAATTGTATGTTATAAGGCGAAATTCATGTCTCCGCTGAAAATCGACCTTCCACCATGATCTTGAGTTCCAAGTAGGCAAAAGAAACTGAAGAAACAGGGAGAAATTTCTCACTGCCCTCGAGAG
Organism: Venturia canescens; assembly: GCF_019457755.1. Taxonomy (NCBI): domain Eukaryota; kingdom Metazoa; phylum Arthropoda; class Insecta; order Hymenoptera; family Ichneumonidae; genus Venturia; species Venturia canescens. Next base: position 20,126,147 of record NC_057426.1, read on the forward strand.
ACGCCAAGGCAACGTGTTTTCACTTCCAATTTCGTGAAATAACGAGTTTTTATCATGATATTGAATGTTGTAAGCAAAAACTCATATTTCTGCTGAAAATCGAGATTTTCCCATGACTTTCAATTTCAACTAGGCAAAAGGAACTCAAGAAATGGGAAAAAAATCCTCACGACTCTGGAGAGAAGCCAAGACGACGTTTTTTCACTTCCAATTTCGTGAAAAAACGAGTTTTTATCATGAAATTGTATGTTATAAGGCGAAATTCATGTCTCCGCTAAAAATCGACCTACCACCATGATCTTTAGTTCCAAATAGGCAAAAGAAACTGAAGAAACAGGGAGAAATTTCTCACTGCCCTCGAGAGACGCTAAGGCAACGTTTTTTCAATTCCAATTTCGTGAAATACCGAGTTTTTATCATGATATTGGATGTTATAAGGTGAAATACATGTCTCCGCTGAAAATCGACATTCTGCCATGATTTTCAGTTCCAAATAGGAAGAAGAAACTGAAGAAACAGGGAAAAATTTCTCATTGCAATCGAGAGACGCCAAGGCAACGTGTTTTCACTTCCAATTTCGTGAAATAACGAGTTTTTATCATGATATTGCATGTTATAAGCAGAAATTCATGTCTCCGCTGGAAATCGACATTCTGCCATGATTTTCAGTTCCAAATAGGCAAAAGAAACTGAAGAAACAGGGAAAAATTTCTCATTGCAATCGAGAGACGCCAAGGCAACGTCTTTTCACTTCCAATTTCGTGAAAAAAACAATTTTTATTATTAAATTGAATGTTATAAGGTGAAATTCATGTCTCCGCTGAAAATCGACATTCTGACATGATTTTCTATTTCAAATAGGCAAAAGGAACTCAAGAAACGGGAAAAAAATCCTCACGACTCTGCAGAGAAGCCAAGACAACGTTTATTCACTTCCAATTTCGTGAAAAAACGAGTATTTGTCATGATATCGGATGTTATAAGCAGAAATTCATAAAGTTGGGATTCTCCCATGATTTTCAATTTCAAATAGGCAAAAGGAACTCAAGAAACGGGAAAAAAACCTGACGACCTTAGAGAGAAACCAAGGCAACGTCTTTTCACTTCCAATTTCGTGAAAAAACCAATTTTTATTATTAAATTGAATGTTATAAGGTGAAATTCATGTCTCCGCTGAAAATCGACATTCTGCCATGATTTTCAATTTCAAATAGGCAAAAGGAACTCAAGAAACGGGGAAAAAAACCTCACGAACTTAGAGAGAAACCAAGGCAACGTTTTTTCACTTCTAATTTCGTGAAAAAACGAGTTTTTATCATGAAAATGTATGTTATATGGCGAAATTCATGTCTCCGCTGAAAATCGACCTTCCACCATGATCTTTAGTTCCAAATAGGCAAAAGAAACTGAAGAATCAGGGAGAAATTTCTCACTGCCCTCGAGAGACGCTAAGGCAACGTTTTTTCACTTCCAATTTCGTGAAATACCGAGTTTTTATCATGATATTGGATGTTATAAGGTGAAATACATGTCTCCGCTGAAAATCGAAATTCTGCCATGATATTCAGTTCCAAATAGGAAGAAGAAACTGAAGAAACAGGGAAAAAGTTCTCATTGCAATCGAGAGACGCCAAGGCAACGTCTTTTCACTTCCAATTTCGTGAAAAAACCAATTTTTATTATTAAATTGAATGTTATAAGGTGAAATTCATGTCTCCGCTGAAAATCGACATTGTGCCATGATTTTCAATTTCAAATAGGCAAAAGGAACTCAAGAAACGGGGAAAAAAACCTCACGACCTTAGAGAGAAACCAAGGCAACTTTTTTTCACTTCCAATTTCGTGAAATAACGAGTTTTTATCATGAAATTGTATGTTATAAGGCGAAATTCATGTCTCCGCTGAAAATCGACCTTCCACCATGATCTTCAGTTCCAAATAGGCAAAAGAAACTGAAGAAACAGGGGGAGATTTCTCATTGTCCTCGAGAGACGCCAAGGCAACGTTTTTTCACTTCCAATTTCGTGAAAAAACCAATTTTTATTATGAAATTGAATGTTATAAGGTGAAATTCATGTCTCCGCTGAAAATCGACATTCTGCCATGATTTTCAGTTCCAAATAGGCAAAAGAAACTGAAGAAACAGGGAAAAATTTCTCATTGCAATCGAGAGACGCCAAGGCAACGTCTTTTCACTTCCAATTTCGTGAAAAAACCAATTTTTATTATTAAATTGAATGTTATAAGGTGAAATACATGTCTCCGCTGAAAATCGACATTCTGCCATGATTTTCAGTTCCAAATAGGAAGAAGAAACTGAAGAAACAGGGAAAAAGTTCTCATTGCAATCGAGAGACGCCAAGGCAACGTCTTTTCACTTCCAATTTCGTGAAAAAACCAATTTTTATTATTAAATTGAATGTTATAAGTTGAAATTCATGTCTCCGCTGAAAATCGACATTCTGCCATGATTTTCAATTTCAAATAGGGAAAAGGAACTCAAGAAACGGGAAAAAAATCCTCACGACTCTGGAGAGAAGCCAAGACAACGTTTTTTCACTTCCAATTTCGTGAAAAAACGAGTATTTATCATGATATCGAATGTTATAAGCAGAAATTCATAAAGTTGGGATTCTCCCATGATTTTCAATTTCAAATAGGCAAAAGGAACTCAAGAAACGGGAAAAAAACCTCACGACCCCGGAGAGAAGGCAAGACGACGTTTTTTCACTTCCAATTTCGTGAAAAAACGAGTATTTGTCATGATATCGGATGTTATAAGCAGAAATTCATAAAGTTGGGATTCTCCCATGATTTTCAATTTCAAATAGGCAAAAGGAACTCAAGAAATGGGAAAAAAACCTGACGACCTTAGAGAGAAACAAAGGCAACGTCTTTTCACTTCCAATTTCGTGAAATAACCAATTTTTATTATTAAATTGAATGTTATAAGGTGAAATTCATGTCTCCGCTGAAAATCGACATTCTACCATGATTTTCTATTTCAAATAGGCAAAAGGAACTCAAGAAACGGGGAAAAAAACCTCACGACCTTAGAGAGAAACCAAGGCAACGTTTTTTCACTTCTAATTTCGTGAAAAAACGAGTTTTTATCATGACATTGTATGTTATAAGGCGAAATTCATGTCTCCGCTGAAAATCGACCTTCCACCATGATCTTGAGTTCCAAATAGGCAAAAGAAACTGAACAAACAGGGAAAAATTTCTCATTGCAATCGAGAGACGCCAAGGCAACGTGTTTTCACTTTCAATTTCGTGAAATAACGAGTTTTTATCATGATATTGAATGTTGTAAGCAAAAACTCATATTTCTGCTGAAAATCGAGATTTTCCCATGACTTTCAATTTCAACTAGGCAAAAGGAACTCAAGAAATGGGAAAAAAATCCTCACGACTCTGGAGAGAAGCCAAGACGACGTTTTTTCACTTCCAATTTCGTGAAAAAACGAGTTTTTATCATGAAATTGTATGTTATAAGGCGAAATTCATGTCTCCGCTGAAAATCGACCTTCCACCATGATCTTTAGTTCCAAATAGGCAAAAGAAACTGAAGAAACAGGGAGAAATTTCTCACTGCCCTCGAGAGACGCTAAGGCAACGTTTTTTCACTTCCAATTTCGTGAAATACCGAGTTTTTATCATGATATTGGATGTTATAAGGTGAAATACATGTCTCCGCTGAAAATCGACATTCTGCCATGATTTTCAGTTCCAAATAGGCAGAAGAAACTGAAGAAACAGGGAAAAATTTCTCATTGCAATCGAGAGACGCCAAGGCAACGTGTTTTCACTTCCAATTTCGTGAAATAACGAGTTTTTATCATGATATTGGATGTTATAAGCAGAAATTCATATCTCCGCTAAAAGTCGGGATTCTCCCATGATTTTCAATTTCAAAAAGGCAAAAGGAACTCAAGAAACGGGAAAAAAAACCTCACGACCCTAGAGAGAAACCAAGGCAACGTTTTTTCACTTCCAATTTCGTGAAATAACGAGTTTTTATCATGAAATTGTATGTTATAAGGCGAAATTCATGTCTCCGCTGAAAATCGACCTTCCACCATGATCTTCAGTTCCAAATAGGCAACAGAAACTGAAGAAACAGGGGGAGATTTCTCATTGTCCTCGAGAGACGCCAAGGCAACGTATTTTCACTTCCAATTTCGTGAAAAAACCAATTTTTATTATGAAATTGAATGTTATAAGGTGAAATTCATGTCTCCGCTGAAAATCGACATTCTGCCATGATTTTCAGTTCCAAATAGGCAAAAGAAACTGAAGAAACAGGGAAAATTTTCTCATTGCAATCGAGAGACGCCAAGGCAACGTCTTTTCACTTCCAATTTCGTGAAAAAACCAATTTTTATTATTAAATTGAATGTTATAAGGTGAAATTCATGTCTCCGCTGAAAATCGACATTCTGACATGATTTTCTATTTCAAATAGGCGAAAAGAACTCAAGAAACGGGAAAAAAATCCTCACGACTCTGCAGAGAAGCCAAGACAACGTTTTTTCACTTCCAATTTCGTGAAAAAACGAGTATTTGTCATGATATCGGATGTTATAAGCAGAAATTCATAAAGTTGGGATTCTCCCATGATTTTCAATTACAAATAGGCAAAAGGAACTCAAGAAACGGGAAAAAAACCTCACGACCCTGGAGAGAAACCAAGGCAACGTTTTTTCACTTCCAATTTCGTGAAAAAACGAGTTTTTATCATGAAATTGTATGTTATAAGGCGAAATTCATGTCTCCGCTGAAAATGGACCTTCCACCATGATCTTCAGTTCCAATTAGGCAAAAGAAACTGTAGAAACAGGGAAAAATTTCTCATTGCAATCGAGAGACGCCAAGGCAACGTGTTTTCACTTACAATTTCGTGAAATAACGAGTTTTTATCATGATATTGGATGTTATAAGCAGAAATTCATATCTCCGCTAAAAGTCGGGATTCTCCCATGATTTTCCATTTTAAAAAGGCAAAAGAAACTCAAGAAACGGGAAAAAAAACCTCACGACCCTAGAGAGAAACCAAGGCAACGTTTTTTCACTTCTAATTTCGTGAAAAAACGAGTTTTTATCATGAAATTGTATGTTATAAGGCGAAACTCATGTCTCCGCTAAAAATCGACCTTCCACCATGATATTCAGTTCCAATTAGGCAAAAGAAACTGTAGAAACAGGGAAAAATTTCTCATTGCAATCGAGAGACGCCAAGGCAACGTGTTTTCACTTACAATTTTGTGAAATAACGAGTTTTTATCATGATATTGGACGTTATAAGCAGAAATGCGTATCTTCGCTAAAAGTCTGGATTCTCCCATGATTTTCAATTTCAAATAGGCAAAAGGAACTCAAGAAACGGGAAAAAAACCTCACGACCCTGGAGAGAAACCAAGGCAACGTTTTTTCACTTCCAATTTCGTGAAAAAACGAGTTTTTATCATGAAATTGTATGTTATAAAACGAAATTCATGGCTCCGCTGAAAATCGACCTTCCACCATGATCTTCAGTTCCAAATGGGCAAAAGAAACTGAAGAAACAGGGGGAGATTTCTCATTGTCCTCGAGAGACGCCAAGGCAACGTTTTTTCACTTCCAATTTCGTGAAAAAACCAATTTTTATTATGAAATTGAATGTTATAAGGTGAAATTCATGTCTCCGCTGAAAATCGACATTCTGCCATGATTTTCAGTTCCAAATAGGCAAAAGAAACTGAAGAAACAGGGAAAAATTTCTCATTGCAATCGAGAGACGCCAAGGCAACGTCTTTTCACTTCCAATTTCGTGAAAAAACCAATTTTTATTATTAAATTGAATGTTATAAGGTGAAATTCATGTCTCCGCTTAAAATCGACATTCTGACATGATTTTCTATTTCAAATAGGCAAAAGGAACTCAAGAAACGGGAAAAAAATCCTCACGACTCTGCAGAGAAGCCAAGACAACGTTTATTCACTTCCAATTTCGTGAAAAAACGAGTATTTGTCATGATATCGGATGTTATAAGCAGAAATTCATAAAGTTGGGATTCTCCCATGATTTTCAATTTCAAATAGGCAAAAGGAACTCAAGAAACGGGAAAAAAACCTCACGACCTTAGAGAGAAACCAAGGCAACGTCTTTTCACTTCCAATTTCGTGAAAAAACCAATTTTTATTATTAAATTGAATGTTATAAGGTGAAATTTATGTCTCCGCTGAAAATCGACATTCTGCCATGATTTTCAATTTCAAATAGGCAAAAGGAACTCAAGAAACGGGGAAAAAAACCTCACGACCTTAGAGAGAAACCAAGGCAACGTTTTTTCACTTCTAATTTCGTGAAAAAACGAGTTTTTATCATGAAATTGTATGTTATAAGGCGGAATTCATGTCTCCGCTGAAAATCGACCTTCCACCATGATCTTCAGTTCCAAATAGGCAAAAGAAACTGAAGAAACAGGGAGAAATTTCTCACTGCCCTCGAGAGACGCCAAGGCAACGTGTTTTCACTTTCAATTTCGTGAAATAACGAGTTTTTATCATGATATTGGATGTTATAAGGTGAAATACATGTCTCCGCTGAAAATCGACATTCTGCCATGATTTTCAGTTCCAAATAGGAAGAAGAAACTGAAGAAACAGGGAAAAAGTTCTCATTGCAATCGACAGACGCCAAGGCAACGTCTTTTCACTTCCAATTTCGTGAAAAAACCAATTTTTATTATTAAATTGAATGTTATAAGGTGAAATTCATGTCTCCGCTGAAAATCGACATTCTGCCATGATTTTCAATTTCAAATAGGAAAAAGGAACTCAAGAAACGGGAAAAAAATCCTCACGACTCTGGAGAGAAGCCAAGACGACGTTTTTTCACTTCCAATTTCGTGAAAAAACGAGTATTTGTCATGATATCGGATGTTATAAGCAGAAATTCATAAAGTTGGGATTCTCCCATGATTTTCAATTTCAAATAGGCAAAAGGAACTCAAGAAATGGGAAAAAAACCTGACGACCTTAGAGAGAAACAAAGGCAACGTCTTTTCACTTCCAATTTCGTGAAATAACCAATTTTTATTATTAAATTGAATGTTATAAGGTGAAATTCATGTCTCCGCTGAAAATCGACATTCTGCCATGATTTTCTATTTCAAATAGGCAAAAGGAACTCAAGAAACGGGGAAAAAAACCTCACGACCTTAGAGAGAAACCAAGGCAACGTTTTTTCACTTCCAATTTCGTGAAAAAACCAATTTTTATTATGAAATTGAATGTTATAAGGTGAAATTCATGTCTCCGCTGAAAATCGACATTCTGCCATGATTTTCAGTTCCAAATAGGCAAAAGAAACTGAAGAAACAGGGAAAATTTTCTCATTGCAATCGAGAGACGCCAAGGCAACGTCTTTTCACTTCCAATTTCGTGAAAAAACCAATTTTTATTATTAAATTGAATGTTATAAGGTGAAATTCATGTCTCCGCTGAAAATCGACATTCTGACATGATTTTCTATTTCAAATAGGCGAAAAGAACTCAAGAAACGGGAAAAAAATCCTCACGACTCTGCAGAGAAGCCAAGACAACGTTTTTTCACTTCCAATTTCGTGAAAAAACGAGTATTTGTCATGATATCGGATGTTATAAGCAGAAATTCATAAAGTTGGGATTCTCCCATGATTTTCAATTACAAATAGGCAAAAGGAACTCAAGAAACGGGAAAAAAACCTCACGACCCTGGAGAGAAACCAAGGCAACGTTTTTTCACTTCCAATTTCGTGAAAAAACGAGTTTTTATCATGAAATTGTATGTTATAAGGCGAAATTCATGTCTCCGCTGAAAATGGACCTTCCACCATGATCTTCAGTTCCAATTAGGCAAAAGAAACTGTAGAAACAGGGAAAAATTTCTCATTGCAATCGAGAGACGCCAAGGCAACGTGTTTTCACTTACAATTTCGTGAAATAACGAGTTTTTATCATGATATTGGATGTTATAAGCAGAAATTCATATCTCCGCTAAAAGTCGGGATTCTCCCATGATTTTCCATTTTAAAAAGGCAAAAGAAACTCAAGAAACGGGAAAAAAAACCTCACGACCCTAGAGAGAAACCAAGGCAACGTTTTTTCACTTCTAATTTCGTGAAAAAACGAGTTTTTATCATGAAATTGTATGTTATAAGGCGAAACTCATGTCTCCGCTAAAAATCGACCTTCCACCATGATATTCAGTTCCAATTAGGCAAAAGAAACTGTAGAAACAGGGAAAAATTTCTCATTGCAATCGAGAGACGCCAAGGCAACGTGTTTTCACTTACAATTTTGTGAAATAACGAGTTTTTATCATGATATTGGACGTTATAAGCAGAAATGCGTATCTTCGCTAAAAGTCTGGATTCTCCCATGATTTTCAATTTCAAATAGGCAAAAGGAACTCAAGAAACGGGAAAAAAACCTCACGACCCTGGAGAGAAACCAAGGCAACGTTTTTTCACTTCCAATTTCGTGAAATAACGAGTTTTTATCATGATATTGGATGTTATAAGGTGAAATACATGTCTCCGCTGAAAATCGCCATTCTGCCATGATTTTCAGTTCCAAATAGGAAGAAGAAACTGAAGAAACAGGGAAAAAGTTCTCATTGCAATCGACAGACGCCAAGGCAACGTCTTTTCACTTCCAATTTCGTGAAAAAACCAATTTTTATTATTAAATTGAATGTTATAAGGTGAAATTCATGTCTCCGCTGAAAATCGACATTCTGCCATGATTTTCAATTTCAAATAGGAAAAAGGAACTCAAGAAACGGGAAAAAAATCCTCACGACTCTGGAGAGAAGCCAAGACGACGTTTTTTCACTTCCAATTTCGTGAAAAAACGAGTTTTTATCATGAAAATGTATGTTATAAGGCGAAATTCATGTCTCCGCTGAAAATCGACATTCTGCCATGATTTTCTATTTCAAATAGGCAAAAGGAACTCAAGAAACGGGGAAAAAAACCTCACGAACTTAGAGAGAAACCAAGGCAACGTTTTTTCACTTCTAATTTCGTGAAAAAACGAGTTTTTATCATGAAATTGTATGTTATAAGGCGAAATTCATGTCTCCGCTGAAAATCGACCTTCCACTATGATCTTCAGTTCCAAATAGGCAAAAGAAACCGAAGAAACAGGGAAAAATTTCTCATTGCAATCGAGAGACGCCAAGGCAACGTGTTTTCACTTTCAATTTCGTGAAATAACGAGTTCTTATCATGATATTGAATGTTGTAAGCAAAAACTCATATTTCTGCTGAAAATCGAGATTTTCCCATGACTTTCAATTTCAACTAGGCAAAAGGAACTCAAGAAATGGGATAAAAATCCTCACGACTCTGGCGAGAAGCCAAGACGACGTTTTTTCACTTCCAATTTCGTGAAAAAACGAGTTTTTATCATGAAAATGTATGTTATATGGCGAAATTCATGTCTCCTCTGAAAATCGACCTTCCACCATGATCTTTAGTTCCAAATAGGCAAAAGAAACTGAAGAATCAGGGAGAAATTTCTCACTGCCCTCGAGAGACGCTAAGGCAACGTTTTTTCACTTCCAATTTCGTGAAATACCGAGTTTTTATCATGATATTGGATGTTATAAGGTGAAATACATGTCTCCGCTGAAAATCGAAATTCTGCCATGATTTTCAGTTCCAAATAGGAAGAAGAAACTGAAGAAACAGGGAAAAAGTTCTCATTGCAATCGAGAGACGCCAAGGCAACGTCTTTTCACTTCCAATTTCGTGAAAAAACCAATCTTTATTATTAAATTGAATGTTATAAGGTGAAATTCATGTCTCCGCTGAAAATCGACATTGTGCCATGATTTTCAATTTCAAATAGGCAAAAGGAACTCAAGAAACGGGGAAAAAAACCTCACGACCTTAGAGAGAAACCAAGGCAACTTTTTTTCACTTCCAATTTCGTGAAATAACGAGTTTTTATCATGAAATTGTATGTTATGAGGCGAAATTCATGTCTCCGCTGAAAATCGACCTTCCACCATGATCTTCAGTTCCAAATAGGCAAAAGAAACTGAAGAAACAGGGGGAGATTTCTCATTGTCCTCGAGAGACGCCAAGGCAACGTTTTTTCACTTCCAATTTCGTGAAAAAACCAATTTTTATTATGAAATTGAATGTTATAAGGTGAAATTCATGTCTCCGCTGAAAATCGACATTCTGCCATGATTTTCAGTTCCAAATAGGCAAAAGAAACTGAAGAAACAGGGAAAAATTTCTCATTGCAATCGAGAGACGCCAAGGCAACGTCTTTTCACTTCCAATTTCGTGAAAAAACCAATTTTTATTATTAAATTGAATGTTATAAGGTGAAATACATGTCTCCGCTGAAAATCGACATTCTGCCATGATTTTCAGTTCCAAATAGGAAGAAGAAACTGAAGAAACAGGGAAAAAGTTCTCATTGCAATCGAGAGACGCCAAGGCAACGTCTTTTCACTTCCAATTTCGTGAAAAAACCAATTTTTATTATTAAATTGAATGTTATAAGTTGAAATTCATGTCTCCGCTGAAAATCGACATTCTGCCATGATTTTCTATTTCAAATAGGCAAAAGGAACTCAAGAAACGGGAAAAAAATCCTCACGACTCTGGAGAGAAGCCAAGACAACGTTTATTCACTTCCAATTTCGTGAAAAAACGAGTATTTATCATGATATCGAATGTTATAAGCAGAAATTCATAAAGTTGGGATTCTCCCATGATTTTCAATTTCAAATAGGCAAAAGGAACTCAAGAAACGGGAAAAAAACCTCACGACCCCGGAGAGAAGGCAAGACGACGTTTTTTCACTTCCAATTTCGTGAAAAAACGAGTATTTGTCATGATATCGGATGTTATAAGCAGAAATTCATAAAGTTGGGATTCTCCCATGATTTTCAATTTCAAATAGGCAAAAGGAACTCAAGAAATGGGAAAAAAACCTGACGACCTTAGAGAGAAACAAAGGCAACGTCTTTTCACTTCCAATTTCGTGAAATAACCAATTTTTATTATTAAATTGAATGTTATAAGGTGAAATTCATGTCTCCGCTGAAAATCGACATTCTGCCATGATTTTCTATTTCAAATAGGCAAAAGGAACTCAAGAAACGGGGAAAAAAACCTCACGACCTTAGAGAGAAACCAAGGCAACGTTTTTTCACTTCTAATTTCGTGAAAAAACGAGTTTTTATCATGACATTGTATGTTATAAGGCGAAATTCATGTCTCCGCTGAAAATCGACCTTCCACCATGATCTTGAGTTCCAAATAGGCAAAAGAAACTGAAGAAACAGGGAAAAATTTCTCATTGCAATCGAGAGACGCCAAGGCAACGTGTTTTCACTTTCAATTTCGTGAAATAACGAGTTTTTATCATGATATTGAATGTTGTAAGCAAAAACTCATATTTCTGCTGAAAATCGAGATTTTCCCATGACTTTCAATTTCAACTAGGCAAAAGGAACTCAAGAAATGGGAAAAAAATCCTCACGACTCTGGAGAGAAGCCAAGACGACGTTTTTTCACTTCCAATTTCGTGAAAAAACGAGTTTTTATCATGAAATTGTATGTTATAAGGCGAAATTCATGTCTCCGCTGAAAATCGACCTTCCACCATGATCTTTAGTTCCAAATAGGCAAAAGAAACTGAAGAAACAGGGAGAAATTTCTCACTGCCCTCGAGAGACGCTAAGGCAACGTTTTTTCACTTCCAATTTCGTGAAATACCGAGTTTTTATCATGATATTGGATGTTATAAGGTGAAATACATGTCTCCGCTGAAAATCGACATTCTGCCATGATTTTCAGTTCCAAATAGGCAGAAGAAACTGAAGAAACAGGGAAAAATTTCTCATTGCAATCGAGAGACGCCAAGGCAACGTGTTTTCACTTCCAATTTCGTGAAATAACGAGTTTTTATCATGATATTGGATGTTATAAGCAGAAATTCATATCTCCGCTAAAAGTCGGGATTCTCCCATGATTTTCAATTTCAAAAAGGCAAAAGGAACTCAAGAAACGGGAAAAAAAACCTCACGACCCTAGAGAGAAACCAAGGCAACGTTTTTTCACTTCCAATTTCGTGAAATAACGAGTTTTTATCATGAAATTGTATGTTATAAGGCGAAATTCATGTCTCCGCTGAAAATCGACCTTCCACCATGATCTTCAGTTCCAAATAGGCAACAGAAACTGAAGAAACAGGGGGAGATTTCTCATTGTCCTCGAGAGACGCCAAGGCAACGTATTTTCACTTCCAATTTCGTGAAAAAACCAATTTTTATTATGAAATTGAATGTTATAAGGTGAAATTCATGTCTCCGCTGAAAATCGACATTCTGACATGATTTTCTATTTCAAATAGGCGAAAAGAACTCAAGAAACGGGAAAAAAATCCTCACGACTCTGCAGAGAAGCCAAGACAACGTTTTTTCACTTCCAATTTCGTGAAAAAACGAGTATTTGTCATGATATCGGATGTTATAAGCAGAAATTCATAAAGTTGGGATTCTCCCATGATTTTCAATTACAAATAGGCAAAAGGAACTCAAGAAACGGGAAAAAAACCTCACGACCCTGGAGAGAAACCAAGGCAACGTTTTTTCACTTCCAATTTCGTGAAAAAACGAGTTTTTATCATGAAATTGTATGTTATAAGGCGAAATTCATGTCTCCGCTGAAAATGGACCTTCCACCATGATCTTCAGTTCCAATTAGGCAAAAGAAACTGTAGAAACAGGGAAAAATTTCTCATTGCAATCGAGAGACGCCAAGGCAACGTGTTTTCACTTACAATTTCGTGAAATAACGAGTTTTTATCATGATATTGGATGTTATAAGCAGAAATTCATATCTCCGCTAAAAGTCGGGATTCTCCCATGATTTTCTATTTTAAAAAGGCAAAAGAAACTCAAGAAACGGGAAAAAAAACCTCACGACCCTAGAGAGAAACCAAGGCAACGTTTTTTCACTTCTAATTTCGTGAAAAAACGAGTTTTTATCATGAAATTGTATGTTATAAGGCGAAACTCATGTCTCCGCTAAAAATCGACCTTCCACCATGATCTTCAGTTCCAATTAGGCAAAAGAAACTGTAGAAACAGGGAAAAATTTCTCATTGCAATCGAGAGACGCCAAGGCAACGTGTTTTCACTTACAATTTTGTGAAATAACGAGTTTTTATCATGATATTGGACGTTATAAGCAGAAATGCGTATCTTCGCTAAAAGTCTGGATTCTCCCATGATTTTCAATTTCAAATAGGCAAAAGGAACTCAAGAAACGGGAAAAAAACCTCACGACCCTGGAGAGAAACCAAGGCAACGTTTTTTCACTTCCAATTTCGTGAAAAAACGAGTTTTTATCATGAAATTGTATGTTATAAAACGAAATTCATGGCTCCGCTGAAAATCGACCTTCCACCATGATCTTCAGTTCCAAATGGGCAAAAGAAACTGAAGAAAGAGGGGGAGATTTCTCATTGTCCTCGAGAGACGCCAAGGCAACGTTTTTTCACTTCCAATTTCGTGAAAAAACCAATTTTTATTATGAAATTGAATGTTATAAGGTGAAATTCATGTCTCCGCTGAAAATCGACATTCTGCCATGATTTTCAGTTCCAAATAGGCAAAAGAAACTGAAGAAACAGGGAAAAATTTCTCATTGCAATCGAGAGACGCCAAGGCAACGTCTTTTCACTTCCAATTTCGTGAAAAAACCAATTTTTATTATTAAATTGAATGTTATAAGGTGAAATTCATGTCTCCGCTTAAAATCGACATTCTGACATGATTTTCTATTTCAAATAGGCAAAAGGAACTCAAGAAACGGGAAAAAAATCCTCACGACTCTGCAGAGAAGCCAAGACAACGTTTATTCACTTCCAATTTCGTGAAAAAACGAGTATTTGTCATGATATCGGATGTTATAAGCAGAAATTCATAAAGTTGGGATTCTCCCATGATTTTCAATTTCAAATAGGCAAAAGGAACTCAAGAAACGGGAAAAAAACCTCACGACCTTAGAGAGAAACCAAGGCAACGTCTTTTCACTTCCAATTTCGTGAAAAAACCAATTTTTATTATTAAATTGAATGTTATAAGGTGAAATTTATGTCTCCGCTGAAAATCGACATTCTGCCATGATTTTCAATTTCAAATAGGCAAAAGGAACTCAAGAAACGGGGAAAAAAACCTCACGACCTTAGAGAGAAACCAAGGCAACGTTTTTTCACTTCTAATTTCGTGAAAAAACGAGTTTTTATCATGAAATTGTATGTTATAAGGCGGAATTCATGTCTCCGCTGAAAATCGACCTTCCACCATGATCTTCAGTTCCAAATAGGCAAAAGAAACTGAAGAAACAGGGAGAAATTTCTCACTGCCCTCGAGAGACGCCAAGGCAACGTGTTTTCACTTTCAATTTCGTGAAATAACGAGTTTTTATCATGATATTGGATGTTATAAGGTGAAATACATGTCTCCGCTGAAAATCGCCATTCTGCCATGATTTTCAGTTCCAAATAGGAAGAAGAAACTGAAGAAACAGGGAAAAAGTTCTCATTGCAATCGACAGACGCCAAGGCAACGTCTTTTCACTTCCAATTTCGTGAAAAAACCAATTTTTATTATTAAATTGAATGTTATAAGGTGAAATTCATGTCTCCGCTGAAAATCGACATTCTGCCATGATTTTCAATTTCAAATAGGAAAAAGGAACTCAAGAAACGGGAAAAAAATCCTCACGACTCTGCAGAGAAGCCAAGACAACGTTTTTTCACTTCCAATTTCGTGAAAAAACGAGTATTTGTCATGATATCGGATGTTATAAGCAGAAATTCATAAAGTTGGGATTCTCCCATGATTTTCAATTACAAATAGGCAAAAGGAACTCAAGAAACGGGAAAAAAACCTCACGACCCTGGAGAGAAACCAAGGCAACGTTTTTTCACTTCCAATTTCGTGAAAAAACGAGTTTTTATCATGAAATTGTATGTTATAAGGCGAAATTCATGTCTCCGCTGAAAATGGACCTTCCACCATGATCTTCAGTTCCAATTAGGCAAAAGAAACTGTAGAAACAGGGAAAAATTTCTCATTGCAATCGAGAGACGCCAAGGCAACGTGTTTTCACTTACAATTTCGTGAAATAACGAGTTTTTATCATGATATTGGATGTTATAAGCAGAAATTCATATCTCCGCTAAAAGTCGGGATTCTCCCATGATTTTCAATTTCAAAAAGGCAAAAGGAACTCAAGAAACGGGAAAAAAAACCTCACGACCCTAGAGAGAAACCAAGGCAACGTTTTTTCACTTCCAATTTCGTGAAATAACGAGTTTTTATCATGAAATTGTATGTTATAAGGCGAAATTCATGTCTCCGCTGAAAATCGACCTTCCACCATGATCTTCAGTTCCAAATAGGCAACAGAAACTGAAGAAACAGGGGGAGATTTCTCATTGTCCTCGAGAGACGCCAAGGCAACGTATTTTCACTTCCAATTTCGTGAAAAAACCAATTTTTATTATGAAATTGAATGTTATAAGGTGAAATTCATGTCTCCGCTGAAAATCGACATTCTGACATGATTTTCTATTTCAAATAGGCGAAAAGAACTCAAGAAACGGGAAAAAAATCCTCACGACTCTGCAGAGAAGCCAAGACAACGTTTTTTCACTTCCAATTTCGTGAAAAAACGAGTATTTGTCATGATATCGGATGTTATAAGCAGAAATTCATAAAGTTGGGATTCTCCCATGATTTTCAATTACAAATAGGCAAAAGGAACTCAAGAAACGGGAAAAAAACCTCACGACCCTGGAGAGAAACCAAGGCAACGTTTTTTCACTTCCAATTTCGTGAAAAAACGAGTTTTTATCATGAAATTGTATGTTATAAGGCGAAATTCATGTCTCCGCTGAAAATGGACCTTCCACCATGATCTTCAGTTCCAATTAGGCAAAAGAAACTGTAGAAACAGGGAAAAATTTCTCATTGCAATCGAGAGACGCCAAGGCAACGTGTTTTCACTTACAATTTCGTGAAATAACGAGTTTTTATCATGATATTGGATGTTATAAGCAGAAATTCATATCTCCGCTAAAAGTCGGGATTCTCCCATGATTTTCTATTTTAAAAAGGCAAAAGAAACTCAAGAAACGGGAAAAAAAACCTCACGACCCTAGAGAGAAACCAAGGCAACGTTTTTTCACTTCTAATTTCGTGAAAAAACGAGTTTTTATCATGAAATTGTATGTTATAAGGCGAAACTCATGTCTCCGCTAAAAATCGACCTTCCACCATGATCTTCAGTTCCAATTAGGCAAAAGAAACTGTAGAAACAGGGAAAAATTTCTCATTGCAATCGAGAGACGCCAAGGCAACGTGTTTTCACTTACAATTTTGTGAAATAACGAGTTTTTATCATGATATTGGACGTTATAAGCAGAAATGCGTATCTTCGCTAAAAGTCTGGATTCTCCCATGATTTTCAATTTCAAATAGGCAAAAGGAACTCAAGAAACGGGAAAAAAACCTCACGACCCTGGAGAGAAACCAAGGCAACGTTTTTTCACTTCCAATTTCGTGAAAAAACGAGTTTTTATCATGAAATTGTATGTTATAAAACGAAATTCATGGCTCCGCTGAAAATCGACCTTCCACCATGATCTTCAGTTCCAAATGGGCAAAAGAAACTGAAGAAAGAGGGGGAGATTTCTCATTGTCCTCGAGAGACGCCAAGGCAACGTTTTTTCACTTCCAATTTCGTGAAAAAACCAATTTTTATTATGAAATTGAATGTTATAAGGTGAAATTCATGTCTCCGCTGAAAATCGACATTCTGCCATGATTTTCAGTTCCAAATAGGCAAAAGAAACTGAAGAAACAGGGAAAAATTTCTCATTGCAATCGAGAGACGCCAAGGCAACGTCTTTTCACTTCCAATTTCGTGAAAAAACCAATTTTTATTATTAAATTGAATGTTATAAGGTGAAATTCATGTCTCCGCTTAAAATCGACATTCTGACATGATTTTCTATTTCAAATAGGCAAAAGGAACTCAAGAAACGGGAAAAAAATCCTCACGACTCTGCAGAGAAGCCAAGACAACGTTTATTCACTTCCAATTTCGTGAAAAAACGAGTATTTGTCATGATATCGGATGTTATAAGCAGAAATTCATAAAGTTGGGATTCTCCCATGATTTTCAATTTCAAATAGGCAAAAGGAACTCAAGAAACGGGAAAAAAACCTCACGACCTTAGAGAGAAACCAAGGCAACGTCTTTTCACTTCCAATTTCGTGAAAAAACCAATTTTTATTATTAAATTGAATGTTATAAGGTGAAATTTATGTCTCCGCTGAAAATCGACATTCTGCCATGATTTTCAATTTCAAATAGGCAAAAGGAACTCAAGAAACGGGGAAAAAAACCTCACGACCTTAGAGAGAAACCAAGGCAACGTTTTTTCACTTCTAATTTCGTGAAAAAACGAGTTTTTATCATGAAATTGTATGTTATAAGGCGGAATTCATGTCTCCGCTGAAAATCGACCTTCCACCATGATCTTCAGTTCCAAATAGGCAAAAGAAACTGAAGAAACAGGGAGAAATTTCTCACTGCCCTCGAGAGACGCCAAGGCAACGTGTTTTCACTTTCAATTTCGTGAAATAACGAGTTTTTATCATGATATTGGATGTTATAAGGTGAAATACATGTCTCCGCTGAAAATCGCCATTCTGCCATGATTTTCAGTTCCAAATAGGAAGAAGAAACTGAAGAAACAGGGAAAAAGTTCTCATTGCAATCGACAGACGCCAAGGCAACGTCTTTTCACTTCCAATTTCGTGAAAAAACCAATTTTTATTATTAAATTGAATGTTATAAGGTGAAATTCATGTCTCCGCTGAAAATCGACATTCTGCCATGATTTTCAATTTCAAATAGGAAAAAGGAACTCAAGAAACGGGAAAAAAATCCTCACGACTCTGGAGAGAAGCCAAGACGACGTTTTTTCACTTCCAATTTCGTGAAAAAACGAGTTTTTATCATGAAAATGTATGTTATAAGGCGAAATTCATGTCTCCGCTGAAAATCGACCTTCCACCATGATCTTTAGTTCCAAATAGGCAAAAGAAACTGAAGAAACAGTGAGAAATTTCTCACTGCCCTCGAGAGACGCTAATGCAACGTTTTTTCACTTCCAATTTCGTGAAATACCGAGTTTTTATCATGATATTGGATGTTATAAGGTGAAATACATGTCTCCGCTGAAAATCGACATTCTGCCATGATTTTCAGTTCCAAATAGGAAGAAGAAACTGAAGAAACAGGGAAAAAGTTCTCATTGCAATCGAGAGACGCCAAGGCAACGTCTTTTCACTTCCAATTTCGTGAAAAAACCAATTTTTATTATTAAATTGAATGTTATAAGGTGAAATTCATGTCTCCGCTGAAAATCGACATTCTGACATGATTTTCTATTTCAAATAGGCAAAAGGAACTCAAGAAACGGGAAAAAAATCCTCACGACTCTGCAGAGAAGCCAAGACAACGTTTTTTCACTTCCAATTTCGTGAAAAAACGAGTATTTGTCATGATATCGGATGTTATAAGCAGAAATTCATAAAGTTGGGATTCTCCCATGATTTTCAATTACAAATAGGCAAAAGGAACTCAAGAAACGGGAAAAAAACCTCACGACCCTGGAGAGAAACCAAGGCAACGTTTTTTCACTTCCAATTTCGTGAAAAAACGAGTTTTTATCATGAAATTGTATGTTATAAGGCGAAATTCATGTCTCCGCTGAAAATGGACCTTCCACCATGATCTTCAGTTCCAATTAGGCAAAAGAAACTGTAGAAACAGGGAAAAATTTCTCATTGCAATCGAGAGACGCCAAGGCAACGTGTTTTCACTTACAATTTCGTGAAATAACGAGTTTTTATCATGATATTGGATGTTATAAGCAGAAATTCATATCTCCGCTAAAAGTCGGGATTCTCCCATGATTTTCCATTTTAAAAAGGCAAAAGAAACTCAAGAAACGGGAAAAAAAACCTCACGACCCTAGAGAGAAACCAAGGCAACGTTTTTTCACTTCTAATTTCGTGAAAAAACGAGTTTTTATCATGAAATTGTATGTTATAAGGCGAAACTCATGTCTCCGCTAAAAATCGACCTTCCACCATGATCTTCAGTTCCAATTAGGCAAAAGAAACTGTAGAAACAGGGAAAAATTTCTCATTGCAATCGAGAGACGCCAAGGCAACGTGTTTTCACTTACAATTTTGTGAAATAACGAGTTTTTATCATGATATTGGACGTTATAAGCAGAAATGCGTATCTTCGCTAAAAGTCTGGATTCTCCCATGATTTTCAATTTCAAATAGGCAAAAGGAACTCAAGAAACGGGAAAAAAACCTCACGACCCTGGAGAGAAACCAAGGCAACGTTTTTTCACTTCCAATTTCGTGAAAAAACGAGTTTTTATCATGAAATTGTATGTTATAAAACGAAATTCATGTCTCCGCTGAAAATCGACCTTCCACCATGATCTTCAGTTCCAAATAGGCAAAAGAAACTGAAGAAACAGGGGGAGATTTCTCATTGTCCTCGAGAGACGCCAAGGCAACGTTTTTTCACTTCCAATTTCGTGAAAAAACCAATTTTTATTAGGAAATTGAATGTTATAAGGTGAAATTCATGTCTCCGCTGAAAATCGACATTCTGCCATGATTTTCAGTTCCAAATAGGCAAAAGAAACTGAAGAAACAGGGAAAAATTTCTCATTGCAATCGAGAGACGCCAAGGCAACGTCTTTTCACTTCCAATTTCGTGAAAAAACCAATTTTTATTATTAAATTGAATGTTATAAGGTGAAATTCATGTCTCCGCTTAAAATCGACATTCTGACATGATTTTCTATTTCAAATAGGCAAAAGGAACTCAAGAAACGGGAAAAAAATCCTCACGACTCTGCAGAGAAGCCAAGACAACGTTTATTCACTTCCAATTTCGTGAAAAAACGAGTATTTGTCATGATATCGGATGTTATAAGCAGAAATTCATAAAGATGGGATTCTCCCATGATTTTCAATTTCAAATAGGCAAAAGGAACTCCAGAAACGGGAAAAAAACCTCACGACCTTAGAGAGAAACCAAGGCATCGTCTTTTCACTTCCAATTTCGTGAAAAAACCAATTTTTATTATTAAATTGAATGTTATAAGGTGAAATTTATGTCTCCGCTGAAAATCGACATTGTGCCATGATTTTCAATTTCAAATAGGCAAAAGGAACTCAAGAAACGGGGAAAAAAACCTCACGACCTTAGAGAGAAACCAAGGCAACGTTTTTTCACTTCCAATTTCGTGAAAAAACCAATTTTTATTATTAAATTGAATGTTATAAGGTGAAATTCATGTCTCCGCTGAAAATCGACATTCTGCCATGATTTTCAATTTCAAATAGGAAAAAGGAACTCAAGAAACGGGAAAAAAATCCTCACGACTCTGGAGAGAAGCCAAGACGACGTTTTTTCACTTCCAATTTCGTGAAAAAACGAGTTTTTATCATGAAAATGTATGTTATAAGGCGAAATTCAGGTCTCCGCTGAAAATCGACCTTCCACCATGATCTTTAGTTCCAAATAGGCAAAAGAAACTGAAGAAACAGGGAGAAATTTCTCACTGCCCTCGAGAGACGCCAAGGCAACGTGTTTTCACTTCCAATTTCGTGAAATAACGAGTTTTTATCATGATATTGGATGTTATAAGCAGAAATTCGTATCTCCGCTAAAAGTCTTTATTCTCCCATGATTTTCAATTTCAAATAGGCAAAAGGAACTCAAGAAACGGGAAAAAAACCTCTCGACCTTAGAGAGAAACCAAGGCAACGTTTTTTCACTTCTAATTTCGTGAAAAAACGAGTTTTTATCATGAAATTGTATGTTATAAGGCGAAATTCATGTCTCCGCTGAAAATCGACCTTCCACCATGATCTTCAGTTCCAAATAGGCAAAAGAAACTGAAGTAACAGGGAAAAATTTCTCATTGCAATCGAGAGACGCCAAGGCAACGTGTTTTCACTTTCAATTTCGTGAAAAAACCAATTTTTATTATTAAATTGAATGTTATAAGGTGAAATTCATGTCTCCGCTGAAAATCGACATTCTGACATGATTTTCAGTTCCAAATAGGCAGAAGAAACTGAAGAAACAGGGAAAAATTTCTCATTGCAATCGAGAGACGCCAAGGCAACGTCTTTTCACTTCCAATTTCGTGAAAAAACCAATTTTTATTATTAAATTGAATGTTATAAGGTGAAATTCATGTCTCCGCTGAAAATCGACATTCTGACATGATTTTCTATTTCAAATAGGCAAAAGGAACTCAAGAAACGGGAAAAAAATCCTCACGACTCTGCAGAGAAGCCAAGACAACGTTTTTTCACTTCAAATTTCGTGAAAAAACGAGTATTTGTCATGATATCGGATGTTATAAGCAGAAATTCATAAAGTTGGGATTCTCCCATGATTTTCAATTTCAAATAGGCAAAAGGAACTCAAGAAACGGGAAAAAAACCTCACGACCTTAGAGAGAAACCAAGGCAACGTTTTTTCACTTCTACTTTCGTGAAAAAACGAGTTTTTATCATGAAATTGTATGTTATAAGGCGAAATTCATGTCTCCGCTGAAAATCGACCTTCCACCATGATCTTCAGTTCCAAATAGGCAAAAGAAACTGAAGAAACAGGGAGAAATTTCTCACTGCCCTCGAGAGACGCCAAGGCAACGTGTTTTCACTTCCATTTTCGTGAAATAACGAGTTTTTATCATGATATTGGAAGTTATAAGCAGAAATTCGTATCTTCGCTAAAAGTCTGAATTCTCCCATGATTTTCAATTTCAAATAGGCAAAAGGAACTCAAGAAACGGGAAAAAAACCTCACGACCCTGGAGAGAAACCAAGGCAACGTTTTTTCACTTCCAATTTCGTGAAAAAACGAGTTTTTATCATGAAATTGTATGTTATAAGGCGAAATTCATGTCTCCGCTGAAAATCGACCTTCCACCATGATCTTCAGTTCCAAATAGGCAAAAGAAACTGAAGAAACAGGGAAAAATTTCTCATTGCAATCGAGAGACGCCAAGGCAACGTGTTTTCACTTTCAATTTCGTGAAATAACGAGTTTTTATCATGATATTGAATGTTGTAAGCAAAAACTCATATTTCTGCTGAAAATCGAGATTTTCCCATGACTTTCAATTTCAACTAGGCAAAAGGGACTCAAGAAATGGGAAAAAAATCCTCACGACTCTGGAGAGAAGCCAAGACGACGTTTTTTCACTTCCAATTTCGTGAAAAAACGAGTTTTTATCATGAAATTGTATGTTATAAGGCGAAATTCATGTCTCCGCTGAAAATCGACATTCCACCATGATCTTCAGTTCCAAATAGGCAAAAGAAACTGAAGAAACAGGGAAAAATTTCTCATTGCAATCGAGAGACGCCAAGGCAACGTGTTTTCACTTTCAATTTCGTGAAATAACGAGTTTTTATCATGATATTGAATGTTGTAAGCAAAAACTCATATTTCTGCTGAAAATCGAGATTTTCCCATGACTTTCAATTTCAACTAGGCAAAAGGAACTCAAGAAATGGGAAAAAAATCCTCACGACTCTGGAGAGAAGCCAAGACGACGTTTTTTCACTTCCAATTTCGTGAAAAAACGAGTTTTTATCATGAAATTGTATGTTATAAGGCGAAATTCATGTCTCCGCTAAAAATCGACCTACCACCATGATCTTTAGTTCCAAATAGGCAAAAGAAACTGAAGAAACAGGGAGAAATTTCTCACTGCCCTCGAGAGACGCTAAGGCAACGTTTTTTCAATTCCAATTTCGTGAAATACCGAGTTTTTATCATGATATTGGATGTTATAAGGTGAAATACATGTCTCCGCTGAAAATCGACATTCTGCCATGATTTTCAGTTCCAAATAGGAAGAAGAAACTGAAGAAACAGGGAAAAATTTCTCATTGCAATCGAGAGACGCCAAGGCAACGTGTTTTCACTTCCAATTTCGTGAAATAACGAGTTTTTATCATGATATTGCATGTTATAAGCAGAAATTCATATCTCCGCTAAAAGTCGGGATTCTCCCATGATTTTCAATTTCAAAAAGGCAAAAGGAACTCAAGAAACGGGAAAAAAATCCTCACGACTCTGCCGAGAAACCAAGGCAACGTTTTCTCACTTCCAATTTCGTGAAATAACGAGTTTTTATCATGAAATTGTATGTTATAAGGCGAAATTCATGTCTACGCTGAAAATCGACCTTCCACCATGATCTTCAGTTCCAAATAGGCAAAAGAAACTGAAGAAACAGGGGGAGATTTCTCATTGTCCTCGAGAGACGCCAAGGCAACGTTTTTTCACTTCCAATTTCGTGAAAAAACCAATTTTTATTATGAAATTGAATGTTATAAGGTGAAATTCATGTCTCCGCTGGAAATCGACATTCTGCCATGATTTTCAGTTCCAAATAGGCAAAAGAAACTGAAGAAACAGGGAAAAATTTCTCATTGCAATCGAGAGACGCCAAGGCAACGTCTTTTCACTTCCAATTTCGTGAAAAAAACAATTTTTATTATTAAATTGAATGTTATAAGGTGAAATTCATGTCTCCGCTGAAAATCGACATTCTGACATGATTTTCTATTTCAAATAGGCAAAAGGAACTCAAGAAACGGGAAAAAAATCCTCACGACTCTGCAGAGAAGCCAAGACAACGTTTATTCACTTCCAATTTCGTGAAAAAACGAGTATTTGTCATGATATCGGATGTTATAAGCAGAAATTCATAAAGTTGGGATTCTCCCATGATTTTCAATTTCAAATAGGCAAAAGGAACTCAAGAAACGGGAAAAAAACCTGACGACCTTAGAGAGAAACCAAGGCAACGTCTTTTCACTTCCAATTTCGTGACATAACCAATTTTTATTATTAATTTGAATGTTATAAGGTGAAATTCATGTCTCCGCTGAAAATCGACATTCTGCCATGATTTTCTATTTCAAATAGGCAAAAGGAACTCAAGAAACGGGGAAAAAAACCTCACGAACTTAGAGAGAAACCAAGGCAACGTTTTTTCACTTCTAATTTCGTGAAAAAACGAGTTTTTATCATGAAATTGTATGTTATAAGGCGAAATTCATGTCTCCGCTGAAAATCGACCTTCCACTATGATCTTCAGTTCCAAATAGGCAAAAGAAACCGAAGAAACAGGGAAAAATTTCTCATTGCAATCGAGAGACGCCAAGGCAACGTGTTTTCACTTTCAATTTCGTGAAATAACGAGTTCTTATCATGATATTGAATGTTGTAAGCAAAAACTCATATTTCTGCTGAAAATCGAGATTTTCCCATGACTTTCAATTTCAACTAGGCAAAAGGAACTCAAGAAATGGGATAAAAATCCTCACGACTCTGGCGAGAAGCCAAGACGACGTTTTTTCACTTCCAATTTCGTGAAAAAACGAGTTTTTATCATGAAAATGTATGTTATATGGCGAAATTCATGTCTCCGCTGAAAATCGACCTTCCACCATGATCTTTAGTTCCAAATAGGCAAAAGAAACTGAAGAATCAGGGAGAAATTTCTCACTGCCCTCGAGAGACGCTAAGGCAACGTTTTTTCACTTCCAATTTCGTGAAATACCGAGTTTTTATCATGATATTGGATGTTATAAGGTGAAATACATGTCTCCGCTGAAAATCGAAATTCTGCCATGATTTTCAGTTCCAAATAGGAAGAAGAAACTGAAGAAACAGGGAAAAAGTTCTCATTGCAATCGAGAGACGCCAAGGCAACGTCTTTTCACTTCCAATTTCGTGAAAAAACCAATCTTTATTATTAAATTGAATGTTATAAGGTGAAATTCATGTCTCCGCTGAAAATCGACATTGTGCCATGATTTTCAATTTCAAATAGGCAAAAGGAACTCAAGAAACGGGGAAAAAAACCTCACGACCTTAGAGAGAAACCAAGGCAACTTTTTTTCACTTCCAATTTCGTGAAATAACGAGTTTTTATCATGAAATTGTATGTTATGAGGCGAAATTCATGTCTCCGCTGAAAATCGACCTTCCACCATGATCTTCAGTTCCAAATAGGCAAAAGAAACTGAAGAAACAGGGGGAGATTTCTCATTGTCCTCGAGAGACGCCAAGGCAACGTTTTTTCACTTCCAATTTCGTGAAAAAACCAATTTTTATTATGAAATTGAATGTTATAAGGTGAAATTCATGTCTCCGCTGAAAATCGACATTCTGCCATGATTTTCAGTTCCAAATAGGCAAAAGAAACTGAAGAAACAGGGAAAAATTTCTCATTGCAATCGAGAGACGCCAAGGCAACGTCTTTTCACTTCCAATTTCGTGAAAAAACCAATTTTTATTATTAAATTGAATGTTATAAGGTGAAATACATGTCTCCGCTGAAAATCGACATTCTGCCATGATTTTCAGTTCCAAATAGGAAGAAGAAACTGAAGAAACAGGGAAAAAGTTCTCATTGCAATCGAGAGACGCCAAGGCAACGTCTTTTCACTTCCAATTTCGTGAAAAAACCAATTTTTATTATTAAATTGAATGTTATAAGTTGAAATTCATGTCTCCGCTGAAAATCGACATTCTGCCATGATTTTCAATTTCAAATAGGGAAAAGGAACTCAAGAAACGGGAAAAAAATCCTCACGACTCTGGAGAGAAGCCAAGACAACGTTTTTTCACTTCCAATTTCGTGAAAAAACGAGTATTTATCATGATATCGAATGTTATAAGCAGAAATTCATAAAGTTGGGATTCTCCCATGATTTTCAATTTCAAATAGGCAAAAGGAACTCAAGAAACGGGAAAAAAACCTCACGACCCCGGAGAGAAGGCAAGACGACGTTTTTTCACTTCCAATTTCGTGAAAAAACGAGTATTTGTCATGATATCGGATGTTATAAGCAGAAATTCATAAAGTTGGGATTCTCCCATGATTTTCAATTTCAAATAGGCAAAAGGAACTCAAGAAATGGGAAAAAAACCTGACGACCTTAGAGAGAAACAAAGGCAACGTCTTTTCACTTCCAATTTCGTGAAATAACCAATTTTTATTATTAAATTGAATGTTATAAGGTGAAATTCATGTCTCCGCTGAAAATCGACATTCTGCCATGATTTTCTATTTCAAATAGGCAAAAGGAACTCAAGAAACGGGGAAAAAAACCTCACGACCTTAGAGAGAAACCAAGGCAACGTTTTTTCACTTCTAATTTCGTGAAAAAACGAGTTTTTATCATGACATTGTATGTTATAAGGCGAAATTCATGTCTCCGCTGAAAATCGACCTTCCACCATGATCTTGAGTTCCAAATAGGCAAAAGAAACTGAAGAAACAGGGAAAAATTTCTCATTGCAATCGAGAGACGCCAAGGCAACGTGTTTTCACTTTCAATTTCGTGAAATAACGAGTTTTTATCATGATATTGAATGTTGTAAGCAAAAACTCATATTTCTGCTGAAAATCGAGATTTTCCCATGACTTTCAATTTCAACTAGGCAAAAGGAACTCAAGAAATGGGAAAAAAATCCTCACGACCCTAGAGAGAAACCAAGGCAACGTTTTTTCACTTCCAATTTCGTGAAATAACGAGTTTTTATCATGAAATTGTATGTTATAAGGCGAAATTCATGTCTCCGCTGAAAATCGACCTTCCACCATGATCTTCAGTTCCAAATAGGCAACAGAAACTGAAGAAACAGGGGGAGATTTCTCATTGTCCTCGAGAGACGCCAAGGCAACGTATTTTCACTTCCAATTTCGTGAAAAAACCAATTTTTATTATGAAATTGAATGTTATAAGGTGAAATTCATGTCTCCGCTGAAAATCGACATTCTGCCATGATTTTCAGTTCCAAATAGGCAAAAGAAACTGAAGAAACAGGGAAAATTTTCTCATTGCAATCGAGAGACGCCAAGGCAACGTCTTTTCACTTCCAATTTCGTGAAAAAACCAATTTTTATTATTAAATTGAATGTTATAAGGTGAAATTCATGTCTCCGCTGAAAATCGACATTCTGACATGATTTTCTATTTCAAATAGGCGAAAAGAACTCAAGAAACGGGAAAAAAATCCTCACGACTCTGCAGAGAAGCCAAGACAACGTTTTTTCACTTCCAATTTCGTGAAAAAACGAGTATTTGTCATGATATCGGATGTTATAAGCAGAAATTCATAAAGTTGGGATTCTCCCATGATTTTCAATTACAAATAGGCAAAAGGAACTCAAGAAACGGGAAAAAAACCTCACGACCCTGGAGAGAAACCAAGGCAACGTTTTTTCACTTCCAATTTCGTGAAAAAACGAGTTTTTATCATGAAATTGTATGTTATAAGGCGAAATTCATGTCTCCGCTGAAAATGGACCTTCCACCATGATCTTCAGTTCCAATTAGGCAAAAGAAACTGTAGAAACAGGGAAAAATTTCTCATTGCAATCGAGAGACGCCAAGGCAACGTATTTTCACTTACAATTTCGTGAAATAACGAGTTTTTATCATGATATTGGATGTTATAAGCAGAAATTCATATCTCCGCTAAAAGTCGGGATTCTCCCATGATTTTCCATTTTAAAAAGGCAAAAGAAACTCAAGAAACGGGAAAAAAAACCTCACGACCCTAGAGAGAAACCAAGGCAACGTTTTTTCACTTCTAATTTCGTGAAAAAACGAGTTTTTATCATGAAATTGTATGTTATAAGGCGAAACTCATGTCTCCGCTAAAAATCGACCTTCCACCATGATCTTCAGTTCCAATTAGGCAAAAGAAACTGTAGAAACAGGGAAAAATTTCTCATTGCAATCGAGAGACGCCAAGGCAACGTGTTTTCACTTACAATTTTGTGAAATAACGAGTTTTTATCATGATATTGGACGTTATAAGCAGAAATGCGTATCTTCGCTAAAAGTCTGGATTCTCCCATGATTTTCAATTTCAAATAGGCAAAAGGAACTCAAGAAACGGGAAAAAAACCTCACGACCCTGGAGAGAAACCAAGGCAACGTTTTTTCACTTCCAATTTCGTGAAAAAACGAGTTTTTATCATGAAATTGTATGTTATAAAACGAAATTCATGGCTCCGCTGAAAATCGACCTTCCACCATGATCTTCAGTTCCAAATAGGCAAAAGAAACTGAAGAAACAGGGAGAAATTTCTCACTGCCCTCGAGAGACGCCAAGGCAACGTGTTTTCACTTTCAATTTCGTGAAATAACGAGTTTTTATCATGATATTGGATGTTATAAGGTGAAATACATGTCTCCGCTGAAAATCGCCATTCTGCCATGATTTTCAGTTCCAAATAGGAAGAAGAAACTGAAGAAACAGGGAAAAAGTTCTCATTGCAATCGACAGACGCCAAGGCAACGTCTTTTCACTTCCAATTTCGTGAAAAAACCAATTTTTATTATTAAATTGAATGTTATAAGGTGAAATTCATGTCTCCGCTGAAAATCGACATTCTGCCATGATTTTCAATTTCAAATAGGAAAAAGGAACTCAAGAAACGGGAAAAAAATCCTCACGACTCTGGAGAGAAGCCAAGACGACGTTTTTTCACTTCCAATTTCGTGAAAAAACGAGTTTTTATCATGAAAATGTATGTTATAAGGCGAAATTCATGTCTCCGCTGAAAATCGACATTCTGCCATGATTTTCTATTTCAAATAGGCAAAAGGAACTCAAGAAACGGGGAAAAAAACCTCACGAACTTAGAGAGAAACCAAGGCAACGTTTTTTCACTTCTAATTTCGTGAAAAAACGAGTTTTTATCATGAAATTGTATGTTATAAGGCGAAATTCATGTCTCCGCTGAAAATCGACCTTCCACTATGATCTTCAGTTCCAAATAGGCAAAAGAAACCGAAGAAACAGGGAAAAATTTCTCATTGCAATCGAGAGACGCCAAGGCAACGTGTTTTCACTTTCAATTTCGTGAAATAACGAGTTCTTATCATGATATTGAATGTTGTAAGCAAAAACTCATATTTCTGCTGAAAATCGAGATTTTCCCATGACTTTCAATTTCAACTAGGCAAAAGGAACTCAAGAAATGGGATAAAAATCCTCACGACTCTGGCGAGAAGCCAAGACGACGTTTTTTCACTTCCAATTTCGTGAAAAAACGAGTTTTTATCATGAAAATGTATGTTATATGGCGAAATTCATGTCTCCGCTGAAAATCGACCTTCCACCATGATCTTTAGTTCCAAATAGGCAAAAGAAACTGAAGAATCAGGGAGAAATTTCTCACTGCCCTCGAGAGACGCTAAGGCAACGTTTTTTCACTTCCAATTTCGTGAAATACCGAGTTTTTATCATGATATTGGATGTTATAAGGTGAAATACATGTCTCCGCTGAAAATCGAAATTCTGCCATGATTTTCAGTTCCAAATAGGAAGAAGAAACTGAAGAAACAGGGAAAAAGTTCTCATTGCAATCGAGAGACGCCAAGGCAACGTCTTTTCACTTCCAATTTCGTGAAAAAACCAATCTTTATTATTAAATTGAATGTTATAAGGTGAAATTCATGTCTCCGCTGAAAATCGACATTGTGCCATGATTTTCAATTTCAAATAGGCAAAAGGAACTCAAGAAACGGGGAAAAAAACCTCACGACCTTAGAGAGAAACCAAGGCAACTTTTTTTCACTTCCAATTTCGTGAAATAACGAGTTTTTATCATGAAATTGTATGTTATGAGGCGAAATTCATGTCTCCGCTGAAAATCGACCTTCCACCATGATCTTCAGTTCCAAATAGGCAAAAGAAACTGAAGAAACAGGGGGAGATTTCTCATTGTCCTCGAGAGACGCCAAGGCAACGTTTTTTCACTTCCAATTTCGTGAAAAAACCAATTTTTATTATGAAATTGAATGTTATAAGGTGAAATTCATGTCTCCGCTGAAAATCGACATTCTGCCATGATTTTCAGTTCCAAATAGGCAAAAGAAACTGAAGAAACAGGGAAAAATTTCTCATTGCAATCGAGAGACGCCAAGGCAACGTCTTTTCACTTCCAATTTCGTGAAAAAACCAATTTTTATTATTAAATTGAATGTTATAAGGTGAAATACATGTCTCCGCTGAAAATCGACATTCTGCCATGATTTTCAGTTCCAAATAGGAAGAAGAAACTGAAGAAACAGGGAAAAAGTTCTCATTGCAATCGAGAGACGCCAAGGCAACGTCTTTTCACTTCCAATTTCGTGAAAAAACCAATTTTTATTATTAAATTGAATGTTATAAGTTGAAATTCATGTCTCCGCTGAAAATCGACATTCTGCCATGATTTTCTATTTCGAATAGGCAAAAGGAACTCAAGAAACGGGAAAAAAATCCTCACGACTCTGGAGAGAAGCCAAGACAACGTTTATTCACTTCCAATTTCGTGAAAAAACGAGTATTTATCATGATATCGAATGTTATAAGCAGAAATTCATAAAGTTGGGATTCTCCCATGATTTTCAATTTCAAATAGGCAAAAGGAACTCAAGAAACGGGAAAAAAACCTCACGACCCCGGAGAGAAGGCAAGACGACGTTTTTTCACTTCCAATTTCGTGAAAAAACGAGTATTTGTCATGATATCGGATGTTATAAGCAGAAATTCATAAAGTTGGGATTCTCCCATGATTTTCAATTTCAAATAGGCAAAAGGAACTCAAGAAATGGGAAAAAAACCTGACGACCTTAGAGAGAAACAAAGGCAACGTCTTTTCACTTCCAATTTCGTGAAATAACCAATTTTTATTATTAAATTGAATGTTATAAGGTGAAATTCATGTCTCCGCTGAAAATCGACATTCTGCCATGATTTTCTATTTCAAATAGGCAAAAGGAACTCAAGAAACGGGGAAAAAAACCTCACGACCTTAGAGAGAAACCAAGGCAACGTTTTTTCACTTCTAATTTCGTGAAAAAACGAGTTTTTATCATGACATTGTATGTTATAAGGCGAAATTCATGTCTCCGCTGAAAATCGACCTTCCACCATGATCTTGAGTTCCAAATAGGCAAAAGAAACTGAAGAAACAGGGAAAAATTTCTCATTGCAATCGAGAGACGCCAAGGCAACGTGTTTTCACTTTCAATTTCGTGAAATAACGAGTTTTTATCATGATATTGAATGTTGTAAGCAAAAACTCATATTTCTGCTGAAAATCGAGATTTTCCCATGACTTTCAATTTCAACTAGGCAAAAGGAACTCAAGAAATGGGAAAAAAATCCTCACGACTCTGGAGAGAAGCCAAGACGACGTTTTTTCACTTCCAATTTCGTGAAAAAACGAGTTTTTATCATGAAATTGTATGTTATAAGGCGAAATTCATGTCTCCGCTGAAAATCGACCTTCCACCATGATCTTTAGTTCCAAATAGGCAAAAGAAACTGAAGAAACAGGGAGAAATTTCTCACTGCCCTCGAGAGACGCTAAGGCAACGTTTTTTCACTTCCAATTTCGTGAAAAAACCAATTTTTATTATTAAATTGAATGTTATAAGGTGAAATACATGTCTCCGCTGAAAATCGACATTCTGCCATGATTTTCAGTTCCAAATAGGAAGAAGAAACTGAAGAAACAGGGAAAAAGTTCTCATTGCAATCGAGAGACGCCAAGGCAACGTCTTTTCACTTCCAATTTCGTGAAAAAACCAATTTTTATTATTAAATTGAATGTTATAAGTTGAAATTCATGTCTCCGCTGAAAATCGACATTCTGCCATGATTTTCAGTTCCAAATAGGCAGAAGAAACTGAAGAAACAGGGAAAAATTTCTCATTGCAATCGAGAGACGCCAAGGCAACGTGTTTTCACTTCCAATTTCGTGAAATAACGAGTTTTTATCATGATATTGGATGTTATAAGCAGAAATTCATATCTCCGCTAAAAGTCGGGATTCTCCCATGATTTTCAATTTCAAAAAGGCAAAAGGAACTCAAGAAACGGGAAAAAAAACCTCACGACCCTAGAGAGAAACCAAGGCAACGTTTTTTCACTTCCAATTTCGTGAAATAACGAGTTTTTATCATGAAATTGTATGTTATAAGGCGAAATTCATGTCTCCGCTGAAAATCGACCTTCCACCATGATCTTCAGTTCCAAATAGGCAACAGAAACTGAAGAAACAGGGGGAGATTTCTCATTGTCCTCGAGAGACGCCAAGGCAACGTATTTTCACTTCCAATTTCGTGAAAAAACCAATTTTTATTATGAAATTGAATGTTATAAGGTGAAATTCATGTCTCCGCTGAAAATCGACATTCTGACATGATTTTCTATTTCAAATAGGCGAAAAGAACTCAAGAAACGGGAAAAAAATCCTCACGACTCTGCAGAGAAGCCAAGACAACGTTTTTTCACTTCCAATTTCGTGAAAAAACGAGTATTTGTCATGATATCGGATGTTATAAGCAGAAATTCATAAAGTTGGGATTCTCCCATGATTTTCAATTACAAATAGGCAAAAGGAACTCAAGAAACGGGAAAAAAACCTCACGACCCTGGAGAGAAACCAAGGCAACGTTTTTTCACTTCCAATTTCGTGAAAAAACGAGTTTTTATCATGAAATTGTATGTTATAAGGCGAAATTCATGTCTCCGCTGAAAATGGACCTTCCACCATGATCTTCAGTTCCAATTAGGCAAAAGAAACTGTAGAAACAGGGAAAAATTTCTCATTGCAATCGAGAGACGCCAAGGCAACGTGTTTTCACTTACAATTTCGTGAAATAACGAGTTTTTATCATGATATTGGATGTTATAAGCAGAAATTCATATCTCCGCTAAAAGTCGGGATTCTCCCATGATTTTCTATTTTAAAAAGGCAAAAGAAACTCAAGAAACGGGAAAAAAAACCTCACGACCCTAGAGAGAAACCAAGGCAACGTTTTTTCACTTCTAATTTCGTGAAAAAACGAGTTTTTATCATGAAATTGTATGTTATAAGGCGAAACTCATGTCTCCGCTAAAAATCGACCTTCCACCATGATCTTCAGTTCCAATTAGGCAAAAGAAACTGTAGAAACAGGGAAAAATTTCTCATTGCAATCGAGAGACGCCAAGGCAACGTGTTTTCACTTACAATTTTGTGAAATAACGAGTTTTTATCATGATATTGGACGTTATAAGCAGAAATGCGTATCTTCGCTAAAAGTCTGGATTCTCCCATGATTTTCAATTTCAAATAGGCAAAAGGAACTCAAGAAACGGGAAAAAAACCTCACGACCCTGGAGAGAAACCAAGGCAACGTTTTTTCACTTCCAATTTCGTGAAAAAACGAGTTTTTATCATGAAATTGTATGTTATAAAACGAAATTCATGGCTCCGCTGAAAATCGACCTTCCACCATGATCTTCAGTTCCAAATGGGCAAAAGAAACTGAAGAAACAGGGGGAGATTTCTCATTGTCCTCGAGAGACGCCAAGGCAACGTTTTTTCACTTCCAATTTCGTGAAAAAACCAATTTTTATTATGAAATTGAATGTTATAAGGTGAAATTCATGTCTCCGCTGAAAATCGACATTCTGCCATGATTTTCAGTTCCAAATAGGCAAAAGAAACTGAAGAAACAGGGAAAAATTTCTCATTGCAATCGAGAGACGCCAAGGCAACGTCTTTTCACTTCCAATTTCGTGAAAAAACCAATTTTTATTATTAAATTGAATGTTATAAGGTGAAATTCATGTCTCCGCTTAAAATCGACATTCTGACATGATTTTCTATTTCAAATAGGCAAAAGGAACTCAAGAAACGGGAAAAAAATCCTCACGACTCTGCAGAGAAGCCAAGACAACGTTTATTCACTTCCAATTTCGTGAAAAAACGAGTATTTGTCATGATATCGGATGTTATAAGCAGAAATTCATAAAGTTGGGATTCTCCCATGATTTTCAATTTCAAATAGGCAAAAGGAACTCAAGAAACGGGAAAAAAACCTCACGACCTTAGAGAGAAACCAAGGCAACGTCTTTTCACTTCCAATTTCGTGAAAAAACCAATTTTTATTATTAAATTGAATGTTATAAGGTGAAATTTATGTCTCCGCTGAAAATCGACATTCTGCCATGATTTTCAATTTCAAATAGGCAAAAGGAACTCAAGAAACGGGGAAAAAAACCTCACGACCTTAGAGAGAAACCAAGGCAACGTTTTTTCACTTCTAATTTCGTGAAAAAACGAGTTTTTATCATGAAATTGTATGTTATAAGGCGGAATTCATGTCTCCGCTGAAAATCGACCTTCCACCATGATCTTCAGTTCCAAATAGGCAAAAGAAACTGAAGAAACAGGGAGAAATTTCTCACTGCCCTCGAGAGACGCCAAGGCAACGTGTTTTCACTTTCAATTTCGTGAAATAACGAGTTTTTATCATGATATTGGATGTTATAAGGTGAAATACATGTCTCCGCTGAAAATCGACATTCTGCCATGATTTTCAGTTCCAAATAGGAAGAAGAAACTGAAGAAACAGGGAAAAAGTTCTCATTGCAATCGACAGACGCCAAGGCAACGTCTTTTCACTTCCAATTTCGTGAAAAAACCAATTTTTATTATTAAATTGAATGTTATAAGGTGAAATTCATGTCTCCGCTGAAAATCGACATTCTGCCATGATTTTCAATTTCAAATAGGAAAAAGGAACTCAAGAAACGGGAAAAAAATCCTCACGACTCTGGAGAGAAGCCAAGACGACGTTTTTTCACTTCCAATTTCGTGAAAAAACGAGTATTTGTCATGATATCGGATGTTATAAGCAGAAATTCATAAAGTTGGGATTCTCCCATGATTTTCAATTTCAAATAGGCAAAAGGAACTCAAGAAATGGGAAAAAAACCTGACGACCTTAGAGAGAAACAAAGGCAACGTCTTTTCACTTCCAATTTCGTGAAATAACCAATTTTTATTATTAAATTGAATGTTATAAGGTGAAATTCATGTCTCCGCTGAAAATCGACATTCTGCCATGATTTTCTATTTCAAATAGGCAAAAGGAACTCAAGAAACGGGGAAAAAAACCTCACGACCTTAGAGAGAAACCAAGGCAACGTTTTTTCACTTCTAATTTCGTGAAAAAACGAGTTTTTATCATGACATTGTATGTTATAAGGCGAAATTCATGTCTCCGCTGAAAATCGACCTTCCACCATGATCTTGAGTTCCAAATAGGCAAAAGAAACTGAAGAAACAGGGAAAAATTTCTCATTGCAATCGAGAGACGCCAAGGCAACGTGTTTTCACTTTCAATTTCGTGAAATAACGAGTTTTTATCATGATATTGAATGTTGTAAGCAAAAACTCATATTTCTGCTGAAAATCGAGATTTTCCCATGACTTTCAATTTCAACTAGGCAAAAGGAACTCAAGAAATGGGAAAAAAATCCTCACGACCCTAGAGAGAAACCAAGGCAACGTTTTTTCACTTCCAATTTCGTGAAATAACGAGTTTTTATCATGAAATTGTATGTTATAAGGCGAAATTCATGTCTCCGCTGAAAATCGACCTTCCACCATGATCTTCAGTTCCAAATAGGCAACAGAAACTGAAGAAACAGGGGGAGATTTCTCATTGTCCTCGAGAGACGCCAAGGCAACGTATTTTCACTTCCAATTTCGTGAAAAAACCAATTTTTATTATGAAATTGAATGTTATAAGGTGAAATTCATGTCTCCGCTGAAAATCGACATTCTGCCATGATTTTCAGTTCCAAATAGGCAAAAGAAACTGAAGAAACAGGGAAAATTTTCTCATTGCAATCGAGAGACGCCAAGGCAACGTCTTTTCACTTCCAATTTCGTGAAAAAACCAATTTTTATTATTAAATTGAATGTTATAAGGTGAAATTCATGTCTCCGCTGAAAATCGACATTCTGACATGATTTTCTATTTCAAATAGGCGAAAAGAACTCAAGAAACGGGAAAAAAATCCTCACGACTCTGCAGAGAAGCCAAGACAACGTTTTTTCACTTCCAATTTCGTGAAAAAACGAGTATTTGTCATGATATCGGATGTTATAAGCAGAAATTCATAAAGTTGGGATTCTCCCATGATTTTCAATTACAAATAGGCAAAAGGAACTCAAGAAACGGGAAAAAAACCTCACGACCCTGGAGAGAAACCAAGGCAACGTTTTTTCACTTCCAATTTCGTGAAAAAACGAGTTTTTATCATGAAATTGTATGTTATAAGGCGAAATTCATGTCTCCGCTGAAAATGGACCTTCCACCATGATCTTCAGTTCCAATTAGGCAAAAGAAACTGTAGAAACAGGGAAAAATTTCTCATTGCAATCGAGAGACGCCAAGGCAACGTGTTTTCACTTACAATTTCGTGAAATAACGAGTTTTTATCATGATATTGGATGTTATAAGCAGAAATTCATATCTCCGCTAAAAGTCGGGATTCTCCCATGATTTTCCATTTTAAAAAGGCAAAAGAAACTCAAGAAACGGGAAAAAAAACCTCACGACCCTAGAGAGAAACCAAGGCAACGTTTTTTCACTTCTAATTTCGTGAAAAAACGAGTTTTTATCATGAAATTGTATGTTATAAGGCGAAACTCATGTCTCCGCTAAAAATCGACCTTCCACCATGATCTTCAGTTCCAATTAGGCAAAAGAAACTGTAGAAACAGGGAAAAATTTCTCATTGCAATCGAGAGACGCCAAGGCAACGTGTTTTCACTTACAATTTTGTGAAATAACGAGTTTTTATCATGATATTGGACGTTATAAGCAGAAATGCGTATCTTCGCTAAAAGTCTGGATTCTCCCATGATTTTCAATTTCAAATAGGCAAAAGGAACTCAAGAAACGGGAAAAAAACCTCACGACCCTGGAGAGAAACCAAGGCAACGTTTTTTCACTTCCAATTTCGTGAAAAAACGAGTTTTTATCATGAAATTGTATGTTATAAAACGAAATTCATGGCTCCGCTGAAAATCGACCTTCCACCATGATCTTCAGTTCCAAATAGGCAAAAGAAACTGAAGAAACAGGGAGAAATTTCTCACTGCCCTCGAGAGACGCCAAGGCAACGTGTTTTCACTTTCAATTTCGTGAAATAACGAGTTTTTATCATGATATTGGATGTTATAAGGTGAAATACATGTCTCCGCTGAAAATCGCCATTCTGCCATGATTTTCAGTTCCAAATAGGAAGAAGAAACTGAAGAAACAGGGAAAAAGTTCTCATTGCAATCGACAGACGCCAAGGCAACGTCTTTTCACTTCCAATTTCGTGAAAAAACCAATTTTTATTATTAAATTGAATGTTATAAGGTGAAATTCATGTCTCCGCTGAAAATCGACATTCTGCCATGATTTTCAATTTCAAATAGGAAAAAGGAACTCAAGAAACGGGAAAAAAATCCTCACGACTCTGGAGAGAAGCCAAGACGACGTTTTTTCACTTCCAATTTCGTGAAAAAACGAGTTTTTATCATGAAAATGTATGTTATAAGGCGAAATTCATGTCTCCGCTGAAAATCGACATTCTGCCATGATTTTCTATTTCAAATAGGCAAAAGGAACTCAAGAAACGGGGAAAAAAACCTCACGAACTTAGAGAGAAACCAAGGCAACGTTTTTTCACTTCTAATTTCGTGAAAAAACGAGTTTTTATCATGAAATTGTATGTTATAAGGCGAAATTCATGTCTCCGCTGAAAATCGACCTTCCACTATGATCTTCAGTTCCAAATAGGCAAAAGAAACCGAAGAAACAGGGAAAAATTTCTCATTGCAATCGAGAGACGCCAAGGCAACGTGTTTTCACTTTCAATTTCGTGAAATAACGAGTTCTTATCATGATATTGAATGTTGTAAGCAAAAACTCATATTTCTGCTGAAAATCGAGATTTTCCCATGACTTTCAATTTCAACTAGGCAAAAGGAACTCAAGAAATGGGATAAAAATCCTCACGACTCTGGCGAGAAGCCAAGACGACGTTTTTTCACTTCCAATTTCGTGAAAAAACGAGTTTTTATCATGAAAATGTATGTTATATGGCGAAATTCATGTCTCCGCTGAAAATCGACCTTCCACCATGATCTTTAGTTCCAAATAGGCAAAAGAAACTGAAGAATCAGGGAGAAATTTCTCACTGCCCTCGAGAGACGCTAAGGCAACGTTTTTTCACTTCCAATTTCGTGAAATACCGAGTTTTTATCATGATATTGGATGTTATAAGGTGAAATACATGTCTCCGCTGAAAATCGAAATTCTGCCATGATTTTCAGTTCCAAATAGGAAGAAGAAACTGAAGAAACAGGGAAAAAGTTCTCATTGCAATCGAGAGACGCCAAGGCAACGTCTTTTCACTTCCAATTTCGTGAAAAAACCAATCTTTATTATTAAATTGAATGTTATAAGGTGAAATTCATGTCTCCGCTGAAAATCGACATTGTGCCATGATTTTCAATTTCAAATAGGCAAAAGGAACTCAAGAAACGGGGAAAAAAACCTCACGACCTTAGAGAGAAACCAAGGCAACTTTTTTTCACTTCCAATTTCGTGAAATAACGAGTTTTTATCATGAAATTGTATGTTATGAGGCGAAATTCATGTCTCCGCTGAAAATCGACCTTCCACCATGATCTTCAGTTCCAAATAGGCAAAAGAAACTGAAGAAACAGGGGGAGATTTCTCATTGTCCTCGAGAGACGCCAAGGCAACGTTTTTTCACTTCCAATTTCGTGAAAAAACCAATTTTTATTATGAAATTGAATGTTATAAGGTGAAATTCATGTCTCCGCTGAAAATCGACATTCTGCCATGATTTTCAGTTCCAAATAGGCAAAAGAAACTGAAGAAACAGGGAAAAATTTCTCATTGCAATCGAGAGACGCCAAGGCAACGTCTTTTCACTTCCAATTTCGTGAAAAAACCAATTTTTATTATTAAATTGAATGTTATAAGGTGAAATACATGTCTCCGCTGAAAATCGACATTCTGCCATGATTTTCAGTTCCAAATAGGAAGAAGAAACTGAAGAAACAGGGAAAAAGTTCTCATTGCAATCGAGAGACGCCAAGGCAACGTCTTTTCACTTCCAATTTCGTGAAAAAACCAATTTTTATTATTAAATTGAATGTTATAAGTTGAAATTCATGTCTCCGCTGAAAATCGACATTCTGCCATGATTTTCTATTTCAAATAGGCAAAAGGAACTCAAGAAACGGGAAAAAAATCCTCACGACTCTGGAGAGAAGCCAAGACAACGTTTATTCACTTCCAATTTCGTGAAAAAACGAGTATTTATCATGATATCGAATGTTATAAGCAGAAATTCATAAAGTTGGGATTCTCCCATGATTTTCAATTTCAAATAGGCAAAAGGAACTCAAGAAACGGGAAAAAAACCTCACGACCCCGGAGAGAAGGCAAGACGACGTTTTTTCACTTCCAATTTCGTGAAAAAACGAGTATTTGTCATGATATCGGATGTTATAAGCAGAAATTCATAAAGTTGGGATTCTCCCATGATTTTCAATTTCAAATAGGCAAAAGGAACTCAAGAAATGGGAAAAAAACCTGACGACCTTAGAGAGAAACAAAGGCAACGTCTTTTCACTTCCAATTTCGTGAAATAACCAATTTTTATTATTAAATTGAATGTTATAAGGTGAAATTCATGTCTCCGCTGAAAATCGACATTCTGCCATGATTTTCTATTTCAAATAGGCAAAAGGAACTCAAGAAACGGGGAAAAAAACCTCACGACCTTAGAGAGAAACCAAGGCAACGTTTTTTCACTTCTAATTTCGTGAAAAAACGAGTTTTTATCATGACATTGTATGTTATAAGGCGAAATTCATGTCTCCGCTGAAAATCGACCTTCCACCATGATCTTGAGTTCCAAATAGGCAAAAGAAACTGAAGAAACAGGGAAAAATTTCTCATTGCAATCGAGAGACGCCAAGGCAACGTGTTTTCACTTTCAATTTCGTGAAATAACGAGTTTTTATCATGATATTGAATGTTGTAAGCAAAAACTCATATTTCTGCTGAAAATCGAGATTTTCCCATGACTTTCAATTTCAACTAGGCAAAAGGAACTCAAGAAATGGGAAAAAAATCCTCACGACTCTGGAGAGAAGCCAAGACGACGTTTTTTCACTTCCAATTTCGTGAAAAAACGAGTTTTTATCATGAAATTGTATGTTATAAGGCGAAATTCATGTCTCCGCTGAAAATCGACCTTCCACCATGATCTTTAGTTCCAAATAGGCAAAAGAAACTGAAGAAACAGGGAGAAATTTCTCACTGCCCTCGAGAGACGCTAAGGCAACGTTTTTTCACTTCCAATTTCGTGAAATACCGAGTTTTTATCATGATATTGGATGTTATAAGGTGAAATACATGTCTCCGCTGAAAATCGACATTCTGCCATGATTTTCAGTTCCAAATAGGCAGAAGAAACTGAAGAAACAGGGAAAAATTTCTCATTGCAATCGAGAGACGCCAAGGCAACGTGTTTTCACTTCCAATTTCGTGAAATAACGAGTTTTTATCATGATATTGGATGTTATAAGCAGAAATTCATATCTCCGCTAAAAGTCGGGATTCTCCCATGATTTTCAATTTCAAAAAGGCAAAAGGAACTCAAGAAACGGGAAAAAAAACCTCACGACCCTAGAGAGAAACCAAGGCAACGTTTTTTCACTTCCAATTTCGTGAAATAACGAGTTTTTATCATGAAATTGTATGTTATAAGGCGAAATTCATGTCTCCGCTGAAAATCGACCTTCCACCATGATCTTCAGTTCCAAATAGGCAACAGAAACTGAAGAAACAGGGGGAGATTTCTCATTGTCCTCGAGAGACGCCAAGGCAACGTATTTTCACTTCCAATTTCGTGAAAAAACCAATTTTTATTATGAAATTGAATGTTATAAGGTGAAATTCATGTCTCCGCTGAAAATCGACATTCTGACATGATTTTCTATTTCAAATAGGCGAAAAGAACTCAAGAAACGGGAAAAAAATCCTCACGACTCTGCAGAGAAGCCAAGACAACGTTTTTTCACTTCCAATTTCGTGAAAAAACGAGTATTTGTCATGATATCGGATGTTATAAGCAGAAATTCATAAAGTTGGGATTCTCCCATGATTTTCAATTACAAATAGGCAAAAGGAACTCAAGAAACGGGAAAAAAACCTCACGACCCTGGAGAGAAACCAAGGCAACGTTTTTTCACTTCCAATTTCGTGAAAAAACGAGTTTTTATCATGAAATTGTATGTTATAAGGCGAAATTCATGTCTCCGCTGAAAATGGACCTTCCACCATGATCTTCAGTTCCAATTAGGCAAAAGAAACTGTAGAAACAGGGAAAAATTTCTCATTGCAATCGAGAGACGCCAAGGCAACGTGTTTTCACTTACAATTTCGTGAAATAACGAGTTTTTATCATGATATTGGATGTTATAAGCAGAAATTCATATCTCCGCTAAAAGTCGGGATTCTCCCATGATTTTCTATTTTAAAAAGGCAAAAGAAACTCAAGAAACGGGAAAAAAAACCTCACGACCCTAGAGAGAAACCAAGGCAACGTTTTTTCACTTCTAATTTCGTGAAAAAACGAGTTTTTATCATGAAATTGTATGTTATAAGGCGAAACTCATGTCTCCGCTAAAAATCGACCTTCCACCATGATCTTCAGTTCCAATTAGGCAAAAGAAACTGTAGAAACAGGGAAAAATTTCTCATTGCAA
The DNA here is from genome assembly GCF_019457755.1 of Venturia canescens. Lineage (NCBI taxonomy): Eukaryota > Metazoa > Arthropoda > Insecta > Hymenoptera > Ichneumonidae > Venturia > Venturia canescens. The sequence goes on from NC_057426.1 coordinate 20,168,024, forward strand.
TCGAGAGACGCCAAGGCAACGTGTTTTCACTTACAATTTTGTGAAATAACGAGTTTTTATCATGATATTGGACGTTATAAGCAGAAATGCGTATCTTCGCTAAAAGTCTGGATTCTCCCATGATTTTCAATTTCAAATAGGCAAAAGGAACTCAAGAAACGGGAAAAAAACCTCACGACCCTGGAGAGAAACCAAGGCAACGTTTTTTCACTTCCAATTTCGTGAAAAAACGAGTTTTTATCATGAAATTGTATGTTATAAAACGAAATTCATGGCTCCGCTGAAAATCGACCTTCCACCATGATCTTCAGTTCCAAATGGGCAAAAGAAACTGAAGAAACAGGGGGAGATTTCTCATTGTCCTCGAGAGACGCCAAGGCAACGTTTTTTCACTTCCAATTTCGTGAAAAAACCAATTTTTATTATGAAATTGAATGTTATAAGGTGAAATTCATGTCTCCGCTGAAAATCGACATTCTGCCATGATTTTCAGTTCCAAATAGGCAAAAGAAACTGAAGAAACAGGGAAAAATTTCTCATTGCAATCGAGAGACGCCAAGGCAACGTCTTTTCACTTCCAATTTCGTGAAAAAACCAATTTTTATTATTAAATTGAATGTTATAAGGTGAAATTCATGTCTCCGCTTAAAATCGACATTCTGACATGATTTTCTATTTCAAATAGGCAAAAGGAACTCAAGAAACGGGAAAAAAATCCTCACGACTCTGCAGAGAAGCCAAGACAACGTTTATTCACTTCCAATTTCGTGAAAAAACGAGTATTTGTCATGATATCGGATGTTATAAGCAGAAATTCATAAAGTTGGGATTCTCCCATGATTTTCAATTTCAAATAGGCAAAAGGAACTCAAGAAACGGGAAAAAAACCTCACGACCTTAGAGAGAAACCAAGGCAACGTCTTTTCACTTCCAATTTCGTGAAAAAACCAATTTTTATTATTAAATTGAATGTTATAAGGTGAAATTTATGTCTCCGCTGAAAATCGACATTCTGCCATGATTTTCAATTTCAAATAGGCAAAAGGAACTCAAGAAACGGGGAAAAAAACCTCACGACCTTAGAGAGAAACCAAGGCAACGTTTTTTCACTTCTAATTTCGTGAAAAAACGAGTTTTTATCATGAAATTGTATGTTATAAGGCGGAATTCATGTCTCCGCTGAAAATCGACCTTCCACCATGATCTTCAGTTCCAAATAGGCAAAAGAAACTGAAGAAACAGGGAGAAATTTCTCACTGCCCTCGAGAGACGCCAAGGCAACGTGTTTTCACTTTCAATTTCGTGAAATAACGAGTTTTTATCATGATATTGGATGTTATAAGGTGAAATACATGTCTCCGCTGAAAATCGCCATTCTGCCATGATTTTCAGTTCCAAATAGGAAGAAGAAACTGAAGAAACAGGGAAAAAGTTCTCATTGCAATCGACAGACGCCAAGGCAACGTCTTTTCACTTCCAATTTCGTGAAAAAACCAATTTTTATTATTAAATTGAATGTTATAAGGTGAAATTCATGTCTCCGCTGAAAATCGACATTCTGCCATGATTTTCAATTTCAAATAGGAAAAAGGAACTCAAGAAACGGGAAAAAAATCCTCACGACTCTGGAGAGAAGCCAAGACGACGTTTTTTCACTTCCAATTTCGTGAAAAAACGAGTTTTTATCATGAAAATGTATGTTATAAGGCGAAATTCATGTCTCCGCTGAAAATCGACCTTCCACCATGATCTTTAGTTCCAAATAGGCAAAAGAAACTGAAGAAACAGTGAGAAATTTCTCACTGCCCTCGAGAGACGCTAATGCAACGTTTTTTCACTTCCAATTTCGTGAAATACCGAGTTTTTATCATGATATTGGATGTTATAAGGTGAAATACATGTCTCCGCTGAAAATCGACATTCTGCCATGATTTTCAGTTCCAAATAGGAAGAAGAAACTGAAGAAACAGGGAAAAAGTTCTCATTGCAATCGAGAGACGCCAAGGCAACGTCTTTTCACTTCCAATTTCGTGAAAAAACCAATTTTTATTATTAAATTGAATGTTATAAGGTGAAATTCATGTCTCCGCTGAAAATCGACATTCTGACATGATTTTCTATTTCAAATAGGCAAAAGGAACTCAAGAAACGGGAAAAAAATCCTCACGACTCTGCAGAGAAGCCAAGACAACGTTTTTTCACTTCCAATTTCGTGAAAAAACGAGTATTTGTCATGATATCGGATGTTATAAGCAGAAATTCATAAAGTTGGGATTCTCCCATGATTTTCAATTTCAAATAGGCAAAAGGAACTCAAGAAACGGGAAAAAAACCTCACGACCTTAGAGAGAAACCAAGGCAACGTCTTTTCACTTCCAATTTCGTGAAATAACGAGTTTTTATCATGATATTGGATGTTATAAGCAGAAATTCATATCTCCGCTAAAAGTCGGGATTCTCCCATGATTTTCAATTTCAAAAAGGCAAAAGGAACTCAAGAAACGGGAAAAAAACCTCACGACCTTGAAGAGAAACCAAGGCAACGTTTTTTCACTTCTAATTTCGTGAAAAAACGAGTTTTTATCATGAAATTGTATGTTATAAGGCGAAATTCATGTCTCCGCTGAAAATCGACCTTCCACCATGATCTTGAGTTCCAAGTAGGCAAAAGAAACTGAAGAAACAGGGAGAAATTTCTCACTGCCCTCGAGAGACGCCAAGGCAACGTGTTTTCACTTCCAATTTCGTGAAATAACGAGTTTTTATCATGATATTGAATGTTGTAAGCAAAAACTCATATTTCTGCTGAAAATCGAGATTTTCCCATGACTTTCAATTTCAACTAGGCAAAAGGAACTCAAGAAATGGGAAAAAAATCCTCACGACTCTGGAGAGAAGCCAAGACGACGTTTTTTCACTTCCAATTTCGTGAAAAAACGAGTTTTTATCATGAAATTGTATGTTATAAGGCGAAATTCATGTCTCCGCTAAAAATCGACCTACCACCATGATCTTTAGTTCCAAATAGGCAAAAGAAACTGAAGAAACAGTGAGAAATTTCTCACTGCCCTCGAGAGACGCTAAGGCAACGTTTTTTCAATTCCAATTTCGTGAAATACCGAGTTTTTATCATGATATTGGATGTTATAAGGTGAAATACATGTCTCCGCTGAAAATCGACATTCTGCCATGATTTTCAGTTCCAAATAGGAAGAAGAAACTGAAGAAACAGGGAAAAATTTCTCATTGCAATCGAGAGACGCCAAGGCAACGTGTTTTCACTTCCAATTTCGTGAAATAACGAGTTTTTATCATGATATTGCATGTTATAAGCAGAAATTCATATCTCCGCTAAAAGTCGGGATTCTCCCATGATTTTCAATTTCAAAAAGGCAAAAGGAACTCAAGAAACGGGAAAAAAATCCTCACGACTCTGCCGAGAAACCAAGGCAACGTTTTTTCACTTCCAATTTCGTGAAATAACGAGTTTTTATCATGAAATTGTATGTTATAAGGCGAAATTCATGTCTACGCTGAAAATCGACCTTCCACCATGATCTTCAGTTCCAAATAGGCAAAAGAAACTGAAGAAACAGGGGGAGATTTCTCATTGTCCTCGAGAGACGCCAAGGCAACGTTTTTTCACTTCCAATTTCGTGAAAAAACCAATTTTTATTATGAAATTGAATGTTATAAGGTGAAATTCATGTCTCCGCTGGAAATCGACATTCTGCCATGATTTTCAGTTCCAAATAGGCAAAAGAAACTGAAGAAACAGGGAAAAATTTCTCATTGCAATCGAGAGACGCCAAGGCAACGTCTTTTCACTTCCAATTTCGTGAAAAAAACAATTTTTATTATTAAATTGAATGTTATAAGGTGAAATTCATGTCTCCGCTGAAAATCGACATTCTGACATGATTTTCTATTTCAAATAGGCAAAAGGAACTCAAGAAACGGGAAAAAAATCCTCACGACTCTGCAGAGAAGCCAAGACAACGTTTATTCACTTCCAATTTCGTGAAAAAACGAGTATTTGTCATGATATCGGATGTTATAAGCAGAAATTCATAGAGTTGGGATTCTCCCATGATTTTCAATTTCAAATAGGCAAAAGGAACTCAAGAAACGGGAAAAAAACCTCACGACCTTAGAGAGAAACCAAGGCAACGTCTTTTCACTTCCAATTTCGTGGAAAAACCAATTTTTATTATTAAATTGAATGTTATAAGGTGAAATTTATGTCTCCGCTGAAAATCGACATTCTGCCATGATTTTCAATTTCAAATAGGCAAAAGGAACTCAAGAAACGGGGAAAAAAACCTCACGACCTTAGAGAGAAACCAAGGCAACGTTTTTTCACTTCCAATTTCGTGAAAAAACCAATTTTTATTATTAAATTGAATGTTATAAGGTGAAATTCATGTCTCCGCTGAAAATCGACATTCTGCCATGATTTTCAATTTCAAATAGGAAAAAGGAACTCAAGAAACGGGAAAAAAATCCTCACGACTCTGGAGAGAAGCCAAGACGACGTTTTTTCACTTCCAATTTCGTGAAAAAACGAGTTTTTATCATGAAAATGTATGTTATAAGGCGAAATTCAGGTCTCCGCTGAAAATCGACCTTCCACCATGATCTTTAGTTCCAAATAGGCAAAAGAAACTGAAGAAACAGGGAGAAATTTCTCACTGCCCTCGAGAGACGCCAAGGCAACGTGTTTTCACTTCCAATTTCGTGAAATAACGAGTTTTTATCATGATATTGGATGTTATAAGCAGAAATTCGTATCTCCGCTAAAAGTCTTTATTCTCCCATGATTTTCAATTTCAAATAGGCAAAAGGAACTCAAGAAACGGGAAAAAAACCTCACGACCTTAGAGAGAAACCAAGGCAACGTTTTTTCACTTCTAATTTCGTGAAAAAACGAGTTTTTATCATGAAATTGTATGTTATAAGGCGAAATTCATGTCTCCGCTGAAAATCGACCTTCCACCATGATCTTCAGTTCCAAATAGGCAAAAGAAACTGAAGTAACAGGGAAAAATTTCTCATTGCAATCGAGAGACGCCAAGGCAACGTGTTTTCACTTTCAATTTCGTGAAAAAACCAATTTTTATTATTAAATTGAATGTTATAAGGTGAAATTCATGTCTCCGCTGAAAATCGACATTCTGACATGATTTTCAGTTCCAAATAGGCAGAAGAAACTGAAGAAACAGGGAAAAATTTCTCATTGCAATCGAGAGACGCCAAGGCAACGTCTTTTCACTTCCAATTTCGTGAAAAAACCAATTTTTATTATTAAATTGAATGTTATAAGGTGAAATTCATGTCTCCGCTGAAAATCGACATTCTGACATGATTTTCTATTTCAAATAGGCAAAAGGAACTCAAGAAACGGGAAAAAAATCCTCACGACTCTGCAGAGAAGCCAAGACAACGTTTTTTCACTTCAAATTTCGTGAAAAAACGAGTATTTGTCATGATATCGGATGTTATAAGCAGAAATTCATAAAGTTGGGATTCTCCCATGATTTTCAATTTCAAATAGGCAAAAGGAACTCAAGAAACGGGAAAAAAACCTCACGACCTTAGAGAGAAACCAAGGCAACGTTTTTTCACTTCTACTTTCGTGAAAAAACGAGTTTTTATCATGAAATTGTATGTTATAAGGCGAAATTCATGTCTCCGCTGAAAATCGACCTTCCACCATGATCTTCAGTTCCAAATAGGCAAAAGAAACTGAAGAAACAGGGGGAGATTTCTCATTGTCCTCGAGAGACGCCAAGGCAACGTTTTTTCACTTCCAATTTCGTGAAAAAACCAATTTTTATTATGAAATTGAATGTTATAAGGTGAAATTCATGTCTCCGCTGAAAATCGACATTCTGCCATGATTTTCAGTTCCAAATAGGCAAAAGAAACTGAAGAAACAGGGAAAAATTTCTCATTGCAATCGAGAGACGCCAAGGCAACGTCTTTTCACTTCCAATTTCGTGAAAAAACCAATTTTTATTATTAAATTGAATGTTATAAGGTGAAATACATGTCTCCGCTGAAAATCGACATTCTGCCATGATTTTCAGTTCCAAATAGGAAGAAGAAACTGAAGAAACAGGGAAAAAGTTCTCATTGCAATCGAGAGACGCCAAGGCAACGTCTTTTCACTTCCAATTTCGTGAAAAAACCAATTTTTATTATTAAATTGAATGTTATAAGTTGAAATTCATGTCTCCGCTGAAAATCGACATTCTGCCATGATTTTCAATTTCAAATAGGGAAAAGGAACTCAAGAAACGGGAAAAAAATCCTCACGACTCTGGAGAGAAGCCAAGACAACGTTTTTTCACTTCCAATTTCGTGAAAAAACGAGTATTTATCATGATATCGAATGTTATAAGCAGAAATTCATAAAGTTGGGATTCTCCCATGATTTTCAATTTCAAATAGGCAAAAGGAACTCAAGAAACGGGAAAAAAACCTCACGACCCCGGAGAGAAGGCAAGACGACGTTTTTTCACTTCCAATTTCGTGAAAAAACGAGTATTTGTCATGATATCGGATGTTATAAGCAGAAATTCATAAAGTTGGGATTCTCCCATGATTTTCAATTTCAAATAGGCAAAAGGAACTCAAGAAATGGGAAAAAAACCTGACGACCTTAGAGAGAAACAAAGGCAACGTCTTTTCACTTCCAATTTCGTGAAATAACCAATTTTTATTATTAAATTGAATGTTATAAGGTGAAATTCATGTCTCCGCTGAAAATCGACATTCTGCCATGATTTTCTATTTCAAATAGGCAAAAGGAACTCAAGAAACGGGGAAAAAAACCTCACGACCTTAGAGAGAAACCAAGGCAACGTTTTTTCACTTCTAATTTCGTGAAAAAACGAGTTTTTATCATGACATTGTATGTTATAAGGCGAAATTCATGTCTCCGCTGAAAATCGACCTTCCACCATGATCTTGAGTTCCAAATAGGCAAAAGAAACTGAAGAAACAGGGAAAAATTTCTCATTGCAATCGAGAGACGCCAAGGCAACGTGTTTTCACTTTCAATTTCGTGAAATAACGAGTTTTTATCATGATATTGAATGTTGTAAGCAAAAACTCATATTTCTGCTGAAAATCGAGATTTTCCCATGACTTTCAATTTCAACTAGGCAAAAGGAACTCAAGAAATGGGAAAAAAATCCTCACGACCCTAGAGAGAAACCAAGGCAACGTTTTTTCACTTCCAATTTCGTGAAATAACGAGTTTTTATCATGAAATTGTATGTTATAAGGCGAAATTCATGTCTCCGCTGAAAATCGACCTTCCACCATGATCTTCAGTTCCAAATAGGCAACAGAAACTGAAGAAACAGGGGGAGATTTCTCATTGTCCTCGAGAGACGCCAAGGCAACGTATTTTCACTTCCAATTTCGTGAAAAAACCAATTTTTATTATGAAATTGAATGTTATAAGGTGAAATTCATGTCTCCGCTGAAAATCGACATTCTGCCATGATTTTCAGTTCCAAATAGGCAAAAGAAACTGAAGAAACAGGGAAAATTTTCTCATTGCAATCGAGAGACGCCAAGGCAACGTCTTTTCACTTCCAATTTCGTGAAAAAACCAATTTTTATTATTAAATTGAATGTTATAAGGTGAAATTCATGTCTCCGCTGAAAATCGACATTCTGACATGATTTTCTATTTCAAATAGGCGAAAAGAACTCAAGAAACGGGAAAAAAATCCTCACGACTCTGCAGAGAAGCCAAGACAACGTTTTTTCACTTCCAATTTCGTGAAAAAACGAGTATTTGTCATGATATCGGATGTTATAAGCAGAAATTCATAAAGTTGGGATTCTCCCATGATTTTCAATTACAAATAGGCAAAAGGAACTCAAGAAACGGGAAAAAAACCTCACGACCCTGGAGAGAAACCAAGGCAACGTTTTTTCACTTCCAATTTCGTGAAAAAACGAGTTTTTATCATGAAATTGTATGTTATAAGGCGAAATTCATGTCTCCGCTGAAAATGGACCTTCCACCATGATCTTCAGTTCCAATTAGGCAAAAGAAACTGTAGAAACAGGGAAAAATTTCTCATTGCAATCGAGAGACGCCAAGGCAACGTATTTTCACTTACAATTTCGTGAAATAACGAGTTTTTATCATGATATTGGATGTTATAAGCAGAAATTCATATCTCCGCTAAAAGTCGGGATTCTCCCATGATTTTCCATTTTAAAAAGGCAAAAGAAACTCAAGAAACGGGAAAAAAAACCTCACGACCCTAGAGAGAAACCAAGGCAACGTTTTTTCACTTCTAATTTCGTGAAAAAACGAGTTTTTATCATGAAATTGTATGTTATAAGGCGAAACTCATGTCTCCGCTAAAAATCGACCTTCCACCATGATCTTCAGTTCCAATTAGGCAAAAGAAACTGTAGAAACAGGGAAAAATTTCTCATTGCAATCGAGAGACGCCAAGGCAACGTGTTTTCACTTACAATTTTGTGAAATAACGAGTTTTTATCATGATATTGGACGTTATAAGCAGAAATGCGTATCTTCGCTAAAAGTCTGGATTCTCCCATGATTTTCAATTTCAAATAGGCAAAAGGAACTCAAGAAACGGGAAAAAAACCTCACGACCCTGGAGAGAAACCAAGGCAACGTTTTTTCACTTCCAATTTCGTGAAAAAACGAGTTTTTATCATGAAATTGTATGTTATAAAACGAAATTCATGGCTCCGCTGAAAATCGACCTTCCACCATGATCTTCAGTTCCAAATAGGCAAAAGAAACTGAAGAAACAGGGAGAAATTTCTCACTGCCCTCGAGAGACGCCAAGGCAACGTGTTTTCACTTTCAATTTCGTGAAATAACGAGTTTTTATCATGATATTGGATGTTATAAGGTGAAATACATGTCTCCGCTGAAAATCGCCATTCTGCCATGATTTTCAGTTCCAAATAGGAAGAAGAAACTGAAGAAACAGGGAAAAAGTTCTCATTGCAATCGACAGACGCCAAGGCAACGTCTTTTCACTTCCAATTTCGTGAAAAAACCAATTTTTATTATTAAATTGAATGTTATAAGGTGAAATTCATGTCTCCGCTGAAAATCGACATTCTGCCATGATTTTCAATTTCAAATAGGAAAAAGGAACTCAAGAAACGGGAAAAAAATCCTCACGACTCTGGAGAGAAGCCAAGACGACGTTTTTTCACTTCCAATTTCGTGAAAAAACGAGTTTTTATCATGAAAATGTATGTTATAAGGCGAAATTCATGTCTCCGCTGAAAATCGACATTCTGCCATGATTTTCTATTTCAAATAGGCAAAAGGAACTCAAGAAACGGGGAAAAAAACCTCACGAACTTAGAGAGAAACCAAGGCAACGTTTTTTCACTTCTAATTTCGTGAAAAAACGAGTTTTTATCATGAAATTGTATGTTATAAGGCGAAATTCATGTCTCCGCTGAAAATCGACCTTCCACTATGATCTTCAGTTCCAAATAGGCAAAAGAAACCGAAGAAACAGGGAAAAATTTCTCATTGCAATCGAGAGACGCCAAGGCAACGTGTTTTCACTTTCAATTTCGTGAAATAACGAGTTCTTATCATGATATTGAATGTTGTAAGCAAAAACTCATATTTCTGCTGAAAATCGAGATTTTCCCATGACTTTCAATTTCAACTAGGCAAAAGGAACTCAAGAAATGGGATAAAAATCCTCACGACTCTGGCGAGAAGCCAAGACGACGTTTTTTCACTTCCAATTTCGTGAAAAAACGAGTTTTTATCATGAAAATGTATGTTATATGGCGAAATTCATGTCTCCGCTGAAAATCGACCTTCCACCATGATCTTTAGTTCCAAATAGGCAAAAGAAACTGAAGAATCAGGGAGAAATTTCTCACTGCCCTCGAGAGACGCTAAGGCAACGTTTTTTCACTTCCAATTTCGTGAAATACCGAGTTTTTATCATGATATTGGATGTTATAAGGTGAAATACATGTCTCCGCTGAAAATCGAAATTCTGCCATGATTTTCAGTTCCAAATAGGAAGAAGAAACTGAAGAAACAGGGAAAAAGTTCTCATTGCAATCGAGAGACGCCAAGGCAACGTCTTTTCACTTCCAATTTCGTGAAAAAACCAATCTTTATTATTAAATTGAATGTTATAAGGTGAAATTCATGTCTCCGCTGAAAATCGACATTGTGCCATGATTTTCAATTTCAAATAGGCAAAAGGAACTCAAGAAACGGGGAAAAAAACCTCACGACCTTAGAGAGAAACCAAGGCAACTTTTTTTCACTTCCAATTTCGTGAAATAACGAGTTTTTATCATGAAATTGTATGTTATGAGGCGAAATTCATGTCTCCGCTGAAAATCGACCTTCCACCATGATCTTCAGTTCCAAATAGGCAAAAGAAACTGAAGAAACAGGGGGAGATTTCTCATTGTCCTCGAGAGACGCCAAGGCAACGTTTTTTCACTTCCAATTTCGTGAAAAAACCAATTTTTATTATGAAATTGAATGTTATAAGGTGAAATTCATGTCTCCGCTGAAAATCGACATTCTGCCATGATTTTCAGTTCCAAACAGGCAAAAGAAACTGAAGAAACAGGGAAAAATTTCTCATTGCAATCGAGAGACGCCAAGGCAACGTCTTTTCACTTCCAATTTCGTGAAAAAACCAATTTTTATTATTAAATTGAATGTTATAAGGTGAAATACATGTCTCCGCTGAAAATCGACATTCTGCCATGATTTTCAGTTCCAAATAGGAAGAAGAAACTGAAGAAACAGGGAAAAAGTTCTCATTGCAATCGAGAGACGCCAAGGCAACGTCTTTTCACTTCCAATTTCGTGAAAAAACCAATTTTTATTATTAAATTGAATGTTATAAGTTGAAATTCATGTCTCCGCTGAAAATCGACATTCTGCCATGATTTTCTATTTCGAATAGGCAAAAGGAACTCAAGAAACGGGAAAAAAATCCTCACGACTCTGGAGAGAAGCCAAGACAACGTTTATTCACTTCCAATTTCGTGAAAAAACGAGTATTTATCATGATATCGAATGTTATAAGCAGAAATTCATAAAGTTGGGATTCTCCCATGATTTTCAATTTCAAATAGGCAAAAGGAACTCAAGAAACGGGAAAAAAACCTCACGACCCCGGAGAGAAGGCAAGACGACGTTTTTTCACTTCCAATTTCGTGAAAAAACGAGTATTTGTCATGATATCGGATGTTATAAGCAGAAATTCATAAAGTTGGGATTCTCCCATGATTTTCAATTTCAAATAGGCAAAAGGAACTCAAGAAATGGGAAAAAAACCTGACGACCTTAGAGAGAAACAAAGGCAACGTCTTTTCACTTCCAATTTCGTGAAATAACCAATTTTTATTATTAAATTGAATGTTATAAGGTGAAATTCATGTCTCCGCTGAAAATCGACATTCTGCCATGATTTTCTATTTCAAATAGGCAAAAGGAACTCAAGAAACGGGGAAAAAAACCTCACGACCTTAGAGAGAAACCAAGGCAACGTTTTTTCACTTCTAATTTCGTGAAAAAACGAGTTTTTATCATGACATTGTATGTTATAAGGCGAAATTCATGTCTCCGCTGAAAATCGACCTTCCACCATGATCTTGAGTTCCAAATAGGCAAAAGAAACTGAAGAAACAGGGAAAAATTTCTCATTGCAATCGAGAGACGCCAAGGCAACGTGTTTTCACTTTCAATTTCGTGAAATAACGAGTTTTTATCATGATATTGAATGTTGTAAGCAAAAACTCATATTTCTGCTGAAAATCGAGATTTTCCCATGACTTTCAATTTCAACTAGGCAAAAGGAACTCAAGAAATGGGAAAAAAATCCTCACGACTCTGGAGAGAAGCCAAGACGACGTTTTTTCACTTCCAATTTCGTGAAAAAACGAGTTTTTATCATGAAATTGTATGTTATAAGGCGAAATTCATGTCTCCGCTGAAAATCGACCTTCCACCATGATCTTTAGTTCCAAATAGGCAAAAGAAACTGAAGAAACAGGGAGAAATTTCTCACTGCCCTCGAGAGACGCTAAGGCAACGTTTTTTCACTTCCAATTTCGTGAAAAAACCAATTTTTATTATTAAATTGAATGTTATAAGGTGAAATACATGTCTCCGCTGAAAATCGACATTCTGCCATGATTTTCAGTTCCAAATAGGAAGAAGAAACTGAAGAAACAGGGAAAAAGTTCTCATTGCAATCGAGAGACGCCAAGGCAACGTCTTTTCACTTCCAATTTCGTGAAAAAACCAATTTTTATTATTAAATTGAATGTTATAAGTTGAAATTCATGTCTCCGCTGAAAATCGACATTCTGCCATGATTTTCAGTTCCAAATAGGCAGAAGAAACTGAAGAAACAGGGAAAAATTTCTCATTGCAATCGAGAGACGCCAAGGCAACGTGTTTTCACTTCCAATTTCGTGAAATAACGAGTTTTTATCATGATATTGGATGTTATAAGCAGAAATTCATATCTCCGCTAAAAGTCGGGATTCTCCCATGATTTTCAATTTCAAAAAGGCAAAAGGAACTCAAGAAACGGGAAAAAAAACCTCACGACCCTAGAGAGAAACCAAGGCAACGTTTTTTCACTTCCAATTTCGTGAAATAACGAGTTTTTATCATGAAATTGTATGTTATAAGGCGAAATTCATGTCTCCGCTGAAAATCGACCTTCCACCATGATCTTCAGTTCCAAATAGGCAACAGAAACTGAAGAAACAGGGGGAGATTTCTCATTGTCCTCGAGAGACGCCAAGGCAACGTATTTTCACTTCCAATTTCGTGAAAAAACCAATTTTTATTATGAAATTGAATGTTATAAGGTGAAATTCATGTCTCCGCTGAAAATCGACATTCTGACATGATTTTCTATTTCAAATAGGCGAAAAGAACTCAAGAAACGGGAAAAAAATCCTCACGACTCTGCAGAGAAGCCAAGACAACGTTTTTTCACTTCCAATTTCGTGAAAAAACGAGTATTTGTCATGATATCGGATGTTATAAGCAGAAATTCATAAAGTTGGGATTCTCCCATGATTTTCAATTACAAATAGGCAAAAGGAACTCAAGAAACGGGAAAAAAACCTCACGACCCTGGAGAGAAACCAAGGCAACGTTTTTTCACTTCCAATTTCGTGAAAAAACGAGTTTTTATCATGAAATTGTATGTTATAAGGCGAAATTCATGTCTCCGCTGAAAATGGACCTTCCACCATGATCTTCAGTTCCAATTAGGCAAAAGAAACTGTAGAAACAGGGAAAAATTTCTCATTGCAATCGAGAGACGCCAAGGCAACGTGTTTTCACTTACAATTTCGTGAAATAACGAGTTTTTATCATGATATTGGATGTTATAAGCAGAAATTCATATCTCCGCTAAAAGTCGGGATTCTCCCATGATTTTCTATTTTAAAAAGGCAAAAGAAACTCAAGAAACGGGAAAAAAAACCTCACGACCCTAGAGAGAAACCAAGGCAACGTTTTTTCACTTCTAATTTCGTGAAAAAACGAGTTTTTATCATGAAATTGTATGTTATAAGGCGAAACTCATGTCTCCGCTAAAAATCGACCTTCCACCATGATCTTCAGTTCCAATTAGGCAAAAGAAACTGTAGAAACAGGGAAAAATTTCTCATTGCAATCGAGAGACGCCAAGGCAACGTGTTTTCACTTACAATTTTGTGAAATAACGAGTTTTTATCATGATATTGGACGTTATAAGCAGAAATGCGTATCTTCGCTAAAAGTCTGGATTCTCCCATGATTTTCAATTTCAAATAGGCAAAAGGAACTCAAGAAACGGGAAAAAAACCTCACGACCCTGGAGAGAAACCAAGGCAACGTTTTTTCACTTCCAATTTCGTGAAAAAACGAGTTTTTATCATGAAATTGTATGTTATAAAACGAAATTCATGGCTCCGCTGAAAATCGACCTTCCACCATGATCTTCAGTTCCAAATGGGCAAAAGAAACTGAAGAAACAGGGGGAGATTTCTCATTGTCCTCGAGAGACGCCAAGGCAACGTTTTTTCACTTCCAATTTCGTGAAAAAACCAATTTTTATTATGAAATTGAATGTTATAAGGTGAAATTCATGTCTCCGCTGAAAATCGACATTCTGCCATGATTTTCAGTTCCAAATAGGCAAAAGAAACTGAAGAAACAGGGAAAAATTTCTCATTGCAATCGAGAGACGCCAAGGCAACGTCTTTTCACTTCCAATTTCGTGAAAAAACCAATTTTTATTATTAAATTGAATGTTATAAGGTGAAATTCATGTCTCCGCTTAAAATCGACATTCTGACATGATTTTCTATTTCAAATAGGCAAAAGGAACTCAAGAAACGGGAAAAAAATCCTCACGACTCTGCAGAGAAGCCAAGACAACGTTTATTCACTTCCAATTTCGTGAAAAAACGAGTATTTGTCATGATATCGGATGTTATAAGCAGAAATTCATAAAGTTGGGATTCTCCCATGATTTTCAATTTCAAATAGGCAAAAGGAACTCAAGAAACGGGAAAAAAACCTCACGACCTTAGAGAGAAACCAAGGCAACGTCTTTTCACTTCCAATTTCGTGAAAAAACCAATTTTTATTATTAAATTGAATGTTATAAGGTGAAATTTATGTCTCCGCTGAAAATCGACATTCTGCCATGATTTTCAATTTCAAATAGGCAAAAGGAACTCAAGAAACGGGGAAAAAAACCTCACGACCTTAGAGAGAAACCAAGGCAACGTTTTTTCACTTCTAATTTCGTGAAAAAACGAGTTTTTATCATGAAATTGTATGTTATAAGGCGGAATTCATGTCTCCGCTGAAAATCGACCTTCCACCATGATCTTCAGTTCCAAATAGGCAAAAGAAACTGAAGAAACAGGGAGAAATTTCTCACTGCCCTCGAGAGACGCCAAGGCAACGTGTTTTCACTTTCAATTTCGTGAAATAACGAGTTTTTATCATGATATTGGATGTTATAAGGTGAAATACATGTCTCCGCTGAAAATCGCCATTCTGCCATGATTTTCAGTTCCAAATAGGAAGAAGAAACTGAAGAAACAGGGAAAAAGTTCTCATTGCAATCGACAGACGCCAAGGCAACGTCTTTTCACTTCCAATTTCGTGAAAAAACCAATTTTTATTATTAAATTGAATGTTATAAGGTGAAATTCATGTCTCCGCTGAAAATCGACATTCTGCCATGATTTTCAATTTCAAATAGGAAAAAGGAACTCAAGAAACGGGAAAAAAATCCTCACGACTCTGGAGAGAAGCCAAGACGACGTTTTTTCACTTCCAATTTCGTGAAAAAACGAGTTTTTATCATGAAAATGTATGTTATAAGGCGAAATTCATGTCTCCGCTGAAAATCGACCTTCCACCATGATCTTTAGTTCCAAATAGGCAAAAGAAACTGAAGAAACAGTGAGAAATTTCTCACTGCCCTCGAGAGACGCTAATGCAACGTTTTTTCACTTCCAATTTCGTGAAATACCGAGTTTTTATCATGATATTGGATGTTATAAGGTGAAATACATGTCTCCGCTGAAAATCGACATTCTGCCATGATTTTCAGTTCCAAATAGGAAGAAGAAACTGAAGAAACAGGGAAAAAGTTCTCATTGCAATCGAGAGACGCCAAGGCAACGTCTTTTCACTTCCAATTTCGTGAAAAAACCAATTTTTATTATTAAATTGAATGTTATAAGGTGAAATTCATGTCTCCGCTGAAAATCGACATTCTGACATGATTTTCTATTTCAAATAGGCAAAAGGAACTCAAGAAACGGGAAAAAAATCCTCACGACTCTGCAGAGAAGCCAAGACAACGTTTTTTCACTTCCAATTTCGTGAAAAAACGAGTATTTGTCATGATATCGGATGTTATAAGCAGAAATTCATAAAGTTGGGATTCTCCCATGATTTTCAATTTCAAATAGGCAAAAGGAACTCAAGAAACGGGAAAAAAACCTCACGACCTTAGAGAGAAACCAAGGCAACGTCTTTTCCCTTCCAATTTCGTGAAATAACGAGTTTTTATCATGATATTGGATGTTATAAGCAGAAATTCATATCTCCGCTAAAAGTCGGGATTCTCCCATGATTTTCAATTTCAAAAAGGCAAAAGGAACTCAAGAAACGGGAAAAAAACCTCACGACCTTGAAGAGAAACCAAGGCAACGTTTTTTCACTTCTAATTTCGTGAAAAAACGAGTTTTTATCATGAAATTGTATGTTATAAGGCGAAATTCATGTCTCCGCTGAAAATCGACCTTCCACCATGATCTTGAGTTCCAAGTAGGCAAAAGAAACTGAAGAAACAGGGAGAAATTTCTCACTGCCCTCGAGAGACGCCAAGGCAACGTGTTTTCACTTCCAATTTCGTGAAATAACGAGTTTTTATCATGATATTGAATGTTGTAAGCAAAAACTCATATTTCTGCTGAAAATCGAGATTTTCCCATGACTTTCAATTTCAACTAGGCAAAAGGAACTCAAGAAATGGGAAAAAAATCCTCACGACTCTGGAGAGAAGCCAAGACGACGTTTTTTCACTTCCAATTTCGTGAAAAAACGAGTTTTTATCATGAAATTGTATGTTATAAGGCGAAATTCATGTCTCCGCTAAAAATCGACCTACCACCATGATCTTTAGTTCCAAATAGGCAAAAGAAACTGAAGAAACAGGGAGAAATTTCTCACTGCCCTCGAGAGACGCTAAGGCAACGTTTTTTCAATTCCAATTTCGTGAAATACCGAGTTTTTATCATGATATTGGATGTTATAAGGTGAAATACATGTCTCCGCTGAAAATCGACATTCTGCCATGATTTTCAGTTCCAAATAGGAAGAAGAAACTGAAGAAACAGGGAAAAATTTCTCATTGCAATCGAGAGACGCCAAGGCAACGTGTTTTCACTTCCAATTTCGTGAAATAACGAGTTTTTATCATGATATTGCATGTTATAAGCAGAAATTCATATCTCCGCTAAAAGTCGGGATTCTCCCATGATTTTCAATTTCAAAAAGGCAAAAGGAACTCAAGAAACGGGAAAAAAATCCTCACGACTCTGCCGAGAAACCAAGGCAACGTTTTTTCACTTCCAATTTCGTGAAATAACGAGTTTTTATCATGAAATTGTATGTTATAAGGCGAAATTCATGTCTACGCTGAAAATCGACCTTCCACCATGATCTTCAGTTCCCAATAGGCAAAAGAAACTGAAGAAACAGGGGGAGATTTCTCATTGTCCTCGAGAGACGCCAAGGCAACGTTTTTTCACTTCCAATTTCGTGAAAAAACCAATTTTTATTATGAAATTGAATGTTATAAGGTGAAATTCATGTCTCCGCTGGAAATCGACATTCTGCCATGATTTTCAGTTCCAAATAGGCAAAAGAAACTGAAGAAACAGGGAAAAATTTCTCATTGCAATCGAGAGACGCCAAGGCAACGTCTTTTCACTTCCAATTTCGTGAAAAAAACAATTTTTATTATTAAATTGAATGTTATAAGGTGAAATTCATGTCTCCGCTGAAAATCGACATTCTGACATGATTTTCTATTTCAAATAGGCAAAAGGAACTCAAGAAACGGGAAAAAAATCCTCACGACTCTGCAGAGAAGCCAAGACAACGTTTATTCACTTCCAATTTCGTGAAAAAACGAGTATTTGTCATGATATCGGATGTTATAAGCAGAAATTCATAGAGTTGGGATTCTCCCATGATTTTCAATTTCAAATAGGCAAAAGGAACTCAAGAAACGGGAAAAAAACCTCACGACCTTAGAGAGAAACCAAGGCAACGTCTTTTCACTTCCAATTTCGTGGAAAAACCAATTTTTATTATTAAATTGAATGTTATAAGGTGAAATTTATGTCTCCGCTGAAAATCGACATTCTGCCATGATTTTCAATTTCAAATAGGCAAAAGGAACTCAAGAAACGGGGAAAAAAACCTCACGACCTTAGAGAGAAACCAAGGCAACGTTTTTTCACTTCTAATTTCGTGAAAAAACGAGTTTTTATCATGAAATTGTATGTTATAAGGCGGAATTCATGTCTCCTCTGAAAATCGACCTTCCACCATGATCTTCAGTTCCAAATAGGCAAAAGAAACTGAAGAAACAGGGAGAAATTTCTCACTGCCCTCGAGAGACGCCAAGGCAACGTGTTTTCACTTTCAATTTCGTGAAATAACGAGTTTTTATCATGATATTGGATGTTATAAGGTGAAATACATGTCTCCGCTGAAAATCGCCATTCTGCCATGATTTTCAGTTCCAAATAGGAAGAAGAAACTGAAGAAACAGGGAAAAAGTTCTCATTGCAATCGACAGACGCCAAAGCAACGTCTTTTCACTTCCAATTTCGTGAAAAAACCAATTTTTATTATTAAATTGAATGTTATAAGGTGAAATTCATGTCTCCGCTGAAAATCGACATTCTGCCATGATTTTCAATTTCAAATAGGAAAAAGGAACTCAAGAAACGGGAAAAAAATCCTCACGACTCTGGAGAGAAGCCAAGACGACGTTTTTTCACTTCCAATTTCGTGAAAAAACGAGTTTTTATCATGAAAATGTATGTTATAAGGCGAAATTCATGTCTCCGCTGAAAATCGACCTTCCACCATGATCTTTAGTTCCAAATAGGCAAAAGAAACTGAAGAAACAGTGAGAAATTTCTCACTGCCCTCGAGAGACGCTAATGCAACGTTTTTTCACTTCCAATTTCGTGAAATACCGAGTTTTTATCATGATATTGGATGTTATAAGGTGAAATACATGTCTCCGCTGAAAATCGACATTCTGCCATGATTTTCAGTTCCAAATAGGAAGAAGAAACTGAAGAAACAGGGAAAAAGTTCTCATTGCAATCGAGAGACGCCAAGGCAACGTCTTTTCACTTCCAATTTCGTGAAAAAACCAATTTTTATTATTAAATTGAATGTTATAAGGTGAAATTCATGTCTCCGCTGAAAATCGACATTCTGACATGATTTTCTATTTCAAATAGGCAAAAGGAACTCAAGAAACGGGAAAAAAATCCTCACGACTCTGCAGAGAAGCCAAGACAACGTTTTTTCACTTCCAATTTCGTGAAAAAACGAGTATTTGTCATGATATCGGATGTTATAAGCAGAAATTCATAAAGTTGGGATTCTCCCATGATTTTCAATTTCAAATAGGCAAAAGGAACTCAAGAAACGGGAAAAAAACCTCACGACCTTAGAGAGAAACCAAGGCAACGTCTTTTCACTTCCAATTTCGTGAAATAACGAGTTTTTATCATGATATTGGATGTTATAAGCAGAAATTCATATCTCCGCTAAAAGTCGGGATTCTCCCATGATTTTCAATTTCAAAAAGGCAAAAGGAACTCAAGAAACGGGAAAAAAACCTCACGACCTTGAAGAGAAACCAAGGCAACGTTTTTTCACTTCTAATTTCGTGAAAAAACGAGTTTTTATCATGAAATTGTATGTTATAAGGCGAAATTCATGTCTCCGCTGAAAATCGACCTTCCACCATGATCTTGAGTTCCAAGTAGGCAAAAGAAACTGAAGAAACAGGGAGAAATTTCTCACTGCCCTCGAGAGACGCCAAGGCAACGTGTTTTCACTTCCAATTTCGTGAAATAACGAGTTTTTATCATGATATTGAATGTTGTAAGCAAAAACTCATATTTCTGCTGAAAATCGAGATTTTCCCATGACTTTCAATTTCAACTAGGCAAAAGGAACTCAAGAAATGGGAAAAAAATCCTCACGACTCTGGAGAGAAGCCAAGACGACGTTTTTTCACTTCCAATTTCGTGAAAAAACGAGTTTTTATCATGAAATTGTATGTTATAAGGCGAAATTCATGTCTCCGCTAAAAATCGACCTACCACCATGATCTTTAGTTCCAAATAGGCAAAAGAAACTGAAGAAACAGGGAGAAATTTCTCACTGCCCTCGAGAGACGCTAAGGCAACGTTTTTTCAATTCCAATTTCGTGAAATACCGAGTTTTTATCATGATATTGGATGTTATAAGGTGAAATACATGTCTCCGCTGAAAATCGACATTCTGCCATGATTTTCAGTTCCAAATAGGAAGAAGAAACTGAAGAAACAGGGAAAAATTTCTCATTGCAATCGAGAGACGCCAAGGCAACGTGTTTTCACTTCCAATTTCGTGAAATAACGAGTTTTTATCATGATATTGCATGTTATAAGCAGAAATTCATATCTCCGCTAAAAGTCGGGATTCTCCCATGATTTTCAATTTCAAAAAGGCAAAAGGAACTCAAGAAACGGGAAAAAAATCCTCACGACTCTGCCGAGAAACCAAGGCAACGTTTTTTCACTTCCAATTTCGTGAAATAACGAGTTTTTATCATGAAATTGTATGTTATAAGGCGAAATTCATGTCTACGCTGAAAATCGACCTTCCACCATGATCTTCAGTTCCAAATAGGCAAAAGAAACTGAAGAAACAGGGGGAGATTTCTCATTGTCCTCGAGAGACGCCAAGGCAACGTTTTTTCACTTCCAATTTCGTGAAAAAACCAATTTTTATTATGAAATTGAATGTTATAAGGTGAAATTCATGTCTCCGCTGGAAATCGACATTCTGCCATGATTTTCAGTTCCAAATAGGCAAAAGAAACTGAAGAAACAGGGAAAAATTTCTCATTGCAATCGAGAGACGCCAAGGCAACGTCTTTTCACTTCCAATTTCGTGAAAAAAACAATTTTTATTATTAAATTGAATGTTATAAGGTGAAATTCATGTCTCCGCTGAAAATCGACATTCTGACATGATTTTCTATTTCAAATAGGCAAAAGGAACTCAAGAAACGGGAAAAAAATCCTCACGACTCTGCAGAGAAGCCAAGACAACGTTTATTCACTTCCAATTTCGTGAAAAAACGAGTATTTGTCATGATATCGGATGTTATAAGCAGAAATTCATAGAGTTGGGATTCTCCCATGATTTTCAATTTCAAATAGGCAAAAGGAACTCAAGAAACGGGAAAAAAACCTCACGACCTTAGAGAGAAACCAAGGCAACGTCTTTTCACTTCCAATTTCGTGAAAAAACCAATTTTTATTATTAAATTGAATGTTATAAGGTGAAATTTATGTCTCCGCTGAAAATCGACATTCTGCCATGATTTTCAATTTCAAATAGGCAAAAGGAACTCAAGAAACGGGGAAAAAAACCTCACGACCTTAGAGAGAAACCAAGGCAACGTTTTTTCACTTCTAATTTCGTGAAAAAACGAGTTTTTATCATGAAATTGTATGTTATAAGGCGGAATTCATGTCTCCGCTGAAAATCGACCTTCCACCATGATCTTGAGTTCCAAATAGGCAAAAGAAACTGAAGAAACAGGGAGAAATTTCTCACTGCCCTCGAGAGACGCCAAGGCAACGTGTTTTCACTTTCAATTTCGTGAAATAACGAGTTTTTATCATGATATTGGATGTTATAAGGTGAAATACATGTCTCCGCTGAAAATCGCCATTCTGCCATGATTTTCAGTTCCAAATAGGAAGAAGAAACTGAAGAAAAAGGGAAAAAGTTCTCATTGCAATCGACAGACGCCAAGGCAACGTCTTTTCACTTCCAATTTCGTGAAAAAAACAATTTTTATTATTAAATTGAATGTTATAAGGTGAAATTCATGTCTCCGCTGAAAATCGACATTCTGCCATGATTTTCAATTTCAAATAGGAAAAAGGAACTCAAGAAACGGGAAAAAAATCCTCACGACTCTGGAGAGAAGCCAAGACGACGTTTTTTCACTTCCAATTTCGTGAAAAAACGAGTTTTTATGATGAAAATGTATGTTATAAGGCGAAATTCATGTCTCCGCTGAAAATCGACCTTCCACCATGATCTTTAGTTCCAAATAGGCAAAAGAAACTGAAGAAACAGTGAGAAATTTCTCACTGCCCTCGAGAGACGCTAATGCAACGTTTTTTCACTTCCAATTTCGTGAAATACCGAGTTTTTATCATGATATTGGATGTTATAAGGTGAAATACATGTCTCCGCTGAAAATCGACATTCTGCCATGATTTTCAGTTCCAAATAGGAAGAAGAAACTGAAGAAACAGGGAAAAAGTTCTCATTGCAATCGAGAGACGCCAAGGCAACGTCTTTTCACTTCCAATTTCGTGAAAAAACCAATTTTTATTATTAAATTGAATGTTATAAGGTGAAATTCATGTCTCCGCTGAAAATCGACATTCTGACATGATTTTCTATTTCAAATAGGCAAAAGGAACTCAAGAAACGGGAAAAAAATCCTCACGACTCTGCAGAGAAGCCAAGACAACGTTTTTTCACTTCCAATTTCGTGAAAAAACGAGTATTTGTCATGATATCGGATGTTATAAGCAGAAATTCATAAAGTTGGGATTCTCCCATGATTTTCAATTTCAAATAGGCAAAAGGAACTCAAGAAACGGGAAAAAAACCTCACGACCTTAGAGAGAAACCAAGGCAACGTCTTTTCACTTCCAATTTCGTGAAATAACGAGTTTTTATCATGATATTGGATGTTATAAGCAGAAATTCATATCTCCGCTAAAAGTCGGGATTCTCCCATGATTTTCAATTTCAAAAAGGCAAAAGGAACTCAAGAAACGGGAAAAAAACCTCACGACCTTGAAGAGAAACCAAGGCAACGTTTTTTCACTTCTAATTTCGTGAAAAAACGAGTTTTTATCATGAAATTGTATGTTATAAGGCGAAATTCATGTCTCCGCTGAAAATCGACCTTCCACCATGATCTTGAGTTCCAAGTAGGCAAAAGAAACTGAAGAAACAGGGAGAAATTTCTCACTGCCCTCGAGAGACGCCAAGGCAACGTGTTTTCACTTCCAATTTCGTGAAATAACGAGTTTTTATCATGATATTGAATGTTGTAAGCAAAAACTCATATTTCTGCTGAAAATCGAGATTTTCCCATGACTTTCAATTTCAACTAGGCAAAAGGAACTCAAGAAATGGGAAAAAAATCCTCACGACTCTGGAGAGAAGCCAAGACGACGTTTTTTCACTTCCAATTTCGTGAAAAAACGAGTTTTTATCATGAAATTGTATGTTATAAGGCGAAATTCATGTCTCCGCTAAAAATCGACCTACCACCATGATCTTTAGTTCCAAATAGGCAAAAGAAACTGAAGAAACAGGGAGAAATTTCTCACTGCCCTCGAGAGACGCTAAGGCAACGTTTTTTCAATTCCAATTTCGTGAAATACCGAGTTTTTATCATGATATTGGATGTTATAAGGTGAAATACATGTCTCCGCTGAAAATCGACATTCTGCCATGATTTTCAGTTCCAAATAGGAAGAAGAAACTGAAGAAACAGGGAAAAATTTCTCATTGCAATCGAGAGACGCCAAGGCAACGTGTTTTCACTTCCAATTTCGTGAAATAACGAGTTTTTATCATGATATTGCATGTTATAAGGTGAAATTCATGTCTCCGCTGGAAATCGACATTCTGCCATGATTTTCAGTTCCAAATAGGCAAAAGAAACTGAAGAAACAGGGAAAAATTTCTCATTGCAATCGAGAGACGCCAAGGCAACGTCTTTTCACTTCCAATTTCGTGAAAAAAACAATTTTTATTATTAAATTGAATGTTATAAGGTGAAATTCATGTCTCCGCTGAAAATCGACATTCTGACATGATTTTCTATTTCAAATAGGCAAAAGGAACTCAAGAAACGGGAAAAAAATCCTCACGACTCTGCAGAGAAGCCAAGACAACGTTTATTCACTTCCAATTTCGTGAAAAAACGAGTATTTGTCATGATATCGGATGTTATAAGCAGAAATTCATAAAGTTGGGATTCTCCCATGATTTTCAATTTCAAATAGGCAAAAGGAACTCAAGAAACGGGAAAAAAACCTGACGACCTTAGAGAGAAACCAAGGCAACGTCTTTTCACTTCCAATTTCGTGAAAAAACCAATTTTTATTATTAAATTGAATGTTATAAGGTGAAATTCATGTCTCCGCTGAAAATCGACATTCTGCCATGATTTTCAATTTCAAATAGGCAAAAGGAACTCAAGAAACGGGGAAAAAAACCTCACGAACTTAGAGAGAAACCAAGGCAACGTTTTTTCACTTCTAATTTCGTGAAAAAACGAGTTTTTATCATGAAAATGTATGTTATATGGCGAAATTCATGTCTCCGCTGAAAATCGACCTTCCACCATGATCTTTAGTTCCAAATAGGCAAAAGAAACTGAAGAATCAGGGAGAAATTTCTCACTGCCCTCGAGAGACGCTAAGGCAACGTTTTTTCACTTCCAATTTCGTGAAATACCGAGTTTTTATCATGATATTGGATGTTATAAGGTGAAATACATGTCTCCGCTGAAAATCGAAATTCTGCCATGATTTTCAGTTCCAAATAGGAAGAAGAAACTGAAGAAACAGGGAAAAAGTTCTCATTGCAATCGAGAGACGCCAAGGCAACGTCTTTTCACTTCCAATTTCGTGAAAAAACCAATTTTTATTATTAAATTGAATGTTATAAGGTGAAATTCATGTCTCCGCTGAAAATCGACATTGTGCCATGATTTTCAATTTCAAATAGGCAAAAGGAACTCAAGAAACGGGGAAAAAAACCTCACGACCTTAGAGAGAAACCAAGGCAACTTTTTTTCACTTCCAATTTCGTGAAATAACGAGTTTTTATCATGAAATTGTATGTTATAAGGCGAAATTCATGTCTCCGCTGAAAATCGACCTTCCACCATGATCTTCAGTTCCAAATAGGCAAAAGAAACTGAAGAAACAGGGGGAGATTTCTCATTGTCCTCGAGAGACGCCAAGGCAACGTTTTTTCACTTCCAATTTCGTGAAAAAACCAATTTTTATTATGAAATTGAATGTTATAAGGTGAAATTCATGTCTCCGCTGAAAATCGACATTCTGCCATGATTTTCAGTTCCAAATAGGCAAAAGAAACTGAAGAAACAGGGAAAAATTTCTCATTGCAATCGAGAGACGCCAAGGCAACGTCTTTTCACTTCCAATTTCGTGAAAAAACCAATTTTTATTATTAAATTGAATGTTATAAGGTGAAATACATGTCTCCGCTGAAAATCGACATTCTGCCATGATTTTCAGTTCCAAATAGGAAGAAGAAACTGAAGAAACAGGGAAAAAGTTCTCATTGCAATCGAGAGACGCCAAGGCAACGTCTTTTCACTTCCAATTTCGTGAAAAAACCAATTTTTATTATTAAATTGAATGTTATAAGTTGAAATTCATGTCTCCGCTGAAAATCGACATTCTGCCATGATTTTCAATTTCAAATAGGGAAAAGGAACTCAAGAAACGGGAAAAAAATCCTCACGACTCTGGAGAGAAGCCAAGACAACGTTTTTTCACTTCCAATTTCGTGAAAAAACGAGTATTTATCATGATATCGAATGTTATAAGCAGAAATTCATAAAGTTGGGATTCTCCCATGATTTTCAATTTCAAATAGGCAAAAGGAACTCAAGAAACGGGAAAAAAACCTCACGACCCCGGAGAGAAGGCAAGACGACGTTTTTTCACTTCCAATTTCGTGAAAAAACGAGTATTTGTCATGATATCGGATGTTATAAGCAGAAATTCATAAAGATGGGATTCTCCCATGATTTTCAATTTCAAATAGGCAAAAGGAACTCAAGAAATGGGAAAAAAACCTGACGACCTTAGAGAGAAACAAAGGCAACGTCTTTTCACTTCCAATTTCGTGAAATAACCAATTTTTATTATTAAATTGAATGTTATAAGGTGAAATTCATGTCTCCGCTGAAAATCGACATTCTACCATGATTTTCTATTTCAAATAGGCAAAAGGAACTCAAGAAACGGGGAAAAAAACCTCACGACCTTAGAGAGAAACCAAGGCAACGTTTTTTCACTTCTAATTTCGTGAAAAAACGAGTTTTTATCATGACATTGTATGTTATAAGGCGAAATTCATGTCTCCGCTGAAAATCGACCTTCCACCATGATCTTGAGTTCCAAATAGGCAAAAGAAACTGAACAAACAGGGAAAAATTTCTCATTGCAATCGAGAGACGCCAAGGCAACGTGTTTTCACTTTCAATTTCGTGAAATAACGAGTTTTTATCATGATATTGAATGTTGTAAGCAAAAACTCATATTTCTGCTGAAAATCGAGATTTTCCCATGACTTTCAATTTCAACTAGGCAAAAGGAACTCAAGAAATGGGAAAAAAATCCTCACGACTCTGGAGAGAAGCCAAGACGACGTTTTTTCACTTCCAATTTCGTGAAAAAACGAGTTTTTATCATGAAATTGTATGTTATAAGGCGAAATTCATGTCTCCGCTGAAAATCGACCTTCCACCATGATCTTTAGTTCCAAATAGGCAAAAGAAACTGAAGAAACAGGGAGAAATTTCTCACTGCCCTCGAGAGACGCTAAGGCAACGTTTTTTCACTTCCAATTTCGTGAAATACCGAGTTTTTATCATGATATTGGATGTTATAAGGTGAAATACATGTCTCCGCTGAAAATCGACATTCTGCCATGATTTTCAGTTCCAAATAGGCAGAAGAAACTGAAGAAACAGGGAAAAATTTCTCATTGCAATCGAGAGACGCCAAGGCAACGTGTTTTCACTTCCAATTTCGTGAAATAACGAGTTTTTATCATGATATTGGATGTTATAAGCAGAAATTCATATCTCCGCTAAAAGTCGGGATTCTCCCATGATTTTCAATTTCAAAAAGGCAAAAGGAACTCAAGAAACGGGAAAAAAAACCTCACGACCCTAGAGAGAAACCAAGGCAACGTTTTTTCACTTCCAATTTCGTGAAATAACGAGTTTTTATCATGAAATTGTATGTTATAAGGCGAAATTCATGTCTCCGCTGAAAATCGACCTTCCACCATGATCTTCAGTTCCAAATAGGCAACAGAAACTGAAGAAACAGGGGGAGATTTCTCATTGTCCTCGAGAGACGCCAAGGCAACGTATTTTCACTTCCAATTTCGTGAAAAAACCAATTTTTATTATGAAATTGAATGTTATAAGGTGAAATTCATGTCTCCGCTGAAAATCGACATTCTGCCATGATTTTCAGTTCCAAATAGGCAAAAGAAACTGAAGAAACAGGGAAAATTTTCTCATTGCAATCGAGAGACGCCAAGGCAACGTCTTTTCACTTCCAATTTCGTGAAAAAACCAATTTTTATTATTAAATTGAATGTTATAAGGTGAAATTCATGTCTCCGCTGAAAATCGACATTCTGACATGATTTTCTATTTCAAATAGGCGAAAAGAACTCAAGAAACGGGAAAAAAATCCTCACGACTCTGCAGAGAAGCCAAGACAACGTTTTTTCACTTCCAATTTCGTGAAAAAACGAGTATTTGTCATGATATCGGATGTTATAAGCAGAAATTCATAAAGTTGGGATTCTCCCATGATTTTCAATTACAAATAGGCAAAAGGAACTCAAGAAACGGGAAAAAAACCTCACGACCCTGGAGAGAAACCAAGGCAACGTTTTTTCACTTCCAATTTCGTGAAAAAACGAGTTTTTATCATGAAATTGTATGTTATAAGGCGAAATTCATGTCTCCGCTGAAAATGGACCTTCCACCATGATCTTCAGTTCCAATTAGGCAAAAGAAACTGTAGAAACAGGGAAAAATTTCTCATTGCAATCGAGAGACGCCAAGGCAACGTGTTTTCACTTACAATTTCGTGAAATAACGAGTTTTTATCATGATATTGGATGTTATAAGCAGAAATTCATATCTCCGCTAAAAGTCGGGATTCTCCCATGATTTTCCATTTTAAAAAGGCAAAAGAAACTCAAGAAACGGGAAAAAAAACCTCACGACCCTAGAGAGAAACCAAGGCAACGTTTTTTCACTTCTAATTTCGTGAAAAAACGAGTTTTTATCATGAAATTGTATGTTATAAGGCGAAACTCATGTCTCCGCTAAAAATCGACCTTCCACCATGATATTCAGTTCCAATTAGGCAAAAGAAACTGTAGAAACAGGGAAAAATTTCTCATTGCAATCGAGAGACGCCAAGGCAACGTGTTTTCACTTACAATTTTGTGAAATAACGAGTTTTTATCATGATATTGGACGTTATAAGCAGAAATGCGTATCTTCGCTAAAAGTCTGGATTCTCCCATGATTTTCAATTTCAAATAGGCAAAAGGAACTCAAGAAACGGGAAAAAAACCTCACGACCCTGGAGAGAAACCAAGGCAACGTTTTTTCACTTCCAATTTCGTGAAAAAACGAGTTTTTATCATGAAATTGTATGTTATAAAACGAAATTCATGGCTCCGCTGAAAATCGACCTTCCACCATGATCTTCAGTTCCAAATGGGCAAAAGAAACTGAAGAAACAGGGGGAGATTTCTCATTGTCCTCGAGAGACGCCAAGGCAACGTTTTTTCACTTCCAATTTCGTGAAAAAACCAATTTTTATTATGAAATTGAATGTTATAAGGTGAAATTCATGTCTCCGCTGAAAATCGACATTCTGCCATGATTTTCAGTTCCAAATAGGCAAAAGAAACTGAAGAAACAGGGAAAAATTTCTCATTGCAATCGAGAGACGCCAAGGCAACGTCTTTTCACTTCCAATTTCGTGAAAAAACCAATTTTTATTATTAAATTGAATGTTATAAGGTGAAATTCATGTCTCCGCTTAAAATCGACATTCTGACATGATTTTCTATTTCAAATAGGCAAAAGGAACTCAAGAAACGGGAAAAAAATCCTCACGACTCTGCAGAGAAGCCAAGACAACGTTTATTCACTTCCAATTTCGTGAAAAAACGAGTATTTGTCATGATATCGGATGTTATAAGCAGAAATTCATAAAGTTGGGATTCTCCCATGATTTTCAATTTCAAATAGGCAAAAGGAACTCAAGAAACGGGAAAAAAACCTCACGACCTTAGAGAGAAACCAAGGCAACGTCTTTTCACTTCCAATTTCGTGAAAAAACCAATTTTTATTATTAAATTGAATGTTATAAGGTGAAATTTATGTCTCCGCTGAAAATCGACATTCTGCCATGATTTTCAATTTCAAATAGGCAAAAGGAACTCAAGAAACGGGGAAAAAAACCTCACGACCTTAGAGAGAAACCAAGGCAACGTTTTTTCACTTCTAATTTCGTGAAAAAACGAGTTTTTATCATGAAATTGTATGTTATAAGGCGGAATTCATGTCTCCGCTGAAAATCGACCTTCCACCATGATCTTCAGTTCCAAATAGGCAAAAGAAACTGAAGAAACAGGGAGAAATTTCTCACTGCCCTCGAGAGACGCCAAGGCAACGTGTTTTCACTTTCAATTTCGTGAAATAACGAGTTTTTATCATGATATTGGATGTTATAAGGTGAAATACATGTCTCCGCTGAAAATCGACATTCTGCCATGATTTTCAGTTCCAAATAGGAAGAAGAAACTGAAGAAACAGGGAAAAAGTTCTCATTGCAATCGACAGACGCCAAGGCAACGTCTTTTCACTTCCAATTTCGTGAAAAAACCAATTTTTATTATTAAATTGAATGTTATAAGGTGAAATTCATGTCTCCGCTGAAAATCGACATTCTGCCATGATTTTCAATTTCAAATAGGAAAAAGGAACTCAAGAAACGGGAAAAAAATCCTCACGACTCTGGAGAGAAGCCAAGACGACGTTTTTTCACTTCCAATTTCGTGAAAAAACGAGTTTTTATCATGAAAATGTATGTTATAAGGCGAAATTCATGTCTCCGCTGAAAATCGACCTTCCACCATGATCTTTAGTTCCAAATAGGCAAAAGAAACTGAAGAAACAGGGAGAAATTTCTCACTGCCCTCGAGAGACGCTAATGCAACGTTTTTTCACTTCCAATTTCGTGAAATACCGAGTTTTTATCATGATATTGGATGTTATAAGGTGAAATACATGTCTCCGCTGAAAATCGACATTCTGCCATGATTTTCAGTTCCAAATAGGAAGAAGAAACTGAAGAAACAGGGAAAAATTTCTCATTGCAATCGAGAGACGCCAAGGCAACGTCTTTTCACTTCCAATTTCGTGAAAAAACCAATTTTTATTATTAAATTGAATGTTATAAGGTGAAATTCATGTCTCCGCTTAAAATCGACATTCTGACATGATTTTCTATTTCAAATAGGCAAAAGGAACTCAAGAAACGGGAAAAAAATCCTCACGACTCTGCAGAGAAGCCAAGACAACGTTTATTCACTTCCAATTTCGTGAAAAAACGAGTATTTGTCATGATATCGGATGTTATAAGCAGAAATTCATAGAGTTGGGATTCTCCCATGATTTTCAATTTCAAATAGGCAAAAGGAACTCAAGAAACGGGAAAAAAACCTCACGACCTTAGAGAAAAACCAAGGCAACGTCTTTTCACTTCCAATTTCGTGAAAAAACCAATTTTTATTATTAAATTGAATGTTATAAGGTGAAATTTATGTCTCCGCTGAAAATCGACATTCTGCCATGATTTTCAATTTCAAATAGGCAAAAGGAACTCAAGAAACGGGGAAAAAAACCTCACGACCTTAGAGAGAAACCAAGGCAACGTTTTTTCACTTCTAATTTCGTGAAAAAACGAGTTTTTATCATGAAATTGTATGTTATAAGGCGGAATTCATGTCTCCGCTGAAAATCGACCTTCCACCATGATCTTGAGTTCCAAATAGGCAAAAGAAACTGAAGAAACAGGGAGAAATTTCTCACTGCCCTCGAGAGACGCCAAGGCAACGTGTTTTCACTTTCAATTTCGTGAAATAACGAGTTTTTATCATGATATTGGATGTTATAAGGTGAAATACATGTCTCCGCTGAAAATCGCCATTCTGCCATGATTTTCAGTTCCAAATAGGAAGAAGAAACTGAAGAAAAAGGGAAAAAGTTCTCATTGCAATCGACAGACGCCAAGGCAACGTCTTTTCACTTCCAATTTCGTGAAAAAAACAATTTTTATTATTAAATTGAATGTTATAAGGTGAAATTCATGTCTCCGCTGAAAATCGACATTCTGCCATGATTTTCAATTTCAAATAGGAAAAAGGAACTCAAGAAACGGGAAAAAAATCCTCACGACTCTGGAGAGAAGCCAAGACGACGTTTTTTCACTTCCAATTTCGTGAAAAAACGAGTTTTTATCATGAAAATGTATGTTATAAGGCGAAATTCATGTCTCCGCTGAAAATCGACCTTCCACCATGATCTTTAGTTCCAAATAGGCAAAAGAAACTGAAGAAACAGTGAGAAATTTCTCACTGCCCTCGAGAGACGCTTGAGAAAGGCTTCCTTAAATTTTTCTTTTTTTTCTTTTTTAAGCCGTCACCCGGCGCGGCCAGGGTCAGAGGCTGCCAGGGCTCATCCAGATATACTAGTACTTTCGATTTAATTTTAGGGCGCCAACTCGTTTGAGAGAACGAGTACTCTATATGTAATATGTTAAAGAAGCTAGCCCCGGTAGAAAGAGGGGAGGTTCGATTGAAACGACCCTATTAATTAATGTAACTTAGCGGGAATAAGGGGTCCAAGAGAAGCAAAATATAAGCCACACGGAAAGGAGAGAAAATACTCGCTGACAGACTTACATGTATTTCCTGTTAACCCACTTTATTCCGGAATGCACTATTTTTTCACAATGTTAACTGCACAAGACGCGACAGTTGCTGACAATAATCACTACTTATCAAGAGCACAATTCCTCGCTCGCGGACCCTACCCTCGGTCTTTACAAACAATAATTCGAGTCGAGATCCGGGGCAAAAGTGTCCTTTCGTATCGGTCCTCCGGGTAATCAGGCCGCAACGGAGAAGGATTATCCCTTCCCGTTTAGTACTAAAATTTATATACGCGCTGTCTCTTGTTTTCGCGCCCGAGGAATTGGTGCCTGTGTTGACGTCGAGGAAGAGCATTTCTCGACTGATTTCCTGTCACATTCTCCCCCTTCTGGCCTTGACGTCAACAGTAATGCATGAGTAGATTTTGATACGTTACCTGTCAGCTGATAGTCTCTCCCCCGGGAAATTGCTTAAATAAATTTTACATGAACATGGCATATTTATGCTTCTCTTGGATTCAAAGGTGAGCGGCCAGGGGTAAGACTTGTGTGTAGTTACTCGCTATCCTTTGTGATTAATAAATCAAATATGTACGCCAAAAAAGGTACTCCGCTGGCGTACTCAAGCTATTGCACGCCTAATTTTACTACCTAAGCTAAATTTTGTACATGCATAATTCTCGCGAGGTCATGCTCGTGGGGGTTTCTTGATTCTCTTTTTCTTCTCATTATTATTACTTATTACTATTATAACTGTTGTTATTATCAATTCTGTTTATTTATTTGTTAATTCATTTATTTATTATTATTATTATTATTGTTATTATATATATATTCACTGCTTTTACATGCATATATATATATAAGTATGAGTAGGAACGAATTCATGAAAGTCCGCTTCACAAGTTAACACATTTTTGTAAGAAAGTTCGACTATAGCTCTCGGTGGTTCGCAATTAACATGCGGTGGTATCACTGTAGTCTGGTGATGGCGGAAATGTGCGTTTGGTTGAACTGGACTGTTGTTTTCGTTCTCGGGCCTTGAGCTTGGTTTTCGTCTTACTTCCTACCACATACACACGGTGGGATTAATGAGTTTCCCTCCGAGTTTGGCGAGAGTAACAATCTTGCTTATCTAATTGGATGGATCGTCTCGTAATTGTTCTGATACAGGTCTTCCAAAATCGACGGGTTTAAGAATTCTTAACTGGAGGAAGACCTAGAACAAAGTGCGCTGGGGCGGGTTGGTGTTTCTTCGAGTCGTCTGCTGACTTCATTTTATTTGTGCTCCAGAATTGCTTAGTGAACCAGTAGTGTTTCCGACTTTTTCTGCGTAGACCATAGACCTGCGTTGTTGTGACTGTGTTCGCATTGACAACACCAGCTGCGAAGCGGGCAGGATGATAGTTTCCGAAGATGAATAATAGTTGCTACGTGTCAGACAACGTCGTTGTCACCGGGGGATGCTCGATGTATTTTTCATTCCCTCCGTTGATATTTTTATATTATTGAGACTAAGATCCAGATTTAATCCCCGGGCCTTCGTATGTGTTAGGAAGTATTTAGCTTGTTGTGTATGTCCGGCTTCGCGTTGATGCATTCTTCTTCAGTTAGCGTTTGAACAGGGATGCGGATTGCGTTTTGTACAGTTCTGGCGTTGTGCTTGGGTTACTTACATCTAAGGCTTCTTCGTGGTATTTTGAGATCGGTGATATAATATTTTCCGACAGTTTTGTTATTTTTATCCGCTAGTTCTACAACCATTGGCCCATGGGTTTTTTTTACAAAGGCTGGGCCTAGATAACGGTGACCTAGCTTAGCTGAATAACCTTCGGATTTTTTGCTTAATTTTTTATTCGGGTAGTAAACTTCTGTGCCTATTTCAATTTCGACTTGGTGGGGTTTATCCGCATTGACTTTGGCAAGACGATTTGACGAGTACCTCTGTAGGCGTTTTTCTACCTCATGACGTAGTTCGATAATTTGATCAATCCGCTTTATCCAATCGTTTAACGCTTCATCCTGTGTCACCGTTTCAGTTCCGCCGTAACCCCGTGAAATATTTTTAAAGATCGCTTCTCTGCCATGATTTAAAAAGAATGGAGAAATCCTACTACCGGCATGCGGCACGGTGTTGTACGCTAATTGAAGCTTTGATAAATTTTTATCCCATTCATTATGTTTATCATTAATAAATGAGGCTATCATAGGCTTTATAGTTCTATTGGTCCGTTCGACCGGATTAGCCTGGGGATGCGCGAGCGGGGTGGTGATATGCGTAATATTTCTTGCAGTCAGGAGACTTTTGACATCTTTATTAATGTACTCAGTTCCATTATCTGTAACGATTGATTTCGCCGCTCCCCATCTATCGAAGACTTGATCGAGGCTTCCGGCAACTAGTCTACCTGTTTGTTTTTTTACTGGGAATATTTCAATATATTTTGTGTATAGATCCTGAATTATGATCGCGTGAGTATTACCCCTTTTCGAGCGCGCGAACGGGCCTATTGTGTCTACCGACAGTTGTGCCCAAGGTCGTATGAGTAGTCTACTTGACATTGGTCCCTTTAACGGTCGTTGGTTGTATTTAACTTTCACGCAGATTTCGCAGTCTTCAACGAAAGATTTTATGTCTTGTGACATACCGAGCCAATAGTAGTTCTGACGGATACGATCGTACGTTTTATCTCTACCTAAATGACCGGCTGCTGGGGATTCATGGTTTTCAGTGATAATTTCCATGATCTCTTCGGGTCTAACTACCTTTTTCCAGGGGTTTTCGTCGTCAATTAATGCTTTCGCGTAATCTGGTCTAAAATAGAATAATTCGCCACCCTCTATCTTCCATTCTTCGAATCTCTCCGGGTTTTTCTTTACGAGCTCGTACTTCTTACTATACCAATCTGAGTCACAAATTGTATTCAGTTGGATTCGGCTTTGGATCGCCTCTTCTATTGTTTTTTCCCACCCGAGGGGGTCGACATCTACGTCGAACATTCTCGACAACGCATCGGGTGCTTCATTTTGTGTTCCTCGCCTATGCTCTACGGTTACATTATGTTGTAGTAAATAGATAGCCCACCTCGCGAGGCGTCCTACCGGGTTTTTCAGACCATGTAACCAACGTAGAGCTTGGTGGTCGGTGACGACGGTAAACGGCATGCCTTCTAGGTAACATCGTAATTTTTCGACCGACCAAACGACTGCGAGACACTCTTTCTCTGTAGTTGTGTAATATAACTCCGCTCCTCTGAGCGGGCGACTGAGGGCTTCTATCAAGTGTTCCTTATCCGAATAGGGATCTTTTTGGACTAAGATCGCTCCAAGACCGAAATCACTCGCGTCAGTATAGAGAACAAATGGTTGTTTCGGTATCGGGGTGTATAACCGTGGTGCGTCAGCCAGCGCAGTTTTTACTTTTTCAAATGCCTCTTGTTCAATCTCGGTCCATCGCCACGGGACTTTTACGCTCGTCAGCTTGTTCAAGGGACCCTGTATTCTAGCGACATTTTTTAGATGGCGGTGGTACCAATTCACCAGTCCATTGAACTGTCGTAACTGACTTCTATCTTTTGGGACTGGATAATTTAGAATAGGCTCAATTTTTTCGGGGTTGGGTCGCATTCCCTTTTCATCTATTATGTATCCCAGAAATTTGACCTCCTTGCAAGCGAAGTGACTTTTTTCACGGTTAATGATTAATTTTGCTTCACGTAGTACTTCGAATAGTAGCATTAAAATAGATAGGTGTTCGTCTAGATCCTGGCTTACGACGATCCAGTCATCCAAATAGACAAAAACCTGATCAATCCATTTATTAGGCAACTTTCGTTCAATGAGTAGTTCGTTTATTCTCCGTTTCAACGAGTCCATCAGACGCTGGAATGTAGAGGGAGCTCCCGTTAGCCCGTAAGGCATTCTGAGCCACTCCAGCAGCCCTTTCCCCTCCACGACAAACGCTGTAAACTTCCTACTCTTTTCGTCCATGGGGATTTGGTGGAATGCCTCGCTCATATCTAAGGTTGATATTATTTTCGCTTGACCGAGCTGAGACAAAATCGAACCCATTTGTGGCAACGGGTAAGCTGGTTTCTTAGTTTTTTTATTGACTACCCGATAGTCGATACAGAACCGCAGGCCTCCATTCGCCTTTGGTGCAACTACGGGCGAACTTGCCCACTCGCTATTGCTCCAGGTGACGTATTTTTTTTTTAATAAACGCTCTACTTCTTCATTGATGAATTCACGAACCGCCTCACTACGCCGGTATGGTTTTTGGCGGTGGGGGGTTGGGTCGTCTAGTTCTATTATGTGTCTAATCCGGTCTGTCATGCCTGAAGAATCCCGATCTAGTTTTGCAAATTCTTCGTCCAAGAATTTCCTCAGCTTTTCAGATTGATCTATTGACAGAGCTCTCAATTCGCTCGGGAGAACAAATCTATGTGAACATGGGTACGACTCTCTGCTGTTCGCCAGACTCCACGTCCCAGAAATGGGGTCGACTTTTACCTTAA
This sequence comes from Venturia canescens, assembly GCF_019457755.1. NCBI lineage: Eukaryota > Metazoa > Arthropoda > Insecta > Hymenoptera > Ichneumonidae > Venturia > Venturia canescens. The sequence goes on from NC_057426.1 coordinate 20,204,248, forward strand.
AAGCTAACCAGAAGTCCATACCGAGGATTACTTCGCTTGATAGACCCGGAAAGATACTAAACCATTGCGGTCCATAGACTTCCCCGATATCTATTATAAAACACGTCCCGCCTAAACTCTTCACGATAGACCTGTCACCCAATCGTACCCCATTCCTCGTCGAAGAATCTGGTATCAAGTCTCGTATTTGCAGTTCTCTGACGCGTTCGTAAGCTGATTCGCTCAGGTAGGATCTTTCGCTTCCGCTATCTATTATTCCCTGAATTCGTTGCCCAAAAATACAAATTTCGATTGGTATTCTAGAGAATTTTTCTGGTTCTTTAGCTCCATTACCCGGGCAATAAACCCGACGTCGTGTTAGCCGGTGGACGAAGCATGGAGGGATAGAAACTGGCTGCCAATTCCTCAATGCTTCGTTATCTAAGTCGTCTTGTCCAACTTTACTGGCATTGTTTGATGTATTGCTGCTTATCATGTTTAATCCAGGGAGGCTCTCTGAGGCTAAGGATTGTAGGGGGTCACCTATTTCATCGTCTGACATCTCGAATTCATCGTCAGTTTCATCGACGACATCCAGTTTGAAGGAGGAAACGGTCCCGTCGGTCGTTAAATCGGCATCTAGTTGAGAAAAAGGGGTATTATGTGTACTAGAAGAGGGTTTATCTAAATCAAGTACTTGTGCGATTTTAAATTTTCCACTATCCTCGGGTAACCTATTGTTTTTGTTCTTTTTTAGTTCTTCGTCTTTGCCCTCCATGGCAGTAACTGGAAGCGAAGCTACTGCGGGCTTTTCTCGTTTCCCGAACGATCTGGGCAATTCTCGTTTACGTGGCCCTTTTTGAAACACAAATGGCAAACATCTTGGCGGGGAGCGATGCAGGAACGGGAACTGTGTCCTCTCTCGCCACAATTGAAGCAAAAATAATTACTCCAGTCTCGGTTTTGACTATTATTTTTTTGTTGACTTTCTTTTTTTTCGTATTTTGTGAGGTTTTGCTCTAATCGTTGTTTTGTTAGTGGTTTGGAGTTGCTTGACTTTTTTGATTCATTCTTTTCCGTTCGTGCGGTTCTATTTTGCATTACGTCTAATTCTGCTGGTTTGCTATCCTCGTCCGGGATTGATCTCTCTTCTTCCTCGTCGTTAGAAGAAGAAAGTTCGTTCTCTATAAAATTTAGTCCCGTACTCTTCGGTTTGTACCGTAGATCTTTTCGAGCTTCGGTCGTTCTACTATACAAGTAGCTTCTCTTATTGATATAATGAAGGAAATCATCGTAATTTTGTATTCGTAAATTCTCTAGCTCACAAGTTAAACGGGGATTTAACTTCACCAGGATTTGTCTGAGTTGTTGTTTGAATTTGGGGGGGTGTAACATTCTTTCGAAAATTAGTCGTGCCCGACAAGTGAATTCGGCCAAAGTTTCGCCCTTTTCGAGTTTTAGATCGTGGGCCTCGACATAGAGGTCACCGTCACTCTTACGTACCCCCCATTGAAATCGAAAATTTCTGGTGAAGTCTTTCCACGTTCGCCAATACTGTTTGTTAAGTAAATACCAAGCTTTGTATGGTCCTTCAAAGATTACAGACAAATATGGGACAAATAAATTTTTTTCAATCCCGCACGTGCTTAATTTATCTTCCAGGATTATCAAGAATTGGTCTGGATCCTTTTCCGATTTGGGGAAGTTGAGTTTCCAAGTGTTGACGATTCGACCGATGTTTACCCTGGGATTAATAACTAGATCACTATCGCTTCTATACGGTTCCCATCTATCTTGGTAGTGGAAATGGCGATTGCTATTTCGGTATCGTTCGTAGTCTTCGTCTTCACTTGAATCACTGCTATTTCGCGACAATGCCCCTCGCCTTGGTGTCACAGGTCTTTCCTCGCGTCGATCTCTATATAATTTCCGATTGTACTCATTAGAGGTGGAGCTAAATTCGCCTTGATCCGCGCGTGTATTCCCCTTGCGAATATATCCCTGATGCTGGATTTGTTGTGTGTGGTCTGTATTCTGTTCTAACTCATTACTACCGGTCACAATTTGGCAATATAAGTCATGCGATACATTTTTATTTTCTGTGACTATTCTACCGTCTGGCAAACGGTGCGTTATTGTTATTTCGTATGGCTGATTCTGAAGATCATCAGTTTTTTTTTCTGTTGAGTTTGATTGTAGGTTCCGATTGAAGTCATTGTTCGGCTGATAATACCGATTTTCATTCCAGAAGGTATCCCGACGAATTGTATCGCGATTATCTACGTTTACTCTGTCGAAATGGACCCTACGAACTTCCCTTTCTACTGAACCCTCTCTATATAACGGGTGTCCTATTGTTTCGGTCGATCTCGAATCTACTTGCCGGTTCCTATTTTCTATACTACGTTCAGAGGGGTCCCCAAGGCCAGCGTACGCTCGCTCTTGGATCCTTTCTGGAAAAAGATTCATTTCACTGCCATCAGACGGCCTGGTTGAGTTAAATAAAGCGATTTGATTTATGGGGTCTGCTCGGAAATTCGTCCTAGCACTTCGATTCAGGAATTGTTCCGGTGCAACAACAGACGGTCGTACCGGTTCCAATGTTAAGCGGTTATTGAGTAATTCGCTTCTGTCCCGTTCACAGTGTGGCCTAAATGCTCGGAGCTGGCTCGTTAACTCTTGAGGATTTTCCGTCACCTCGTTGGGTATAGTGAATTGACTTGATGTCTGATTATCCGGTACCCGACGATTTAGGGATTCAGCGCCCATCTCATCGGTATTCTCTATGTTTATAACACCAGTATTAAGTCCCGCTCGGTTTCTCCCTTCAGACGCTGGGTCTACCTGAGACGTGACGGTGCTAATATTGATACCCTGACTACCTTGTGTAGGGGGGGTTTTCTCTTTACTTTGCGTTAATTGTTCAATTGTTCCTTCGAGGGCTTCGACTCTAGCTAATCTCGTATTTATGTTATCGAATGCCTGGATCAAGTGATCGAGTTTCTTTTCAATTTCCGACTCTATCCCTCCCGGGTGAGTCGGAGTTGGTGTTGATCGCCTGCCTCTTCCCCTCCACATAATTGTTCCACCCGGTGAAGGCGTTACTATTGTATCTGTACGCAATGTCGACACAGAATGAGCCACGGAGGTTTGAGGGCCCGATATCTCCACCTCTTCTCGCGAATCCCCCAAATCAATCGCGGTTCGCGGACCAACCGGTTCAAGAAATTGTACACCGGTTAAAGAATCACCCACCCCTTGATCTCCCGGAATATTTAACGGGACGGCCGAACCGCCAGTGACAGGCGGATTTGTCGTTTTTGGTTTGTTTTTACTATCGCTCCTCGTCACCATTTTTTGTTGTGTTGGGAGAACCATAGGAGCTAAGATCTAGCGCGGGGTCGTGCCAAAATCACTCGGATATGTATATTTTCACATATGACATTCAAACGATTATACACTAACAGGACGAGATAAATAACTAGATAAGTAAGTAAATATCGGGCAGTCGATTAAATATCTTTACGAAACGACCGGCTACCTCTTATGAATAGTTTGTAACGTGTATAAATGTACGGCGATAAACGTTCACGAAAACGAAGATATTTGACGAACGTATAATGATGGAATGAATCATCTCAGGTAATGAATATATTTTCAAGAGCTCACCACCTTATCTGTGAAGTATAAGTGTTATGTGTAAGAGTATGCGGTATAGCATGTCTTGACCAAGCTCCGGTTTACATCGGACTCGCGAACACGCTGTTTTCATTTATGATGGTCAGTCACGGGCACAATAGGTTTTATGGCCCTCTCGATACTTTCATATCATCGACGGTTCATTCCCGAAGATTTCATGTTTTATTTAAACAAAATTTTCAACTTGCCCCACGTTGGGCGCCAAATGAGAAAGGCTTCCTTAAATTTTTCTTTTTTTTCTTTTTTAAGCCGTCACCCGGCGCGGCCAGGGTCAGAGGCTGCCAGGGCTCATCCAGATATACTAGTACTTTCGATTTAATTTTAGGGCGCCAACTCGTTTGAGAGAACGAGTACTCTATATGTAATATGTTAAAGAAGCTAGCCCCGGTAGAAAGAGGGGAGGTTCGATTGAAACGACCCTATTAATTAATGTAACTTAGCGGGAATAAGGGGTCCAAGAGAAGCAAAATATAAGCCACACGGAAAGGAGAGAAAATACTCGCTGACAGACTTACATGTATTTCCTGTTAACCCACTTTATTCCGGAATGCACTATTTTTTCACAATGTTAACTGCACAAGACGCGACAGTTGCTGACAATAATCACTACTTATCAAGAGCACAATTCCTCGCTCGCGGACCCTACCCTCGGTCTTTACAAACAATAATTCGAGTCGAGATCCGGGGCAAAAGTGTCCTTTCGTATCGGTCCTCCGGGTAATCAGGCCGCAACGGAGAAGGATTATCCCTTCCCGTTTAGTACTAAAATTTATATACGCGCTGTCTCTTGTTTTCGCGCCCGAGGAATTGGTGCCTGTGTTGACGTCGAGGAAGAGCATTTCTCGACTGATTTCCTGTCACACGCTAATGCAACGTTTTTTCACTTCCAATTTCGTGAAATACCGAGTTTTTATCATGATATTGGATGTTATAAGGTGAAATACATGTCTCCGCTGAAAATCGACATTCTGCCATGATTTTCAGTTCCAAATAGGAAGAAGAAACTGAAGAAACAGGGAAAAAGTTCTCATTGCAATCGAGAGACGCCAAGGCAACGTCTTTTCACTTCCAATTTCGTGAAAAAACCAATTTTTATTATTAAATTGAATGTTATAAGGTGAAATTCATGTCTCCGCTGAAAATCGACATTCTGACATGATTTTCTATTTCAAATAGGCAAAAGGAACTCAAGAAACGGGAAAAAAATCCTCACGACTCTGCAGAGAAGCCAAGACAACGTTTTTTCACTTCCAATTTCGTGAAAAAACGAGTATTTGTCATGATATCGGATGTTATAAGCAGAAATTCATAAAGTTGGGATTCTCCCATGATTTTCAATTTCAAATAGGCAAAAGGAACTCAAGAAACGGGAAAAAAACCTCACGACCTTAGAGAGAAACCAAGGCAACGTCTTTTCACTTCCAATTTCGTGAAATAACGAGTTTTTATCATGATATTGGATGTTATAAGCAGAAATTCATATCTCCGCTAAAAGTCGGGATTCTCCCATGATTTTCAATTTCAAAAAGGCAAAAGGAACTCAAGAAACGGGAAAAAAACCTCACGACCTTGAAGAGAAACCAAGGCAACGTTTTTTCACTTCTAATTTCGTGAAAAAACGAGTTTTTATCATGAAATTGTATGTTATAAGGCGAAATTCATGTCTCCGCTGAAAATCGACCTTCCACCATGATCTTGAGTTCCAAGTAGGCAAAAGAAACTGAAGAAACAGGGAGAAATTTCTCACTGCCCTCGAGAGACGCCAAGGCAACGTGTTTTCACTTCCAATTTCGTGAAATAACGAGTTTTTATCATGATATTGAATGTTGTAAGCAAAAACTCATATTTCTGCTGAAAATCGAGATTTTCCCATGACTTTCAATTTCAACTAGGCAAAAGGAACTCAAGAAATGGGAAAAAAATCCTCACGACTCTGGAGAGAAGCCAAGACGACGTTTTTTCACTTCCAATTTCGTGAAAAAACGAGTTTTTATCATGAAATTGTATGTTATAAGGCGAAATTCATGTCTCCGCTAAAAATCGACCTACCACCATGATCTTTAGTTCCAAATAGGCAAAAGAAACTGAAGAAACAGGGAGAAATTTCTCACTGCCCTCGAGAGACGCTAAGGCAACGTTTTTTCAATTCCAATTTCGTGAAATACCGAGTTTTTATCATGATATTGGATGTTATAAGGTGAAATACATGTCTCCGCTGAAAATCGACATTCTGCCATGATTTTCAGTTCCAAATAGGAAGAAGAAACTGAAGAAACAGGGAAAAATTTCTCATTGCAATCGAGAGACGCCAAGGCAACGTGTTTTCACTTCCAATTTCGTGAAATAACGAGTTTTTATCATGATATTGCATGTTATAAGCAGAAATTCATATCTCCGCTAAAAGTCGGGATTCTCCCATGATTTTCAATTTCAAAAAGGCAAAAGGAACTCAAGAAACGGGAAAAAAATCCTCACGACTCTGCCGAGAAACCAAGGCAACGTTTTTTCACTTCCAATTTCGTGAAATAACGAGTTTTTATCATGAAATTGTATGTTATAAGGCGAAATTCATGTCTACGCTGAAAATCGACCTTCCACCATGATCTTCAGTTCCAAATAGGCAAAAGAAACTGAAGAAACAGGGGGAGATTTCTCATTGTCCTCGACAGACGCCAAGGCAACGTTTTTTCACTTCCAATTTCGTGAAAAAACCAATTTTTATTATGAAATTGAATGTTATAAGGTGAAATTCATGTCTCCGCTGGAAATCGACATTCTGCCATGATTTTCAGTTCCAAATAGGCAAAAGAAACTGAAGAAACAGGGAAAAATTTCTCATTGCAATCGAGAGACGCCAAGGCAACGTCTTTTCACTTCCAATTTCGTGAAAAAAACAATTTTTATTATTAAATTGAATGTTATAAGGTGAAATTCATGTCTCCGCTGAAAATCGACATTCTGACATGATTTTCTATTTCAAATAGGCAAAAGGAACTCAAGAAACGGGAAAAAAATCCTCACGACTCTGCAGAGAAGCCAAGACAACGTTTATTCACTTCCAATTTCGTGAAAAAACGAGTATTTGTCATGATATCGGATGTTATAAGCAGAAATTCATAAAGTTGGGATTCTCCCATGATTTTCAATTTCAAATAGGCAAAAGGAACTCAAGAAACGGGAAAAAAACCTGACGACCTTAGAGAGAAACCAAGGCAACGTCTTTTCACTTCCAATTTCGTGACATAACCAATTTTTATTATTAAATTGAATGTTATAAGGTGAAATTCATGTCTCCGCTGAAAATCGACATTCTGCCATGATTTTCAATTTCAAATAGGCAAAAGGAACTCAAGAAACGGGGAAAAAAACCTCACGAACTTAGAGAGAAACCAAGGCAACGTTTTTTCACTTCTAATTTCGTGAAAAAACGAGTTTTTATCATGAAATTGTATGTTATAAGGCGAAATTCATGTCTCCGCTGAAAATCGACCTTCCACTGTGATCTTCAGTTCCAAATAGGCAAAAGAAACCGAAGAAACAGGGAAAAATTTCTCATTGCTGAGACGGGTATTTCTCCTCTCGTTTTATTTGACGAATTTACCCTCACCTGACGCGGCCTGGGTCAAGGGCTGTCAGGGCTCTAGTTTAAATAATATTACTTTTACAATATGTTGGGCGCCAGCTAATTCCGTCAGGAGTTAGCAATCAATAAATAATTAATTTCAATAATTTGACTCTATTCTCAAGGTGGGAGGTTGAGGACCCGAAATGAGAAAATAGGAGAAAGGACAGACCTCAAAGAGAGAAAAGAAGAAACTTAGACAAGTACTTACAATATCTCCGTATAATATATGAGATCTCCAGTTATTTCTCTTTGACAAAATATATAACGTAGACGATACAATACTTCGACGTATACTTCGCAAATACAATTTAATAAATTTAATTGACAGATTTGGGCCGGTACGTTCGCCGTTTGAACTAGAAGAAGTTCCCAAATTTGACAATGATTATTTCTCTATTTCAATGAATTCTAAAAATGTTTCCTTTCGGACTGCCGATCGTACAGTGTCCTGTGTGTCGCTTTTCGGGAATATTCGGGCCAACATCCCCTCCAATAATCGATTCGTTCGACCACTGATCGACGCGCAGGCGCTCGTGAGATTGACGAAATATGTACTGTTCTAGGGCGACATCTTTTAGGCCCTTGCAAGTAATTTACGCTTTGTAGCGCAACCGCGTAGTTTGAAACGGCCGTGCAGGGATACACTGGTCGAACGACGGAGGACGGAGAAGGTTCAACTCTAGCTTCCTGTCACAATCTCCCCCTTCGAACTCGACGTCATCCAGGAGACCATTGTCCCACTGAATCCGGGAGCCTGTACTAGCAAAGTCCGTTCTGCTCCCTCACCTGAAATCAGTCCTTAAAACATCCCACTTTCTCGTTTCGGGAGTAGGAGAGGGTCAAAACGTAACTTCCACTGGAACACACAGGGTTTCGTGTTATAAATGGATATAATTCGTAAACTTCATGAAAGTATGAACAAAACTAACATCTCAAAACAGTGTACTAGAATAGACAATATAAATTTTACATGGGTTTCGTAAATAAGTGATTAACCAAAACGCGAGTAGACATAATACGTGTAAGTAAAACAAAAATAAAAATAGAAAGAACGGAAAGTATTTTGTCAAAGTTATGTAGAGGAGTTGTTCCCTCGTTGTTCGTGTAGTCGGCGTACTTCATTACTGCTTACGGGAGTCTCGCTGCTGCTTATATTTCGAGGGGACAATGACCTTGATTTCCTCTCCATCCGATAGTTCGGGCCGTTCTTCCATTATTTCGTCAAGAGATTTGATGACGAACGGTTTTTGCAACGCTTGGATGGCCAACAACCTTTTTGTTTTTGACAATTCCTCGGCGGTTGCGGCTGCGGGATTTGCCAATTTCTTTGCTCCGACGAGGGCCTTCTCTCTGATCAGGAAAGACCGAATTTGGTTAGCGGTATCTCCCGGGTCAGAGAATCGAACCATGTGCCTTTTAAGCGTTCCTTTAGCTTCATTGACGATGTAACGGTGGTCTTCTGGGATCCGTTCAGTTGGCCAGGTTGCATAATTCAGTCTGAGCCAATCAACCAATCCGGCATAACGAATGTTACAATCTGGACATTCCGGGCAGTAAAGACTTAAATCCCTTGAGCATCCCAGGCACCTCCCCAGGGCCATTTCATGTTCGATCCCATGAGGATAAATGCAATCCTGAGCCTCGAAGCCATCCGCTCCACATACTTGACAAAAGCCTGGGCGGTACGGAAGCTCGCAGTTCTTGAAGTGGTGTCCCCGGGAACGACAATTTACGCAACCAGCCACATGTTGTTTGCCGACTTGTGTGATGAAGGTTTGGGTGCCACGATCGACCCGTTTTGACTCCATGCGGCTTACCAGGTGTTCAGCGCGTTTATTAATCAATTTTTTGAGTAAATCCTGACTCAAAATGCGACAATCGGCTACGTACAGTGGTGGGCGGTGTCCCTGCGCTATGAGTAATTCCGGGATTCCCAATTCCCTTACGACTTCGTCGAAAGACGGGAGTTTGCCTAACGGCAATGGTTCCACCATCACGGACGGGGCAACTACCGCGTTTCGTATGTCGGTTGATCTTTTTGGTTCTCCTGAGGCATTGGTGCTTAACGGATGCGGTTTCGTCTCGATCCTTTTTCTCTTCAGGTTTTCGGCCTGGATATCTGCCGGTGTGGCCTTTTGATATCGTGCCAGTTTCAGTTTCGGTGGCGGGAGGTTTTTAATTTTCTGGAGCAATTCCTCGACCTCTGCGGAAATCCGTGTAGACGAGGTCGTTGGGAACGGTCCCGCGGCACCAGGGTCTTCATCCGAAGACTCATCATCGGGAGATTCCTCGGACAACTCAGCCTCGGGATCTACGTTTTGAGTGGACGTGACAGTTTTTTTCTGGTTAACCTTTCTTGATTTGGCAACCTCCTCGTCAGATGATGGAGAGAGACCCAGATTTTCTTGTCTGCGTCGAATTTCCTTCCTGAGGGCCAAGGATCTCGCTTCCACCTCTACTTGCTCTCGATATAATTGGCACAAGAGGGCCCCTTCCTCATTGATTGGATTCATATAGCTAGAGACCCCGTCGTTTTTTCCCTCGTTGTCCAGCGGAGGTTGTCCAGGGTTCTTCGCTTCCGCTTCATCAGCCATTTTGTCTAAATACAGATTTACAAATTTCGTAAACTCCGCCTCGGTATTTTGAGATCCGTAACGTAATATTTACCTACGCTTTTATCATTTTTATCCGCTAATTCGACTACCATCGGTCCAACTACTCGCTTTATTATAGCTGGCCCAACGTATCTATGGCCTAATTTGGCAGCGTAGCCTTCACTTTTGTTACTGAGCTTTTTATTCGGGTAGTAGACTTCCATACCCTCTCTTAATTTGACTGTTTGGACATGACTTGAATTTGCTTTGTCAAGGCGTTTCTCTTTATAGGATTTCATTTGTTGTTCTATTTTGTGACGAAATTCATCAAAAATTTTCATTTTCCGTACCCATCCCAAGATCAACTCGCTCGTTATCGACTGGGGATTCTCGACTACTTGTTCCCTGAGATTTAGTTGAGCTTCGCGAGCATGATTAAGGTAGAACGGAGTGATTCTACTACCGGCATGTGGTACTGTATTGTAGGCGAGTTGAAGTTTAGACAAAGCTTCATCCCATTCATTCTGTTTATTTTTCAAACACGCTACAATCATCGGTTTTATCGTCCTATTCACACGCTCTACTGGATTTGCTTGAGGATGAGCAATTGGAGTTGTTAGGTGTTTTATTCGCTTCGCCACAAGTAAAGCCTCTACGTCTTTATTTATATATTCAGTTCCATTGTCGGTTATTATGGACTCAGGAATCGCCCCCCAACGATCAAAAACTACCTCCAAAACCTTGACGACAGTTTTTCCGGTTTGTTTCCTTACCGGGAATAATTCAATATATTTTGTATACAAATCTTGTATAACAATTATATATGAATTACCCTTTTTTGATCGTGTCAATGGGCCTACTGTATCTACCGATAATTGAGCCCAAGGTTTTAGCAGAGGTCTTGTAGTTAAGGGACCTTTCAACGGATTCTGATTAAATTTTACTTTCAGGCACGTTTCACAATCTTCCACAAATGCTTTTACGTCTTGTGACATCCCGGGCCAATAATAGTTTTGTCGAACTCTTTGATACGTACAGTCCCTGCCTAGATGACCGGCGTGCGGACTCTCATGATTGTCTTGCAAAATTTTCGGAACGTCAGAGGGTTTGACGACTAATTTCCAAGGATTTTCGTCGTCTATGAGCATTTTGTCAAAATCCGGTCGGTAATAATATAATTCGTTGTTTTCAATCTTCCATTCGTGGAAACGGTTGGGGTTTTTCTCAACGAGTTCCCACTTTGAATTATACCAATCCGCATCACAGATTGTCGATAAGAGAATTTTATCTTTGACTTGTCCGATTACTTTCTCCCATCCACAGGGGTCAACATCTAAATCGAACATACGCGACAACGCGTCCGGCGCTTCGTTAGTCGTACCCCTTCTATATTCGACGGTCATTGAATGTTGAAGAAGGTAAATAGCCCATCTTGCTAACCGGCCTACGGGATTTTTCAAACCATAAAGCCATTGCAAGGCTTGATGATCTGTGACTACTTTAAAAGGCATTCCTTCGAGGTAGCATCTTAATTTTTTAACAGACCAAACCACTGCCAGACACTCTTTCTCCGTGGTGGTGTAATGCATTTCTGCTCCTCTTAGCGGTCGACTAAGGGCCTCTATTAAGTTCTCTTTTTCGCTGTTCGGATCTTTTTGAACTAATATTGCTCCTAACCCGAAATCGCTGGAGTCTGTATAGAGGACGAACGGTTGACCAGGTGTCGGTGTATATAATCTCGGTGCATTAATCAGGGCGGCTTTTACTTCGTCAAATGCCTTTTGTTCAATTTCGGTCCACTGCCATTGAACTCTGGGACTAGTCAATTTGTTGAGCGGTCCCTGGATTCTAGCAATGCCCTTTAAATGACGGTGGTACCAATTTACGAGGCCATTAAATTGTCGAAGTTGCGTTCTATCTTTGGGGACTGGAAAATCTATTATTGGTTGAATTTTCTCCGGATTAGGACGCACACCGTATTTGTCAACAATATAACCTAGGAATTTCACTTCTTTACATGCGAAGCTGCTTTTCTCACGGTTTATTATTAACTTAGCCTCTCGGAGAACTTCAAAAACTAACGCTAAGAGCCGAAGATGTTCATCAAACTCTTGACTAACGATAATCCAGTCGTCTAAATACGCGAAAACCTGTTCTGACCATTTATTTGGGAGTTTTCTTTCTGTAATCAACTCCTGAATTCTTCGTTTTAACTTGTCCATTAGGCTTTGGAAAGTGGACGGAGCTCCTGTCAAACCATACGGCATTCTAACCCATTCGAGGAGTCCTTTACCCTCGACAACAAATGCGGTGTATTTGCGACTCGCTTCATCCATTGGAATCTGGTGAAAAGCTTCACTCATATCCAGTGTCGAAATAACTTTAGCTTGCCGAAGTTGTGACAAAATTGATTTCATATTTTGTAGAGGGTAGGCAGGTCTAAGCGTTTGCCGATTTACTGGACGATAATCAATGCAAAATCTCAATCCTCCATTTGCTTTTGGGGCAACGACCGGTGAACAAGCCCAATCGCTGTTACTCCAGACTACGTAACCCTTTTCCAATAGCCTATCTACTTCCTTGTCAATAAAGTCGCGGATTGCTTCGCTACGGGGATATGGTTTCTGCCTGTGAGGCGTGTGGTCTTTTAATTCAATTACGTGTTTTGTTAACGTCGTCATTCCTGTTGATTCGACTTCTAATTTTGAAAATTCGGCATCTAAGACTTTAGTTAACTGGTCCTTTTGTTCTACGGTTAAAGTCTTCATTTCAGTAGGTGTTACTACGCGATGCGATAACGGGTATTCGTAACGACTTCCTTCTAAAGTCCACGTTTCCGCACGAGGATCTACTTTGACGCGAAACGTTAGCCAAAAATCCATTCCGAGTATTACCTCGTTCGATAAATTTGGAAGGATACTGAACCATTGTGGACCAAAAATATCACCCACGTCTATTACAAAACACGTACCCCCTTTAGTTCGAGTAATCGATCTATCCCCGAGGCGAACTCCATTAGACGATGTTGTGTCTGCTTGCATTTCTTTTACTTGGAAATTTTTGACAATTTCATAAGCTGATTGACTAAGGTAAGACCTTTCACTCCCGCTATCTAAAATACCGTGAATTTTTATCCCGAAAATTGAAACTTTCACCGGTATTCTTGTAACATTCCTTGGTTCAGTTAAACCGTTTTCTGCACGAAATATTCGTCTTTTTGACAAAGTTTGTATTTCGTCCGATGTCAATCCGGGAGGAACCCAATTTTCTAAATTTCGTGTTTCATTCACGTTACGGTTATACGCTGTAAGGTTTACCTGATTTTCTATACCCACGGTCGCGAGCTGTAAGGTATTTTCAACTGACTCATCCGGGAATGAGAGTTCCTTTAAGTCAAATTCGCTATCTATTTTTTCCTCGTTGTTTGACAAATCTTCAGTTAATTCTAACTCTGTGAGTGAAAGATGATCTTCGACTTCTTCGTGTAAGCGCAGGCAACTAGTTTCTGCCTCGTTACTACCTTTATCGAATGATTTTACTTGTTCAATATTATCTTTTCTCACACGATTTGTTTCGTTTTCCTCGCTTTCGCCCCTTGTGACAGCGGCCTGAGGCTCGACTACTGCGGGGCTTCTGCGTTTCCCGAAACTGTGCTACAATTTTTATTTTCATGGCCTATCTTTTTGCAAAGGATGCATACAACCTGTCGTTCGGCAGTACAAAAGCGTGCTGTATGCCCCATTTGCCCACAGTTGTAACAAAACATTTTACTCGGGTCCGGTATGAATTTTCCGCGAGGCTCTTTCGCTTGTTGTTCCATAGCTTTATTTTCTTTTTCAAAACGAGTTAAATTATTCTCCAGTCGTTGTTTTGTCAACGTTTTTGACTTAGCTTGTGAGGTGTTTTGACCGCGCGGTGTTCTATTTGAATTTTGTCGAAATTGCAATAACTGGATAGGTTCTTCATCCGTATCGCTTTCTTGAGGCGTTTCTGTTCCCTCTTCGCCCCCTAGTTCCTCTTGCAAGTATCTTAATTCGCTTTTCGTTGTTTTACTTCGCGGTTCTCTCGATACGTCTAACGATCGACGATATAAATAATTTCTTTCGTTAATATAGTGGAGAAACTCGTCGTAATCGTAGATTGGCAAATTTAGGATCTCGAATATCAAGCGCGGATTGAACTTAACTAAGATTTGCTTTAATTGGTCGCGAAATGGCGGGGGACGTTGCATACGTTCGAAAATCAATCGTGCACGACACGTAAATTCGGCTAACGATTCACCCTTTTCTGATTTTAAATCTCGAACTTCAAGAAAAAGGTCACCGTCCTGTTTTTTAACACCCCACTGGAATCTAAATGCACGCGCAAATTCTTTCCAGTTTCTCCAACGCCCTTTATTAAGCAAATACCACGCTCTATAGGGTCCTTCAAAAACGCTAGACAAGCACGGGATAAACTGGTCCCTATCTATTCCGCTCGAACTCAATTGATCCTTCAGGATTAATAAAAATTGCTCGGGATCTTTTTCGGTACCGGGAAATGTTATTTTCCAGTTACTGACTATTCGGCCTATTTTCATAGCAGAATCAAGGTCGCGATTGTACATTGTTGACCGTCCGGTTGCTCCTCTTTCGCGTCGTTCGGGATGAGGAGAATAGCGATTTGATCGTGCTTCGCGACGTCGTTGACGATCGTCGTCAGTATCACTCGAGTCACTCGTTTGCCAAGAGAGTGCTCCTCTTCTTGGTTCACTAGACGAGTTTTGACGGAAATGTCGGGAATCGGGTGTGCGATCCCCGTCACGATTCGAATGTTCGCCCGTATACATTATTTCTCGCAACTGATCTTGTGTCACGAAATTTTCCGCAGTAATTGTTTCACCCCGTGGACCTTGACGAGATACCGTTAATCTAACCATTCCGTCCAAACAATTTGTTATAAGTTGTGAGCTATTGACAAAATCTGAATTTCTATTTTGTGTGGCGTGGTCTGTTTGACGAGATCTTTCACCACAGCACACATTTACTGGGTCTACTAATTCATTCGCGTGATTATTTTCTCTGAATCTAATTCTTCGCGAATTTAGTACGGGATTGTCAACGTTGTTGTTTACGTTGCCCATTTGATATGTTGGTTTGGGCCTCTCTACGGGCCCGGTAGACGATTGGGTTTCTCTTCTTTCGAGAAAATGTACCGGTTTGTGTTTAGGTCTAGCCCCTAACGTTCTATACGGATCACTAATATTTTTTTCGTCGCGTGTTTGTACGTCCACATGCGGCTCGTACGGCGCATCTAACAAATTAAAACATTTTTCCCCATATGCGTATGAGCTTTTTGGGTCAAATAAATTATTCCGATTTCCACGGGTGTCTACAGACGGACAACTCGTAATATTTTGACTTCCGCGGGTGTCTACAGACGGAGCACTCGCGGCATTATCACTTTCCGACAACAATTGAGCGATCTCTTCATCCTCGTTCGGAGAAGGATTTCTCTTTTTCTCTTTTTCTCCCCCCCTCTCGAATCTCAATGACGATTGGAGGGAATCTACATAATTACTTTTTTCTTTTAATTCTATTAAAACCTCTAACACTTTGTCAAATTTACTTTCGAGGTTTTCTACCTTTTGCAAGCGCGATTCAACATTATCAAGTTTTTTCTTTATTTCTTGATTTAAATTCTCGACACTACTAGCACTTCGTAGCGTTTCAAATGGGATTGGGGTGGTACCTCTCGAACCTCTCCCCCTTCCTACTGCAATGCCTGTCCAAACAGACGTGGACAGCGCGTCGCTTACTTGATTATCTAAAATTATTGTCGAATTCGTAGCTGCAGGTAGGGACGTTCCCCCTCCGACCGCTCCTTCAGTACTATCTCGCTGTAAGGGCTCAGTCGGAAACGCGAAATTCTGTGAACCCCCCCCTTCAGACTGGGGTAAGAGTACATCGTTTCTCGATGTCCCTGCACCACGAACTTTCGACATGGCCTTTTGTTTATTAACAATAACTTTTTCACCCGAACGAGTTGTTCTTTTAGGTGGAGAATAAAACATAGATGTCATTTTAATTCATTTTCAACTCCCAAAATCCTTCAAAGAGAAACAAATCTTTTGACAAATACTTGTTTATAGCCCATTCGCTATTTAGTTACAAAATTTTATTTTTCAATATTTCAAGGGGTGCTCTTCATTTGTCTATTTAAAAAAAACTCAGTAACATTATGCTAGGATTCGCGTTCGATATCCGCACATATTCTTTTCAATTTAAATTCACATTATTGCTCGAGACCAGCTATAATAATTACAAAATTCAATTACTCACCGAAATTCGTCGTTAGCCTTCAATATTCAACTATGTTGACAAAGTCTTGTTGACGTCCTCAGACGTAAAATTTTTTCACCGTGACTCTGACGCGATACAGAGACGTCACGCACAACAATCAGGTTACAGTCCAGCAATCTGTATTTCGATGTGATATATAAAATTCGAATTAAATTCTGTAGAATATCTAATACTTATCGACTAGAAAGAGTCAGTAAGCAGAAAAGATGTAGCAAAGGTTTTGTAGAGGCACGAAGTGTTGTAAACACACGCGCTCGGGCTCGAGAGCCGTGGCTCGCGCGAACAAAGACGGCTGTTTACAAATTGGTTCGGCCAGGCGTATGTTTACGTCGTCTAAGCGACGAGTGTTTCGTGGCTCTATGTAGAAAAAGAAATATTCAAATTATTAACTCGGACTTTTCAACTTTTACACTTTCACCGAATATCGGGAATATTTTACGTTGCTTGAAATAAATTAACAACGAACGTTACAAAATAAATTAACAGAAAATTTCATAAATAGGACTTTGACGAATTTCGTACTTTCACGTATATAACATTTTCTATTCAAAATTCAACCCGGCCCCACGTTGGGCGCCAAATGAGACGGGTATTTCTCCTCTCGTTTTATTTGACGAATTTACCCTCACCTGACGCGGCCTGGGTCAAGGGCTGTCAGGGCTCTAGTTTAAATAATATTACTTTTACAATATGTTGGGCGCCAGCTAATTCCGTCAGGAGTTAGCAATCAATAAATAATTAATTTCAATAATTTGACTCTATTCTCAAGGTGGGAGGTTGAGGACCCGAAATGAGAAAATAGGAGAAAGGACAGACCTCAAAGAGAGAAAAGAAGAAACTTAGACAAGTACTTACAATATCTCCGTATAATATATGAGATCTCCAGTTATTTCTCTTTGACAAAATATATAACGTAGACGATACAATACTTCGACGTATACTTCGCAAATACAATTTAATAAATTTAATTGACAGATTTGGGCCGGTACGTTCGCCGTTTGAACTAGAAGAAGTTCCCAAATTTGACAATGATTATTTCTCTATTTCAATGAATTCTAAAAATGTTTCCTTTCGGACTGCCGATCGTACAGTGTCCTGTGTGTCGCTTTTCGGGAATATTCGGGCCAACATCCCCTCCAATAATCGATTCGTTCGACCACTGATCGACGCGCAGGCGCTCGTGAGATTGACGAAATATGTACTGTTCTAGGGCGACATCTTTTAGGCCCTTGCAAGTAATTTACGCTTTGTAGCGCAACCGCGTAGTTTGAAACGGCCGTGCAGGGATACACTGGTCGAACGACGGAGGACGGAGAAGGTTCAACTCTAGCTTCCTGTCACATTGCAATCGAGAGACGCCAAGGCAACGTGTTTTCACTTTCAATTTCGTGAAATAACGAGTTTTTATCATGATATTGAATGTTGTAAGCAAAAACTCATATTTCTGCTGAAAATCGAGATTTTCCCATGACTTTCAATTTCAACTAGGCAAAAGGAACTCAAGAAATGGGATAAAAATCCTCACGACTCTGGCGAGAAGCCAAGACGACGTTTTTTCACTTCCAATTTCGTGAAAAAACGAGTTTTTATCATGAAAATGTATGTTATATGGCGAAATTCATGTCTCCGCTGAAAATCGACCTTCCACCATGATCTTTAGTTCCAAATAGGCAAAAGAAACTGAAGAATCAGGGAGAAATTTCTCACTGCCCTCGAGAGACGCTAAGGCAACGTTTTTTCACTTCCAATTTCGTGAAATACCGAGTTTTTATCATGATATTGGATGTTATAAGGTGAAATACATGTCTCCGCTGAAAATCGAAATTCTGCCATGATTTTCAGTTCCAAATAGGAAGAAGAAACTGAAGAAACAGGGAAAAAGTTCTCATTGCAATCGAGAGACGCCAAGGCAACGTCTTTTCACTTCCAATTTCGTGAAAAAACCAATTTTTATTATTAAATTGAATGTTATAAGGTGAAATTCATGTCTCCGCTGAAAATCGACATTGTGCCATGATTTTCAATTTCAAATAGGCAAAAGGAACTCAAGAAACGGGGAAAAAAACCTCACGACCTTAGAGAGAAACCAAGGCAACTTTTTTTCACTTCCAATTTCGTGAAATAACGAGTTTTTATCATGAAATTGTATGTTATAAGGCGAAATTCATGTCTCCGCTGAAAATCGACCTTCCACCATGATCTTCAGTTCCAAATAGGCAAAAGAAACTGAAGAAACAGGGGGAGATTTCTCATTGTCCTCGAGAGACGCCAAGGCAACGTTTTTTCACTTCCAATTTCGTGAAAAAACCAATTTTTATTATGAAATTGAATGTTATAAGGTGAAATTCATGTCTCAGCTGAAAATCGACATTCTGCCATGATTTTCAGTTCCAAATAGGCAAAAGAAACTGAAGAAACAGGGAAAAATTTCTCATTGCAATCGAGAGACGCCAAGGCAACGTCTTTTCACTTCCAATTTCGTGAAAAAACCAATTTTTATTATTAAATTGAATGTTATAAGGTGAAATACATGTCTCCGCTGAAAATCGACATTCTGCCATGATTTTCAGTTCCAAATAGGAAGAAGAAACTGAAGAAACAGGGAAAAAGTTCTCATTGCAATCGAGAGACGCCAAGGCAACGTCTTTTCACTTCCAATTTCGTGAAAAAACCAATTTTTATTATTAAATTGAATGTTATAAGTTGAAATTCATGTCTCCGCTGAAAATCGACATTCTGCCATGATTTTCAATTTCAAATAGGGAAAAGGAACTCAAGAAACGGGAAAAAAATCCTCACGACTCTGGAGAGAAGCCAAGACAACGTTTTTTCACTTCCAATTTCGTGAAAAAACGAGTATTTATCATGATATCGAATGTTATAAGCTGAAATTCATAAAGTTGGGATTCTCCCATGATTTTCAATTTCAAATAGGCAAAAGGAACTCAAGAAACGGGAAAAAAACCTCACGACCCCGGAGAGAAGGCAAGACGACGTTTTTTCACTTCCAATTTCGTGAAAAAACGAGTATTTGTCATGATATCGGATGTTATAAGCAGAAATTCATAAAGTTGGGATTCTCCCATGATTTTCAATTTCAAATAGGCAAAAGGAACTCAAGAAATGGGAAAAAAACCTGACGACCTTAGAGAGAAACAAAGGCAACGTCTTTTCACTTCCAATTTCGTGAAATAACCAATTTTTATTATTAAATTGAATGTTATAAGGTGAAATTCATGTCTCCGCTGAAAATCGACATTCTGCCATGATTTTCTATTTCAAATAGGCAAAAGGAACTCAAGAAACGGGGAAAAAAACCTCACGACCTTAGAGAGAAACCAAGGCAACGTTTTTTCACTTCTAATTTCGTGAAAAAACGAGTTTTTATCATGACATTGTATGTTATAAGGCGAAATTCATGTCTCCGCTGAAAATCGACCTTCCACCATGATCTTGAGTTCCAAATAGGCAAAAGAAACTGAACAAACAGGGAAAAATTTCTCATTGCAATCGAGAGACGCCAAGGCAACGTGTTTTCACTTTCAATTTCGTGAAATAACGAGTTTTTATCATGATATTGAATGTTGTAAGCAAAAACTCATATTTCTGCTGAAAATCGAGATTTTCCCATGACTTTCAATTTCAACTAGGCAAAAGGAACTCAAGAAATGGGAAAAAAATCCTCACGACTCTGGCTAGAAGCCAAGACGACGTTTTTTCACTTCCAATTTCGTGAAAAAACGAGTTTTTATCATGAAATTGTATGTTATAAGGCGAAATTCATGTCTCCGCTGAAAATCGACCTTCCACCATGATCTTTAGTTCCAAATAGGCAAAAGAAACTGAAGAAACAGGGAGAAATTTCTCACTGCCCTCGAGAGACGCTAAGGCAACGTTTTTTCACTTCCAATTTCGTGAAATACCGAGTTTTTATCATGATATTGGATGTTATAAGGTGAAATACATGTCTCCGCTGAAAATCGACATTCTGCCATGATTTTCAGTTCCAAATAGGCAGAAGAAACTGAAGAAACAGGGAAAAATTTCTCATTGCAATCGAGAGACGCCAAGGCAACGTGTTTTCACTTCCAATTTCGTGAAATAACGAGTTTTTATCATGATATTGGATGTTATAAGCAGAAATTCATATCTCCGCTAAAAGTCGGGATTCTCCCATGATTTTCAATTTCAAAAAGGCAAAAGGAACTCAAGAAACGGGAAAAAAAACCTCACGACCCTAGAGAGAAACCAAGGCAACGTTTTTTCACTTCCAATTTCGTGAAATAACGAGTTTTTATCATGAAATTGTATGTTATAAGGCGAAATTCATGTCTCCGCTGAAAATCGACCTTCCACCATGATCTTCAGTTCCAAATAGGCAACAGAAACTGAAGAAACAGGGGGAGATTTCTCATTGTCCTCGAGAGACGCCAAGGCAACGTATTTTCACGTCCAATTTCGTGAAAAAACCAATTTTTATTATGAAATTGAATGTTATAAGGTGAAATTCATGTCTCCGCTGAAAATCGACATTCTGCCATGATTTTCAGTTCCAAATAGGCAAAAGAAACTGAAGAAACAGGGAAAATTTTCTCATTGCAATCGAGAGACGCCAAGGCAACGTCTTTTCACTTCCAATTTCGTGAAAAAACCAATTTTTATTATTAAATTGAATGTTATAAGGTGAAATTCATGTCTCCGCTGAAAATCGACATTCTGACATGATTTTCTATTTCAAATAGGCGAAAAGAACTCAAGAAACGGGAAAAAAATCCTCACGACTCTGCAGAGAAGCCAAGACAACGTTTTTTCACTTCCAATTTCGTGAAAAAACGAGTATTTGTCATGATATCGGATGTTATAAGCAGAAATTCATAAAGTTGGGATTCTCCCATGATTTTCAATTAC
This sequence comes from Venturia canescens, assembly GCF_019457755.1. Classification (NCBI taxonomy): domain Eukaryota; kingdom Metazoa; phylum Arthropoda; class Insecta; order Hymenoptera; family Ichneumonidae; genus Venturia; species Venturia canescens. The sequence continues at coordinate 20,225,394 of NC_057426.1, forward strand.
AAATAGGCAAAAGGAACTCAAGAAACGGGAAAAAAAACCTCACGACCCTAGAGAGAAACCAAGGCAACGTTTTTTCACTTCTAATTTCGTGAAAAAACGAGTTTTTATCATGAAATTGTATGTTATAAGGCGAAACTCATGTCTCCGCTAAAAATCGACCTTCCACCATGATCTTCAGTTCCAATTAGGCAAAAGAAACTGTAGAAACAGGGAAAAATTTCTCATTGCAATCGAGAGACGCCAAGGCAACGTGTTTTCACTTACAATTTTGTGAAATAACGAGTTTTTATCATGATATTGGACGTTATAAGCAGAAATGCGTATCTTCGCTAAAAGTCTGGATTCTCCCATGATTTTCAATTTCAAATAGGCAAAAGGAACTCAAGACGGGAAAAAAACCTCACGACCCTTTAGAGAAACCAAGGCAACGTTTTTTCACTTCCAATTTCGTGAAAAAACGAGTTTTTATCATGAAATTGTATGTTATAAAACGAAATTCATGGCTCCGCTGAAAATCGACCTTCCATCATGATCTTCAGTTCCAAATGGGCAAAAGAAACTGAAGAAACAGGGGGAGATTTCTCATTGTCCTCGAGAGACGCCAAGGCAACGTTTTTTCACTTCCAATTTCGTGAAAAAACCAATTTTTATTATTAAATTGAATGTTATAAGGTGAAATTCATGTCTCCGCTTAAAATCGACATTCTGACATGATTTTCTATTTCAAATAGGCAAAAGGAACTCAAGAAACGGGAAAAAAATCCTAACGACTCTGCAGAGAAGCCAAGACAACGTTTATTCACTTCCAATTTCGTGAAAAAACGAGTATTTGTCATGATTTCGGATGTTATAAGCAGAAATTCATAATGTTGGGATTCTCCCATGATTTTCAATTTCAAATAGGCAAAAGGAACTCAAGAAACGGTAAAAAAACCTCACGACCTTAGAGAGAAACCAAGGCAACGTCTTTTCACTTCTACTTTCGTGAAAAAACGAGTTTTTATCATGAAATTGTATGTTATAAGGCGAAATTCATGTCTCCGCTGAAAATCGACCTTCCACCATGATCTTCAGTTCCAAATAGGCAAAAGAAACTGAAGAAACAGGGAGAAATTTCTCATTGCAATCGAGAGACGCCAAGGCAACGTGTTTTCACTTTCAATTTCGTGAAATAACGAGTTTTTATCATGATATTGAATGTTGTAAGCAAAAACTCATATTTCTGCTGAAAATCGAGATTTTCCCATGACTTTCAATTTCAACTAGGCAAAAGGAACTCAAGAAATGGGATAAAAATCCTCACGACTCTGGCGAGAAGCCAAGACGACGTTTTTTCACTTCCAATTTCGTGAAAAAACGAGTTTTTATCATGAAAATGTATGTTATAAGGCGAAATTCATGTCTCCGCTGAAAATCGACCTTCCACCATGATCTTTAGTTCCAAATAGGCAAAAGAAACTGAAGAAACAGGAAGAAATTTCTCACTGCCCTCGAGAGACGCTAAGGCAACGTTTTTTCACTTCCAATTTCGTGAAATACCGAGTTTTTATCATGATATTGGATGTTATAAGGTGAAATACATGTCTCCGCTGAAAATCGAAATTCTGCCATGATTTTCAGTTCCAAATAGGAAGAAGAAACTGAAGAAACAGGGAAAAAGTTCTCATTGCAATCGAGAGACGCCAAGGCAACGTCTTTTCACTTCCAATTTCGTGAAAAAACCAATTTTTATTATTAAATTGAATGTTATAAGGTGAAATTCATGTCTCCGCTGAAAATCGACATTGTGCCATGATTTTCAATTTCAAATAGGCAAAAGGAACTCAAGAAACGGGGAAAAAAACCTCACGACCTTAGAGAGAAACCAAGGCAACTTTTTTTCACTTCCAATTTCGTGAAATAACGAGTTTTTATCATGAAATTGTATGTTATAAGGCGAAATTCATGTCTCCGCTGAAAATCGACCTTCCACCATGATCTTCAGTTCCAAATAGGCAAAAGAAACTGAAGAAACAGGGGGAGATTTCTCATTGTCCTCGAGAGACGCCAAGGCAACGTTTTTTCACTTCCAATTTCGTGAAAAAACCAATTTTTATTATGAAATTGAATGTTATAAGGTGAAATTCATGTCTCCGCTGAAAATCGACATTCTGCCATGATTTTCAGTTCCAAATAGGCAAAAGAAACTGAAGAAACAGGGAAAAATTTCTCATTGCAATCGAGAGACGCCAAGGCAACGTCTTTTCACTTCCAATTTCGTGAAAAAACCAATTTTTATTATTAAATTGAATGTTATAAGGTGAAATACATGTCTCCGCTGAAAATCGACATTCTGCCATGATTTTCAGTTCCAAATAGGAAGAAGAAACTGAAGAAACAGGGAAAAAGTTCTCATTGCAATCGAGAGACGCCAAGGCAACGTCTTTTCACTTCCAATTTCGTGAAAAAACCAATTTTTATTATTAAATTGAATGTTATAAGTTGAAATTCATGTCTCCGCTGAAAATCGACATTCTGCCATGATTTTCAATTTCAAATAGGGAAAAGGAACTCAAGAAACGGGAAAAAAATCCTCACGACTCTGCAGAGAAGCCAAGACAACGTTTATTCACTTCCAATTTCGTGAAAAAACGAGTATTTGTCATGATATCGGATGTTATAAGCAGAAATTCATAAAGTTGGGATTCTCCCATGATTTTCAATTTCAAATAGGCAAAAGGAACTCAAGAAACGGGAAAAAAACCTGACGACCTTAGAGAGAAACCAAGGCAACGTCTTTTCACTTCCAATTTCGTGAAAAAACCAATTTTTATTATTAAATTGAATGTTATAAGGTGAAATTTATGTCTCCGCTGAAAATCGACATTGTGCCATGATTTTCAATTTCAAATAGGCAAAAGGAACTCAAGAAACGGGGAAAAAAACCTCACGACCTTAGAGAGAAACCAAGGCAACGTTTTTTCACTTCCAATTTCGTGAAATAACGAGTTTTTATCATGAAATTGTATGTTATAAGGCGAAATTCATGTCTCCGCTGAAAATCGACCTTCCACCATGATCTTCAGTTCCAAATAGGCAACAGAAACTGAAGAAACAGGGGGAGATTTCTCATTGTCCTCGAGAGACGCCAAGGCAACGTTTTTTCACTTCCAATTTCGTGAAAAAACCAATTTTTATTATGAAATTGAATGTTATAAGGTGAAATTCATGTCTCCGCTGAAAATCGACATTCTGACATGATTTTCTATTTCAAATAGGCGAAAAGTACTCAAGAAACGGGAAAAAAATCCTCACGACTCTGCAGAGAAGCCAAGACAACGTTTTTTCACTTCCAATTTCGTGAAAAAACGAGTATTTGTCATGATATCGGATGTTATAAGCAGAAATTCATAAAGTTGGGATTCTCCCATGATTTTCAATTACAAATAGGCAAAAGGAACTCAAGAAACGGGAAAAAAACCTCACGACCCTGGAGAGAAACCAAGGCAACGTTTTTTCACTTCCAATTTCGTGAAAAAACGAGTTTTTATCATGAAATTGTATGTTATAAGGCGAAATTCATGTCTCCGCTGAAAATGGACCTTCCACCATGATCTTCAGTTCCAATTAGGCAAAAGAAACTGTAGAAACAGGGAAAAATTTCTCATTGCAATCGAGAGACGCCAAGGCAACGTGTTTTCACTTACAATTTCGTGAAATAACGAGTTTTTATCATGATATTGGATGTTATAAGCAGAAATTCATATCTCCGCTAAAAGTCGGGATTCTCCCATGATTTTCCATTTTAAAAAGGCAAAAGAAACTCAAGAAACGGGAAAAAAAACCTCACGACCCTAGAGAGAAACCAAGGCAACGTTTTTTCACTTCTAATTTCGTGAAAAAACGAGTTTTTATCATGAAATTGTATGTTATAAGGCGAAACTCATGTCTCCGCTAAAAATCGACCTTCCACCATGATCTTCAGTTCCAAATAGGCAAAAGAAACTGAAGAAACAGGGAAAAATTTCTCATTGCAATCGAGAGACGCCAAGGCAACGTGTTTTCACTTTCAATTTCGTGAAATAACGAGTTTTTATCATGATATTGAATGTTGTAAGCAAAAACTCATATTTCTGCTGAAAATCGAGATTTTCCCATGACTTTCAATTTCAACTAGGCAAAAGGAACTCAAGAAATGGGAAAAAAATCCTCACGACTCTGGAGAGAAGCCAAGACGACGTTTTTTCACTTCCAATTTCGTGAAAAAACGAGTTTTTATCATGAAATTGTATGTTATAAGGCGAAATTCATGTCTCCGTTAAAAATCGACCTTCCACCATGATCTTTAGTTCCAAATAGACAAAAGAAACTGAAGAAACAGGGAGAAATTTCTCACTGCCCTCGAGAGACGCTAAGGCAACGTGTTTTCACTTCCAATTTCGTGAAATACCGAGTTTTTATCATTATATTGGATGTTATAAGGTGAAATACATGACTCCGCTGAAAATCGACCATCCACCATGATCTTCAGTTCCAAATGGGCAAAAGAAACTGAAGAAACAGGGAAAAATTTCTCATTGCAATCGAGAGACGCCAAGGCAACGTGTTTTCACTTTCAATTTCGTGAAATAACGAGTTTTTATCATGATATTGAATGTTGTAAGCAAAAACTCATATTTCTGCTGAAAATCGAGATTTTCCTATGACTTTCAATTTCAACTAGGCAAAAGGAACTCAAGAAATGGGATAAAAATCCTCACGACTCTGGCGAGAAGCCAAGGCAACGTTTTTTCACTTCCAATTTCGTGAAAAAACGAGTTTTTATCATGAAATTGTATGTTATAAGGCGAAATTCATGTCTCCGCTGAAAATCGACATTCTGCCATGATTTTCAGTTCCAAATAGGCAAAAAAAACTGAAGAAACAGGGAAAAATTTCTCATTGCAATCGAGAGACGCCAAGGCAACGTGTTTTCTCTTACAATTTCGTGAAATAACGAGTTTTTATCATGATATTGGATGTTATAAGCAGAAATTCGTATCTCCGCTAAAAGTCTTTATTCTCCCATGATTTTCAATTTCAAATAGGCAAAAGGAACTCAAGAAACGGGAAAAAAACCTCACGACCTTAGAGAGAAACCAAGGCAACGTTTTTTCACTTCTAATTTCGTGAAAAAACGAGTTTTTATCATGAAATTGTATGTTATAAGGCGAAATTCATGTTTCCGCTGAAAATCGACCTTCCACCATGATCTTCAGTTCCAAATAGGCAAAAGAAACTGAAGTAACAGGGAAAAATTTCTCATTGCAATCGAGAGACGCCAAGGCAACGTGTTTTCACTTTCAATTTCGTGAAATAACGAGTTTTTATCATGATATTGGATGTTATAAGGTGAAATACATGTCTCCGCTGAAAATCGACCATCCACCATGATCTTCAGTTCCAAATAGGCAAAAGAAACTGAAGAAACAGGGAGAAATTTCTCACTGCCCTCGAGAGACGCTAAGGCAACGTGTTTTCACTTCCAATTTCGTGAAATAACGAGTTTTTATCATGATATTGAATGTTGTAAGCAAAAACTCATATTTCTGCTGAAAATCGAGATTTTCCCATGACTTTCAATTTCAACTAGGCAAAAGGGACTCAAGAAATGGGAAAAAAATCCTCACGACTCTGGAGAGAAGCCAAGACGACGTTTTTTCACTTCCAATTTCGTGAAAAAACGAGTTTTTATCATGAAATTGTATGTTATAAGGCGAAATTCATGTCTCCGCTGAAAATCGACATTCCACCATGATCTTCAGTTCCAAATAGGCAAAAGAAACTGAAGAAACAGGGAAAAATTTCTCATTGCAATCGAGAGACGCCAAGGCAACGTGTTTTCACTTTCAATTTCGTGAAATAACGAGTTTTTATCATGATATTGAATGTTGTAAGCAAAAACTCATATTTCTGCTGAAAATCGAGATTTTCCCATGACTTTCAATTTCAACTAGGCAAAAGGAACTCAAGAAATGGGAAAAAAATCCTCACGACTCTGGAGAGAAGCCAAGACGACGTTTTTTCACTTCCAATTTCGTGAAAAAACGAGTTTTTATCATGAAATTGTATGTTATAAGGCGAAATTCATGTCTCCGCTAAAAATCGACCTACCACCATGATCTTTAGTTCCAAATAGGCAAAAGAAACTGAAGAAACAGGGAGAAATTTCTCACTGCCCTCGAGAGACGCTAAGGCAACGTTTTTTCAATTCCAATTTCGTGAAATACCGAGTTTTTATCATGATATTGGATGTTATAAGGTGAAATACATGTCTCCGCTGAAAATCGACATTCTGCCATGATTTTCAGTTCCAAATAGGAAGAAGAAACTGAAGAAACAGGGAAAAATTTCTCATTGCAATCGAGAGACGCCAAGGCAACGTGTTTTCACTTCCAATTTCGTGAAATAACGAGTTTTTATCATGATATTGCATGTTATAAGCAGAAATTCATATCTCCGCTAAAAGTCGGGATTCTCCCATGATTTTCAATTTCAAAAAGGCAAAAGGAACTCAAGAAACGGGAAACAAATCCTCACGACTCTGCCGAGAAACCAAGGCAACGTTTTTTCACTTCCAATTTCGTGAAATAACGAGTTTTTATCATGAAATTGTATGTTATAAGGCGAAATTCATGTCTCCGCTGAAAATCGACCTTCCACCATGATCTTCAGTTCCAAATAGGCAAAAGAAACTGAAGAAACAGGGGGAGATTTCTCATTGTCCTCGAGAGACGCCAAGGCAACGTTTTTTCACTTCCAATTTCGTGAAAAAACCAATTTTTATTATGAAATTGAATGTTATAAGGTGAAATTCATGTCTCCGCTGGAAATCGACATTCTGCCATGATTTTCAGTTCCAAATAGGCAAAAGAAACTGAAGAAACAGGGAAAAATTTCTCATTGCAATCGAGAGACGCCAAGGCAACGTCTTTTCACTTCCAATTTCGTGAAAAAAACAATTTTTATTATTAAATTGAATGTTATAAGGTGAAATTCATGTCTCCGCTGAAAATCGACATTCTGACATGATTTTCTATTTCAAATAGGCAAAAGGAACTCAAGAAACGGGAAAAAAATCCTCACGACTCTGCAGAGAAGCCAAGACAACGTTTATTCACTTCCAATTTCGTGAAAAAACGAGTATTTGTCATGATATCGGATGTTATAAGCAGAAATTCATAAAGTTGGGATTCTCCCATGATTTTCAATTTCAAATAGGCAAAAGGAACTCAAGAAACGGGAAAAAAACCTGACGACCTTAGAGAGAAACCAAGGCAACGTCTTTTCACTTCCAATTTCGTGAAATAACCAATTTTTATTATTAAATTGAATGTTATAAGGTGAAATTCATGTCTCCGCTGAAAATCGACATTCTGCCATGATTTTCAATTTCAAATAGGCAAAAGGAACTCAAGAAACGGGGAAAAAAACCTCACGAACTTAGAGAGAAACCAAGGCAACGTTTTTTACTTCTAATTTCGTGAAAAAACGAGTTTTTATCATGAAATTGTATGTTATAAGGCGAAATTCATGTCTCCGCTGAAAATCGACCTTCCACTATGATCTTCAGTTCCAAATAGGCAAAAGAAACTGAAGAAACAGGGAAAAATTTCTCATTGCAATCGAGAGACGCCAAGGCAACGTGTTTTCACTTTCAATTTCGTGAAATAACGAGTTTTTATCATGATATTGAATGTTGTAAGCAAAAACTCATATTTCTGCTGAAAATCGAGATTTTCCCATGACTTTCAATTTCAACTAGGCAAAAGGAACTCAAGAAATGGGAAAAAAATCCTCACGACTCTGGAGAGAAGCCAAGACGACGTTTTTTCACTTCCAATTTCGTGAAAAAGCGAGTTTTTATCATGAAATTGTATGTTATAAGGCGAAATTCATGTCTCCGCTGAAAATCGACCTTCCACCATGATCTTTAGTTCCAAATAGGCAAAAGAAACTGAAGAAACAGGGAGAAATTTCTCACTGCCCTCGAGAGACGCTAAGGCAACGTTTTTTCACTTCCAATTTCGTGAAATACCGAGTTTTTATCATGATATTGGATGTTATAAGGTGAAATACATGTCTCCGCTGAAAATCGACATTCTGCCATGATTTTCAGTTCCAAATAGGCAGAAGAAACTGAAGAAACAGGGAAAAATTTCTCATTGCAATCGAGAGACGCCAAGGCAACGTGTTTTCACTTCCAATTTCGTGAAATAACGAGTTTTTATCATGATATTGGATGTTATAAGCAGAAATTCATATCTCCGCTAAAAGTCGGGATTCTCCCATTATTTTCAATTTCAAAAAGGCAAAAGGAACTCAAGAAACGGGAAAAAAAACCTCACGACCCTAGAGAGAAACCAAGGCAACGTTTTTTCACTTCCAATTTCGTGAAATAACGAGTTTGTATCATGAAATTGTATGTTATAAGGCGAAATTCATGTCTCCGCTGAAAATCGACCTTCCACCATGATCTTCAGTTCCAAATAGGCAACAGAAACTGAAGAAACAGGGGGAGATTTCTCATTGTCCTCGAGAGACGCCAAGGCAACGTATTTTCACTTCCAATTTCGTGAAAAAACCAATTTTTATTATGAAATTGAATGTTATAAGGTGAAATTTATGTCTCCGCTGAAAATCGACATTGTGCCATGATTTTCAATTTCAAATAGGCAAAAGGAACTCAAGAAACGGGGAAAAAAACCTCACGACCTTAGAGAGAAACCAAGGCAACGTTTTTTCACTTCCAATTTCGTGAAAAAACCAATTTTTATTATTAAATTGAATGTTATAAGGTGAAATTCATGTCTCCGCTGAAAATCGACATTCTGCCATGATTTTCAATTTCAAATAGGAAAAAGGAACTCAAGAAACGGGAAAAAAATCCTCACGACTCTGGAGAGAAGCCAAGACGACGTTTTTTCACTTCCAATTTCGTGAAAAAACGAGTTTTTATCATGAAAATGTATGTTATAAGGCGAAATGCAGGTCTCCGCTGAAAATCGACCTTCCACCATGATCTTTAGTTCCAAATAGGCAAAAGAAACTGAAGAAACAGGGAGAAATTTCTCACTGCCCTCGAGAGACGCCAAGGCAACGTGTTTTCACTTCCAATTTCGTGAAATAACGAGTTTTTATCATGATATTGAATGTTGTAAGCAAAAACTCATATTTCTGCTGAAAATCGAGATTTTCCTATGACTTTCAATTTCAACTAGGCAAAAGGAACTCAAGAAATGGGATAAAAATCCTCACGACTCTGGCGAGAAGCCAAGGCAACGTTTTTTCACTTCCAATTTCGTGAAAAAACGAGTTTTTATCATGAAATTGTATGTTATAAGGCGAAATTCATGTCTCCGCTGAAAATCGACATTCTGCCATGATTTTCAGTTCCAAATAGGCAAAAAAAACTGAAGAAACAGGGAAAAATTTCTCATTGCAATCGAGAGACGCCAAGGCAACGTGTTTTCTCTTACAATTTCGTGAAATAACGAGTTTTTATCATGATATTGGATGTTATAAGCAGAAATTCGTATCTCCGCTAAAAGTCTTTATTCTCCCATGATTTTCAATTTCAAATAGGCAAAAGGAACTCAAGAAACGGGAAAAAAACCTCACGACCTTAGAGAGAAACCAAGGCAACGTTTTTTCACTTCTAATTTCGTGAAAAAACGAGTTTTTATCATGAAATTGTATGTTATAAGGCGAAATTCATGTCTCCGCTGAAAATCGACCTTCCACCATGATCTTCAGTTCCAAATAGGCAAAAGAAACTGAAGTAACAGGGAAAAATTTCTCATTGCAATCGAGAGACGCCAAGGCAACGTGTTTTCACTTTCATTTTCGTGAAATAACGAGTTTTTATCATGATATTGGATGTTATAAGGTGAAATACATGTCTCCGCTGAAAATCGACATTCTGCCATGATTTTCAGTTCCAAATAGGCAGAAGAAACTGAAGAAACAGGGAAAAATTTCTCATTGCAATCGAGAGACGCCAAGGCAACGTCTTTTCACTTCCAATTTCGTGAAAAAACCAATTTTTATTATTAAATTGAATGTTATAAGGTGAAATTCATGTCTCCGCTGAAAATCGACATTCTGACATGATTTTCTATTTCAAATAGGCAAAAGGAACTCAAGAAACGGGAAAAAAATCCTCACGACTCTGCAGAGAAGCCAAGACAACGTTTTTTCACTTCAAATTTCGTGAAAAAACGAGTATTTGTCATGATATCGGATGTTATAAGCAGAAATTCATAAAGTTGGGATTCTCCCATGATTTTCAATTTCAAATAGGCAAAAGGAACTCAAGAAACGGGAAAAAAACCTCACGACCTTAGAGAGAAACCAAGGCAACGTTTTTTCACTTCTACTTTCGTGAAAAAACGAGTTTTTATCATGAAATTGTATGTTATAAGGCGAAATTCATGTCTCCGCTGAAAATCGACCTTCCACCATGATCTTCAGTTCCAAAAAGGCAAAAGAAACTGAAGAAACAGGGAGAAATTTCTCACTGCCCTCGAGAGACGCCAAGGCAACGTGTTTTCACTTCCATTTTCGTGAAATAACGAGTTTTTATCATGATATTGGAAGTTATAAGCAGAAATTCGTATCTTCGCTAAAAGTCTGAATTCTCCCATGATTTTCAATTTCAAATAGGCAAAAGGAACTCAAGAAACGGGAAAAAAACCTCACGACCCTGGAGAGAAACCAAGGCAACGTTTTTTCACTTCCAATTTCGTGAAAAAACGAGTTTTTATCATGAAATTGTATGTTATAAGGCGAAATTCATGTCTCCGCTGAAAATCGACCTTCCACCATGATCTTCAGTTCCAAATAGGCAAAAGAAACTGAAGAAACAGGGAAAAATTTCTCATTGCAATCGAGAGACGCCAAGGCAACGTGTTTTCACTTTCAATTTCGTGAAATAACGAGTTTTTATCATGATATTGAATGTTGTAAGCAAAAACTCATATTTCTGCTGAAAATCGAGATTTTCCCATGACTTTCAATTTCAACTAGGCAAAAGGGACTCAAGAAATGGGAAAAAAATCCTCACGACTCTGGAGAGAAGCCAAGACGACGTTTTTTCACTTCCAATTTCGTGAAAAAACGAGTTTTTATCATGAAATTGTATGTTATAAGGCGAAATTCATGTCTCCGCTGAAAATCGACATTCCACCATGATCTTCAGTTCCAAATAGGCAAAAGAAACTGAAGAAACAGGGAAAAATTTCTCATTGCAATCGAGAGACGCCAAGGCAACGTGTTTTCACTTTCAATTTCGTGAAATAACGAGTTTTTATCATGATATTGAATGTTGTAAGCAAAAACTCATATTTCTGCTGAAAATCGAGATTTTCCCATGACTTTCAATTTCAACTAGGCAAAAGGAACTCAAGAAATGGGAAAAAAATCCTCACGACTCTGGAGAGAAGCCAAGACGACGTTTTTTCACTTGCAATTTCGTGAAAAAACGAGTTTTTATCATGACATTGTATGTTATAAGGCGAAATTCATGTCTCCGCTGAAAATCGACCTTCCACCATGATCTTGAGTTCCAAATAGGCAAAAGAAACTGAAGAAACAGGGAAAAATTTCTCATTGCAATCGAGAGACGCCAAGGCAACGTGTTTTCACTTTCAATTTCGTGAAATAACGAGTTTTTATCATGATATTGAATGTTTTAAGCAAAAACTCATATTTCTGCTGAAAATCGAGATTTTCCCATGACTTTCAATTTCAACTAGGCAAAAGGAACTCAAGAAATGGGAAAAAAATCCTCACGACTCTGGAGAGAAGCCAAGACGACGTTTTTTCACTTCCAATTTCGTGAAAAAACGAGTTTTTATCATGAAATTGTATGTTATAAGGCGAAATTCATGTCTCCGCTGAAAATCGACCTTCCACCATGATCTTTAGTTCCAAATAGGCAAAAGAAACTGAAGAAACAGGGAGAAATTTCTCACTGCCCTCGAGAGACGCTAAGGCAACGTTTTTTCACTTCCAATTTCGTGAAATACCGAGTTTTTATCATGATATTGGATGTTATAAGGTGAAATACATGTCTCCGCTGAAAATCGACATTCTGCCATGATTTTCAGTTCCAAATAGGCAGAAGAAACTGAAGAAACAGGGAAAAATTTCTCATTGCAATCGAGAGACGCCAAGGCAACGTGTTTTCACTTCCAATTTCGTGAAATAACGAGTTTTTATCATGATATTGGATGTTATAAGCAGAAATTCATATCTCCGCTAAAAGTCGGGATTCTCCCATGATTTTCAATTTCAAAAAGGCAAAAGGAACTCAAGAAACGGGAAAAAAAACCTCACGACCCTAGAGAGAAACCAAGGCAACGTTTTTTCACTTCCAATTTCGTGAAATAACGAGTTTTTATCATGAAATTGTATGTTATAAGGCGAAATTCATGTCTCCGCTGAAAATCGACCTTCCACCATGATCTTCAGTTCCAAATAGGCAACAGAAACTGAAGAAACAGGGGGAGATTTCTCATTGTCCTCGAGAGACGCCAAGGCAACGTATTTTCACTTCCAATTTCGTGAAAAAACCAATTTTTATTATGAAATTGAATGTTATAAGGTGAAATTCATGTCTCCGCTGAAAATCGACATTCTGCCATGATTTTCAGTTCCAAATAGGCAAAAGAAACTGAAGAAACAGGGAAAATTTTCTCATTGCAATCGAGAGACGCCAAGGCAACGTGTTTTCACTTACAATTTTGTGAAATAACGAGTTTTTATCATGATATTGGACGTTATAAGCAGAAATGCGTATCTTCGCTAAAAGTCTGGATTCTCCCATGATTTTCAATTTCAAATAGGCAAAAGGAACTCAAGAAACGGGAAAAAAACCTCACGACCCTGGAGAGAAACCAAGGCAACGTTTTTTCACTTCCAATTTCGTGAAAAAACGAGTTTTTATCATGAAATTGTATGTTATAAAACGAAATTCATGGCTCCGCTGAAAATCGACCTTCCACCATGATCTTCAGTTCCAAATGGGCAAAAGAAACTGAAGAAACAGGGGGAGATTTCTCATTGTCCTCGAGAGACGCCAAGGCAACGTTTTTTCACTTCCAATTTCGTGAAAAAACCAATTTTTATTATGAAATTGAATGTTATAAGGTGAAATTCATGTCTCCGCTGAAAATCGACATTCTGCCATGATTTTCAGTTCCAAATAGGCAAAAGAAACTGAAGAAACAGGGAAAAATTTCTCATTGCAATCGAGAGACGCCAAGGCAACGTCTTTTCACTTCCAATTTCGTGAAAAAACCAATTTTTATTATTAAATTGAATGTTATAAGGTGAAATTCATGTCTCCGCTTAAAATCGACATTCTGACATGATTTTCTATTTCAAATAGGCAAAAGGAACTCAAGAAACGGGAAAAAAATCCTCACGACTCTGCAGAGAAGCCAAGACAACGTTTATTCACTTCCAATTTCGTGAAATACCGAGTTTTTATCATGATATTGGATGTTATAAGGTGAAATACATGTCTCCGCTGAAAATCGACATTCTGCCATGATTTTCAGTTCCAAATAGGAAGAAGAAACTGAAGAAACAGGGAAAAATTTCTCATTGCAATCGAGAGACGCCAAGGCAACGTCTTTTCACTTCCAATTTCGTGAAAAAACCAATTTTTATTATTAAATTGAATGTTATAAGGTGAAATTCATGTCTCCGCTTAAAATCGACATTCTGACATGATTTTCTATTTCAAATAGGCAAAAGGAACTCAAGAAACGGGAAAAAAATCCTCACGACTCTGCAGAGAAGCCAAGACAACGTTTATTCACTTCCAATTTCGTGAAAAAACGAGTATTTGTCATGATATCGGATGTTATAAGCAGAAATTCATAGAGTTGGGATTCTCCCATGATTTTCAATTTCAAATAGGCAAAAGGAACTCAAGTAACGGGAAAAAAACCTCACGACCTTAGAGAGAAACCAAGGCAACGTCTTTTCACTTCCAATTTCGTGAAAAAACCAATTTTTATTATTAAATTGAATGTTATAAGGTGAAATTTATGTCTCCGCTGAAAATCGACATTCTGCCATGATTTTCAATTTCAAATAGGCAAAAGGAACTCAAGAAACGGGGAAAAAAACCTCACGACCTTAGAGAGAAACCAAGGCAACGTTTTTTCACTTCTAATTTCGTGAAAAAACGAGTTTTTATCATGAAATTGTATGTTATAAGGCGGAATTCATGTCTCCGCTGAAAATCGACCTTCCACCATGATCTTGAGTTCCAAATAGGCAAAAGAAACTGAAGAAACAGGGAGAAATTTCTCACTGCCCTCGAGAGACGCCAAGGCAACGTGTTTTCACTTTCAATTTCGTGAAATAACGAGTTTTTATCATGATATTGGATGTTATAAGGTGAAATACATGTCTCCGCTGAAAATCGCCATTCTGCCATGATTTTCAGTTTCAAATAGGAAGAAGAAACTGAAGAAAAAGGGAAAAAGTTCTCATTGCAATCGACAGACGCCAAGGCAACGTCTTTTCACTTCCAATTTCGTGAAAAAAACAATTTTTATTATTAAATTGAATGTTATAAGGTGAAATTCATGTCTCCGCTGAAAATCGACATTCTGCCATGATTTTCAATTTCAAATAGGAAAAAGGAACTCAAGAAACGGGAAAAAAATCCTCACGACTCTGGAGAGAAGCCAAGACGACGTTTTTTCACTTCCAATTTCGTGAAAAAACGAGTTTTTATCATGAAAATGTATGTTATAAGGCGAAATTCATGTCTCCGCTGAAAATCGACCTTCCACCATGATCTTTAGTTCCAAATAGGCAAAAGAAACTGAAGAAACAGTGAGAAATTTCTCACTGCCCTCGAGAGACGCTAATGCAACGTTTTTTCACTTCCAATTTCGTGAAATACCGAGTTTTTATCATGATATTGGATGTTATAAGGTGAAATACATGTCTCCGCTGAAAATCGACATTCTGCCATGATTTTCAGTTCCAAATAGGAAGAAGAAACTGAAGAAACAGGGAAAAAGTTCTCATTGCAATCGAGAGACGCCAAGGCAACGTCTTTTCACTTCCAATTTCGTGAAAAAACCAATTTTTATTATTAAATTGAATGTTATAAGGTGAAATTCATGTCTCCGCTGAAAATCGACATTCTGACATGATTTTCTATTTCAAATAGGCAAAAGGAACTCAAGAAACGGGAAAAAAATCCTCACGACTCTGCAGAGAAGCCAAGACAACGTTTTTTCACTTCCAATTTCGTGAAAAAACGAGTATTTGTCATGATATCGGATGTTATAAGCAGAAATTCATAAAGTTGGGATTCTCCCATGATTTTCAATTTCAAATAGGCAAAAGGAACTCAAGAAACGGGAAAAAAACCTCACGACCTTAGAGAGAAACCAAGGCAACGTCTTTTCACTTCCAATTTCGTGAAATAACGAGTTTTTATCATGATATTGGATGTTATAAGCAGAAATTCATATCTCCGCTAAAAGTCGGGATTCTCCCATGATTTTCAATTTCAAAAAGGCAAAAGGAACTCAAGAAACGGGAAAAAAACCTCACGACCTTGAAGAGAAACCAAGGCAACGTTTTTTCACTTCTAATTTCGTGAAAAAACGAGTTTTTATCATGAAATTGTATGTTATAAGGCGAAATTCATGTCTCCGCTGAAAATCGACCTTCCACCATGATCTTGAGTTCCAAGTAGGCAAAAGAAACTGAAGAAACAGGGAGAAATTTCTCACTGCCCTCGAGAGACGCCAAGGCAACGTGTTTTCACTTCCAATTTCGTGAAATAACGAGTTTTTATCATGATATTGAATGTTGTAAGCAAAAACTCATATTTCTGCTGAAAATCGAGATTTTCCCATGACTTTCAATTTCAACTAGGCAAAAGGAACTCAAGAAATGGGAAAAAAATCCTCACGACTCTGGAGAGAAGCCAAGACGACGTTTTTTCACTTCCAATTTCGTGAAAAAACGAGTTTTTATCATGAAATTGTATGTTATAAGGCGAAATTCATGTCTCCGCTAAAAATCGACCTACCACCATGATCTTTAGTTCCAAATAGGCAAAAGAAACTGAAGAAACAGGGAGAAATTTCTCACTGCCCTCGAGAGACGCTAAGGCAACGTTTTTTCAATTCCAATTTCGTGAAATACCGAGTTTTTATCATGATATTGGATGTTATAAGGTGAAATACATGTCTCCGCTGAAAATCGACATTCTACCATGATTTTCAGTTCCAAATAGGAAGAAGAAACTGAAGAAACAGGGAAAAATTTCTCATTGCAATCGAGAGACGCCAAGGCAACGTGTTTTCACTTCCAATTTCGTGAAATAACGAGTTTTTATCATGATATTGCATGTTATAAGCAGAAATTCATATCTCCGCTAAAAGTCGGGATTCTCCCATGATTTTCAATTTCAAAAAGGCAAAAGGAACTCAAGAAACGGGAAAAAAATCCTCACGACTCTGCCGAGAAACCAAGGCAACGTTTTTTCACTTCCAATTTCGTGAAATAACGAGTTTTTATCATGAAATTGTATGTTATAAGGCGAAATTCATGTCTACGCTGAAAATCGACCTTCCACCATGATCTTCAGTTCCAAATAGGCAAAAGAAACTGAAGAAACAGGGGGAGATTTCTCATTGTCCTCGAGAGACGCCAAGGCAAAGTTTTTTCACTTCCAATTTCGTGAAAAAACCAATTTTTATTATGAAATTGAATGTTATAAGGTGAAATTCATGTCTCCGCTGGAAATCGACATTCTGCCATGATTTTCAGTTCCAAATAGGAAGAAGAAACTGAAGAAACAGGGAAAAAGTTCTCATTGCAATCGAGAGACGCCAAGGCAACGTCTTTTCACTTCCAATTTCGTGAAAAAAACAATTTTTATTATTAAATTGAATGTTATAAGGTGAAATTCATGTCTCCGCTGAAAATCGACATTCTGACATGATTTTCTATTTCAAATAGGCAAAAGGAACTCAAGAAACGGGAAAAAAATCCTCACGACTCTGCAGAGAAGCCAAGACAACGTTTATTCACTTCCAATTTCGTGAAAAAACGAGTATTTGTCATGATATCGGATGTTATAAGCAGAAATTCATAAAGTTGGGATTCTCCCATGATTTTCAATTTCAAATAGGCAAAAGGAACTCAAGAAACGGGAAAAAAACCTGACGACCTTAGAGAGAAACCAAGGCAACGTCTTTTCACTTCCAATTTCGTGACATAACCAATTTTTATTATTAAATTGAATGTTATAAGGTGAAATTCATGTCTCCGCTGAAAATCGACATTCTGCCATGATTTTCAATTTCAAATAGGCAAAAGGAACTCAAGAAACGGGGAAAAAAACCTCACGAACTTAGAGAGAAACCAAGGCAACGTTTTTTCACTTCTAATTTCGTGAAAAAACGAGTTTTTATCATGAAATTGTATGTTATAAGGCGAAATTCATGTCTCCGCTGAAAATCGACCTTCCACTATGATCTTCAGTTCCAAATAGGCAAAAGAAACCGAAGAAACAGGGAAAAATTTCTCATTGCAATCGAGAGACGCCAAGGCAACGTGTTTTCACTTTCAATTTCGTGAAATAACGAGTTTTTATCATGATATTGAATGTTGTAAGCAAAAACTCATATTTCTGCTGAAAATCGAGATTTTCCCATGACTTTCAATTTCAACTAGGCAAAAGGAACTCAAGAAATGGGATAAAAATCCTCACGACTCTGGCGAGAAGCCAAGACGACGTTTTTTCACTTCCAATTTCGTGAAATAACGAGTTTGTATCATGAAATTGTATGTTATAAGGCGAAATTCATGTCTCCGCTGAAAATCGACCTTCCACCATGATCTTCAGTTCCAAATAGGCAACAGAAACTGAAGAAACAGGGGGAGATTTCTCATTGTCCTCGAGAGACGCCAAGGCAACGTATTTTCACTTCCAATTTCGTGAAAAAACCAATTTTTATTATGAAATTGAATGTTATAAGGTGAAATTTATGTCTCCGCTGAAAATCGACATTGTGCCATGATTTTCAATTTCAAATAGGCAAAAGGAACTCAAGAAACGGGGAAAAAAACCTCACGACCTTAGAGAGAAACCAAGGCAACGTTTTTTCACTTCCAATTTCGTGAAAAAACCAATTTTTATTATTAAATTGAATGTTATAAGGTGAAATTCATGTCTCCGCTGAAAATCGACATTCTGCCATGATTTTCAATTTCAAATAGGAAAAAGGAACTCAAGAAACGGGAAAAAAATCCTCACGACTCTGGAGAGAAGCCAAGACGACGTTTTTTCACTTCCAATTTCGTGAAAAAACGAGTTTTTATCATGAAAATGTATGTTATAAGGCGAAATTCAGGTCTCCGCTGAAAATCGACCTTCCACCATGATCTTTAGTTCCAAATAGGCAAAAGAAACTGAAGAAACAGGGAGAAATTTCTCACTGCCCTCGAGAGACGCCAAGGCAACGTGTTTTCACTTCCATTTTCGTGAAATAACGAGTTTTTATCATGATATTGGAAGTTATAAGCAGAAATTCGTATCTTCGCTAAAAGTCTGAATTCTCCCATGATTTTCAATTTCAAATAGGCAAAAGGAACTCAAGAAACGGGAAAAAAACCTCACGACCCTGGAGAGAAACCAAGGCAACGTTTTTTCACTTCCAATTTCGTGAAAAAACGAGTTTTTATCATGAAATTGTATGTTATAAGGCGAAATTCATGTCTCCGCTGAAAATCGACCTTCCACCATGATCTTCAGTTCCAAATAGGCAAAAGAAACTGAAGAAACAGGGAAAAATTTCTCATTGCAATCGAGAGACGCCAAGGCAACGTGTTTTCACTTTCAATTTCGTGAAATAACGAGTTTTTATCATGATATTGAATGTTGTAAGCAAAAACTCATATTTCTGCTGAAAATCGAGATTTTCCCATGACTTTCAATTTCAACTAGGCAAAAGGGACTCAAGAAATGGGAAAAAAATCCTCACGACTCTGGAGAGAAGCCAAGACGACGTTTTTTCACTTCCAATTTCGTGAAAAAACGAGTTTTTATCATGAAATTGTATGTTATAAGGCGAAATTCATGTCTCCGCTGAAAATCGACATTCCACCATGATCTTCAGTTCCAAATAGGCAAAAGAAACTGAAGAAACAGGGAAAAATTTCTCATTGCAATCGAGAGACGCCAAGGCAACGTGTTTTCACTTTCAATTTCGTGAAATAACGAGTTTTTATCATGATATTGAATGTTGTAAGCAAAAACTCATATTTCTGCTGAAAATCGAGATTTTCCCATGACTTTCAATTTCAACTAGGCAAAAGGA
The DNA here is from genome assembly GCF_019457755.1 of Venturia canescens. NCBI lineage: Eukaryota > Metazoa > Arthropoda > Insecta > Hymenoptera > Ichneumonidae > Venturia > Venturia canescens. The sequence goes on from NC_057426.1 coordinate 20,244,785, forward strand.
ACTCAAGAAATGGGAAAAAAATCCTCACGACTCTGGAGAGAAGCCAAGACGACGTTTTTTCACTTGCAATTTCGTGAAAAAACGAGTTTTTATCATGACATTGTATGTTATAAGGCGAAATTCATGTCTCCGCTGAAAATCGACCTTCCACCATGATCTTGAGTTCCAAATAGGCAAAAGAAACTGAAGAAACAGGGAAAAATTTCTCATTGCAATCGAGAGACGCCAAGGCAACGTGTTTTCACTTTCAATTTCGTGAAATAACGAGTTTTTATCATGATATTGAATGTTTTAAGCAAAAACTCATATTTCTGCTGAAAATCGAGATTTTCCCATGACTTTCAATTTCAACTAGGCAAAAGGAACTCAAGAAATGGGAAAAAAATCCTCACGACTCTGGAGAGAAGCCAAGACGACGTTTTTTCACTTCCAATTTCGTGAAAAAACGAGTTTTTATCATGAAATTGTATGTTATAAGGCGAAATTCATGTCTCCGCTGAAAATCGACCTTCCACCATGATCTTTAGTTCCAAATAGGCAAAAGAAACTGAAGAAACAGGGAGAAATTTCTCACTGCCCTCGAGAGACGCTAAGGCAACGTTTTTTCACTTCCAATTTCGTGAAATACCGAGTTTTTATCATGATATTGGATGTTATAAGGTGAAATACATGTCTCCGCTGAAAATCGACATTCTGCCATGATTTTCAGTTCCAAATAGGCAGAAGAAACTGAAGAAACAGGGAAAAATTTCTCATTGCAATCGAGAGACGCCAAGGCAACGTGTTTTCACTTCCAATTTCGTGAAATAACGAGTTTTTATCATGATATTGGATGTTATAAGCAGAAATTCATATCTCCGCTAAAAGTCGGGATTCTCCCATGATTTTCAATTTCAAAAAGGCAAAAGGAACTCAAGAAACGGGAAAAAAAACCTCACGACCCTAGAGAGAAACCAAGGCAACGTTTTTTCACTTCCAATTTCGTGAAATAACGAGTTTTTATCATGAAATTGTATGTTATAAGGCGAAATTCATGTCTCCGCTGAAAATCGACCTTCCACCATGATCTTCAGTTCCAAATAGGCAACAGAAACTGAAGAAACAGGGGGAGATTTCTCATTGTCCTCGAGAGACGCCAAGGCAACGTATTTTCACTTCCAATTTCGTGAAAAAACCAATTTTTATTATGAAATTGAATGTTATAAGGTGAAATTCATGTCTCCGCTGAAAATCGACATTCTGCCATGATTTTCAGTTCCAAATAGGCAAAAGAAACTGAAGAAACAGGGAAAATTTTCTCATTGCAATCGAGAGACGCCAAGGCAACGTGTTTTCACTTACAATTTTGTGAAATAACGAGTTTTTATCATGATATTGGACGTTATAAGCAGAAATGCGTATCTTCGCTAAAAGTCTGGATTCTCCCATGATTTTCAATTTCAAATAGGCAAAAGGAACTCAAGAAACGGGAAAAAAACCTCACGACCCTGGAGAGAAACCAAGGCAACGTTTTTTCACTTCCAATTTCGTGAAAAAACGAGTTTTTATCATGAAATTGTATGTTATAAAACGAAATTCATGGCTCCGCTGAAAATCGACCTTCCACCATGATCTTCAGTTCCAAATGGGCAAAAGAAACTGAAGAAACAGGGGGAGATTTCTCATTGTCCTCGAGAGACGCCAAGGCAACGTTTTTTCACTTCCAATTTCGTGAAAAAACCAATTTTTATTATGAAATTGAATGTTATAAGGTGAAATTCATGTCTCCGCTGAAAATCGACATTCTGCCATGATTTTCAGTTCCAAATAGGCAAAAGAAACTGAAGAAACAGGGAAAAATTTCTCATTGCAATCGAGAGACGCCAAGGCAACGTCTTTTCACTTCCAATTTCGTGAAAAAACCAATTTTTATTATTAAATTGAATGTTATAAGGTGAAATTCATGTCTCCGCTTAAAATCGACATTCTGACATGATTTTCTATTTCAAATAGGCAAAAGGAACTCAAGAAACGGGAAAAAAATCCTCACGACTCTGCAGAGAAGCCAAGACAACGTTTATTCACTTCCAATTTCGTGAAATACCGAGTTTTTATCATGATATTGGATGTTATAAGGTGAAATACATGTCTCCGCTGAAAATCGACATTCTGCCATGATTTTCAGTTCCAAATAGGAAGAAGAAACTGAAGAAACAGGGAAAAATTTCTCATTGCAATCGAGAGACGCCAAGGCAACGTCTTTTCACTTCCAATTTCGTGAAAAAACCAATTTTTATTATTAAATTGAATGTTATAAGGTGAAATTCATGTCTCCGCTTAAAATCGACATTCTGACATGATTTTCTATTTCAAATAGGCAAAAGGAACTCAAGAAACGGGAAAAAAATCCTCACGACTCTGCAGAGAAGCCAAGACAACGTTTATTCACTTCCAATTTCGTGAAAAAACGAGTATTTGTCATGATATCGGATGTTATAAGCAGAAATTCATAGAGTTGGGATTCTCCCATGATTTTCAATTTCAAATAGGCAAAAGGAACTCAAGTAACGGGAAAAAAACCTCACGACCTTAGAGAGAAACCAAGGCAACGTCTTTTCACTTCCAATTTCGTGAAAAAACCAATTTTTATTATTAAATTGAATGTTATAAGGTGAAATTTATGTCTCCGCTGAAAATCGACATTCTGCCATGATTTTCAATTTCAAATAGGCAAAAGGAACTCAAGAAACGGGGAAAAAAACCTCACGACCTTAGAGAGAAACCAAGGCAACGTTTTTTCACTTCTAATTTCGTGAAAAAACGAGTTTTTATCATGAAATTGTATGTTATAAGGCGGAATTCATGTCTCCGCTGAAAATCGACCTTCCACCATGATCTTGAGTTCCAAATAGGCAAAAGAAACTGAAGAAACAGGGAGAAATTTCTCACTGCCCTCGAGAGACGCCAAGGCAACGTGTTTTCACTTTCAATTTCGTGAAATAACGAGTTTTTATCATGATATTGGATGTTATAAGGTGAAATACATGTCTCCGCTGAAAATCGCCATTCTGCCATGATTTTCAGTTTCAAATAGGAAGAAGAAACTGAAGAAAAAGGGAAAAAGTTCTCATTGCAATCGACAGACGCCAAGGCAACGTCTTTTCACTTCCAATTTCGTGAAAAAAACAATTTTTATTATTAAATTGAATGTTATAAGGTGAAATTCATGTCTCCGCTGAAAATCGACATTCTGCCATGATTTTCAATTTCAAATAGGAAAAAGGAACTCAAGAAACGGGAAAAAAATCCTCACGACTCTGGAGAGAAGCCAAGACGACGTTTTTTCACTTCCAATTTCGTGAAAAAACGAGTTTTTATCATGAAAATGTATGTTATAAGGCGAAATTCATGTCTCCGCTGAAAATCGACCTTCCACCATGATCTTTAGTTCCAAATAGGCAAAAGAAACTGAAGAAACAGTGAGAAATTTCTCACTGCCCTCGAGAGACGCTAATGCAACGTTTTTTCACTTCCAATTTCGTGAAATACCGAGTTTTTATCATGATATTGGATGTTATAAGGTGAAATACATGTCTCCGCTGAAAATCGACATTCTGCCATGATTTTCAGTTCCAAATAGGAAGAAGAAACTGAAGAAACAGGGAAAAAGTTCTCATTGCAATCGAGAGACGCCAAGGCAACGTCTTTTCACTTCCAATTTCGTGAAAAAACCAATTTTTATTATTAAATTGAATGTTATAAGGTGAAATTCATGTCTCCGCTGAAAATCGACATTCTGACATGATTTTCTATTTCAAATAGGCAAAAGGAACTCAAGAAACGGGAAAAAAATCCTCACGACTCTGCAGAGAAGCCAAGACAACGTTTTTTCACTTCCAATTTCGTGAAAAAACGAGTATTTGTCATGATATCGGATGTTATAAGCAGAAATTCATAAAGTTGGGATTCTCCCATGATTTTCAATTTCAAATAGGCAAAAGGAACTCAAGAAACGGGAAAAAAACCTCACGACCTTAGAGAGAAACCAAGGCAACGTCTTTTCACTTCCAATTTCGTGAAATAACGAGTTTTTATCATGATATTGGATGTTATAAGCAGAAATTCATATCTCCGCTAAAAGTCGGGATTCTCCCATGATTTTCAATTTCAAAAAGGCAAAAGGAACTCAAGAAACGGGAAAAAAACCTCACGACCTTGAAGAGAAACCAAGGCAACGTTTTTTCACTTCTAATTTCGTGAAAAAACGAGTTTTTATCATGAAATTGTATGTTATAAGGCGAAATTCATGTCTCCGCTGAAAATCGACCTTCCACCATGATCTTGAGTTCCAAGTAGGCAAAAGAAACTGAAGAAACAGGGAGAAATTTCTCACTGCCCTCGAGAGACGCCAAGGCAACGTGTTTTCACTTCCAATTTCGTGAAATAACGAGTTTTTATCATGATATTGAATGTTGTAAGCAAAAACTCATATTTCTGCTGAAAATCGAGATTTTCCCATGACTTTCAATTTCAACTAGGCAAAAGGAACTCAAGAAATGGGAAAAAAATCCTCACGACTCTGGAGAGAAGCCAAGACGACGTTTTTTCACTTCCAATTTCGTGAAAAAACGAGTTTTTATCATGAAATTGTATGTTATAAGGCGAAATTCATGTCTCCGCTAAAAATCGACCTACCACCATGATCTTTAGTTCCAAATAGGCAAAAGAAACTGAAGAAACAGGGAGAAATTTCTCACTGCCCTCGAGAGACGCTAAGGCAACGTTTTTTCAATTCCAATTTCGTGAAATACCGAGTTTTTATCATGATATTGGATGTTATAAGGTGAAATACATGTCTCCGCTGAAAATCGACATTCTACCATGATTTTCAGTTCCAAATAGGAAGAAGAAACTGAAGAAACAGGGAAAAATTTCTCATTGCAATCGAGAGACGCCAAGGCAACGTGTTTTCACTTCCAATTTCGTGAAATAACGAGTTTTTATCATGATATTGCATGTTATAAGCAGAAATTCATATCTCCGCTAAAAGTCGGGATTCTCCCATGATTTTCAATTTCAAAAAGGCAAAAGGAACTCAAGAAACGGGAAAAAAATCCTCACGACTCTGCCGAGAAACCAAGGCAACGTTTTTTCACTTCCAATTTCGTGAAATAACGAGTTTTTATCATGAAATTGTATGTTATAAGGCGAAATTCATGTCTACGCTGAAAATCGACCTTCCACCATGATCTTCAGTTCCAAATAGGCAAAAGAAACTGAAGAAACAGGGGGAGATTTCTCATTGTCCTCGAGAGACGCCAAGGCAAAGTTTTTTCACTTCCAATTTCGTGAAAAAACCAATTTTTATTATGAAATTGAATGTTATAAGGTGAAATTCATGTCTCCGCTGGAAATCGACATTCTGCCATGATTTTCAGTTCCAAATAGGAAGAAGAAACTGAAGAAACAGGGAAAAAGTTCTCATTGCAATCGAGAGACGCCAAGGCAACGTCTTTTCACTTCCAATTTCGTGAAAAAAACAATTTTTATTATTAAATTGAATGTTATAAGGTGAAATTCATGTCTCCGCTGAAAATCGACATTCTGACATGATTTTCTATTTCAAATAGGCAAAAGGAACTCAAGAAACGGGAAAAAAATCCTCACGACTCTGCAGAGAAGCCAAGACAACGTTTATTCACTTCCAATTTCGTGAAAAAACGAGTATTTGTCATGATATCGGATGTTATAAGCAGAAATTCATAAAGTTGGGATTCTCCCATGATTTTCAATTTCAAATAGGCAAAAGGAACTCAAGAAACGGGAAAAAAACCTGACGACCTTAGAGAGAAACCAAGGCAACGTCTTTTCACTTCCAATTTCGTGACATAACCAATTTTTATTATTAAATTGAATGTTATAAGGTGAAATTCATGTCTCCGCTGAAAATCGACATTCTGCCATGATTTTCAATTTCAAATAGGCAAAAGGAACTCAAGAAACGGGGAAAAAAACCTCACGAACTTAGAGAGAAACCAAGGCAACGTTTTTTCACTTCTAATTTCGTGAAAAAACGAGTTTTTATCATGAAATTGTATGTTATAAGGCGAAATTCATGTCTCCGCTGAAAATCGACCTTCCACTATGATCTTCAGTTCCAAATAGGCAAAAGAAACCGAAGAAACAGGGAAAAATTTCTCATTGCAATCGAGAGACGCCAAGGCAACGTGTTTTCACTTTCAATTTCGTGAAATAACGAGTTTTTATCATGATATTGAATGTTGTAAGCAAAAACTCATATTTCTGCTGAAAATCGAGATTTTCCCATGACTTTCAATTTCAACTAGGCAAAAGGAACTCAAGAAATGGGATAAAAATCCTCACGACTCTGGCGAGAAGCCAAGACGACGTTTTTTCACTTCCAATTTCGTGAAATAACGAGTTTGTATCATGAAATTGTATGTTATAAGGCGAAATTCATGTCTCCGCTGAAAATCGACCTTCCACCATGATCTTCAGTTCCAAATAGGCAACAGAAACTGAAGAAACAGGGGGAGATTTCTCATTGTCCTCGAGAGACGCCAAGGCAACGTATTTTCACTTCCAATTTCGTGAAAAAACCAATTTTTATTATGAAATTGAATGTTATAAGGTGAAATTTATGTCTCCGCTGAAAATCGACATTGTGCCATGATTTTCAATTTCAAATAGGCAAAAGGAACTCAAGAAACGGGGAAAAAAACCTCACGACCTTAGAGAGAAACCAAGGCAACGTTTTTTCACTTCCAATTTCGTGAAAAAACCAATTTTTATTATTAAATTGAATGTTATAAGGTGAAATTCATGTCTCCGCTGAAAATCGACATTCTGCCATGATTTTCAATTTCAAATAGGAAAAAGGAACTCAAGAAACGGGAAAAAAATCCTCACGACTCTGGAGAGAAGCCAAGACGACGTTTTTTCACTTCCAATTTCGTGAAAAAACGAGTTTTTATCATGAAAATGTATGTTATAAGGCGAAATTCAGGTCTCCGCTGAAAATCGACCTTCCACCATGATCTTTAGTTCCAAATAGGCAAAAGAAACTGAAGAAACAGGGAGAAATTTCTCACTGCCCTCGAGAGACGCCAAGGCAACGTGTTTTCACTTCCAATTTCGTGAAATAACGAGTTTTTATCATGATATTGAATGTTGTAAGCAAAAACTCATATTTCTGCTGAAAATCGAGATTTTCCTATGACTTTCAATTTCAACTAGGCAAAAGGAACTCAAGAAATGGGATAAAAATCCTCACGACTCTGGCGAGAAGCCAAGGCAACGTTTTTTCACTTCCAATTTCGTGAAAAAACGAGTTTTTATCATGAAATTGTATGTTATAAGGCGAAATTCATGTCTCCGCTGAAAATCGACATTCTGCCATGATTTTCAGTTCCAAATAGGCAAAAAAAACTGAAGAAACAGGGAAAAATTTCTCATTGCAATCGAGAGACGCCAAGGCAACGTGTTTTCTCTTACAATTTCGTGAAATAACGAGTTTTTATCATGATATTGGATGTTATAAGCAGAAATTCGTATCTCCGCTAAAAGTCTTTATTCTCCCATGATTTTCAATTTCAAATAGGCAAAAGGAACTCAAGAAACGGGAAAAAAACCTCACGACCTTAGAGAGAAACCAAGGCAACGTTTTTTCACTTCTAATTTCGTGAAAAAACGAGTTTTTATCATGAAATTGTATGTTATAAGGCGAAATTCATGTCTCCGCTGAAAATCGACCTTCCACCATGATCTTCAGTTCCAAATAGGCAAAAGACACTGAAGTAACAGGGAAAAATTTCTCATTGCAATCGAGAGACGCCAAGGCAACGTGTTTTCACTTTCATTTTCGTGAAATAACGAGTTTTTATCATGATATTGGATGTTATAAGGTGAAATACATGTCTCCGCTGAAAATCGACATTCTGCCATGATTTTCAGTTCCAAATAGGCAGAAGAAACTGAAGAAACAGGGAAAAATTTCTCATTGCAATCGAGAGACGCCAAGGCAACGTCTTTTCACTTCCAATTTCGTGAAAAAACCAATTTTTATTATTAAATTGAATGTTATAAGGTGAAATTCATGTCTCCGCTGAAAATCGACATTCTGACATGATTTTCTATTTCAAATAGGCAAAAGGAACTCAAGAAACGGGAAAAAAATCCTCACGACTCTGCAGAGAAGCCAAGACAACGTTTTTTCACTTCAAATTTCGTGAAAAAACGAGTATTTGTCATGATATCGGATGTTATAAGCAGAAATTCATAAAGTTGGGATTCTCCCATGATTTTCAATTTCAAATAGGCAAAAGGAACTCAAGAAACGGGAAAAAAACCTCACGACCTTAGAGAGAAACCAAGGCAACGTTTTTTCACTTCTACTTTCGTGAAAAAACGAGTTTTTATCATGAAATTGTATGTTATAAGGCGAAATTCATGTCTTCGCTGAAAATCGACCTTCCACCATGATCTTCAGTTCCAAAAAGGCAAAAGAAACTGAAGAAACAGGGAGAAATTTCTCACTGCCCTCGAGAGACGCCAAGGCAACGTGTTTTCACTTCCATTTTCGTGAAATAACGAGTTTTTATCATGATATTGGATGTTATAAGCAGAAATTCGTATCTTCGCTAAAAGTCTGAATTCTCCCATGATTTTCAATTTCAAATAGGCAAAAGGAACTCAAGAAACGGGAAAAAAACCTCACGACCCTGGAGAGAAACCAAGGCAACGTTTTTTCACTTCCAATTTCGTGAAAAAACGAGTTTTTATCATGAAATTGTATGTTATAAGGCGAAATTCATGTCTCCGCTGAAAATCGACCTTCCACCATGATCTTCAGTTCCAAATAGGCAAAAGAAACTGAAGAAACAGGGAAAAATTTCTCATTGCAATCGAGAGACGCCAAGGCAACGTGTTTTCACTTTCAATTTCGTGAAATAACGAGTTTTTATCATGATATTGAATGTTGTAAGCAAAAACTCATATTTCTGCTGAAAATCGAGATTTTCCCATGACTTTCAATTTCAACTAGGCAAAAGGGACTCAAGAAATGGGAAAAAAATCCTCACGACTCTGGAGAGAAGCCAAGACGACGTTTTTTCACTTCCAATTTCGTGAAAAAACGAGTTTTTATCATGAAATTGTATGTTATAAGGCGAAATTCATGTCTCCGCTGAAAATCGACATTCCACCATGATCTTCAGTTCCAAATAGGCAAAAGAAACTGAAGAAACAGGGAAAAATTTCTCATTGCAATCGAGAGACGCCAAGGCAACGTGTTTTCACTTTCAATTTCGTGAAATAACGAGTTTTTATCATGATATTGAATGTTGTAAGCAAAAACTCATATTTCTGCTGAAAATCGAGATTTTCCCATGACTTTCAATTTCAACTAGGCAAAAGGAACTCAAGAAATGGGAAAAAAATCCTCACGACTCTGGAGAGAAGCCAAGACGACGTTTTTTCACTTCCAATTTCGTGAAAAAACGAGTTTTTATCATGAAATTGTATGTTATAAGGCGAAATTCATGTCTCCGCTAAAAATCGACCTACCACCATGATCTTTAGTTCCAAATAGGCAAAAGAAACTGAAGAAACAGGGAGAAATTTCTCACTGCCCTCGAGAGACGCTAAGGCAACGTTTTTTCAATTCCAATTTCGTGAAATACCGAGTTTTTATCATGATATTGGATGTTATAAGGTGAAATACATGTCTCCGCTGAAAATCGACATTCTGCCATGATCTTCAGTTCCAAATAGGCAAAAGAAACTGAAGAAACAGGGGGAGATTTCTCATTGTCCTCGAGAGACGCCAAGGCAACGTTTTTTCACTTCCAATTTCGTGAAAAAACCAATTTTTATTATGAAATTGAATGTTATAAGGTGAAATTCATGTCTCCGCTGGAAATCGACATTCTGCCATGATTTTCTATTTCAAATAGGCAAAAGGAACTCAAGAAACGGGGAAAATAACCTCACGAACTTAGAGAGAAACCAAGGCAACGTTTTTTCTCTTCTAATTTCGTGAAAAAACGAGTTTTTATCATGAAATTGTATGTTATAAGGCGAAATTCATGTCTCCGCTGAAAATCGACCTTCCACTATGATCTTCAGTTCCAAATAGGCAAAAGAAACCGAAGAAACAGGGAAAAATTTCTCATTGCAATCGAGAGACGCCAAGGCAACGAGTTTTCACTTTCAATTTCGTGAAATAACGAGTTTTTATCATGATATTGAATGTTGTAAGCAAAAACTCATATTTCTGCTGAAAATCGAGATTTTCCCATGACTTTCAATTTCAACTAGGCAAAAGGAACTCAAGAAATGGGATAAAAATCCTCACGACTCTGGCGAGAAGCCAAGACGACGTTTTTTCACTTCCAATTTCGTGAAAAAACGAGTTTTTATCATGAAAATGTATGTTATATGGCGAAATTCATGTCTCCGCTGAAAATCGACCTTCCACCATGATCTTTAGTTCCAAATAGGCAAAAGAAACTGAAGAATCAGGGAGAAATTTCTCACTGCCCTCGAGAGACGCTAAGGCAACTTTTTTTCACTTCCAATTTCGTGAAATACCGAGTTTTTATCATGATATTGGATGTTATAAGGTGAAATACATGTCTCCGCTGAAAATCGAAATTCTGCCATGATTTTCAGTTCCAAATAGGAAGAAGAAACTGAAGAAACAGAGAAAAAGTTCTCATTGCAATCGAGAGACGCCAAGGCAACGTCTTTTCACTTCCAATTTCGTGAAAAAACCAATCTTTATTATTAAATTGAATGTTATAAGGTGAAATTCATGTCTCCGCTGAAAATCGACATTGTGCCATGATTTTTAATTTCAAATAGGCAAAAGGAACTCAAGAAACGGGGAAAAAAACCTCACGACCTTAGAGAGAAACCAAGGCAACTTTTTTTCACTTCCAATTTCGTGAAATAACGAGTTTTTATCATGAAATTGTATGTTATGAGGCGAAATTCATGTCTCCGCTGAAAATCGACCTTCCACCATGATCTTCAGTTCCAAATAGGCAAAAGAAACTGAAGAAACAGGGGGAGATTTCTCATTGTCCTCGAGAGACGCCAAGGCAACGTTTTTTCACTTCCAATTTCGTGAAAAAACCAATTTTTATTATGAAATTGAATGTTATAAGGTGAAATTCATGTCTCCGCTGAAAATCGACATTCTGCCATGATTTTCAGTTCCAAATAGGCAAAAGAAACTGAAGAAACAGGGAAAAATTTCTCATTGCAATCGAGAGACGCCAAGGCAACGTCTTTTCACTTCCAATTTCGTGAAAAAACCAATTTTTATTATTAAATTGAATGTTATAAGGTGAAATACATGTCTCCGCTGAAAATCGACATTCTGCCATGATTTTCAGTTCCAAATAGGAAGAAGAAACTGAAGAAACAGGGAAAAAGTTCTCATTGCAATCGAGAGACGCCAAGGCAACGTCTTTTCACTTCCAATTTCGTGAAAAAACCAATTTTTATTATTAAATTGAATGTTATAAGTTGAAATTCATGTCTCCGCTGAAAATCGACATTCTGCCATGATTTTCAATTTCAAATAGGGAAAAGGAACTCAAGAAACGGGAAAAAAATCCTCACGACTCTGGAGAGAAGCCAAGACAACGTTTTTTCACTTCCAATTTCGTGAAAAAACGAGTATTTATCATGATATCGAATGTTATAAGCAGAAATTCATAAAGTTGGGATTCTCCCATGATTTTCAATTTCAAATAGGCAAAAGGAACTCAAGAAACGGGAAAAAAACCTCACGACCCCGGAGAGAAGGCAAGACGACGTTTTTTCACTTCCAATTTCGTGAAAAAACGAGTATTTGTCATGATATCGGATGTTATAAGCAGAAATTCATAAAGTTGGGATTCTCCCATGATTTTCAATTTCAAATAGGCAAAAGGAACTCAAGAAATGGGAAAAAAACCTGACGACCTTAGAGAGAAACAAAGGCAACGTCTTTTCACTTCCAATTTCGTGAAATAACCAATTTTTATTATTAAATTGAATGTTATAAGGTGAAATTCATGTCTCCGCTGAAAATCGACATTCTGCCATGATTTTCTATTTCAAATAGGCAAAAGGAACTCAAGAAACGGGGAAAAAAACCTCACGACCTTAGAGAGAAACCAAGGCAACGTTTTTTCACTTCTACACTCCCGTCCAAAAGTTTGAGCTCACCCGTCGAAATTTCTACCTACACTTAAAGTTTGATAGCTCAATCAAAAAATAACCGAATTGAATTTAACAAATGCCACTTTAAAGAGGACAAATTAAGCTTCAATTTGCGATCCCGTAATATTTTTTATAATTTTTTTTTTAGCCGGTACGCTTGTTAGGACAGCGCTGTTTTTCGACAAATTTTTGGCCTTCTTAAACAGGCTGCCTATCTAGTAGAAATTTTTTCCTCTACTTTTCTCCATGACAGCTTTGAAGGGGATAGAAAAAGCTTCAATTTTGTTTTTTAAAAAATACCATACGATTTTTTTTCGCAAAGTTATCCTAATTTTAGCTAAAAACGAGGAATTTGAAAAATTGTTGTGTATCTCAAAAACTTTGGGGGTTCAGAAGAAATGTCAAAGGAGTAAAAAGTTGTGTCATTTTATAATAAACTTGCTGTAATTATTTTAGATTTTTTCGTTGAAATTTTTTTTTTTGATCTTTCTGGTCGGGACCCGACTGACAGAAGCGATTTATCTCGAGAACGATGGGGTTTGCGATAAAATTTCAAGAGAGAAGATAGATTCAGATTGTAATTTTAAACTGATTGACATTTTTCAAATTTTTTTATTGATGTTTTTCTAGAATAAGCGAGGTGCTTCTTTCAGATTTTATCGCAATCACCATGTTATGTAAATAAAAAAAAATAGTTCAACAAATCGCTTACCTTGTTTACACCTGTTTCTCATAGAAAAAGCAGCCACCTCTGGCTTTGAGGACTGTATTGACGATTCGTGGCATTCGTTGGTCTTCAAGCTTTCGCCACAAATCACTGGCAGAGGAAGAGCACACGATTGGATTTGGGTTAGGAGATTGTGGTGGCCAAAACTTGTTGAGAATCACTCCATTTTTTTCGAGAGCACGTTCTTCTGACGCGAACTTGTCATTGAGAACCAATAACTCAAAATTTACATCATCCGTCCACAGAACATTCCTTCAGTGATTCACTGTCCATCCTCAATGTTTCAGTACCCATCGGTACCTTTTTTTTCATTGACTGGACGCAGTAGCGGTTTTTTTTTACAGTATCGCACTCCCACAGTTCAGCCTCCAGCAATCTTCCTTTATGGTCAACATTGATATCGAGATATTGCTGATGTCAATGAATTTTGCTTCAAGTTCACTGGCTGCCAATCTTCGATTCTCTTGCTCACGAGAATAATGTTTTTATCTTCCGGTTACGTAGTCACTTTTGACCGGCCTGGACGATGACCATCGTAGGAATTGCTTTCTTGAAATTTTATCGCAAACCCCATCGTTCTCGAGATAAATCGCTTCTGTCAGTCGGGTCCCGACCAGAAAGATCGAAAAAAAAAAATTTCAACGAAAAAATCTAAAATAATTACAGCGAGTTTATTATAAAATGACACAACTTTTTACCCCTTTGACATTTCTTCTGAACCCCCAAAGTTTTTGAGATACACAACAATTTTTCAAATTCCTCGTTTTTAGCTAAAATTAGGATAACTTTGCGAAAAAAAATCGTATGATATTTTCTAAAAAACAAAATTGAAGCTTTTTCTATCCCCTTCAAAGCTGTCATGGAGAAAAGTAAAGGAAAAAATTTCTACTAGATAGGCAGCCTGTTTAAGAAGGCCAAAAATTTGTCGAAAAACAGCGCTGTCCTAAAGAGCGTACCGGCTAAAAAAAAAAATTATAAAAAATATTACGGGATGGCAAATTGAAGCTTAATTTGTCCTCTTTAAAGTGGCATTTGTTGAATTCGATTCGGTTATTTTTTGATTGAGTTATCAAACTTTAAGTGTAGGTTGAAATTTCGACGGGTGAGCTCAAACTTTTGGACGGGAGTGTAATTTCGTGAAAAAACGAGTTTTTATCATGACATTGTATGTTATAAGGCGAAATTCATGTCTCCGCTGAAAATCGACCTTCCACCATGATCTTGAGTTCCAAATAGGCAAAAGAAACTGAAGAAACAGGGAAAAATTTCTCATTGCAATCGAGAGACGCCAAGGCAACGTGTTTTCACTTTCAATTTCGTGAAATAACGAGTTTTTATCATGATATTGAATGTTGTAAGCAAAAACTCATATTTCTGCTGAAAATCGAGATTTTCCCATGACTTTCAATTTCAACTAGGCAAAAGGAACTCAAGAAATGGGAAAAAAATCCTCACGACTCTGGAGAGAAGCCAAGACGACGTTTTTTCACTTCCAATTTCGTGAAAAAACGAGTTTTTATCATGAAATTGTATGTTATAAGGCGAAATTCATGTCTCCGCTGAAAATCGACCTTCCACCATGATCTTTAGTTCCAAATAGGCAAAAGAAACTGAAGAAACAGGGAGAAATTTCTCACTGCCCTCGAGAGACGCTAAGGCAACGTTTTTTCACTTCCAATTTCGTGAAATACCGAGTTTTTATCATGATATTGGATGTTATAAGGTGAAATACATGTCTCCGCTGAAAATCGACATTCTGCCATGATTTTCAGTTCCAAATAGGCAGAAGAAACTGAAGAAACAGGGAAAAATTTCTCATTGCAATCGAGAGACGCCAAGGCAACGTGTTTTCACTTCCAATTTCGTGAAATAACGAGTTTTTATCATGATATTGGATGTTATAAGCAGAAATTCATATCTCCGCTAAAAGTCGGGATTCTCCCATGATTTTCAATTTCAAAAAGGCAAAAGGAACTCAAGAAACGGGAAAAAAAACCTCACGACCCTAGAGAGAAACCAAGGCAACGTTTTTTCACTTCCAATTTCGTGAAATAACGAGTTTTTATCATGAAATTGTATGTTATAAGGCGAAATTCATGTCTCCGCTGAAAATCGACCTTCCACCATGATCTTCAGTTCCAAATAGGCAACAGAAACTGAAGAAACAGGGGGAGATTTCTCATTGTCCTCGAGAGACGCCAAGGCAACGTATTTTCACTTCCAATTTCGTGAAAAAACCAATTTTTATTATGAAATTGAATGTTATAAGGTGAAATTCATGTCTCCGCTGAAAATCGACATTCTGCCATGATTTTCAGTTCCAAATAGGCAAAAGAAACTGAAGAAACAGGGAAAATTTTCTCATTGCAATCGAGAGACGCCAAGGCAACGTCTTTTCACTTCCAATTTCGTGAAAAAACCAATTTTTATTATTAAATTGAATGTTATAAGGTGAAATTCATGTCTCCGCTGAAAATCGACATTCTGACATGATTTTCTATTTCAAATAGGCGAAAAGAACTCAAGAAACGGGAAAAAAATCCTCACGACTCTGCAGAGAAGCCAAGACAACGTTTTTTCACTTCCAATTTCGTGAAAAAACGAGTATTTGTCATGATATCGGATGTTATAAGCAGAAATTCATAAAGTTGGGATTCTCCCATGATTTTCAATTACAAATCGGCAAAAGGAACTCAAGAAACGGGAAAAAAACCTCACGACCCTGGAGAGAAACCAAGGCAACGTTTTTTCACTTCCAATTTCGTGAAAAAACGAGTTTTTATCATGAAATTGTATGTTATAAGGCGAAATTCATGTCTCCGCTGAAAATGGACCTTCCACCATGATCTTCAGTTCCAATTAGGCAAAAGAAACTGTAGAAACAGGGAAAAATTTCTCATTGCAATCGAGAGACGCCAAGGCAACGTGTTTTCACTTACAATTTCGTGAAATAACGAGTTTTTATCATGATATTGGATGTTATAAGCAGAAATTCATATCTCCGCTAAAAGTCGGGATTCTCCCATGATTTTCCATTTTAAAAAGGCAAAAGAAACTCAAGAAACGGGAAAAAAAACCTCACGACCCTAGAGAGAAACCAAGGCAACGTTTTTTCACTTCTAATTTCGTGAAAAAACGAGTTTTTATCATGAAATTGTATGTTATAAGGCGAAACTCATGTCTCCGCTAAAAATCGACCTTCCACCATGATCTTCAGTTCCAATTAGGCAAAAGAAACTGTAGAAACAGGGAAAAATTTCTCATTGCAATCGAGAGACGCCAAGGCAACGTGTTTTCACTTACAATTTTGTGAAATAACGAGTTTTTATCATGATATTGGACGTTATAAGCAGAAATGCGTATCTTCGCTAAAAGTCTGGATTCTCCCATGATTTTCAATTTCAAATAGGCAAAAGGAACTCAAGAAACGGGAAAAAAACCTCACGACCCTGGAGAGAAACCAAGGCAACGTTTTTTCACTTCCAATTTCGTGAAAAAACGAGTTTTTATCATGAAATTGTATGTTATAAAACGAAATTCATGGCTCCGCTGAAAATCGACCTTCCACCATGATCTTCAGTTCCAAATGGGCAAAAGAAACTGAAGAAACAGGGGGAGATTTCTCATTGTCCTCGAGAGACGCCAAGGCAACGTTTTTTCACTTCCAATTTCGTGAAAAAACCAATTTTTATTATGAAATTGAATGTTATAAGGTGAAATTCATGTCTCCGCTGAAAATCGACATTCTGCCATGATTTTCAGTTCCAAATAGGCAAAAGAAACTGAAGAAACAGGGAAAAATTTCTCATTGCAATCGAGAGACGCCAAGGCAACGTCTTTTCACTTCCAATTTCGTGAAAAAACCAATTTTTATTATTAAATTGAATGTTATAAGGTGAAATTCATGTCTCCGCTTAAAATCGACATTCTGACATGATTTTCTATTTCAAATAGGCAAAAGGAACTCAAGAAACGGGAAAAAAATCCTCACGACTCTGCAGAGAAGCCAAGACAACGTTTATTCACTTCCAATTTCGTGAAATACCGAGTTTTTATCATGATATTGGATGTTATAAGGTGAAATACATGTCTCCGCTGAAAATCGACATTCTGCCATGATTTTCAGTTCCAAATAGGAAGAAGAAACTGAAGAAACAGGGAAAAATTTCTCATTGCAATCGAGAGACGCCAAGGCAACGTCTTTTCACTTCCAATTTCGTGAAAAAACCAATTTTTATTATTAAATTGAATGTTATAAGGTGAAATTCATGTCTCCGCTTAAAATCGACATTCTGACATGATTTTCTATTTCAAATAGGCAAAAGGAACTCAAGAAACGGGAAAAAAATCCTCACGACTCTGCAGAGAAGCCAAGACAACGTTTATTCACTTCCAATTTCGTGAAAAAACGAGTATTTGTCATGATATCGGATGTTATAAGCAGAAATTCATAGAGTTGGGATTCTCCCATGATTTTCAATTTCAAATAGGCAAAAGGAACTCAAGTAACGGGAAAAAAACCTCACGACCTTAGAGAGAAACCAAGGCAACGTCTTTTCACTTCCAATTTCGTGAAAAAACCAATTTTTATTATTAAATTGAATGTTATAAGGTGAAATTTATGTCTCCGCTGAAAATCGACATTCTGCCATGATTTTCAATTTCAAATAGGCAAAAGGAACTCAAGAAACGGGGAAAAAAACCTCACGACCTTAGAGAGAAACCAAGGCAACGTTTTTTCACTTCTAATTTCGTGAAAAAACGAGTTTTTATCATGAAATTGTATGTTATAAGGCGGAATTCATGTCTCCGCTGAAAATCGACCTTCCACCATGATCTTGAGTTCCAAATAGGCAAAAGAAACTGAAGAAACAGGGAGAAATTTCTCACTGCCCTCGAGAGACGCCAAGGCAACGTGTTTTCACTTTCAATTTCGTGAAATAACGAGTTTTTATCATGATATTGGATGTTATAAGGTGAAATACATGTCTCCGCTGAAAATCGCCATTCTGCCATGATTTTCAGTTTCAAATAGGAAGAAGAAACTGAAGAAAAAGGGAAAAAGTTCTCATTGCAATCGACAGACGCCAAGGCAACGTCTTTTCACTTCCAATTTCGTGAAAAAAACAATTTTTATTATTAAATTGAATGTTATAAGGTGAAATTCATGTCTCCGCTGAAAATCGACATTCTGCCATGATTTTCAATTTCAAATAGGAAAAAGGAACTCAAGAAACGGGAAAAAAATCCTCACGACTCTGGAGAGAAGCCAAGACGACGTTTTTTCACTTCCAATTTCGTGAAAAAACGAGTTTTTATCATGAAAATGTATGTTATAAGGCGAAATTCATGTCTCCGCTGAAAATCGACCTTCCACCATGATCTTTAGTTCCAAATAGGCAAAAGAAACTGAAGAAACAGTGAGAAATTTCTCACTGCCCTCGAGAGACGCTAATGCAACGTTTTTTCACTTCCAATTTCGTGAAATACCGAGTTTTTATCATGATATTGGATGTTATAAGGTGAAATACATGTCTCCGCTGAAAATCGACATTCTGCCATGATTTTCAGTTCCAAATAGGAAGAAGAAACTGAAGAAACAGGGAAAAAGTTCTCATTGCAATCGAGAGACGCCAAGGCAACGTCTTTTCACTTCCAATTTCGTGAAAAAACCAATTTTTATTATTAAATTGAATGTTATAAGGTGAAATTCATGTCTCCGCTGAAAATCGACATTCTGACATGATTTTCTATTTCAAATAGGCAAAAGGAACTCAAGAAACGGGAAAAAAATCCTCACGACTCTGCAGAGAAGCCAAGACAACGTTTTTTCACTTCCAATTTCGTGAAAAAACGAGTATTTGTCATGATATCGGATGTTATAAGCAGAAATTCATAAAGTTGGGATTCTCCCATGATTTTCAATTTCAAATAGGCAAAAGGAACTCAAGAAACGGGAAAAAAACCTCACGACCTTAGAGAGAAACCAAGGCAACGTCTTTTCACTTCCAATTTCGTGAAATAACGAGTTTTTATCATGATATTGGATGTTATAAGCAGAAATTCATATCTCCGCTAAAAGTCGGGATTCTCCCATGATTTTCAATTTCAAAAAGGCAAAAGGAACTCAAGAAACGGGAAAAAAACCTCACGACCTTGAAGAGAAACCAAGGCAACGTTTTTTCACTTCTAATTTCGTGAAAAAACGAGTTTTTATCATGAAATTGTATGTTATAAGGCGAAATTCATGTCTCCGCTGAAAATCGACCTTCCACCATGATCTTGAGTTCCAAGTAGGCAAAAGAAACTGAAGAAACAGGGAGAAATTTCTCACTGCCCTCGAGAGACGCCAAGGCAACGTGTTTTCACTTCCAATTTCGTGAAATAACGAGTTTTTATCATGATATTGAATGTTGTAAGCAAAAACTCATATTTCTGCTGAAAATCGAGATTTTCCCATGACTTTCAATTTCAACTAGGCAAAAGGAACTCAAGAAATGGGAAAAAAATCCTCACGACTCTGGAGAGAAGCCAAGACGACGTTTTTTCACTTCCAATTTCGTGAAAAAACGAGTTTTTATCATGAAATTGTATGTTATAAGGCGAAATTCATGTCTCCGCTAAAAATCGACCTACCACCATGATCTTTAGTTCCAAATAGGCAAAAGAAACTGAAGAAACAGGGAGAAATTTCTCACTGCCCTCGAGAGACGCTAAGGCAACGTTTTTTCAATTCCAATTTCGTGAAATACCGAGTTTTTATCATGATATTGGATGTTATAAGGTGAAATACATGTCTCCGCTGAAAATCGACATTCTACCATGATTTTCAGTTCCAAATAGGAAGAAGAAACTGAAGAAACAGGGAAAAATTTCTCATTGCAATCGAGAGACGCCAAGGCAACGTGTTTTCACTTCCAATTTCGTGAAATAACGAGTTTTTATCATGATATTGCATGTTATAAGCAGAAATTCATATCTCCGCTAAAAGTCGGGATTCTCCCATGATTTTCAATTTCAAAAAGGCAAAAGGAACTCAAGAAACGGGAAAAAAATCCTCACGACTCTGCCGAGAAACCAAGGCAACGTTTTTTCACTTCCAATTTCGTGAAATAACGAGTTTTTATCATGAAATTGTATGTTATAAGGCGAAATTCATGTCTACGCTGAAAATCGACCTTCCACCATGATCTTCAGTTCCAAATAGGCAAAAGAAACTGAAGAAACAGGGGGAGATTTCTCATTGTCCTCGAGAGACGCCAAGGCAAAGTTTTTTCACTTCCAATTTCGTGAAAAAACCAATTTTTATTATGAAATTGAATGTTATAAGGTGAAATTCATGTCTCCGCTGGAAATCGACATTCTGCCATGATTTTCAGTTCCAAATAGGAAGAAGAAACTGAAGAAACAGGGAAAAAGTTCTCATTGCAATCGAGAGACGCCAAGGCAACGTCTTTTCACTTCCAATTTCGTGAAAAAACCAATTTTTATTATTAAATTGAATGTTATAAGGTGAAATTCATGTCTCCGCTGAAAATCGACATTCTGACATGATTTTCTATTTCAAATAGGCAAAAGGAACTCAAGAAACGGGAAAAAAATCCTCACGACTCTGCAGAGAAGCCAAGACAACGTTTTTTCACTTCCAATTTCGTGAAAAAACGAGTATTTGTCATGATATCGGATGTTATAAGCAGAAATTCATAAAGTTGGGATTCTCCCATGATTTTCAATTTCAAATAGGCAAAAGGAACTCAAGAAACGGGAAAAAAACCTCACGACCTTAGAGAGAAACCAAGGCAACGTCTTTTCACTTCCAATTTCGTGAAATAACGAGTTTTTATCATGATATTGGATGTTATAAGCAGAAATTCATATCTCCGCTAAAAGTCGGGATTCTCCCATGATTTTCAATTTCAAAAAGGCAAAAGGAACTCAAGAAACGGGAAAAAAACCTCACGACCTTGAAGAGAAACCAAGGCAACGTTTTTTCACTTCTAATTTCGTGAAAAAACGAGTTTTTATCATGAAATTGTATGTTATAAGGCGAAATTCATGTCTCCGCTGAAAATCGACCTTCCACCATGATCTTGAGTTCCAAGTAGGCAAAAGAAACTGAAGAAACAGGGAGAAATTTCTCACTGCCCTCGAGAGACGCCAAGGCAACGTGTTTTCACTTCCAATTTCGTGAAATAACGAGTTTTTATCATGATATTGAATGTTGTAAGCAAAAACTCATATTTCTGCTGAAAATCGAGATTTTCCCATGACTTTCAATTTCAACTAGGCAAAAGGAACTCAAGAAATGGGAAAAAAATCCTCACGACTCTGGAGAGAAGCCAAGACGACGTTTTTTCACTTCCAATTTCGTGAAAAAACGAGTTTTTATCATGAAATTGTATGTTATAAGGCGAAATTCATGTCTCCGCTAAAAATCGACCTACCACCATGATCTTTAGTTCCAAATAGGCAAAAGAAACTGAAGAAACAGGGAGAAATTTCTCACTGCCCTCGAGAGACGCTAAGGCAACGTTTTTTCAATTCCAATTTCGTGAAATACCGAGTTTTTATCATGATATTGGATGTTATAAGGTGAAATACATGTCTCCGCTGAAAATCGACATTCTACCATGATTTTCAGTTCAAAATAGGAAGAAGAAACTGAAGAAACAGGGAAAAATTTCTCATTGCAATCGAGAGACGCCAAGGCAACGTGTTTTCACTTCCAATTTCGTGAAATAACGAGTTTTTATCATGATATTGCATGTTATAAGCAGAAATTCATATCTCCGCTAAAAGTCGGGATTCTCCCATGATTTTCAATTTCAAAAAGGCAAAAGGAACTCAAGAAACGGGAAAAAAATCCTCACGACTCTGCCGAGAAACCAAGGCAACGTTTTTTCACTTCCAATTTCGTGAAATAACGAGTTTTTATCATGAAATTGTATGTTATAAGGCGAAATTCATGTCTACGCTGAAAATCGACCTTCCACCATGATCTTCAGTTCCAAATAGGCAAAAGAAACTGAAGAAACAGGGGGAGATTTCTCATTGTCCTCGAGAGACGCCAAGGCAACGTTTTTTCACTTCCAATTTCGTGAAAAAACCAATTTTTATTATGAAATTGAATGTTATAAGGTGAAATTCATGTCTCCGCTGGAAATCGACATTCTGCCATGATTTTCAGTTCCAAATAGGCAAAAGAAACTGAAGAAACAGGGAAAAATTTCTCATTGCAATCGAGAGACGCCAAGGCAACGTCTTTTCACTTCCAATTTCGTGAAAAAAACAATTTTTATTATTAAATTGAATGTTATAAGGTGAAATTCATGTCTCCGCTGAAAATCGACATTCTGACATGATTTTCTATTTCAAATAGGCAAAAGGAACTCAAGAAACGGGAAAAAAATCCTCACGACTCTGCAGAGAAGCCAAGACAACGTTTATTCACTTCCAATTTCGTGAAAAAACGAGTATTTGTCATGATATCGGATGTTATAAGCAGAAATTCATAAAGTTGGGATTCTCCCATGATTTTCAATTTCAAATAGGCAAAAGGAACTCAAGAAACGGGAAAAAAACCTGACGACCTTAGAGAGAAACCAAGGCAACGTCTTTTCACTTCCAATTTCGTGACATAACCAATTTTTATTATTAAATTGAATGTTATAAGGTGAAATTCATGTCTCCGCTGAAAATCGACATTCTGCCATGATTTTCAATTTCAAATAGGCAAAAGGAACTCAAGAAACGGGGAAAAAAACCTCACGAACTTAGAGAGAAACCAAGGCAACGTTTTTTCACTTCTAATTTCGTGAAAAAACGAGTTTTTATCATGAAATTGTATGTTATAAGGCGAAATTCATGTCTCCGCTGAAAATCGACCTTCCACTATGATCTTCAGTTCCAAATAGGCAAAAGAAACCGAAGAAACAGGGAAAAATTTCTCATTGCAATCGAGAGACGCCAAGGCAACGTGTTTTCACTTTCAATTTCGTGAAATAACGAGTTTTTATCATGATATTGAATGTTGTAAGCAAAAACTCATATTTCTGCTGAAAATCGAGATTTTCCCATGACTTTCAATTTCAACTAGGCAAAAGGAACTCAAGAAATGGGATAAAAATCCTCACGACTCTGGCGAGAAGCCAAGACGACGTTTTTTCACTTCCAATTTCGTGAAAAAACGAGTTTTTATCATGAAAATGTATGTTATATGGCGAAATTCATGTCTCCGCTGAAAATCGACCTTCCACCATGATCTTTAGTTCCAAATAGGCAAAAGAAACTGAAGAATCAGGGAGAAATTTCTCACTGCCCTCGAGAGACGCTAAGGCAACGTTTTTTCACTTCCAATTTCGTGAAATACCGAGTTTTTATCATGATATTGGATGTTATAAGGTGAAATACATGTCTCCGCTGAAAATCGAAATTCTGCCATGATTTTCAGTTCCAAATAGGAAGAAGAAACTGAAGAAACAGGGAAAAAGTTCTCATTGCAATCGAGAGACGCCAAGGCAACGTCTTTTCACTTCCAATTTCGTGAAAAAACCAATTTTTATTATTAAATTGAATGTTATAAGGTGAAATTCATGTCTCCGCTGAAAATCGACATTGTGCCATGATTTTCAATTTCAAATAGGCAAAAGGAACTCAAGAAACGGGGAAAAAAACCTCACGACCTTAGAGAGAAACCAAGGCAACTTTTTTTCACTTCCAATTTCGTGAAATAACGAGTTTTTATCATGAAATTGTATGTTATAAGGCGAAATTCATGTCTCCGCTGAAAATCGACCTTCCACCATGATCTTCAGTTCCAAATAGGCAAAAGAAACTGAAGAAACAGGGGGAGATTTCTCATTGTCCTCGAGAGACGCCAAGGCAACGTTTTTTCACTTCCAATTTCGTGAAAAAACCAATTTTTATTATGAAATTGAATGTTATAAGGTGAAATTCATGTCTCCGCTGAAAATCGACATTCTGCCATGATTTTCAGTTCCAAATAGGCAAAAGAAACTGAAGAAACAGGGAAAAATTTCTCATTGCAATCGAGAGACGCCAAGGCAACGTCTTTTCACTTCCAATTTCGTGAAAAAACCAATTTTTATTATTAAATTGAATGTTATAAGGTGAAATACATGTCTCCGCTGAAAATCGACATTCTGCCATGATTTTCAGTTCCAAATAGGAAGAAGAAACTGAAGAAACAGGGAAAAAGTTCTCATTGCAATCGAGAGACGCCAAGGCAACGTCTTTTCACTTCCAATTTCGTGAAAAAACCAATTTTTATTATTAAATTGAATGTTATAAGTTGAAATTCATGTCTCCGCTGAAAATCGACATTCTGCCATGATTTTCAATTTCAAATAGGGAAAAGGAACTCAAGAAACGGGAAAAAAATCCTCACGACTCTGGAGAGAAGCCAAGACAACGTTTTTTCACTTCCAATTTCGTGAAAAAACGAGTATTTATCATGATATCGAATGTTATAAGCAGAAATTCATAAAGTTGGGATTCTCCCATGATTTTCAATTTCAAATAGGCAAAAGGAACTCAAGAAACGGGAAAAAAACCTCACGACCCCGGAGAGAAGGCAAGACGACGTTTTTTCACTTCCAATTTCGTGAAAAAACGAGTATTTGTCATGATATCGGATGTTATAAGCAGAAATTCATAAAGTTGGGATTCTCCCATGATTTTCAATTTCAAATAGGCAAAAGGAACTCAAGAAATGGGAAAAAAACCTGACGACCTTAGAGAGAAACAAAGGCAACGTCTTTTCACTTCCAATTTCGTGAAATAACCAATTTTTATTATTAAATTGAATGTTATAAGGTGAAATTCATGTCTCC
The DNA here is from genome assembly GCF_019457755.1 of Venturia canescens. Classification (NCBI taxonomy): domain Eukaryota; kingdom Metazoa; phylum Arthropoda; class Insecta; order Hymenoptera; family Ichneumonidae; genus Venturia; species Venturia canescens. The sequence continues at coordinate 20,269,577 of NC_057426.1, forward strand.
GCTGAAAATCGACATTCTGCCATGATTTTCTATTTCAAATAGGCAAAAGGAACTCAAGAAACGGGGAAAAAAACCTCACGACCTTAGAGAGAAACCAAGGCAACGTTTTTTCACTTCTAATTTCGTGAAAAAACGAGTTTTTATCATGACATTGTATGTTATAAGGCGAAATTCATGTCTCCGCTGAAAATCGACCTTCCACCATGATCTTGAGTTCCAAATAGGCAAAAGAAACTGAACAAACAGGGAAAAATTTCTCATTGCAATCGAGAGACGCCAAGGCAACGTGTTTTCACTTTCAATTTCGTGAAATAACGAGTTTTTATCATGATATTGAATGTTGTAAGCAAAAACTCATATTTCTGCTGAAAATCGAGATTTTCCCATGACTTTCAATTTCAACTAGGCAAAAGGAACTCAAGAAATGGGAAAAAAATCCTCACGACTCTGGAGAGAAGCCAAGACGACGTTTTTTCACTTCCAATTTCGTGAAAAAACGAGTTTTTATCATGAAATTGTATGTTATAAGGCGAAATTCATGTCTCCGCTGAAAATCGACCTTCCACCATGATCTTTAGTTCCAAATAGGCAAAAGAAACTGAAGAAACAGGGAGAAATTTCTCACTGCCCTCGAGAGACGCTAAGGCAACGTTTTTTCACTTCCAATTTCGTGAAATACCGAGTTTTTATCATGATATTGGATGTTATAAGGTGAAATACATGTCTCCGCTGAAAATCGACATTCTGCCATGATTTTCAGTTCCAAATAGGCAGAAGAAACTGAAGAAACAGGGAAAAATTTCTCATTGCAATCGAGAGACGCCAAGGCAACGTGTTTTCACTTCCAATTTCGTGAAATAACGAGTTTTTATCATGATATTGGATGTTATAAGCAGAAATTCATATCTCCGCTAAAAGTCGGGATTCTCCCATGATTTTCAATTTCAAAAAGGCAAAAGGAACTCAAGAAACGGGAAAAAAAACCTCACGACCCTAGAGAGAAACCAAGGCAACGTTTTTTCACTTCCAATTTCGTGAAAAAACGAGTTTTTATCATGAAATTGTATGTTATAAAACGAAATTCATGGCTCCGCTGAAAATCGACCTTCCACCATGATCTTCAGTTCCAAATGGGCAAAAGAAACTGAAGAAACAGGGGGAGATTTCTCATTGTCCTCGAGAGACGCCAAGGCAACGTTTTTTCACTTCCAATTTCGTGAAAAAACCAATTTTTATTATGAAATTGAATGTTATAAGGTGAAATTCATGTCTCCGCTGAAAATCGACATTCTGCCATGATTTTCAGTTCCAAATAGGCAAAAGAAACTGAAGAAACAGGGAAAAATTTCTCATTGCAATCGAGAGACGCCAAGGCAACGTCTTTTCACTTCCAATTTCGTGAAAAAACCAATTTTTATTATTAAATTGAATGTTATAAGGTGAAATTCATGTCTCCGCTTAAAATCGACATTCTGACATGATTTTCTATTTCAAATAGGCAAAAGGAACTCAAGAAACGGGAAAAAAATCCTCACGACTCTGCAGAGAAGCCAAGACAACGTTTATTCACTTCCAATTTCGTGAAATACCGAGTTTTTATCATGATATTGGATGTTATAAGGTGAAATACATGTCTCCGCTGAAAATCGACATTCTGCCATGATTTTCAGTTCCAAATAGGAAGAAGAAACTGAAGAAACAGGGAAAAATTTCTCATTGCAATCGAGAGACGCCAAGGCAACGTCTTTTCACTTCCAATTTCGTGAAAAAACCAATTTTTATTATTAAATTGAATGTTATAAGGTGAAATTCATGTCTCCGCTTAAAATCGACATTCTGACATGATTTTCTATTTCAAATAGGCAAAAGGAACTCAAGAAACGGGAAAAAAATCCTCACGACTCTGCAGAGAAGCCAAGACAACGTTTATTCACTTCCAATTTCGTGAAAAAACGAGTATTTGTCATGATATCGGATGTTATAAGCAGAAATTCATAGAGTTGGGATTCTCCCATGATTTTCAATTTCAAATAGGCAAAAGGAACTCAAGTAACGGGAAAAAAACCTCACGACCTTAGAGAGAAACCAAGGCAACGTCTTTTCACTTCCAATTTCGTGAAAAAACCAATTTTTATTATTAAATTGAATGTTATAAGGTGAAATTTATGTCTCCGCTGAAAATCGACATTCTGCCATGATTTTCAATTTCAAATAGGCAAAAGGAACTCAAGAAACGGGGAAAAAAACCTCACGACCTTAGAGAGAAACCAAGGCAACGTTTTTTCACTTCTAATTTCGTGAAAAAACGAGTTTTTATCATGAAATTGTATGTTATAAGGCGGAATTCATGTCTCCGCTGAAAATCGACCTTCCACCATGATCTTGAGTTCCAAATAGGCAAAAGAAACTGAAGAAACAGGGAGAAATTTCTCACTGCCCTCGAGAGACGCCAAGGCAACGTGTTTTCACTTTCAATTTCGTGAAATAACGAGTTTTTATCATGATATTGGATGTTATAAGGTGAAATACATGTCTCCGCTGAAAATCGCCATTCTGCCATGATTTTCAGTTTCAAATAGGAAGAAGAAACTGAAGAAAAAGGGAAAAAGTTCTCATTGCAATCGACAGACGCCAAGGCAACGTCTTTTCACTTCCAATTTCGTGAAAAAAACAATTTTTATTATTAAATTGAATGTTATAAGGTGAAATTCATGTCTCCGCTGAAAATCGACATTCTGCCATGATTTTCAATTTCAAATAGGAAAAAGGAACTCAAGAAACGGGAAAAAAATCCTCACGACTCTGGAGAGAAGCCAAGACGACGTTTTTTCACTTCCAATTTCGTGAAAAAACGAGTTTTTATCATGAAAATGTATGTTATAAGGCGAAATTCATGTCTCCGCTGAAAATCGACCTTCCACCATGATCTTTAGTTCCAAATAGGCAAAAGAAACTGAAGAAACAGTGAGAAATTTCTCACTGCCCTCGAGAGACGCTAATGCAACGTTTTTTCACTTCCAATTTCGTGAAATACCGAGTTTTTATCATGATATTGGATGTTATAAGGTGAAATACATGTCTCCGCTGAAAATCGACATTCTGCCATGATTTTCAGTTCCAAATAGGAAGAAGAAACTGAAGAAACAGGGAAAAAGTTCTCATTGCAATCGAGAGACGCCAAGGCAACGTCTTTTCACTTCCAATTTCGTGAAAAAACCAATTTTTATTATTAAATTGAATGTTATAAGGTGAAATTCATGTCTCCGCTGAAAATCGACATTCTGACATGATTTTCTATTTCAAATAGGCAAAAGGAACTCAAGAAACGGGAAAAAAATCCTCACGACTCTGCAGAGAAGCCAAGACAACGTTTTTTCACTTCCAATTTCGTGAAAAAACGAGTATTTGTCATGATATCGGATGTTATAAGCAGAAATTCATAAAGTTGGGATTCTCCCATGATTTTCAATTTCAAATAGGCAAAAGGAACTCAAGAAACGGGAAAAAAACCTCACGACCTTAGAGAGAAACCAAGGCAACGTCTTTTCACTTCCAATTTCGTGAAATAACGAGTTTTTATCATGATATTGGATGTTATAAGCAGAAATTCATATCTCCGCTAAAAGTCGGGATTCTCCCATGATTTTCAATTTCAAAAAGGCAAAAGGAACTCAAGAAACGGGAAAAAAACCTCACGACCTTGAAGAGAAACCAAGGCAACGTTTTTTCACTTCTAATTTCGTGAAAAAACGAGTTTTTATCATGAAATTGTATGTTATAAGGCGAAATTCATGTCTCCGCTGAAAATCGACCTTCCACCATGATCTTGAGTTCCAAGTAGGCAAAAGAAACTGAAGAAACAGGGAGAAATTTCTCACTGCCCTCGAGAGACGCCAAGGCAACGTGTTTTCACTTCCAATTTCGTGAAATAACGAGTTTTTATCATGATATTGAATGTTGTAAGCAAAAACTCATATTTCTGCTGAAAATCGAGATTTTCCCATGACTTTCAATTTCAACTAGGCAAAAGGAACTCAAGAAATGGGAAAAAAATCCTCACGACTCTGGAGAGAAGCCAAGACGACGTTTTTTCACTTCCAATTTCGTGAAAAAACGAGTTTTTATCATGAAATTGTATGTTATAAGGCGAAATTCATGTCTCCGCTAAAAATCGACCTACCACCATGATCTTTAGTTCCAAATAGGCAAAAGAAACTGAAGAAACAGGGAGAAATTTCTCACTGCCCTCGAGAGACGCTAAGGCAACGTTTTTTCAATTCCAATTTCGTGAAATACCGAGTTTTTATCATGATATTGGATGTTATAAGGTGAAATACATGTCTCCGCTGAAAATCGACATTCTACCATGATTTTCAGTTCCAAATAGGAAGAAGAAACTGAAGAAACAGGGAAAAATTTCTCATTGCAATCGAGAGACGCCAAGGCAACGTGTTTTCACTTCCAATTTCGTGAAATAACGAGTTTTTATCATGATATTGCATGTTATAAGCAGAAATTCATATCTCCGCTAAAAGTCGGGATTCTCCCATGATTTTCAATTTCAAAAAGGCAAAAGGAACTCAAGAAACGGGAAAAAAATCCTCACGACTCTGCCGAGAAACCAAGGCAACGTTTTTTCACTTCCAATTTCGTGAAATAACGAGTTTTTATCATGAAATTGTATGTTATAAGGCGAAATTCATGTCTACGCTGAAAATCGACCTTCCACCATGATCTTCAGTTCCAAATAGGCAAAAGAAACTGAAGAAACAGGGGGAGATTTCTCATTGTCCTCGAGAGACGCCAAGGCAAAGTTTTTTCACTTCCAATTTCGTGAAAAAACCAATTTTTATTATGAAATTGAATGTTATAAGGTGAAATTCATGTCTCCGCTGGAAATCGACATTCTGCCATGATTTTCAGTTCCAAATAGGAAGAAGAAACTGAAGAAACAGGGAAAAAGTTCTCATTGCAATCGAGAGACGCCAAGGCAACGTCTTTTCACTTCCAATTTCGTGAAAAAACCAATTTTTATTATTAAATTGAATGTTATAAGGTGAAATTCATGTCTCCGCTGAAAATCGACATTCTGACATGATTTTCTATTTCAAATAGGCAAAAGGAACTCAAGAAACGGGAAAAAAATCCTCACGACTCTGCAGAGAAGCCAAGACAACGTTTTTTCACTTCCAATTTCGTGAAAAAACGAGTATTTGTCATGATATCGGATGTTATAAGCAGAAATTCATAAAGTTGGGATTCTCCCATGATTTTCAATTTCAAATAGGCAAAAGGAACTCAAGAAACGGGAAAAAAACCTCACGACCTTAGAGAGAAACCAAGGCAACGTCTTTTCACTTCCAATTTCGTGAAATAACGAGTTTTTATCATGATATTGGATGTTATAAGCAGAAATTCATATCTCCGCTAAAAGTCGGGATTCTCCCATGATTTTCAATTTCAAAAAGGCAAAAGGAACTCAAGAAACGGGAAAAAAACCTCACGACCTTGAAGAGAAACCAAGGCAACGTTTTTTCACTTCTAATTTCGTGAAAAAACGAGTTTTTATCATGAAATTGTATGTTATAAGGCGAAATTCATGTCTCCGCTGAAAATCGACCTTCCACCATGATCTTGAGTTCCAAGTAGGCAAAAGAAACTGAAGAAACAGGGAGAAATTTCTCACTGCCCTCGAGAGACGCCAAGGCAACGTGTTTTCACTTCCAATTTCGTGAAATAACGAGTTTTTATCATGATATTGAATGTTGTAAGCAAAAACTCATATTTCTGCTGAAAATCGAGATTTTCCCATGACTTTCAATTTCAACTAGGCAAAAGGAACTCAAGAAATGGGAAAAAAATCCTCACGACTCTGGAGAGAAGCCAAGACGACGTTTTTTCACTTCCAATTTCGTGAAAAAACGAGTTTTTATCATGAAATTGTATGTTATAAGGCGAAATTCATGTCTCCGCTAAAAATCGACCTACCACCATGATCTTTAGTTCCAAATAGGCAAAAGAAACTGAAGAAACAGGGAGAAATTTCTCACTGCCCTCGAGAGACGCTAAGGCAACGTTTTTTCAATTCCAATTTCGTGAAATACCGAGTTTTTATCATGATATTGGATGTTATAAGGTGAAATACATGTCTCCGCTGAAAATCGACATTCTACCATGATTTTCAGTTCAAAATAGGAAGAAGAAACTGAAGAAACAGGGAAAAATTTCTCATTGCAATCGAGAGACGCCAAGGCAACGTGTTTTCACTTCCAATTTCGTGAAATAACGAGTTTTTATCATGATATTGCATGTTATAAGCAGAAATTCATATCTCCGCTAAAAGTCGGGATTCTCCCATGATTTTCAATTTCAAAAAGGCAAAAGGAACTCAAGAAACGGGAAAAAAATCCTCACGACTCTGCCGAGAAACCAAGGCAACGTTTTTTCACTTCCAATTTCGTGAAATAACGAGTTTTTATCATGAAATTGTATGTTATAAGGCGAAATTCATGTCTACGCTGAAAATCGACCTTCCACCATGATCTTCAGTTCCAAATAGGCAAAAGAAACTGAAGAAACAGGGGGAGATTTCTCATTGTCCTCGAGAGACGCCAAGGCAACGTTTTTTCACTTCCAATTTCGTGAAAAAACCAATTTTTATTATGAAATTGAATGTTATAAGGTGAAATTCATGTCTCCGCTGGAAATCGACATTCTGCCATGATTTTCAGTTCCAAATAGGCAAAAGAAACTGAAGAAACAGGGAAAAATTTCTCATTGCAATCGAGAGACGCCAAGGCAACGTCTTTTCACTTCCAATTTCGTGAAAAAAACAATTTTTATTATTAAATTGAATGTTATAAGGTGAAATTCATGTCTCCGCTGAAAATCGACATTCTGACATGATTTTCTATTTCAAATAGGCAAAAGGAACTCAAGAAACGGGAAAAAAATCCTCACGACTCTGCAGAGAAGCCAAGACAACGTTTATTCACTTCCAATTTCGTGAAAAAACGAGTATTTGTCATGATATCGGATGTTATAAGCAGAAATTCATAAAGTTGGGATTCTCCCATGATTTTCAATTTCAAATAGGCAAAAGGAACTCAAGAAACGGGAAAAAAACCTGACGACCTTAGAGAGAAACCAAGGCAACGTCTTTTCACTTCCAATTTCGTGACATAACCAATTTTTATTATTAAATTGAATGTTATAAGGTGAAATTCATGTCTCCGCTGAAAATCGACATTCTGCCATGATTTTCAATTTCAAATAGGCAAAAGGAACTCAAGAAACGGGGAAAAAAACCTCACGAACTTAGAGAGAAACCAAGGCAACGTTTTTTCACTTCTAATTTCGTGAAAAAACGAGTTTTTATCATGAAATTGTATGTTATAAGGCGAAATTCATGTCTCCGCTGAAAATCGACCTTCCACTATGATCTTCAGTTCCAAATAGGCAAAAGAAACCGAAGAAACAGGGAAAAATTTCTCATTGCAATCGAGAGACGCCAAGGCAACGTGTTTTCACTTTCAATTTCGTGAAATAACGAGTTTTTATCATGATATTGAATGTTGTAAGCAAAAACTCATATTTCTGCTGAAAATCGAGATTTTCCCATGACTTTCAATTTCAACTAGGCAAAAGGAACTCAAGAAATGGGATAAAAATCCTCACGACTCTGGCGAGAAGCCAAGACGACGTTTTTTCACTTCCAATTTCGTGAAAAAACGAGTTTTTATCATGAAAATGTATGTTATATGGCGAAATTCATGTCTCCGCTGAAAATCGACCTTCCACCATGATCTTTAGTTCCAAATAGGCAAAAGAAACTGAAGAATCAGGGAGAAATTTCTCACTGCCCTCGAGAGACGCTAAGGCAACGTTTTTTCACTTCCAATTTCGTGAAATACCGAGTTTTTATCATGATATTGGATGTTATAAGGTGAAATACATGTCTCCGCTGAAAATCGAAATTCTGCCATGATTTTCAGTTCCAAATAGGAAGAAGAAACTGAAGAAACAGGGAAAAAGTTCTCATTGCAATCGAGAGACGCCAAGGCAACGTCTTTTCACTTCCAATTTCGTGAAAAAACCAATTTTTATTATTAAATTGAATGTTATAAGGTGAAATTCATGTCTCCGCTGAAAATCGACATTGTGCCATGATTTTCAATTTCAAATAGGCAAAAGGAACTCAAGAAACGGGGAAAAAAACCTCACGACCTTAGAGAGAAACCAAGGCAACTTTTTTTCACTTCCAATTTCGTGAAATAACGAGTTTTTATCATGAAATTGTATGTTATAAGGCGAAATTCATGTCTCCGCTGAAAATCGACCTTCCACCATGATCTTCAGTTCCAAATAGGCAAAAGAAACTGAAGAAACAGGGGGAGATTTCTCATTGTCCTCGAGAGACGCCAAGGCAACGTTTTTTCACTTCCAATTTCGTGAAAAAACCAATTTTTATTATGAAATTGAATGTTATAAGGTGAAATTCATGTCTCCGCTGAAAATCGACATTCTGCCATGATTTTCAGTTCCAAATAGGCAAAAGAAACTGAAGAAACAGGGAAAAATTTCTCATTGCAATCGAGAGACGCCAAGGCAACGTCTTTTCACTTCCAATTTCGTGAAAAAACCAATTTTTATTATTAAATTGAATGTTATAAGGTGAAATACATGTCTCCGCTGAAAATCGACATTCTGCCATGATTTTCAGTTCCAAATAGGAAGAAGAAACTGAAGAAACAGGGAAAAAGTTCTCATTGCAATCGAGAGACGCCAAGGCAACGTCTTTTCACTTCCAATTTCGTGAAAAAACCAATTTTTATTATTAAATTGAATGTTATAAGTTGAAATTCATGTCTCCGCTGAAAATCGACATTCTGCCATGATTTTCAATTTCAAATAGGGAAAAGGAACTCAAGAAACGGGAAAAAAATCCTCACGACTCTGGAGAGAAGCCAAGACAACGTTTTTTCACTTCCAATTTCGTGAAAAAACGAGTATTTATCATGATATCGAATGTTATAAGCAGAAATTCATAAAGTTGGGATTCTCCCATGATTTTCAATTTCAAATAGGCAAAAGGAACTCAAGAAACGGGAAAAAAACCTCACGACCCCGGAGAGAAGGCAAGACGACGTTTTTTCACTTCCAATTTCGTGAAAAAACGAGTATTTGTCATGATATCGGATGTTATAAGCAGAAATTCATAAAGTTGGGATTCTCCCATGATTTTCAATTTCAAATAGGCAAAAGGAACTCAAGAAATGGGAAAAAAACCTGACGACCTTAGAGAGAAACAAAGGCAACGTCTTTTCACTTCCAATTTCGTGAAATAACCAATTTTTATTATTAAATTGAATGTTATAAGGTGAAATTCATGTCTCCGCTGAAAATCGACATTCTGCCATGATTTTCTATTTCAAATAGGCAAAAGGAACTCAAGAAACGGGGAAAAAAACCTCACGACCTTAGAGAGAAACCAAGGCAACGTTTTTTCACTTCTAATTTCGTGAAAAAACGAGTTTTTATCATGACATTGTATGTTATAAGGCGAAATTCATGTCTCCGCTGAAAATCGACCTTCCACCATGATCTTGAGTTCCAAATAGGCAAAAGAAACTGAACAAACAGGGAAAAATTTCTCATTGCAATCGAGAGACGCCAAGGCAACGTGTTTTCACTTTCAATTTCGTGAAATAACGAGTTTTTATCATGATATTGAATGTTGTAAGCAAAAACTCATATTTCTGCTGAAAATCGAGATTTTCCCATGACTTTCAATTTCAACTAGGCAAAAGGAACTCAAGAAATGGGAAAAAAATCCTCACGACTCTGGAGAGAAGCCAAGACGACGTTTTTTCACTTCCAATTTCGTGAAAAAACGAGTTTTTATCATGAAATTGTATGTTATAAGGCGAAATTCATGTCTCCGCTGAAAATCGACCTTCCACCATGATCTTTAGTTCCAAATAGGCAAAAGAAACTGAAGAAACAGGGAGAAATTTCTCACTGCCCTCGAGAGACGCTAAGGCAACGTTTTTTCACTTCCAATTTCGTGAAATACCGAGTTTTTATCATGATATTGGATGTTATAAGGTGAAATACATGTCTCCGCTGAAAATCGACATTCTGCCATGATTTTCAGTTCCAAATAGGCAGAAGAAACTGAAGAAACAGGGAAAAATTTCTCATTGCAATCGAGAGACGCCAAGGCAACGTGTTTTCACTTCCAATTTCGTGAAATAACGAGTTTTTATCATGATATTGGATGTTATAAGCAGAAATTCATATCTCCGCTAAAAGTCGGGATTCTCCCATGATTTTCAATTTCAAAAAGGCAAAAGGAACTCAAGAAACGGGAAAAAAAACCTCACGACCCTAGAGAGAAACCAAGGCAACGTTTTTTCACTTCCAATTTCGTGAAAAAACGAGTATTTGTCATGATATCGGATGTTATAAGCAGAAATTCATAAAGTTGGGATTCTCCCATGATTTTCAATTTCAAATAGGCAAAAGGAACTCAAGAAACGGGAAAAAAACCTCACGACCTTAGAGAGAAACCAAGGCAACGTTTTTTCACTTCCAATTTCGTGAAATAACGAGTTTTTATCATGAAATTGTATGTTATAAGGCGAAATTCATGTCTCCGCTGAAAATCGACCTTCCACCATGATCTTCAGTTCCAAATAGGCAACAGAAACTGAAGAAACAGGGGGAGATTTCTCATTGTCCTCGAGAGACGCCAAGGCAACGTTTTTTCACTTCCAATTTCGTGAAAAAACCAATTTTTATTATGAAATTGAATGTTATAAGGTGAAATTCATGTCTCCGCTGAAAATCGACATTCTGACATGATTTTCTATTTCAAATAGGCAAAAGGAACTCAAGAAACGGGAAAAAAATCTTCACGACTCTGCAGAGAAGCCAAGACTACGTTTTTTCACTTCCAATTTCGTGAAAAAACGAGTATTTGTCATGATATCGGATGTTATAAGCAGAAATTCATAAAGTTGGGATTCTCCCATGATTTTCAATTACAAATAGGCAAAAGGAACTCAAGAAACGGGAAAAAAACCTCACGACCCTGGAGAGAAACCAAGGCAACGTTTTTTCACTTCCAATTTCGTGAAAAAACGAGTTTTTATCATGAAATTGTATGTTATAAGGCGAAATTCATGTCTCCGCTGAAAATGGACCTTCCACCATGATCTTCAGTTCCAATTAGGCAAAAGAAACTGTAGAAACAGGGAAAAATTTCTCATTGCAATCGAGAGACGCCAAGGCAACGTCTTTTCACTTCCAATTTCGTGAAATAACGAGTTTTTATCATGATATTGAATGTTGTAAGCAAAAACTCATATTTCTGCTGAAAATCGAGATTTTCCCATGACTTTCAATTTCAACTAGGCAAAAGGAACTCAAGAAATGGGAAAAAAATCCTCACGACTCTGGAGAGAAGCCAAGACGACGTTTTTTCACTTCCAATTTCGTGAAAAAACGAGTTTTTATCATGATATTGGATGTTATAAGGTGAAATACATGTCTCCGCTGAAAATCGACATTCTGCCATGATTTTCAGTTCCAAATAGGCAAAAGAAACTGAAGAAACAGGGAAAAATTTCTCATTGCAATCGAGAGACGCCAAGGCAACGTCTTTTCACTTCCAATTTCGTGAAAAAACCAATTTTTATTATTACATTGAATGTTATAAAGTGAAATTCATGTCTCCGCTGAAAATCGACATTCTGACATGATTTTCTATTTCAAATAGGCAAAAGGAACTCAAGAAACGGGAAAAAAATCCTCACGACTCTGCAGAGAAGCCAAGACAACGTTTTTTCACTTCCAATTTCGTGAAAAAACGAGTATTTGTCATGATATCGGATGTTATAAACAGAAATTCATAAAGTTGGGATTCTCCCATTATTTTCAATTTCAAATAGGCAAAAGGAACTCAAGAAACGGGAAAAAAACCTCACGACCCTGGAGAGAAACCAAGGCAACGTTTTTTCACTTCCAATTTCGTGAAAAAACGAGTTTTTATCATGAAATTGTATGTTATAAGGCGAAATTCATGTCTCCGCTGAAAATCGACCTTCCACCATGATCTTCAGTTCCAATTAGGCAAAAGAAACTGTAGAAACAGGGAAAAATTTCTCATTGCAATCGAGAGACGCCAAGGCAACGTGTTTTCACTTACAATTTCGTGAAATAACGAGTTTTTATCATGATATTGGATGTTATAAGCAGAAATTCATATCTCCGCTAAAAGTCGGGATTCTCCCATGATTTTCCATTTCAAAAAGGCAAAAGAAACTCAAGAAACGGGAAAAAAAACTTCACGACCCTAGAGAGAAACCAAGGCAACGTTTTTTCACTTCTAATTTCGTGAAAAAACGAGTTTTTATCATGAAATTGTATGTTACTAGGAAAAAAAAGGTTGGGACAAGTACATTGATGGTCCCTCGTTTGTTGATAATTCCATCCATGAAAAAAACTTTAAAACAAAATTTTTATAAAAAATGGGCAAAAAAATTATTTTATAAAAAAAATACAGAACAATTCGAAAAAAATTTCACAAATCTTGAAAAAGCATTATCTTTAAAAAAAACTAAACTTTATCTCTTTTTTAAAGTGTTAAAAGAATCAAATAACAAGTAAAAAATAAAAACCGAAAAATCGCGCTTGAAATCATTTTGGAAACCGATGCCTCATTCTTCTTATTTGATTCGAAGGGCTAAATCAACTAAAAAAAATTCCATCTAATTTACGTGCAGCATTAAAATTTATTATATCAATTCGAGGCCAAGTATTTTCTAATAAATTGAAAAAAGTTACCATTTGAGTTACGTGCAGCACTAAAATTTATGATATCAATCGAAGGACAAGTAATTTATGAGTAACTCCAAATTTCAACATTATGGAACTGTTTTAAGAAGCTTTTAAATCCAAAAAAATCACATGCAAGCTAGTCATTTCTTACTCTATGATGGCAGAGACAATCGATTGTTTTCAGACTTTCAAGAGCTACTGATATTATTCACAATATTCGACGTCGATTGGATCGATAGAAATTATGTTTAAATATGAGTTAAAAGTACTTGTCCGGCCCATCACTTTTCATTTAAATCAAATAAAAATCAATTATAAAAAAACGAAACTGTACGGGAGAATCCGGTTAAAAATTTATTGAAATGCGATTTAGGTTAGTTATGCCGAATGAAATTCGTTCGCTGGAAGAAGTGAGAAGTAAACACTGCCGTCATAGCAATACAAACTGGGGAGTTATTTTGGAAGCTTCAACATATTTAATGTGCAAAATGTTTTTTATTTATCGATGCACAATAACATCTTTTGTATATTACAGGACAATTTGTTTCCATTCTTATTAAATTAGTGCAATTAAGAGAAAATTACTTGAAGATAACTCTCTAAATTCCCTCTGCATGAATATTTGTGCTCCAACAGTTCTAAAAAAGCCCTGATTTTTATTTAAATATAATAAGTTTAATGGAAAGTGATGGGCCGGACAAGTACTTTTAACTCATATTTAAACATAATTTCTATCGATCCAATCGACGTCGAATATTGTGAATAATATCAGTAGCTCCTGATAGTCTGAAAAAAATCGATTGTCTCTGCCATCATAGAGTAAGAAATGACTAGCTTGCATGTGATTTTTTTGGATTTAAAAGCTTCTTAAAACAGTTCCATAATGTTGAAATTTGGAGTTACTCATAAATTACTTGTCCTTCGATTGATATCATAAATTTTAGTGCTGCACGTAACTCAAATGGTAACTTTTTTCAATTTATTAGAAAATACTTGGCCTCGAATTGATATAATAAATTTTAATGCTGCACGTAAATTAGATGGAATTTTTTTTAGTTGATTTAGCCCTTCGAATCAAATAAGAAGAATGAGGCATCGGTTTCCAAAATGATTTCAAGCGCGATTTTTCGGTTTTTATTTTTTACTTGTTATTTGATTCTTTTAACACTTTAAAAAAGAGATAAAGTTTAGTTTTTTTTAAAGATAATGCTTTTTCAAGATTTGTGAAATTTTTTTCGAATTGTTCTGTATTTTTTTTATAAAATAATTTTTTTGCCCATTTTTTATAAAAATTTTGTTTTAAAGTTTTTTTCATGGATGGAATTATCAACAAACGAGGGACCATCAATGTACTTGTCCCAACCTTTTTTTTCCTAGGGGAAGTTTATGGTTTGATATCACGTCTTTTTTCTCAAAAGTTCCTTATTTATGTTCAGTTGACTATAGGATATTAGTTTAAATTTCTATGAATTATTTATGATTTTCGTCTTATAACGTTGGTTTTCACGAAAACAGACCTATTTTTCGTCAAAATTGTACTGGACATATTTCGTCACAGGTCTGTCCTCGGACTTCGGCGATTTTTTCCCTTGTACTCTAATATGTTTTGTCAATTAAGAACCCAAGAGCACGGCCGCAAGCGGGTTGGAGGCCGGGATATGATTTTCGGCTTATAGCGTAGGTTTCCACGAAAAAAGACCTATTTTTCGTAAAAATTGAACTGAAAATATTTCGTCACAGGTCTCTCCTTGGACTTTGGCGATTTTTTTCCTTGTACTCTAATATGTTTTGTCAATTAGGAACCAAAGAGTACGGTGAAAAGCAGGTTGTAGGTCGTGATATGATTTTCGGCTTATAACGTTGGTTTCCACGAAAAAAGACCTAAATTTCGTCAAATTTGAACTGGAAATATTTCGATAGAGGTTTGTTCTTGGACTTTGGTGATTTTTCTCCTTGTCTTCTAATATGTTTTGTCCATTGGAAACTCAAGAGCATGTAGCAATGCGTGTTGCGGGCTGAGATATGATTTCCGGCTTATAACGTTAGTGAAAAGAAAGGAAAAGAGAAAAGATAGATCAAATTCAAGACACAACGAATACAACAGAATTGGCCATTTTTAAATGTCGTTTTGGCATTCTGAATCTAGACATTTTCGTGTCATCCAAAACATGCCCCCGATGAAATATATTTCCAAAGTTTGCAAGTGGCCGCGGAGATCCAATTATCTACAGTTTGCTAGTTGCAGAAAAAAGGCACCCGGAAACATTTATTATGTCAGAATTCAAAGAAGTAAAAAAAACTGAGCGTACTTGATTCAACAGAGCAACGGAATTCAAAGACGTTTAAGGTACCTGCATTGGTTGTGGAGGAAAACAATTTCATTTCAGGATAATTTAGAAATAAATTAGGAAATTCAGAAATTTAGCATAGAATTTAGAAAAAGGAAAATTAAGATAATTAGTAAAGCTGAAAACTTTTGTGATGAATTTTTGAAATTACATGTTACGGTTGGAGTAAAAAATTTAAATAATTGGCACACATGCTGCGACACAAAAATATCAAAGTTTGAAGGTATTCGCTCCATACCGCAGTAATACAAACTTTAATACTATTTGAAAGGAAACACTTTAAAACTTGCTGAACAAAGTTCCATTACATATTACCATAATCAAAGATAGGGGGTGATACTTAGCACATATACTTATCCACAGAAATTTCCAAATTCGCAGGTATCGGCTGCAATTCAATGTATCTGCGCAATGAGTTTGGAAGACAGCAGTTTCAAATCCATCCATAAATGAGCAACTGAAGACTTTTGTAATGAATTTTTCACTTCATATTTATGTTACGGTGGGAGTCAAAAAATAAAATGAATGGCACAGTATATAAATTTTATAGTTTGCAGATTTTTGCTGTATTTCAATGATCCAAATCTATAGTATTAGAGTGGAAAGTTGTTAGAAGTCATGATGTTACATTAAAATCACATAGCGCACATAACATTCAGAAATTCTGTAGGTTTCCATGATGTTGGCAGGTATTATACTTAGTCGCATCGAAAACTGAGCAACTGTACACTTATCGTAATGAATGTTTTCACCAATAATTCCACATTTGCAGTTTGCAGAATAGGAATACTCAACATACACGTCATTTCATAAGTATTGTTGTCAATATTTGTGTTTGCCTACCGCATTCCGACGATTCAAATTTTCATATTATCAGCAAACAAAGCATCCCAAGACTTTTTGAAACAAGTTTCAAAATTTATTACTCGACAGACCAGGTGGAAAAAGAATAACTACACTTATATCAAGACCAGAAACTGTTTTGAGAATCTGTTGTACAAAATGTGCGATTGATGATCATAATTGGAAACCTTTTGAATCACGTTACCACAATCAGCATGAAGAAATAGTAGAAAATCATAGGACACATATTAGGCAACCAATTAATAATATGCATCGATCCGCT
The DNA here is from genome assembly GCF_019457755.1 of Venturia canescens. Classification (NCBI taxonomy): domain Eukaryota; kingdom Metazoa; phylum Arthropoda; class Insecta; order Hymenoptera; family Ichneumonidae; genus Venturia; species Venturia canescens. The sequence continues at coordinate 20,285,894 of NC_057426.1, forward strand.
GCAAACCGATGGAGTCAAAACAAGGATCGGAAAGAGCAGAGCCATAGTTAAAAAGAAAAAAGACAGCGCAATTGAAAGAGAACAGAAATCAAAATTGTTTCATGTATCTGTGCATTAGTTTCTGAAGACAGTAATTTCAGATCTATTCAGAAATAAGTAGGTGAAGACTTTAGTAATGAATATCTTCGTTAATATATTCCAGTCGGAACCAAAAAGCTAAAAGATTGGCATACCTGCTATTTCACAGAAATATCAAAGTTCATAGGTACTTGCTACGTACCAGTTATACAGACTTTGGTGCTATATGGAAAAACACTTCAAAATTACATGAACCACATTTTTGAAACTTATTATGACACATTCAAAAAAAAAGTGACAGATACGATGCATGTTGAAGCAAGCAAAATGCTGTAATTTTGTATGTCTCCATGGTTATCCGCAGACAAAATATTTGATCACATCCAAAAATGATCAGGTGTAGACTTACAGACATGAATTTTTCAACCCACAATGCCAATCGCAAACATGGTCTGGAAATATTCAATATACATGTCGCTTCATCACTTTGTCGAACTTTAGAGGTGTTCATTGCATTTCGAAGATACAAATTTTGATAACATGAAAATTAAGCACCCAATGACTTATTGAAATAAATTTCCAAATTTATCATGTAACAACTCAAGTGAATATATCTATACATTATTACATGGCTCAAAGATTTTTCAAAACTTGGGTGTATGAACAAGCAATTATGAAGGCTTTTTGTTATAAATATTTCAAATTATCTTGTTGAAATTAATATAAAAAAAATAGAAATATGAATATCTCTCGTATTGTCTGGAGAACAAATAGAAATTGGTATGACAATACACTGTAAGCTAAGGAGGTGGAAAAAAGGGACCGGTGAACACAGCCAAACTAAATGAAAGAAATTATGACAACAATACATTGAATTACTTGACCAAAGTTTTTTAAAATTTATTTGAATTCGTTTACACACAACCATCCACCTCTTTCTTTAATGTAATTACACAACATAGAATTTCTGTTTGGAAAGAACGCTTTAGAGGTTATAATGAACGAACGTTTTTTTTCTCATTGTTATTATTATTATTATTCAACACTAATTAGTCACGTCATTAATAATATCGATTCCTTTCACTTTTCAATAACCACTTTTATTTTTCTACACTCTGCACGCTACAGCACTCCGGCGGTCATAACCTCAAACGTCAACATGACGCGAAATCTCGCAAATTTGCTATCTATGTATATATTACGATATCGAAGTAGAACAGATAATTCTTAATTTTCACGACACACATTATTCACGTTTTCACTTCTCAATATTTTATTCACTCTCAGTACACTGTATGAGAACAATTAATCCACTTTTGAGGTTTTATTTATTATAGATATTATTGTCGTGAATTGGGCTCGAAACTTATTGAAACTTCTTTTATGAAAAAAATAAAATTGATTATATCCACTGCTATTTCCAATAATGTTTTATTTATTTAAACGAAATTTGCAAATCTTGCACCGTTGATCCACGGGGCTACGATCGCAATCACTTTATAATAACATAACAGACGATAACAGACGGTATACAAGAAAACATTAGGTGCGTTCCACTTATCGCCCGTAACGCCCAGACGACGGCTACTGGGATAGGATATTGGGGCATTTTGGGCGTTTTGGGCGATAAGTGGAACACACCTATTGAGGACTATCAGAAACTTTCTCATCGGCGATTGGTCGAGACGGATAGATTCTCACCGGTGATTGGTTATGATGGGCATCAAGAAGCCCTTGTATGTATCGGTCTGAACCCATATACGGATACATCAGCTGCGTAAATGTGTTGGTACTTTTTGCATAATCTTGAGCCCGTGCAAAGTTTTTTCTCAGCAAATACGCCACCGAGAATGCTGATTTTGGGCTCGTTCGACAGAGAACTTCTTAATTAGCTTAAAGTTCAATTTTCAAAGCCGTACATAACTCATGAGCTTCGCTATTAAAGAAAATCACATGCCAATTTTACCCCCACCACCGCGAATCGTTTTATTCAGAGAAAGTATAGTCTCGGCGAGAGCCTTGGGCCAGCAGACGACAGGGCTGTCAATGTACTTGTCCCGAGACTCTACCGAGTCTCTTGATAAGGCGAAATTCATGTCTCCGCTAAAAATCGACCTTCCACCATGATCTTCAGTTCCAATTAGGCAAAAGAAACTGAAGAAACAGGGAAAAATTTCTCATTGCAATCGAGAGACGCCAAGGCAACGTCTTTTCACTTCCAATTTCGTGAAAAAACCAATTTTTATTATTAAATTGAATGTTATAAGGTGAAATTCATGTCTCCGCTGAAAATCAACATTCTGACATGAATTTCTATTTCAAATAGGCAAAAGGAACTCAAGAAACGGGAAAAAAATCCTCACGACTCTGCAGAGAAGCCAAGACAACGTTTTTTCACTTCCAAATTCGTGAAAAAACGAGTATTTGTCATGATATCGGATGTTATAAGCAGAAATTCATAAAGTTGGGATTCTCCCATGATTTTCAATTTCAAATAGGCAAAAGGAACTCAAGAAACGGGAAAAAAACCTCACGACCCTGGACAGAAGCCAAGACGACGTTTTTTCACTTCCAATTTCGTGAAATAACGAGTTTTTATCATGATATTGGATGTTATAAGCAGAAATTCATATCTCCGCTAAAAGTCGGGATTCTCCCATGATTTTCAATTTCAAAAAGGCAAAAGGAACTCAAGAAACGGGAAAAAAAACCTCACGACCCTAGAGAGAAACCAAGGCAACGTTTTTTCACTTCCAATTTCGTGAAAAAACGAGTTTTTATCATGAAATTGTATGTTATAAAACGAAATTCATGGCTCCGCTGAAAATCGACCTTCCACCATGATCTTCAGTTCCAAATGGGCAAAAGAAACTGAAGAAACAGGGGGAGATTTCTCATTGTCCTCGAGAGACGCCAAGGCAACGTTTTTTCACTTCCAATTTCGTGAAAAAACCAATTTTTATTATGAAATTGAATGTTATAAGGTGAAATTCATGTCTCCGCTGAAAATCGACATTCTGCCATGATTTTCAGTTCCAAATAGGCAAAAGAAACTGAAGAAACAGGGAAAAATTTCTCATTGCAATCGAGAGACGCCAAGGCAACGTCTTTTCACTTCCAATTTCGTGAAAAAACCAATTTTTATTATTAAATTGAATGTTATAAGGTGAAATTCATGTCTCCGCTTAAAATCGACATTCTGACATGATTTTCTATTTCAAATAGGCAAAAGGAACTCAAGAAACGGGAAAAAAATCCTCACGACTCTGCAGAGAAGCCAAGACAACGTTTATTCACTTCCAATTTCGTGAAAAAACGAGTATTTGTCATGATATCGGATGTTATAAGCAGAAATTCATAAAGTTGGGATTCTCCCATGATTTTCAATTTCAAATAGGCAAAAGGAACTCAAGAAACGGGAAAAAAACCTCACGACCTTAGAGAGAAACCAAGGCAACGTCTTTTCACTTCCAATTTCGTGAAAAAACCAATTTTTATTATTAAATTGAATGTTATAAGGTGAAATTTATGTCTCCGCTGAAAATCGACATTCTGCCATGATTTTCAATTTCAAATAGGCAAAAGGAACTCAAGAAACGGGGAAAAAAACCTCACGACCTTAGAGAGAAACCAAGGCAACGTTTTTTCACTTCTAATTTCGTGAAAAAACGAGTTTTTATCATGAAATTGTATGTTATAAGGCGGAATTCATGTCTCCGCTGAAAATCGACCTTCCACCATGATCTTGAGTTCCAAATAGGCAAAAGAAACTGAAGAAACAGGGAGAAATTTCTCACTGCCATCGAGAGACGCCAAGGCAACGTGTTTTCACTTTCAATTTCGTGAAATAACGAGTTTTTATCATGATATTGGATGTTATAAGGTGAAATACATGTCTCCGCTGAAAATCGCCATTCTGCCATGATTTTCAGTTCCAAATAGGAAGAAGAAACTGAAGAAAAAGGAAAAAGTTCTCATTGCAATCGACAGACGCCAAGGCAACGTCTTTTCACTTCCAATTTCGTGAAAAAAACAATTTTTATTATTAAATTGAATGTTATAAGGTGAAATTCATGTCTCCGCTGAAAATCGACATTCTGCCATGATTTTCAATTTCAAATAGGAAAAAGGAACTCAAGAAACGGGAAAAAAATCCTCACGACTCTGGAGAGAAGCCAAGACGACGTTTTTTCACTTCCAATTTCGTGAAAAAACGAGTTTTTATCATGAAAATGTATGTTATAAGGCGAAATTCATGTCTCCGCTGAAAATCGACCTTCCACCATGATCTTTAGTTCCAAATAGGCAAAAGAAACTGAAGAAACAGTGAGAAATTTCTCACTGCCCTCGAGAGACGCTAATGCAACGTTTTTTCACTTCCAATTTCGTGAAATACCGAGTTTTTATCATGATATTGGATGTTATAAGGTGAAATACATGTCTCCGCTGAAAATCGACATTCTGCCATGATTTTCAGTTCCAAATTGGAAGAAGAAACTGAAGAAACAGGGAAAAAGTTCTCATTGCAATCGAGAGACGCCAAGGCAACGTCTTTTCACTTCCAATTTCGTGAAAAAACCAATTTTTATTATTAAATTGAATGTTATAAGGTGAAATTCATGTCTCCGCTGAAAATCGACATTCTGACATGATTTTCTATTTCAAATAGGCAAAAGGAACTCAAGAAACGGGAAAAAAATCCTCACGACTCTGCAGAGAAGCCAAGACAACGTTTTTTCACTTCCAATTTCGTGAAAAAACGAGTATTTGTCATGATATCGGATGTTATAAGCAGAAATTCATAAAGTTGGGATTCTCCCATGATTTTCAATTTCAAAAAGGCAAAAGGAACTCAAGAAACGGGAAAAAAACCTCACGACCTTGAAGAGAAACCAAGGCAACGTTTTTTCACTTCTAATTTCGTGAAAAAACGAGTTTTTATCATGAAATTGTATGTTATAAGGCGAAATTCATGTCTCCGCTGAAAATCGACCTTCCACCATGATCTTGAGTTCCAAGTAGGCAAAAGAAACTGAAGAAACAGGGAGAAATTTCTCACTGCCCTCGAGAGACGCCAAGGCAACGTGTTTTCACTTCCATTTTCGTGAAATAACGAGTTTTTATCATGATATTGGAAGTTATAAGCAGAAATTCGTATCTTCGCTAAAAGTCTGAATTCTCCCATGATTTTCAATTTCAAATAGGCAAAAGGAACTCAAGAAACGGGAAAAAAACCTCACGACCCTGGAGAGAAACCAAGGCAACGTTTTTTCACTTCCAATTTCGTGAAAAAAACGAGTTTTTATCATGAAATTGTATGTTATAAGGCGAAATTCATGTCTCCGCTGAAAATCGACCTTCCACTATGATCTTCAGTTCCAAATAGGCAAAAGAAACCGAAGAAACAGGGAAAAATTTCTCATTGCAATCGAGAGACGCCAAGGCAACGTGTTTTCACTTTCAATTTCGTGAAATAACGAGTTTTTATCATGATATTGAATGTTGTAAGCAAAAACTCATATTTCTGCTGAAAATCGAGATTTTCCCATGACTTTCAATTTCAACTAGGCAAAAGGAACTCAAGAAATGGGGAAAAAAACCTCACGACCTTAGAGAGAAACCAAGGCAACTTTTTTTCACTTCCAATTTCGTGAAATAACGAGTTTTTATCATGAAATTGTATGTTATAAGGCGAAATTCATGTCTCCGCTGAAAATCGACCTTCCACCATGATCTTCAGTTCCAAATAGGCAAAAGTAACTGAAGAAACAGGGGGAGATTTCTCATTGTCCTCGAGAGACGCCAAGGCAACGTTTTTTCACTTCCAATTTCGTGAAAAAACCAATTTTTATTATGAAATTGAATGTTATAAGGTGAAATTCATGTCTCCGCTGAAAATCGACATTCTGCCATGATTTTCAGTTCCAAATAGGCAAAAGAAACTGAAGAAACAGGGAAAAATTTCTCATTGCAATCGAGAGACGCCAAGGCAACGTCTTTTCACTTCCAATTTCGTGAAAAAACCAATTTTTATTATTAAATTGAATGTTATAAGGTGAAATACATGTCTCCGCTGAAAATCGACATTCTGCCATGATTTTCAGTTCCAAATAGGAAGAAGAAACTGAAGAAACAGGGAAAAAGTTCTCATTGCAATCGAGAGACGCCAAGGCAACGTCTTTTCACTTCAAATTTCGTGAAAAAACCAATTTTTATTATTAAATTGAATGTTATAAGGTGAAATTCATGTCTCCGCTGAAAATCGACATTGTGCCATGATTTTCAATTTCAAATAGGCAAAAGGAACTCAAGAAACGGGGAAAAAAACCTCACGACCTTAGAGAGAAACCAAGGCAACTTTTTTTCACTTCCAATTTCGTGAAATAACGAGTTTTTATCATGATATTGCATGTTATAAGCAGAAATTCATATCTCCGCTAAAAGTCGGGATTCTCCCATGATTTTCAATTTCAAAAAGGCAAAAGGAACTCAAGAAACGGGAAAAAAATCCTCACGACTCTGCCGAGAAACCAAGGCAACGTTTTTTCACTTCCAATTTCGTGAAATAACGAGTTTTTATCATGAAATTGTATGTTATAAGGCGAAATTCATGTCTACGCTGAAAATCGACCTTCCACCATGATCTTCAGTTCCAAATAGGCAAAAGAAACTGAAGAAACAGGGGGAGATTTCTCATTGTCCTCGAGAGACGCCAAGGCAACGTTTTTTCACTTCCAATTTCGTGAAAAAACCAATTTTTATTATGAAATTGAATGTTATAAGGTGAAATTCATGTCTCCGCTGGAAATCGACATTCTGCCATGATTTTCAGTTCCAAATAGGCAAAAGAAACTGAAGAAACAGGGAAAAATTTCTCATTGCAATCGAGAGACGCCAAGGCAACGTCTTTTCACTTCCAATTTCGTGAAAAAAACAATTTTTATTATTAAATTGAATGTTATAAGGTGAAATTCATGTCTCCGCTGAAAATCGACATTCTGACATGATTTTCTATTTCAAATAGGCAAAAGGAACTCAAGAAACGGGAAAAAAATCCTCACGACTCTGCAGAGAAGCCAAGACAACGTTTATTCACTTCCAATTTCGTGAAAAAACGAGTATTTGTCATGATATCGGATGTTATAAGCAGAAATTCATAGAGTTGGGATTCTCCCATGATTTTCAATTTCAAATAGGCAAAAGGAACTCAAGAAACGGGAAAAAAACCTCACGACCTTAGAGAGAAACCAAGGCAACGTCTTTTCACTTCCAATTTCGTGAAAAAACCAATTTTTATTATTAAATTGAATGTTATAAGGTGAAATTTATGTCTCCGCTGAAAATCGACATTCTGCCATGATTTTCAATTTCAAATAGGCAAAAGGAACTCAAGAAACGGGGAAAAAAACCTCACGACCTTAGAGAGAAACCAAGGCAACGTTTTTTCACTTCTAATTTCGTGAAAAAACGAGTTTTTATCATGAAATTGTATGTTATAAGGCGGAATTCATGTCTCCGCTGAAAATCGACCTTCCACCATGATCTTCAGTTCCAAATAGGCAAAAGAAACTGAAGAAACAGGGAGAAATTTCTCACTGCCCTCGAGAGACGCCAAGGCAACGTGTTTTCACTTTCAATTTCGTGAAATAACGAGTTTTTATCATGATATTGGATGTTATAAGGTGAAATACATGTCTCCGCTGAAAATCGACATTCTGCCATGATTTTCAGTTCCAAATAGGAAGAAGAAACTGAAGAAACAGGGAAAAAGTTCTCATTGCAATCGAGAGACGCCAAGGCAACGTCTTTTCACTTCCAATTTCGTGAAAAAACCAATTTTTATTATTAAATTGAATGTTATAAGTTGAAATTCATGTCTCCGCTGAAAATCGACATTCTGCCATGATTTTCAATTTCAAATAGGGAAAAGGAACTCAAGAAACGGGAAAAAAATCCTCACGACTCTGGAGAGAAGCCAAGACAACGTTTTTTCACTTCCAATTTCGTGAAAAAACGAGTATTTATCATGATATCGAATGTTATAAGCAGAAATTCATAAAGTTGGGATTCTCCCATGATTTTCAATTTCAAATAGGCAAAAGGAACTCAAGAAACGGGAAAAAAACCTCACGACCCCGGAGAGAAGGCAAGACGACGTTTTTTCACTTCCAATTTCGTGAAAAAACGAGTATTTGTCATGATATCGGATGTTATAAGCAGAAATTCATAAAGTTGGGATTCTCCCATGATTTTCAATTTCAAATAGGCAAAAGGAACTCAAGAAATGGGAAAAAAACCTGACGACCTTAGAGAGAAACAAAGGCAACGTCTTTTCACTTCCAATTTCGTGAAATAACCAATTTTTATTATTAAATTGAATGTTATAAGGTGAAATTCATGTCTCCGCTGAAAATCGACATTCTGCCATGATTTTCTATTTCAAATAGGCAAAAGGAACTCAAGAAACGGGGAAAAAAACCTCACGACCTTAGAGAGAAACCAAGGCAACGTTTTTTCACTTCTAATTTCGTGAAAAAACGAGTTTTTATCATGACATTGTATGTTATAAGGCGAAATTCATGTCTCCGCTGAAAATCGACCTTCCACCATGATCTTGAGTTCCAAATAGGCAAAAGAAACTGAAGAAACAGGGAAAAATTTCTCATTGCAATCGAGAGACGCCAAGGCAACGTGTTTTCACTTTCAATTTCGTGAAATAACGAGTTTTTATCATGATATTGAATGTTGTAAGCAAAAACTCATATTTCTGCTGAAAATCGAGATTTTCCCATGACTTTCAATTTCAACTAGGCAAAAGGAACTCAAGAAATGGGAAAAAAATCCTCACGACTCTGGAGAGAAGCCAAGACGACGTTTTTTCACTTCCAATTTCGTGAAAAAACGAGTTTTTATCATGAAATTGTATGTTATAAGGCGAAATTCATGTCTCCGCTGAAAATCGACCTTCCACCATGATCTTTAGTTCCAAATAGGCAAAAGAAACTGAAGAAACAGGGAGAAATTTCTCATTGCAATCGAGAGACGCCAAGGCAACGTGTTTTCACATCCAATTTCGTGAAATAACGAGTTTTTATCATGATATTGGATGTTATAAGCAGAAATTCATATCTCCGCTAAAAGTCGGGATTCTCCCATGATTTTCAATTTCAAAAAGGCAAAAGGAACTCAAGAAACGGGAAAAAAAACCTCACGACCCTAGAGAGAAACCAAGGCAACGTTTTTTCACTTCCAATTTCGTGAAATAACGAGTTTTTATCATGAAATTGTATGTTATAAGGCGAAATTCATGTCTCCGCTGAAAATCGACCTTCCACCATGATCTTCAGTTCCAAATAGGCAACAGAAACTGAAGAAACAGGGGGAGATTTCTCATTGTCCTCGAGAGACGCCAAGGCAACGTATTTTCACTTCCAATTTCGTGAAAAAACCAATTTTTATTATGAAATTGAATGTTATAAGGTGAAATTCATGTCTCCGCTGAAAATCGACATTCTGCCATGATTTTCAGTTCCAAATAGGCAAAAGAAACTGAAGAAACAGGGAAAATTTTCTCATTGCAATCGAGAGACGCCAAGGCAACGTCTTTTCACTTCCAATTTCGTGAAAAAACCAATTTTTATCATTAAATTGAATGTTATAAGGTGAAATTCATGTCTCCGCTGAAAATCGACATTCTGACATGATTTTCTATTTCAAATAGGCGAAAAGAACTCAAGAAACGGGAAAAAAATCCTCACGACTCTGCAGAGAAGCCAAGACAACGTTTTTTCACTTCCAATTTCGTGAAAAAACGAGTATTTGTCATGATATCGGATGTTATAAGCAGAAATTCATAAAGTTGGGATTCTCCCATGATTTTCAATTACAAATAGGCAAAAGGAACTCAAGAAACGGGAAAAAAACCTCACGACCCTGGAGAGAAACCAAGGCAACGTTTTTTCACTTCCAATTTCGTGAAAAAACGAGTTTTTATCATGAAATTGTATGTTATAAGGCGAAATTCATGTCTCCGCTGAAAATGGACCTTCCACCATGATCTTCAGTTCCAATTAGGCAAAAGAAACTGTAGAAACAGGGAAAAATTTCTCATTGCAATCGAGAGACGCCAAGGCAACGTGTTTTCACTTACAATTTCGTGAAATAACGAGTTTTTATCATGATATTGGATGTTATAAGCAGAAATTCATATCTCCGCTAAAAGTCGGGATTCTCCCATGATTTTCCATTTTAAAAAGGCAAAAGAAACTCAAGAAACGGGAAAAAAAACCTCACGACCCTAGAGAGAAACCAAGGCAACGTTTTTTCACTTCTAATTTCGTGAAAAAACGAGTTTTTATCATGAAATTGTATGTTATAAGGCGAAACTCATGTCTCCGCTAAAAATCGACCTTCCACCATGATCTTCAGTTCCAATTAGGCAAAAGAAACTGTAGAAACAGGGAAAAATTTCTCATTGCAATCGAGAGACGCCAAGGCAACGTGTTTTCACTTACAATTTTGTGAAATAACGAGTTTTTATCATGATATTGGACGTTATAAGCAGAAATGCGTATCTTCGCTAAAAGTCTGGATTCTCCCATGATTTTCAATTTCAAATAGGCAAAAGGAACTCAAGAAACGGGAAAAAAACCTCACGACCCTGGAGAGAAACCAAGGCAACGTTTTTTCACTTCCAATTTCGTGAAAAAACGAGTTTTTATCATGAAATTGTATGTTATAAAACGAAATTCATGTCTCCGCTGAAAATCGACCTTCCACCATGATCTTCAGTTCCAAATAGGCAAAAGAAACTGAAGAAACAGGGGGAGATTTCTCATTGTCCTCGAGAGACGCCAAGGCAACGTTTTTTCACTTCCAATTTCGTGAAAAAACCAATTTTTATTAGGAAATTGAATGTTATAAGGTGAAATTCATGTCTCCGCTGAAAATCGACATTCTGCCATGATTTTCAGTTCCAAATAGGCAAAAGAAACTGAAGAAACAGGGAAAAATTTCTCATTGCAATCGAGAGACGCCAAGGCAACGTCTTTTCACTTCCAATTTCGTGAAAAAACCAATTTTTATTATTAAATTGAATGTTATAAGGTGAAATTCATGTCTCCGCTTAAAATCGACATTCTGACATGATTTTCTATTTCAAATAGGCAAAAGGAACTCAAGAAACGGGAAAAAAACCTCACGACCTTAGAGAGAAACCAAGGCATCGTCTTTTCACTTCCAATTTCGTGAAAAAACCAATTTTTATTATTAAATTGAATGTTATAAGGTGAAATTTATGTCTCCGCTGAAAATCGACATTGTGCCATGATTTTCAATTTCAAATAGGCAAAAGGAACTCAAGAAACGGGGAAAAAAACCTCACGACCTTAGAGAGAAACCAAGGCAACGTTTTTTCACTTCCAATTTCGTGAAAAAACCAATTTTTATTATTAAATTGAATGTTATAAGGTGAAATTCATGTCTCCGCTGAAAATCGACATTCTGCCATGATTTTCAATTTCAAATAGGAAAAAGGAACTCAAGAAACGGGAAAAAAATCCTCACGACTCTGGAGAGAAGCCAAGACGACGTTTTTTCACTTCCAATTTCGTGAAAAAACGAGTTTTTATCATGAAAATGTATGTTATAAGGCGAAATTCAGGTCTCCGCTGAAAATCGACCTTCCACCATGATCTTTAGTTCCAAATAGGCAAAAGAAACTGAAGAAACAGGGAGAAATTTCTCACTGCCCTCGAGAGACGCCAAGGCAACGTGTTTTCACTTCCAATTTCGTGAAATAACGAGTTTTTATCATGATATTGGATGTTATAAGCAGAAATTCGTATCTCCGCTAAAAGTCTTTATTCTCCCATGATTTTCAATTTCAAATAGGCAAAAGGAACTCAAGAAACGGGAAAAAAACCTCACGACCTTAGAGAGAAACCAAGGCAACGTTTTTTCACTTCTAATTTCGTGAAAAAACGAGTTTTTATCATGAAATTGTATGTTATAAGGCGAAATTCATGTCTCCGCTGAAAATCGACCTTCCACCATGATCTTCAGTTCCAAATAGGCAAAAGAAACTGAAGTAACAGGGAAAAATTTCTCATTGCAATCGAGAGACGCCAAGGCAACGTGTTTTCACTTTCAATTTCGTGAAAAAACCAATTTTTATTATTAAATTGAATGTTATAAGGTGAAATTCATGTCTCCGCTGAAAATCGACATTCTGACATGATTTTCAGTTCCAAATAGGCAGAAGAAACTGAAGAAACAGGGAAAAATTTCTCATTGCAATCGAGAGACGCCAAGGCAACGTCTTTTCACTTCCAATTTCGTGAAAAAACCAATTTTTATTATTAAATTGAATGTTATAAGGTGAAATTCATGTCTCCGCTGAAAATCGACATTCTGACATGATTTTCTATTTCAAATAGGCAAAAGGAACTCAAGAAACGGGAAAAAAATCCTCACGACTCTGCAGAGAAGCCAAGACAACGTTTTTTCACTTCAAATTTCGTGAAAAAACGAGTATTTGTCATGATATCGGATATTATAAGCAGAAATTCATAAAGTTGGGATTCTCCCATGATTTTCAATTTCAAATAGGCAAAAGGAACTCAAGAAACGGGAAAAAAACCTCACGACCTTAGAGAGAAACCAAGGCAACGTTTTTTCACTTCTACTTTCGTGAAAAAACGAGTTTTTATCATGAAATTGTATGTTATAAGGCGAAATTCATGTCTCCGCTGAAAATCGACCTTCCACCATGATCTTCAGTTCCAAATAGGCAAAAGAAACTGAAGAAACAGGGAGAAATTTCTCACTGCCCTCGAGAGACGCCAAGGCAACGTGTTTTCACTTCCATTTTCGTGAAATAACGAGTTTTTATCATGATATTGGAAGTTATAAGCAGAAATTCGTATCTTCGCTAAAAGTCTGAATTCTCCCATGATTTTCAATTTCAAATAGGCAAAAGGAACTCAAGAAACGGGAAAAAAACCTCACGACCCTGGAGAGAAACCAAGGCAACGTTTTTTCACTTCCAATTTCGTGAAAAAACGAGTTTTTATCATGAAATTGTATGTTATAAGGCGAAATTCATGTCTCCGCTGAAAATCGACCTTCCACCATGATCTTCAGTTCCAAATAGGCAAAAGAAACTGAAGAAACAGGGAAAAATTTCTCATTGCAATCGAGAGACGCCAAGGCAACGTGTTTTCACTTTCAATTTCGTGAAATAACGAGTTTTTATCATGATATTGAATGTTGTAAGCAAAAACTCATATTTCTGCTGAAAATCGAGATTTTCCCATGACTTTCAATTTCAACTAGGCAAAAGGGACTCAAGAAATGGGAAAAAAATCCTCACGACTCTGGAGAGAAGCCAAGACGACGTTTTTTCACTTCCAATTTCGTGAAAAAACGAGTTTTTATCATGAAATTGTATGTTATAAGGCGAAATTCATGTCTCCGCTGAAAATCGACATTCCACCATGATCTTCAGTTCCAAATAGGCAAAAGAAACTCAAGAAACAGGGAAAAATTTCTCATTGCAATCGAGAGACGCCAAGGCAACGTGTTTTCACTTTCAATTTCGTGAAATAACGAGTTTTTATCATGATATTGAATGTTGTAAGCAAAAACTCATATTTCTGCTGAAAATCGAGATTTTCCCATGACTTTCAATTTCAACTAGGCAAAAGGAACTCAAGAAATGGGAAAAAAATCCTCACGACTCTGGAGAGAAGCCAAGACGACGTTTTTTCACTTCCAATTTCGTGAAAAAACGAGTTTTTATCATGAAATTGTATGTTATAAGGCGAAATTCATGTCTCCGCTAAAAATCGACCTACCACCATGATCTTTAGTTCCAAATAGGCAAAAGAAACTGAAGAAACAGGGAGAAATTTCTCACTGCCCTCGAGAGACGCTAAGGCAACGTTTTTTCAATTCCAATTTCGTGAAATACCGAGTTTTTATCATGATATTGGATGTTATAAGGTGAAATACATGTCTCCGCTGAAAATCGACATTCTGCCATGATTTTCAGTTCCAAATAGGAAGAAGAAACTGAAGAAACAGGGAAAAATTTCTCATTGCAATCGAGAGACGCCAAGGCAACGTGTTTTCACTTTCAATTTCGTGAAAAAACCAATTTTTATTATTAAATTGAATGTTATAAGGTGAAATTCATGTCTCCGCTGAAAATCGACATTCTGACATGATTTTCAGTTCCAAATAGGCAGAAGAAACTGAAGAAACAGGGAAAAATTTCTCATTGCAATCGAGAGACGCCAAGGCAACGTCTTTTCACTTCCAATTTCGTGAAAAAACCAATTTTTATTATTAAATTGAATGTTATAAGGTGAAATTCATGTCTCCGCTGAAAATCGACATTCTGACATGATTTTCTATTTCAAATAGGCAAAAGGAACTCAAGAAACGGGAAAAAAATCCTCACGACTCTGCAGAGAAGCCAAGACAACGTTTTTTCACTTCAAATTTCGTGAAAAAACGAGTATTTGTCATGATATCGGATATTATAAGCAGAAATTCATAAAGTTGGGATTCTCCCATGATTTTCAATTTCAAATAGGCAAAAGGAACTCAAGAAACGGGAAAAAAACCTCACGACCTTAGAGAGAAACCAAGGCAACGTTTTTTCACTTCTACTTTCGTGAAAAAACGAGTTTTTATCATGAAATTGTATGTTATAAGGCGAAATTCATGTCTCCGCTGAAAATCGACCTTCCACCATGATCTTCAGTTCCAAATAGGCAAAAGAAACTGAAGAAACAGGGAGAAATTTCTCACTGCCCTCGAGAGACGCCAAGGCAACGTGTTTTCACTTCCATTTTCGTGAAATAACGAGTTTTTATCATGATATTGGAAGTTATAAGCAGAAATTCGTATCTTCGCTAAAAGTCTGAATTCTCCCATGATTTTCAATTTCAAATAGGCAAAAGGAACTCAAGAAACGGGAAAAAAACCTCACGACCCTGGAGAGAAACCAAGGCAACGTTTTTTCACTTCCAATTTCGTGAAAAAACGAGTTTTTATCATGAAATTGTATGTTATAAGGCGAAATTCATGTCTCCGCTGAAAATCGACCTTCCACCATGATCTTCAGTTCCAAATAGGCAAAAGAAACTGAAGAAACAGGGAAAAATTTCTCATTGCAATCGAGAGACGCCAAGGCAACGTGTTTTCACTTTCAATTTCGTGAAATAACGAGTTTTTATCATGATATTGAATGTTGTAAGCAAAAACTCATATTTCTGCTGAAAATCGAGATTTTCCCATGACTTTCAATTTCAACTAGGCAAAAGGGACTCAAGAAATGGGAAAAAAATCCTCACGACTCTGGAGAGAAGCCAAGACGACGTTTTTTCACTTCCAATTTCGTGAAAAAACGAGTTTTTATCATGAAATTGTATGTTATAAGGCGAAATTCATGTCTCCGCTGAAAATCGACATTCCACCATGATCTTCAGTTCCAAATAGGCAAAAGAAACTCAAGAAACAGGGAAAAATTTCTCATTGCAATCGAGAGACGCCAAGGCAACGTGTTTTCACTTTCAATTTCGTGAAATAACGAGTTTTTATCATGATATTGAATGTTGTAAGCAAAAACTCATATTTCTGCTGAAAATCGAGATTTTCCCATGACTTTCAATTTCAACTAGGCAAAAGGAACTCAAGAAATGGGAAAAAAATCCTCACGACTCTGGAGAGAAGCCAAGACGACGTTTTTTCACTTCCAATTTCGTGAAAAAACGAGTTTTTATCATGAAATTGTATGTTATAAGGCGAAATTCATGTCTCCGCTAAAAATCGACCTACCACCATGATCTTTAGTTCCAAATAGGCAAAAGAAACTGAAGAAACAGGGAGAAATTTCTCACTGCCCTCGAGAGACGCTAAGGCAACGTTTTTTCAATTCCAATTTCGTGAAATACCGAGTTTTTATCATGATATTGGATGTTATAAGGTGAAATACATGTCTCCGCTGAAAATCGACATTCTGCCATGATTTTCAGTTCCAAATAGGAAGAAGAAACTGAAGAAACAGGGAAAAATTTCTCATTGCAATCGAGAGACGCCAAGGCAACGTGTTTTCACTTCCAATTTCGTGAAATAACGAGTTTTTATCATGATATTGCATGTTATAAGCAGAAATTCATATCTCCGCTAAAAGTCGGGATTCTCCCATGATTTTCAATTTCAAAAAGGCAAAAGGAACTCAAGAAACGGGAAAAAAATCCTCACGACTCTGCCGAGAAACCAAGGCAACGTTTTCTCACTTCCAATTTCGTGAAATAACGAGTTTTTATCATGAAATTGTATGTTATAAGGCGAAATTCATGTCTACGCTGAAAATCGACCTTCCACCATGATCTTCAGTTCCAAATAGGCAAAAGAAACTGAAGAAACAGGGGGAGATTTCTCATTGTCCTCGAGAGACGCCAAGGCAACGTTTTTTCACTTCCAATTTCGTGAAAAAACCAATTTTTATTATGAAATTGAATGTTATAAGGTGAAATTCATGTCTCCGCTGGAAATCGACATTCTGCCATGATTTTCAGTTCCAAATAGGCAAAAGAAACTGAAGAAACAGGGAAAAATTTCTCATTGCAATCGAGAGACGCCAAGGCAACGTCTTTTCACTTCCAATTTCGTGAAAAAAACAATTTTTATTATTAAATTGAATGTTATAAGGTGAAATTCATGTCTCCGCTGAAAATCGACATTCTGACATGATTTTCTATTTCAAATAGGCAAAAGGAACTCAAGAAACGGGAAAAAAATCCTCACGACTCTGCAGAGAAGCCAAGACAACGTTTATTCACTTCCAATTTCGTGAAAAAACGAGTATTTGTCATGATATCGGATGTTATAAGCAGAAATTCATAAAGTTGGGATTCTCCCATGATTTTCAATTTCAAATAGGCAAAAGGAACTCAAGAAACGGGAAAAAAACCTGACGACCTTAGAGAGAAACCAAGGCAACGTCTTTTCACTTCCAATTTCGTGACATAACCAATTTTTATTATTAATTTGAATGTTATAAGGTGAAATTCATGTCTCCGCTGAAAATCGACATTCTGCCATGATTTTCTATTTCAAATAGGCAAAAGGAACTCAAGAAACGGGGAAAAAAACCTCACGAACTTAGAGAGAAACCAAGGCAACGTTTTTTCACTTCTAATTTCGTGAAAAAACGAGTTTTTATCATGAAATTGTATGTTATGAGGCGAAATTCATGTCTCCGCTGAAAATCGACCTTCCACCATGATCTTCAGTTCCAAATAGGCAAAAGAAACTGAAGAAACAGGGGGAGATTTCTCATTGTCCTCGAGAGACGCCAAGGCAACGTTTTTTCACTTCCAATTTCGTGAAAAAACCAATTTTTATTATGAAATTGAATGTTATAAGGTGAAATTCATGTCTCCGCTGAAAATCGACATTCTGCCATGATTTTCAGTTCCAAATAGGCAAAAGAAACTGAAGAAACAGGGAAAAATTTCTCATTGCAATCGAGAGACGCCAAGGCAACGTCTTTTCACTTCCAATTTCGTGAAAAAACCAATTTTTATTATTAAATTGAATGTTATAAGGTGAAATACATGTCTCCGCTGAAAATCGACATTCTGCCATGATTTTCAGTTCCAAATAGGAAGAAGAAACTGAAGAAACAGGGAAAAAGTTCTCATTGCAATCGAGAGACGCCAAGGCAACGTCTTTTCACTTCCAATTTCGTGAAAAAACCAATTTTTATTATTAAATTGAATGTTATAAGTTGAAATTCATGTCTCCGCTGAAAATCGACATTCTGCCATGATTTTCAATTTCAAATAGGGAAAAGGAACTCAAGAAACGGGAAAAAAATCCTCACGACTCTGGAGAGAAGCCAAGACAACGTTTTTTCACTTCCAATTTCGTGAAAAAACGAGTATTTATCATGATATCGAATGTTATAAGCAGAAATTCATAAAGTTGGGATTCTCCCATGATTTTCAATTTCAAATAGGCAAAAGGAACTCAAGAAACGGGAAAAAAACCTCACGACCCCGGAGAGAAGGCAAGACGACGTTTTTTCACTTCCAATTTCGTGAAAAAACGAGTATTTGTCATGATATCGGATGTTATAAGCAGAAATTCATAAAGTTGGGATTCTCCCATGATTTTCAATTTCAAATAGGCAAAAGGAACTCAAGAAATGGGAAAAAAACCTGACGACCTTAGAGAGAAACAAAGGCAACGTCTTTTCACTTCCAATTTCGTGAAATAACCAATTTTTATTATTAAATTGAATGTTATAAGGTGAAATTCATGTCTCCGCTGAAAATCGACATTCTGCCATGATTTTCTATTTCAAATAGGCAAAAGGAACTCAAGAAACGTGGAAAAAAACCTCACGACCTTAGAGAGAAACCAAGGCAACGTTTTTTCACTTCTAATTTCGTGAAAAAACGAGTTTTTATCATGACATTGTATGTTATAAGGCGAAATTCATGTCTCCGCTGAAAATCGACCTTCCACCATGATCTTGAGTTCCAAATAGGCAAAAGAAACTGAAGAAACAGGGAAAAATTTCTCATTGCAATCGAGAGACGCCAAGGCAACGTGTTTTCACTTTCAATTTCGTGAAATAACGAGTTTTTATCATGATATTGAATGTTGTAAGCAAAAACTCATATTTCTGCTGAAAATCGAGATTTTCCCATGACTTTCAATTTCAACTAGGCAAAAGGAACTCAAGAAATGGGAAAAAAATCCTCACGACCCTAGAGAGAAACCAAGGCAACGTTTTTTCACTTCCAATTTCGTGAAATAACGAGTTTTTATCATGAAATTGTATGTTATAAGGCGAAATTCATGTCTCCGCTGAAAATCGACCTTCCACCATGATCTTCAGTTCCAAATAGGCAACAGAAACTGAAGAAACAGGGGGAGATTTCTCATTGTCCTCGAGAGACGCCAAGGCAACGTATTTTCACTTCCAATTTCGTGAAAAAACCAATTTTTATTATGAAATTGAATGTTATAAGGTGAAATTCATGTCTCCGCTGAAAATCGACATTCTGCCATGATTTTCAGTTCCAAATAGGCAAAAGAAACTGAAGAAACAGGGAAAATTTTCTCATTGCAATCGAGAGACGCCAAGGCAACGTCTTTTCACTTCCAATTTCGTGAAAAAACCAATTTTTATTATTAAATTGAATGTTATAAGGTGAAATTCATGTCTCCGCTGAAAATCGACATTCTGACATGATTTTCTATTTCAAATAGGCGAAAAGAACTCAAGAAACGGGAAAAAAATCCTCACGACTCTGCAGAGAAGCCAAGACAACGTTTTTTCACTTCCAATTTCGTGAAAAAACGAGTATTTGTCATGATATCGGATGTTATAAGCAGAAATTCATAAAGTTGGGATTCTCCCATGATTTTCAATTACAAATAGGCAAAAGGAACTCAAGAAACGGGAAAAAAACCTCACGACCCTGGAGAGAAACCAAGGCAACGTTTTTTCACTTCCAATTTCGTGAAAAAACGAGTTTTTATCATGAAATTGTATGTTATAAGGCGAAATTCATGTCTCCGCTGAAAATGGACCTTCCACCATGATCTTCAGTTCCAATTAGGCAAAAGAAACTGTAGAAACAGGGAAAAATTTCTCATTGCAATCGAGAGACGCCAAGGCAACGTGTTTTCACTTACAATTTCGTGAAATAACGAGTTTTTATCATGATATTGGATGTTATAAGCAGAAATTCATATCTCCGCTAAAAGTCGGGATTCTCCCATGATTTTCCATTTTAAAAAGGCAAAAGAAACTCAAGAAACGGGAAAAAAAACCTCACGACCCTAGAGAGAAACCAAGGCAACGTTTTTTCACTTCTAATTTCGTGAAAAAACGAGTTTTTATCATGAAATTGTATGTTATAAGGCGAAACTCATGTCTCCGCTAAAAATCGACCTTCCACCATGATCTTCAGTTCCAATTAGGCAAAAGAAACTGTAGAAACAGGGAAAAATTTCTCATTGCAATCGAGAGACGCCAAGGCAACGTGTTTTCACTTACAATTTTGTGAAATAACGAGTTTTTATTATGATATTGGACGTTATAAGCAGAAATGCGTATCTTCGCTAAAAGTCTGGATTCTCCCATGATTTTCAATTTCAAATAGGCAAAAGGAACTCAAGAAACGGGAAAAAAACCTCACGACCCTGGAGAGAAACCAAGGCAACGTTTTTTCACTTCCAATTTCGTGAAAAAACGAGTTTTTATCATGAAATTGTATGTTATAAAACGAAATTCATGGCTCCGCTGAAAATCGACCTTCCACCATGATCTTCAGTTCCAAATAGGCAAAAGAAACTGAAGAAACAGGGAGAAATTTCTCACTGCCCTCGAGAGACGCCAAGGCAACGTGTTTTCACTTTCAATTTCGTGAAATAACGAGTTTTTATCATGATATTGGATGTTATAAGGTGAAATACATGTCTCCGCTGAAAATCGCCATTCTGCCATGATTTTCAGTTCCAAATAGGAAGAAGAAACTGAAGAAACAGGGAAAAAGTTCTCATTGCAATCGACAGACGCCAAGGCAACGTCTTTTCACTTCCAATTTCGTGAAAAAACCAATTTTTATTATTAAATTGAATGTTATAAGGTGAAATTCATGTCTCCGCTGAAAATCGACATTCTGCCATGATTTTCAATTTCAAATAGGAAAAAGGAACTCAAGAAACGGGAAAAAAATCCTCACGACTCTGGAGAGAAGCCAAGACGACGTTTTTTCACTTCCAATTTCGTGAAAAAACGAGTTTTTATCATGAAAATGTATGTTATAAGGCGAAATTCATGTCTCCGCTGAAAATCGACATTCTGCCATGATTTTCTATTTCAAATAGGCAAAAGGAACTCAAGAAACGGGGAAAAAAACCTCACGAACTTAGAGAGAAACCAAGGCAACGTTTTTTCACTTCTAATTTCGTGAAAAAACGAGTTTTTATCATGAAATTGTATGTTATAAGGCGAAATTCATGTCTCCGCTGAAAATCGACCTTCCACTATGATCTTCAGTTCCAAATAGGCAAAAGAAACCGAAGAAACAGGGAAAAATTTCTCATTGCAATCGAGAGACGCCAAGGCAACGTGTTTTCACTTTCAATTTCGTGAAATAACGAGTTCTTATCATGATATTGAATGTTGTAAGCAAAAACTCATATTTCTGCTGAAAATCGAGATTTTCCCATGACTTTCAATTTCAACTAGGCAAAAGGAACTCAAGAAATGGGATAAAAATCCTCACGACTCTGGCGAGAAGCCAAGACGACGTTTTTTCACTTCCAATTTCGTGAAAAAACGAGTTTTTATCATGAAAATGTATGTTATATGGCGAAATTCATGTCTCCGCTGAAAATCGACCTTCCACCATGATCTTTAGTTCCAAATAGGCAAAAGAAACTGAAGAATCAGGGAGAAATTTCTCACTGCCCTCGAGAGACGCTAAGGCAACGTTTTTTCACTTCCAATTTCGTGAAATACCGAGTTTTTATCATGATATTGGATGTTATAAGGTGAAATACATGTCTCCGCTGAAAATCGAAATTCTGCCATGATTTTCAGTTCCAAATAGGAAGAAGAAACTGAAGAAACAGGGAAAAAGTTCTCATTGCAATCGAGAGACGCCAAGGCAACGTCTTTTCACTTCCAATTTCGTGAAAAAACCAATCTTTATTATTAAATTGAATGTTATAAGGTGAAATTCATGTCTCCGCTGAAAATCGACATTGTGCCATGATTTTCAATTTCAAATAGGCAAAAGGAACTCAAGAAACGGGGAAAAAAACCTCACGACCTTAGAGAGAAACCAAGGCAACTTTTTTTCACTTCCAATTTCGTGAAATAACGAGTTTTTATCATGAAATTGTATGTTATGAGGCGAAATTCATGTCTCCGCTGAAAATCGACCTTCCACCATGATCTTCAGTTCCAAATAGGCAAAAGAAACTGAAGAAACAGGGGGAGATTTCTCATTGTCCTCGAGAGACGCCAAGGCAACGTTTTTTCACTTCCAATTTCGTGAAAAAACCAATTTTTATTATGAAATTGAATGTTATAAGGTGAAATTCATGTCTCCGCTGAAAATCGACATTCTGCCATGATTTTCAGTTCCAAATAGGCAAAAGAAACTGAAGAAACAGGGAAAAATTTCTCATTGCAATCGAGAGACGCCAAGGCAACGTCTTTTCACTTCCAATTTCGTGAAAAAACCAATTTTTATTATTAAATTGAATGTTATAAGGTGAAATACATGTCTCCGCTGAAAATCGACATTCTGCCATGATTTTCAGTTCCAAATAGGAAGAAGAAACTGAAGAAACAGGGAAAAAGTTCTCATTGCAATCGAGAGACGCCAAGGCAACGTCTTTTCACTTCCAATTTCGTGAAAAAACCAATTTTTATTATTAAATTGAATGTTATAAGTTGAAATTCATGTCTCCGCTGAAAATCGACATTCTGCCATGATTTTCTATTTCAAATAGGCAAAAGGAACTCAAGAAACGGGAAAAAAATCCTCACGACTCTGGAGAGAAGCCAAGACAACGTTTATTCACTTCCAATTTCGTGAAAAAACGAGTATTTATCATGATATCGAATGTTATAAGCAGAAATTCATAAAGTTGGGATTCTCCCATGATTTTCAATTTCAAATAGGCAAAAGGAACTCAAGAAACGGGAAAAAAACCTCACGACCCCGGAGAGAAGGCAAGACGACGTTTTTTCACTTCCAATTTCGTGAAAAAACGAGTATTTGTCATGATATCGGATGTTATAAGCAGAAATTCATAAAGTTGGGATTCTCCCATGATTTTCAATTTCAAATAGGCAAAAGGAACTCAAGAAATGGGAAAAAAACCTGACGACCTTAGAGAGAAACAAAGGCAACGTCTTTTCACTTCCAATTTCGTGAAATAACCAATTTTTATTATTAAATTGAATGTTATAAGGTGAAATTCATGTCTCCGCTGAAAATCGACATTCTGCCATGATTTTCTATTTCAAATAGGCAAAAGGAACTCAAGAAACGGGGAAAAAAACCTCACGACCTTAGAGAGAAACCAAGGCAACGTTTTTTCACTTCTAATTTCGTGAAAAAACGAGTTTTTATCATGACATTGTATGTTATAAGGCGAAATTCATGTCTCCGCTGAAAATCGACCTTCCACCATGATCTTGAGTTCCAAATAGGCAAAAGAAACTGAAGAAACAGGGAAAAATTTCTCATTGCAATCGAGAGACGCCAAGGCAACGTGTTTTCACTTTCAATTTCGTGAAATAACGAGTTTTTATCATGATATTGAATGTTGTAAGCAAAAACTCATATTTCTGCTGAAAATCGAGATTTTCCCATGACTTTCAATTTCAACTAGGCAAAAGGAACTCAAGAAATGGGAAAAAAATCCTCACGACTCTGGAGAGAAGCCAAGACGACGTTTTTTCACTTCCAATTTCGTGAAAAAACGAGTTTTTATCATGAAATTGTATGTTATAAGGCGAAATTCATGTCTCCGCTGAAAATCGACCTTCCACCATGATCTTTAGTTCCAAATAGGCAAAAGAAACTGAAGAAACAGGGAGAAATTTCTCACTGCCCTCGAGAGACGCTAAGGCAACGTTTTTTCACTTCCAATTTCGTGAAATACCGAGTTTTTATCATGATATTGGATGTTATAAGGTGAAATACATGTCTCCGCTGAAAATCGACATTCTGCCATGATTTTCAGTTCCAAATAGGCAGAAGAAACTGAAGAAACAGGGAAAAATTTCTCATTGCAATCGAGAGACGCCAAGGCAACGTGTTTTCACTTCCAATTTCGTGAAATAACGAGTTTTTATCATGATATTGGATGTTATAAGCAGAAATTCATATCTCCGCTAAAAGTCGGGATTCTCCCATGATTTTCAATTTCAAAAAGGCAAAAGGAACTCAAGAAACGGGAAAAAAAACCTCACGACCCTAGAGAGAAACCAAGGCAACGTTTTTTCACTTCCAATTTCGTGAAATAACGAGTTTTTATCATGAAATTGTATGTTATAAGGCGAAATTCATGTCTCCGCTGAAAATCGACCTTCCACCATGATCTTCAGTTCCAAATAGGCAACAGAAACTGAAGAAACAGGGGGAGATTTCTCATTGTCCTCGAGAGACGCCAAGGCAACGTATTTTCACTTCCAATTTCGTGAAAAAACCAATTTTTATTATGAAATTGAATGTTATAAGGTGAAATTCATGTCTCCGCTGAAAATCGACATTCTGCCATGATTTTCAGTTCCAAATAGGCAAAAGAAACTGAAGAAACAGGGAAAATTTTCTCATTGCAATCGAGAGACGCCAAGGCAACGTCTTTTCACTTCCAATTTCGTGAAAAAACCAATTTTTATTATTAAATTGAATGTTATAAGGTGAAATTCATGTCTCCGCTGAAAATCGACATTCTGACATGATTTTCTATTTCAAATAGGCGAAAAGAACTCAAGAAACGGGAAAAAAATCCTCACGACTCTGCAGAGAAGCCAAGACAACGTTTTTTCACTTCCAATTTCGTGAAAAAACGAGTATTTGTCATGATATCGGATGTTATAAGCAGAAATTCATAAAGTTGGGATTCTCACATGATTTTCAATTACAAATAGGCAAAAGGAACTCAAGAAACGGGAAAAAAACCTCACGACCCTGGAGAGAAACCAAGGCAACGTTTTTTCACTTCCAATTTCGTGAAAAAACGAGTTTTTATCATGAAATTGTATGTTATAAGGCGAAATTCATGTCTCCGCTGAAAATGGACCTTCCACCATGATCTTCAGTTCCAATTAGGCAAAAGAAACTGTAGAAACAGGGAAAAATTTCTCATTGCAATCGAGAGACGCCAAGGCAACGTGTTTTCACTTACAATTTCGTGAAATAACGAGTTTTTATCATGATATTGGATGTTGTAAGCAGAAATTCATATCTCCGCTAAAAGTCGGGATTCTCCCATGATTTTCTATTTTAAAAAGGCAAAAGAAACTCAAGAAACGGGAAAAAAAACCTCACGACCCTAGAGAGAAACCAAGGCAACGTTTTTTCACTTCTAATTTCGTGAAAAAACGAGTTTTTATCATGAAATTGTATGTTATAAGGCGAAACTCATGTCTCCGCTAAAAATCGACCTTCCACCATGATCTTCAGTTCCAATTAGGCAAAAGAAACTGTAGAAACAGGGAAAAATTTCTCATTGCAATCGAGAGACGCCAAGGCAACGTGTTTTCACTTACAATTTTGTGAAATAACGAGTTTTTATCATGATATTGGACGTTATAAGCAGAAATGCGTATCTTCGCTAAAAGTCTGGATTCTCCCATGATTTTCAATTTCAAATAGGCAAAAGGAACTCAAGAAACGGGAAAAAAACCTCACGACCCTGGAGAGAAACCAAGGCAACGTTTTTTCACTTCCAATTTCGTGAAAAAACGAGTTTTTATCATGAAATTGTATGTTATAAAACGAAATTCATGGCTCCGCTGAAAATCGACCTTCCACCATGATCTTCAGTTCCAAATGGGCAAAAGAAACTGAAGAAACAGGGGGAGATTTCTCATTGTCCTCGAGAGACGCCAAGGCAACGTTTTTTCACTTCCAATTTCGTGAAAAAACCAATTTTTATTATGAAATTGAATGTTATAAGGTGAAATTCATGTCTCCGCTGAAAATCGACATTCTGCCATGATTTTCAGTTCCAAATAAGCAAAAGAAACTGAAGAAACAGGGAAAAATTTCTCATTGCAATCGAGAGACGCCAAGGCAACGTCTTTTCACTTCCAATTTCGTGAAAAAACCAATTTTTATTATTAAATTGAATGTTATAAGGTGAAATTCATGTCTCCGCTTAAAATCGACATTCTGACATGATTTTCTATTTCAAATAGGCAAAAGGAACTCAAGAAACGGGAAAAAAATCCTCACGACTCTGCAGAGAAGCCAAGACAACGTTTATTCACTTCCAATTTCGTGAAAAAACGAGTATTTGTCATGATATCGGATGTTATAAGCAGAAATTCATAAAGTTGGGATTCTCCCATGATTTTCAATTTCAAATAGGCAAAAGGAACTCAAGAAACGGGAAAAAAACCTCACGACCTTAGAGAGAAACCAAGGCAACGTCTTTTCACTTCCAATTTCGTGAAAAAACCAATTTTTATTATTAAATTGAATGTTATAAGGTGAAATTTATGTCTCCGCTGAAAATCGACATTCTGCCATGATTTTCAATTTCAAATAGGCAAAAGGAACTCAAGAAACGGGGAAAAAAACCTCACGACCTTAGAGAGAAACCAAGGCAACGTTTTTTCACTTCTAATTTCGTGAAAAAACGAGTTTTTATCATGAAATTGTATGTTATAAGGCGGAATTCATGTCTCCGCTGAAAATCGACCTTCCACCATGATCTTCAGTTCCAAATAGGCAAAAGAAACTGAAGAAACAGGGAGAAATTTCTCACTGCCCTCGAGAGACGCCAAGGCAACGTGTTTTCACTTTCAATTTCGTGAAATAACGAGTTTTTATCATGATATTGGATGTTATAAGGTGAAATACATGTCTCCGCTGAAAATCGCCATTCTGCCATGATTTTCAGTTCCAAATAGGAAGAAGAAACTGAAGAAACAGGGAAAAAGTTCTCATTGCAATCGACAGACGCCAAGGCAACGTCTTTTCACTTCCAATTTCGTGAAAAAACCAATTTTTATTATTAAATTGAATGTTATAAGGTGAAATTCATGTCTCCGCTGAAAATCGACATTCTGCCATGATTTTCAATTTCAAATAGGAAAAAGGAACTCAAGAAACGGGAAAAAAATCCTCACGACTCTGGAGAGAAGCCAAGACGACGTTTTTTCACTTCCAATTTCGTGAAAAAACGAGTTTTTATCATGAAAATGTATGTTATAAGGCGAAATTCATGTCTCCGCTGAAAATCGACCTTCCACCATGATCTTTAGTTCCAAATAGGCAAAAGAAACTGAAGAAACAGTGAGAAATTTCTCACTGCCCTCGAGAGACGCTAATGCAACGTTTTTTCACTTCCAATTTCGTGAAATACCGAGTTTTTATCATGATATTGGATGTTATAAGGTGAAATACATGTCTCCGCTGAAAATCGACATTCTGCCATGATTTTCAGTTCCAAATAGGAAGAAGAAACTGAAGAAACAGGGAAAAAGTTCTCATTGCAATCGAGAGACGCCAAGGCAACGTCTTTTCACTTCCAATTTCGTGAAAAAACCAATTTTTATTATTAAATTGAATGTTATAAGGTGAAATTCATGTCTCCGCTGAAAATCGACATTCTGACATGATTTTCTATTTCAAATAGGCAAAAGGAACTCAAGAAACGGGAAAAAAAATCCTCACGACTCTGCAGAGAAGCCAAAACAACGTTTTTTCACTTCCAATTTCGTGAAAAAACGAGTATTTGTCATGATATCGGATGTTATAAGCAGAAATTCATAAAGTTGGGATTCTCCCATGATTTTCAATTTCAAATAGGCAAAAGGAACTCAAGAAACGGGAAAAAAACCTCACGACCTTAGAGAGAAACCAAGGCAACGTCTTTTCACTTCCAATTTCGTGAAATAACGAGTTTTTATCATGATATTGGATGTTATAAGCAGAAATTCATATCTCCGCTAAAAGTCGGGATTCTCCCATGATTTTCAATTTCAAAAAGGCAAAAGGAACTCAAGAAACGGGAAAAAAACCTCACGACCTTGAAGAGAAACCAAGGCAACGTTTTTTCACTTCTAATTTCGTGAAAAAACGAGTTTTTATCATGAAATTGTATGTTATAAGGCGAAATTCATGTCTCCGCTGAAAATCGACCTTCCACCATGATCTTGAGTTCCAAGTAGGCAAAAGAAACTGAAGAAACAGGGAGAAATTTCTCACTGCCCTCGAGAGACGCCAAGGCAACGTGTTTTCACTTCCAATTTCGTGAAATAACGAGTTTTTATCATGATATTGAATGTTGTAAGCAAAAACTCATATTTCTGCTGAAAATCGAGATTTTCCCATGACTTTCAATTTCAACTAGGCAAAAGGAACTCAAGAAATGGGAAAAAAATCCTCACGACTCTGGAGAGAAGCCAAGACGACGTTTTTTCACTTCCAATTTCGTGAAAAAACGAGTTTTTATCATGAAATTGTATGTTATAAGGCGAAATTCATGTCTCCGCTAAAAATCGACCTACCACCATGATCTTTAGTTCCAAATAGGCAAAAGAAACTGAAGAAACAGGGAGAAATTTCTCACTGCCCTCGAGAGACGCTAAGGCAACGTTTTTTCAATTCCAATTTCGTGAAATACCGAGTTTTTATCATGATATTGGATGTTATAAGGTGAAATACATGTCTCCGCTGAAAATCGACATTCTGCCATGATTTTCAGTTCCAAATAGGAAGAAGAAACTGAAGAAACAGGGAAAAATTTCTCATTGCAATCGAGAGACGCCAAGGCAACGTGTTTTCACTTCCAATTTCGTGAAATAACGAGTTTTTATCATGATATTGCATGTTATAAGCAGAAATTCATATCTCCGCTAAAAGTCGGGATTCTCCCATGATTTTCAATTTCAAAAAGGCAAAAGGAACTCAAGAAACGGGAAAAAAATCCTCACGACTCTGCCGAGAAACCAAGGCAACGTTTTTTCACTTCCAATTTCGTGAAATAACGAGTTTTTATCATGAAATTGTATGTTATAAGGCGAAATTCATGTCTACGCTGAAAATCGACCTTCCACCATGATCTTCAGTTCCAAATAGGCAAAAGAAACTGAAGAAACAGGGGGAGATTTCTCATTGTCCTCGAGAGACGCCAAGGCAACGTTTTTTCACTTCCAATTTCGTGAAAAAACCAATTTTTATTATGAAATTGAATGTTATAAGGTGAAATTCATGTCTCCGCTGGAAATCGACATTCTGCCATGATTTTCAGTTCCAAATAGGCAAAAGAAACTGAAGAAACAGGGAAAAATTTCTCATTGCAATCGAGAGACGCCAAGGCAACGTCTTTTCACTTCCAATTTCGTGAAAAAAACAATTTTTATTATTAAATTGAATGTTATAAGGTGAAATTCATGTCTCCGCTGAAAATCGACATTCTGACATGATTTTCTATTTCAAATAGGCAAAAGGAACTCAAGAAACGGGAAAAAAATCCTCACGACTCTGCAGAGAAGCCAAGACAACGTTTAT
This sequence comes from Venturia canescens, assembly GCF_019457755.1. Lineage (NCBI taxonomy): Eukaryota > Metazoa > Arthropoda > Insecta > Hymenoptera > Ichneumonidae > Venturia > Venturia canescens. Next base: position 20,315,278 of record NC_057426.1, read on the forward strand.
TCACTTCCAATTTCGTGAAAAAACGAGTATTTGTCATGATATCGGATGTTATAAGCAGAAATTCATAGAGTTGGGATTCTCCCATGATTTTCAATTTCAAATAGGCAAAAGGAACTCAAGAAACGGGAAAAAAACCTCACGACCTTAGAGAGAAACCAAGGCAACGTCTTTTCACTTCCAATTTCGTGAAAAAACCAATTTTTATTATTAAATTGAATGTTATAAGGTGAAATTTATGTCTCCGCTGAAAATCGACATTCTGCCATGATTTTCAATTTCAAATAGGCAAAAGGAACTCAAGAAACGGGGAAAAAAACCTCACGACCTTAGAGAGAAACCAAGGCAACGTTTTTTCACTTCTAATTTCGTGAAAAAACGAGTTTTTATCATGAAATTGTATGTTATAAGGCGGAATTCATGTCTCCGCTGAAAATCGACCTTCCACCATGATCTTCAGTTCCAAATAGGCAAAAGAAACTGAAGAAACAGGGAGAAATTTCTCACTGCCCTCGAGAGACGCCAAGGCAACGTGTTTTCACTTTCAATTTCGTGAAATAACGAGTTTTTATCATGATATTGGATGTTATAAGGTGAAATACATGTCTCCGCTGAAAATCGCCATTCTGCCATGATTTTCAGTTCCAAATAGGAAGAAGAAACTGAAGAAAAAGGGAAAAAGTTCTCATTGCAATCGACAGACGCCAAGGCAACGTCTTTTCACTTCCAATTTCGTGAAAAAAACAATTTTTATTATTAAATTGAATGTTATAAGGTGAAATTCATGTCTCCGCTGAAAATCGACATTCTGCCATGATTTTCAATTTCAAATAGGAAAAAGGAACTCAAGAAACGGGAAAAAAATCCTCACGACTCTGGAGAGAAGCCAAGACGACGTTTTTTCACTTCCAATTTCGTGAAAAAACGAGTTTTTATCATGAAAATGTATGTTATAAGGCGAAATTCATGTCTCCGCTGAAAATCGACCTTCCACCATGATCTTTAGTTCCAAATAGGCAAAAGAAACTGAAGAAACAGTGAGAAATTTCTCACTGCCCTCGAGAGACGCTAATGCAACGTTTTTTCACTTCCAATTTCGTGAAATACCGAGTTTTTATCATGATATTGGATGTTATAAGGTGAAATACATGTCTCCGCTGAAAATCGACATTCTGCCATGATTTTCAGTTCCAAATAGGAAGAAGAAACTGAAGAAACAGGGAAAAAGTTCTCATTGCAATCGAGAGACGCCAAGGCAACGTCTTTTCACTTCCAATTTCGTGAAAAAACCAATTTTTATTATTAAATTGAATGTTATAAGGTGAAATTCATGTCTCCGCTGAAAATCGACATTCTGACATGATTTTCTATTTCAAATAGGCAAAAGGAACTCAAGAAACGGGAAAAAAATCCTCACGACTCTGCAGAGAAGCCAAGACAACGTTTTTTCACTTCCAATTTCGTGAAAAAACGAGTATTTGTCATGATATCGGATGTTATAAGCAGAAATTCATAAAGTTGGGATTCTCCCATGATTTTCAATTTCAAATAGGCAAAAGGAACTCAAGAAACGGGAAAAAAACCTCACGACCTTAGAGAGAAACCAAGGCAACGTCTTTTCACTTCCAATTTCGTGAAATAACGAGTTTTTATCATGATATTGGATGTTATAAGCAGAAATTCATATCTCCGCTAAAAGTCGGGATTCTCCCATGATTTTCAATTTCAAAAAGGCAAAAGGAACTCAAGAAACGGGAAAAAAACCTCACGACCTTGAAGAGAAACCAAGGCAACGTTTTTTCACTTCTAATTTCGTGAAAAAACGAGTTTTTATCATGAAATTGTATGTTATAAGGCGAAATTCATGTCTCCGCTGAAAATCGACCTTCCACCATGATCTTGAGTTCCAAGTAGGCAAAAGAAACTGAAGAAACAGGGAGAAATTTCTCACTGCCCTCGAGAGACGCCAAGGCAACGTGTTTTCACTTCCAATTTCGTGAAATAACGAGTTTTTATCATGATATTGAATGTTGTAAGCAAAAACTCATATTTCTGCTGAAAATCGAGATTTTCCCATGACTTTCAATTTCAACTAGGCAAAAGGAACTCAAGAAATGGGAAAAAAATCCTCATGACTCTGGAGAGAAGCCAAGACGACGTTTTTTCACTTCCAATTTCGTGAAAAAACGAGTTTTTATCATGAAATTGTATGTTATAAGGCGAAATTCATGTCTCCGCTAAAAATCGACCTACCACCATGATCTTTAGTTCCAAATAGGCAAAAGAAACTGAAGAAACAGGGAGAAATTTCTCACTGCCCTCGAGAGACGCTAAGGCAACGTTTTTTCAATTCCAATTTCGTGAAATACCGAGTTTTTATCATGATATTGGATGTTATAAGGTGAAATACATGTCTCCGCTGAAAATCGACATTCTGCCATGATTTTCAGTTCCAAATAGGAAGAAGAAACTGAAGAAACAGGGAAAAATTTCTCATTGCAATCGAGAGACGCCAAGGCAACGTGTTTTCACTTCCAATTTCGTGAAATAACGAGTTTTTATCATGATATTGCATGTTATAAGCAGAAATTCATATCTCCGCTAAAAGTCGGGATTCTCCCATGATTTTCAATTTCAAAAAGGCAAAAGGAACTCAAGAAACGGGAAAAAAATCCTCACGACTCTGCCGAGAAACCAAGGCAACGTTTTTTCACTTCCAATTTCGTGAAATAACGAGTTTTTATCATGAAATTGTATGTTATAAGGCGAAATTCATGTCTACGCTGAAAATCGACCTTCCACCATGATCTTCAGTTCCAAATAGGCAAAAGAAACTGAAGAAACAGGGGGAGATTTCTCATTGTCCTCGAGAGACGCCAAGGCAACGTTTTTTCACTTCCAATTTCGTGAAAAAACCAATTTTTATTATGAAATTGAATGTTATAAGGTGAAATTCATGTCTCCGCTGGAAATCGACATTCTGCCATGATTTTCAGTTCCAAATAGGCAAAAGAAACTGAAGAAACAGGGAAAAATTTCTCATTGCAATCGAGAGACGCCAAGGCAACGTCTTTTCACTTCCAATTTCGTGAAAAAAACAATTTTTATTATTAAATTGAATGTTATAAGGTGAAATTCATGTCTCCGCTGAAAATCGACATTCTGACATGATTTTCTATTTCAAATAGGCAAAAGGAACTCAAGAAACGGGAAAAAAATCCTCACGACTCTGCAGAGAAGCCAAGACAACGTTTATTCACTTCCAATTTCGTGAAAAAACGAGTATTTGTCATGATATCGGATGTTATAAGCAGAAATTCATAAAGTTGGGATTCTCCCATGATTTTCAATTTCAATTAGGCAAAAGGAACTCAAGAAACGGGAAAAAAACCTGACGACCTTAGAGAGAAACCAAGGCAACGTCTTTTCACTTCCAATTTCGTGACATAACCAATTTTTATTATTAAATTGAATGTTATAAGGTGAAATTCATGTCTCCGCTGAAAATCGACATTCTGCCATGATTTTCAATTTCAAATAGGCAAAAGGAACTCAAGAAACGGGGAAAAAAACCTCACGAACTTAGAGAGAAACCAAGGCAACGTTTTTTCACTTCTAATTTCGTGAAAAAACGAGTTTTTATCATGAAAATGTATGTTATATGGCGAAATTCATGTCTCCGCTGAAAATCGACCTTCCACCATGATCTTTAGTTCCAAATAGGCAAAAGAAACTGAAGAATCAGGGAGAAATTTCTCACTGCCCTCGAGAGACGCTAAGGCAACGTTTTTTCACTTCCAATTTCGTGAAATACCGAGTTTTTATCATGATATTGGATGTTATAAGGTGAAATACATGTCTCCGCTGAAAATCGAAATTCTGCCATGATTTTCAGTTCCAAATAGGAAGAAGAAACTGAAGAAACAGGGAAAAAGTTCTCATTGCAATCGAGAGACGCCAAGGCAACGTCTTTTCACTTCCAATTTCGTGAAAAAACCAATTTTTATTATTAAATTGAATGTTATAAGTTGAAATTCATGTCTCCGCTGAAAATCGACATTCTGCCATGATTTTCAATTTCAAATAGGGAAAAGGAACTCAAGAAACGGGAAAAAAATCCTCACGACTCTGGAGAGAAGCCAAGACAACGTTTTTTCACTTCCAATTTCGTGAAAAAACGAGTATTTATCATGATATCGAATGTTATAAGCAGAAATTCATAAAGTTGGGATTCTCCCATGATTTTCAATTTCAAATAGGCAAAAGGAACTCAAGAAACGGGAAAAAAACCTCACGACCCCGGAGAGAAGGCAAGACGACGTTTTTTCACTTCCAATTTCGTGAAAAAACGAGTATTTGTCATGATATCGGATGTTATAAGCAGAAATTCATAAAGTTGGGATTCTCCCATGATTTTCAATTTCAAATAGGCAAAAGGAACTCAAGAAATGGGAAAAAAACCTGACGACCTTAGAGAGAAACAAAGGCAACGTCTTTTCACTTCCAATTTCGTGAAATAACCAATTTTTATTATTAAATTGAATGTTATAAGGTGAAATTCATGTCTCCGCTGAAAATCGACATTCTACCATGATTTTCTATTTCAAATAGGCAAAAGGAACTCAAGAAACGGGGAAAAAAACCTCACGACCTTAGAGAGAAACCAAGGCAACGTTTTTTCACTTCTAATTTCGTGAAAAAACGAGTTTTTATCATGACATTGTATGTTATAAGGCGAAATTCATGTCTCCGCTGAAAATCGACCTTCCACCATGATCTTGAGTTCCAAATAGGCAAAAGAAACTGAACAAACAGGGAAAAATTTCTCATTGCAATCGAGAGACGCCAAGGCAACGTGTTTTCACTTTCAATTTCGTGAAATAACGAGTTTTTATCATGATATTGAATGTTGTAAGCAAAAACTCATATTTCTGCTGAAAATCGAGATTTTCCCATGACTTTCAATTTCAACTAGGCAAAAGGAACTCAAGAAATGGGAAAAAAATCCTCACGACTCTGGAGAGAAGCCAAGACGACGTTTTTTCACTTCCAATTTCGTGAAAAAACGAGTTTTTATCATGAAATTGTATGTTATAAGGCGAAATTCATGTCTCCGCTGAAAATCGACCTTCCACCATGATCTTTAGTTCCAAATAGGCAAAAGAAACTGAAGAAACAGGGAGAAATTTCTCACTGCCCTCGAGAGACGCTAAGGCAACGTTTTTTCACTTCCAATTTCGTGAAATACCGAGTTTTTATCATGATATTGGATGTTATAAGGTGAAATACATGTCTCCGCTGAAAATCGACATTCTGCCATGATTTTCAGTTCCAAATAGGCAGAAGAAACTGAAGAAACAGGGAAAAATTTCTCATTGCAATCGAGAGACGCCAAGGCAACGTGTTTTCACTTCCAATTTCGTGAAATAACGAGTTTTTATCATGATATTGGATGTTATAAGCAGAAATTCATATCTCCGCTAAAAGTCGGGATTCTCCCATGATTTTCAATTTCAAAAAGGCAAAAGGAACTCAAGAAACGGGAAAAAAAACCTCACGACCCTAGAGAGAAACCAAGGCAACGTTTTTTCACTTCCAATTTCGTGAAATAACGAGTTTTTATCATGAAATTGTATGTTATAAGGCGAAATTCATGTCTCCGCTGAAAATCGACCTTCCACCATGATCTTCAGTTCCAAATAGGCAACAGAAACTGAAGAAACAGGGGGAGATTTCTCATTGTCCTCGAGAGACGCCAAGGCAACGTATTTTCACTTCCAATTTCGTGAAAAAACCAATTTTTATTATGAAATTGAATGTTATAAGGTGAAATTCATGTCTCCGCTGAAAATCGACATTCTGCCATGATTTTCAGTTCCAAATAGGCAAAAGAAACTGAAGAAACAGGGAAAATTTTCTCATTGCAATCGAGAGACGCCAAGGCAACGTCTTTTCACTTCCAATTTCGTGAAAAAACCAATTTTTATTATTAAATTGAATGTTATAAGGTGAAATTCATGTCTCCGCTGAAAATCGACATTCTGACATGATTTTCTATTTCAAATAGGCGAAAAGAACTCAAGAAACGGGAAAAAAATCCTCACGACTCTGCAGAGAAGCCAAGACAACGTTTTTTCACTTCCAATTTCGTGAAAAAACGAGTATTTGTCATGATATCGGATGTTATAAGCAGAAATTCATAAAGTTGGGATTCTCCCATGATTTTCAATTACAAATAGGCAAAAGGAACTCAAGAAACGGGAAAAAAACCTCACGACCCTGGAGAGAAACCAAGGCAACGTTTTTTCACTTCCAATTTCGTGAAAAAACGAGTTTTTATCATGAAATTGTATGTTATAAGGCGAAATTCATGTCTCCGCTGAAAATGGACCTTCCACCATGATCTTCAGTTCCAATTAGGCAAAAGAAACTGTAGAAACAGGGAAAAATTTCTCATTGCAATCGAGAGACGCCAAGGCAACGTGTTTTCACTTACAATTTCGTGAAATAACGAGTTTTTATCATGATATTGGATGTTATAAGCAGAAATTCATATCTCCGCTAAAAGTCGGGATTCTCCCATGATTTTCCATTTTAAAAAGGCAAAAGAAACTCAAGAAACGGGAAAAAAAACCTCACGACCCTAGAGAGAAACCAAGGCAACGTTTTTTCACTTCTAATTTCGTGAAAAAACGAGTTTTTATCATGAAATTGTATGTTATAAGGCGAAACTCATGTCTCCGCTAAAAATCGACCTTCCACCATGATATTCAGTTCCAATTAGGCAAAAGAAACTGTAGAAACAGGGAAAAATTTCTCATTGCAATCGAGAGACGCCAAGGCAACGTGTTTTCACTTACAATTTTGTGAAATAACGAGTTTTTATCATGATATTGGACGTTATAAGCAGAAATGCGTATCTTCGCTAAAAGTCTGGATTCTCCCATGATTTTCAATTTCAAATAGGCAAAAGGAACTCAAGAAACGGGAAAAAAACCTCACGACCCTGGAGAGAAACCAAGGCAACGTTTTTTCACTTCCAATTTCGTGAAAAAACGAGTTTTTATCATGAAATTGTATGTTATAAAACGAAATTCATGGCTCCGCTGAAAATCGACCTTCCACCATGATCTTCAGTTCCAAATGGGCAAAAGAAACTGAAGAAACAGGGGGAGATTTCTCATTGTCCTCGAGAGACGCCAAGGCAACGTTTTTTCACTTCCAATTTCGTGAAAAAACCAATTTTTATTATGAAATTGAATGTTATAAGGTGAAATTCATGTCTCCGCTGAAAATCGACATTCTGCCATGATTTTCAGTTCCAAATAGGCAAAAGAAACTGAAGAAACAGGGAAAAATTTCTCATTGCAATCGAGAGACGCCAAGGCAACGTCTTTTCACTTCCAATTTCGTGAAAAAACCAATTTTTATTATTAAATTGAATGTTATAAGGTGAAATTCATGTCTCCGCTTAAAATCGACATTCTGACATGATTTTCTATTTCAAATAGGCAAAAGGAACTCAAGAAACGGGAAAAAAATCCTCACGACTCTGCAGAGAAGCCAAGACAACGTTTATTCACTTCCAATTTCGTGAAAAAACGAGTATTTGTCATGATATCGGATGTTATAAGCAGAAATTCATAAAGTTGGGATTCTCCCATGATTTTCAATTTCAAATAGGCAAAAGGAACTCAAGAAACGGGAAAAAAACCTCACGACCTTAGAGAGAAACCAAGGCAACGTCTTTTCACTTCCAATTTCGTGAAAAAACCAATTTTTATTATTAAATTGAATGTTATAAGGTGAAATTTATGTCTCCGCTGAAAATCGACATTCTGCCATGATTTTCAATTTCAAATAGGCAAAAGGAACTCAAGAAACGGGGAAAAAAACCTCACGACCTTAGAGAGAAACCAAGGCAACGTTTTTTCACTTCTAATTTCGTGAAAAAACGAGTTTTTATCATGAAATTGTATGTTATAAGGCGGAATTCATGTCTCCGCTGAAAATCGACCTTCCACCATGATCTTCAGTTCCAAATAGGCAAAAGAAACTGAAGAAACAGGGAGAAATTTCTCACTGCCCTCGAGAGACGCCAAGGCAACGTGTTTTCACTTTCAATTTCGTGAAATAACGAGTTTTTATCATGATATTGGATGTTATAAGGTGAAATACATGTCTCCGCTGAAAATCGACATTCTGCCATGATTTTCAGTTCCAAATAGGAAGAAGAAACTGAAGAAACAGGGAAAAAGTTCTCATTGCAATCGACAGACGCCAAGGCAACGTCTTTTCACTTCCAATTTCGTGAAAAAACCAATTTTTATTATTAAATTGAATGTTATAAGGTGAAATTCATGTCTCCGCTGAAAATCGACATTCTGCCATGATTTTCAATTTCAAATAGGAAAAAGGAACTCAAGAAACGGGAAAAAAATCCTCACGACTCTGGAGAGAAGCCAAGACGACGTTTTTTCACTTCCAATTTCGTGAAAAAACGAGTTTTTATCATGAAAATGTATGTTATAAGGCGAAATTCATGTCTCCGCTGAAAATCGACCTTCCACCATGATCTTTAGTTCCAAATAGGCAAAAGAAACTGAAGAAACAGGGAGAAATTTCTCACTGCCCTCGAGAGACGCTAATGCAACGTTTTTTCACTTCCAATTTCGTGAAATACCGAGTTTTTATCATGATATTGGATGTTATAAGGTGAAATACATGTCTCCGCTGAAAATCGACATTCTGCCATGATTTTCAGTTCCAAATAGGAAGAAGAAACTGAAGAAACAGGGAAAAATTTCTCATTGCAATCGAGAGACGCCAAGGCAACGTCTTTTCACTTCCAATTTCGTGAAAAAACCAATTTTTATTATTAAATTGAATGTTATAAGGTGAAATTCATGTCTCCGCTTAAAATCGACATTCTGACATGATTTTCTATTTCAAATAGGCAAAAGGAACTCAAGAAACGGGAAAAAAATCCTCACGACTCTGCAGAGAAGCCAAGACAACGTTTATTCACTTCCAATTTCGTGAAAAAACGAGTATTTGTCATGATATCGGATGTTATAAGCAGAAATTCATAGAGTTGGGATTCTCCCATGATTTTCAATTTCAAATAGGCAAAAGGAACTCAAGAAACGGGAAAAAAACCTCACGACCTTAGAGAAAAACCAAGGCAACGTCTTTTCACTTCCAATTTCGTGAAAAAACCAATTTTTATTATTAAATTGAATGTTATAAGGTGAAATTTATGTCTCCGCTGAAAATCGACATTCTGCCATGATTTTCAATTTCAAATAGGCAAAAGGAACTCAAGAAACGGGGAAAAAAACCTCACGACCTTAGAGAGAAACCAAGGCAACGTTTTTTCACTTCTAATTTCGTGAAAAAACGAGTTTTTATCATGAAATTGTATGTTATAAGGCGGAATTCATGTCTCCGCTGAAAATCGACCTTCCACCATGATCTTGAGTTCCAAATAGGCAAAAGAAACTGAAGAAACAGGGAGAAATTTCTCACTGCCCTCGAGAGACGCCAAGGCAACGTGTTTTCACTTTCAATTTCGTGAAATAACGAGTTTTTATCATGATATTGGATGTTATAAGGTGAAATACATGTCTCCGCTGAAAATCGCCATTCTGCCATGATTTTCAGTTCCAAATAGGAAGAAGAAACTGAAGAAAAAGGGAAAAAGTTCTCATTGCAATCGACAGACGCCAAGGCAACGTCTTTTCACTTCCAATTTCGTGAAAAAAACAATTTTTATTATTAAATTGAATGTTATAAGGTGAAATTCATGTCTCCGCTGAAAATCGACATTCTGCCATGATTTTCAATTTCAAATAGGAAAAAGGAACTCAAGAAACGGGAAAAAAATCCTCACGACTCTGGAGAGAAGCCAAGACGACGTTTTTTCACTTCCAATTTCGTGAAAAAACGAGTTTTTATCATGAAAATGTATGTTATAAGGCGAAATTCATGTCTCCGCTGAAAATCGACCTTCCACCATGATCTTTAGTTCCAAATAGGCAAAAGAAACTGAAGAAACAGTGAGAAATTTCTCACTGCCCTCGAGAGACGCTAATGCAACGTTTTTTCACTTCCAATTTCGTGAAATACCGAGTTTTTATCATGATATTGGATGTTATAAGGTGAAATACATGTCTCCGCTGAAAATCGACATTCTGCCATGATTTTCAGTTCCAAATAGGAAGAAGAAACTGAAGAAACAGGGAAAAAGTTCTCATTGCAATCGAGAGACGCCAAGGCAACGTCTTTTCACTTCCAATTTCGTGAAAAAACCAATTTTTATTATTAAATTGAATGTTATAAGGTGAAATTCATGTCTCCGCTGAAAATCGACATTCTGACATGATTTTCTATTTCAAATAGGCAAAAGGAACTCAAGAAACGGGAAAAAAATCCTCACGACTCTGCAGAGAAGCCAAGACAACGTTTTTTCACTTCCAATTTCGTGAAAAAACGAGTATTTGTCATGATATCGGATGTTATAAGCAGAAATTCATAAAGTTGGGATTCTCCCATGATTTTCAATTTCAAATAGGCAAAAGGAACTCAAGAAACGGGAAAAAAACCTCACGACCTTAGAGAGAAACCAAGGCAACGTCTTTTCACTTCCAATTTCGTGAAATAACGAGTTTTTATCATGATATTGGATGTTATAAGCAGAAATTCATATCTCCGCTAAAAGTCGGGATTCTCCCATGATTTTCAATTTCAAAAAGGCAAAAGGAACTCAAGAAACGGGAAAAAAACCTCACGACCTTGAAGAGAAACCAAGGCAACGTTTTTTCACTTCTAATTTCGTGAAAAAACGAGTTTTTATCATGAAATTGTATGTTATAAGGCGAAATTCATGTCTCCGCTGAAAATCGACCTTCCACCATGATCTTGAGTTCCAAGTAGGCAAAAGAAACTGAAGAAACAGGGAGAAATTTCTCACTGCCCTCGAGAGACGCCAAGGCAACGTGTTTTCACTTCCAATTTCGTGAAATAACGAGTTTTTATCATGATATTGAATGTTGTAAGCAAAAACTCATATTTCTGCTGAAAATCGAGATTTTCCCATGACTTTCAATTTCAACTAGGCAAAAGGAACTCAAGAAATGGGAAAAAAATCCTCACGACTCTGGAGAGAAGCCAAGACGACGTTTTTTCACTTCCAATTTCGTGAAAAAACGAGTTTTTATCATGAAATTGTATGTTATAAGGCGAAATTCATGTCTCCGCTAAAAATCGACCTACCACCATGATCTTTAGTTCCAAATAGGCAAAAGAAACTGAAGAAACAGGGAGAAATTTCTCACTGCCCTCGAGAGACGCTAAGGCAACGTTTTTTCAATTCCAATTTCGTGAAATACCGAGTTTTTATCATGATATTGGATGTTATAAGGTGAAATACATGTCTCCGCTGAAAATCGACATTCTGCCATGATTTTCAGTTCCAAATAGGAAGAAGAAACTGAAGAAACAGGGAAAAATTTCTCATTGCAATCGAGAGACGCCAAGGCAACGTGTTTTCACTTCCAATTTCGTGAAATAACGAGTTTTTATCATGATATTGCATGTTATAAGCAGAAATTCATATCTCCGCTAAAAGTCGGGATTCTCCCATGATTTTCAATTTCAAAAAGGCAAAAGGAACTCAAGAAACGGGAAAAAAATCCTCACGACTCTGCCGAGAAACCAAGGCAACGTTTTTTCACTTCCAATTTCGTGAAATAACGAGTTTTTATCATGAAATTGTATGTTATAAGGCGAAATTCATGTCTACGCTGAAAATCGACCTTCCACCATGATCTTCAGTTCCAAATAGGCAAAAGAAACTGAAGAAACAGGGGGAGATTTCTCATTGTCCTCGACAGACGCCAAGGCAACGTTTTTTCACTTCCAATTTCGTGAAAAAACCAATTTTTATTATGAAATTGAATGTTATAAGGTGAAATTCATGTCTCCGCTGGAAATCGACATTCTGCCATGATTTTCAGTTCCAAATAGGCAAAAGAAACTGAAGAAACAGGGAAAAATTTCTCATTGCAATCGAGAGACGCCAAGGCAACGTCTTTTCACTTCCAATTTCGTGAAAAAAACAATTTTTATTATTAAATTGAATGTTATAAGGTGAAATTCATGTCTCCGCTGAAAATCGACATTCTGACATGATTTTCTATTTCAAATAGGCAAAAGGAACTCAAGAAACGGGAAAAAAATCCTCACGACTCTGCAGAGAAGCCAAGACAACGTTTATTCACTTCCAATTTCGTGAAAAAACGAGTATTTGTCATGATATCGGATGTTATAAGCAGAAATTCATAAAGTTGGGATTCTCCCATGATTTTCAATTTCAAATAGGCAAAAGGAACTCAAGAAACGGGAAAAAAACCTGACGACCTTAGAGAGAAACCAAGGCAACGTCTTTTCACTTCCAATTTCGTGACATAACCAATTTTTATTATTAAATTGAATGTTATAAGGTGAAATTCATGTCTCCGCTGAAAATCGACATTCTGCCATGATTTTCAATTTCAAATAGGCAAAAGGAACTCAAGAAACGGGGAAAAAAACCTCACGAACTTAGAGAGAAACCAAGGCAACGTTTTTTCACTTCTAATTTCGTGAAAAAACGAGTTTTTATCATGAAATTGTATGTTATAAGGCGAAATTCATGTCTCCGCTGAAAATCGACCTTCCACTATGATCTTCAGTTCCAAATAGGCAAAAGAAACCGAAGAAACAGGGAAAAATTTCTCATTGCTGAGACGGGTATTTCTCCTCTCGTTTTATTTGACGAATTTACCCTCACCTGACGCGGCCTGGGTCAAGGGCTGTCAGGGCTCTAGTTTAAATAATATTACTTTTACAATATGTTGGGCGCCAGCTAATTCCGTCAGGAGTTAGCAATCAATAAATAATTAATTTCAATAATTTGACTCTATTCTCAAGGTGGGAGGTTGAGGACCCGAAATGAGAAAATAGGAGAAAGGACAGACCTCAAAGAGAGAAAAGAAGAAACTTAGACAAGTACTTACAATATCTCCGTATAATATATGAGATCTCCAGTTATTTCTCTTTGACAAAATATATAACGTAGACGATACAATACTTCGACGTATACTTCGCAAATACAATTTAATAAATTTAATTGACAGATTTGGGCCGGTACGTTCGCCGTTTGAACTAGAAGAAGTTCCCAAATTTGACAATGATTATTTCTCTATTTCAATGAATTCTAAAAATGTTTCCTTTCGGACTGCCGATCGTACAGTGTCCTGTGTGTCGCTTTTCGGGAATATTCGGGCCAACATCCCCTCCAATAATCGATTCGTTCGACCACTGATCGACGCGCAGGCGCTCGTGAGATTGACGAAATATGTACTGTTCTAGGGCGACATCTTTTAGGCCCTTGCAAGTAATTTACGCTTTGTAGCGCAACCGCGTAGTTTGAAACGGCCGTGCAGGGATACACTGGTCGAACGACGGAGGACGGAGAAGGTTCAACTCTAGCTTCCTGTCACAATCTCCCCCTTCGAACTCGACGTCATCCAGGAGACCATTGTCCCACTGAATCCGGGAGCCTGTACTAGCAAAGTCCGTTCTGCTCCCTCACCTGAAATCAGTCCTTAAAACATCCCACTTTCTCGTTTCGGGAGTAGGAGAGGGTCAAAACGTAACTTCCACTGGAACACACAGGGTTTCGTGTTATAAATGGATATAATTCGTAAACTTCATGAAAGTATGAACAAAACTAACATCTCAAAACAGTGTACTAGAATAGACAATATAAATTTTACATGGGTTTCGTAAATAAGTGATTAACCAAAACGCGAGTAGACATAATACGTGTAAGTAAAACAAAAATAAAAATAGAAAGAACGGAAAGTATTTTGTCAAAGTTATGTAGAGGAGTTGTTCCCTCGTTGTTCGTGTAGTCGGCGTACTTCATTACTGCTTACGGGAGTCTCGCTGCTGCTTATATTTCGAGGGGACAATGACCTTGATTTCCTCTCCATCCGATAGTTCGGGCCGTTCTTCCATTATTTCGTCAAGAGATTTGATGACGAACGGTTTTTGCAACGCTTGGATGGCCAACAACCTTTTTGTTTTTGACAATTCCTCGGCGGTTGCGGCTGCGGGATTTGCCAATTTCTTTGCTCCGACGAGGGCCTTCTCTCTGATCAGGAAAGACCGAATTTGGTTAGCGGTATCTCCCGGGTCAGAGAATCGAACCATGTGCCTTTTAAGCGTTCCTTTAGCTTCATTGACGATGTAACGGTGGTCTTCTGGGATCCGTTCAGTTGGCCAGGTTGCATAATTCAGTCTGAGCCAATCAACCAATCCGGCATAACGAATGTTACAATCTGGACATTCCGGGCAGTAAAGACTTAAATCCCTTGAGCATCCCAGGCACCTCCCCAGGGCCATTTCATGTTCGATCCCATGAGGATAAATGCAATCCTGAGCCTCGAAGCCATCCGCTCCACATACTTGACAAAAGCCTGGGCGGTACGGAAGCTCGCAGTTCTTGAAGTGGTGTCCCCGGGAACGACAATTTACGCAACCAGCCACATGTTGTTTGCCGACTTGTGTGATGAAGGTTTGGGTGCCACGATCGACCCGTTTTGACTCCATGCGGCTTACCAGGTGTTCAGCGCGTTTATTAATCAATTTTTTGAGTAAATCCTGACTCAAAATGCGACAATCGGCTACGTACAGTGGTGGGCGGTGTCCCTGCGCTATGAGTAATTCCGGGATTCCCAATTCCCTTACGACTTCGTCGAAAGACGGGAGTTTGCCTAACGGCAATGGTTCCACCATCACGGACGGGGCAACTACCGCGTTTCGTATGTCGGTTGATCTTTTTGGTTCTCCTGAGGCATTGGTGCTTAACGGATGCGGTTTCGTCTCGATCCTTTTTCTCTTCAGGTTTTCGGCCTGGATATCTGCCGGTGTGGCCTTTTGATATCGTGCCAGTTTCAGTTTCGGTGGCGGGAGGTTTTTAATTTTCTGGAGCAATTCCTCGACCTCTGCGGAAATCCGTGTAGACGAGGTCGTTGGGAACGGTCCCGCGGCACCAGGGTCTTCATCCGAAGACTCATCATCGGGAGATTCCTCGGACAACTCAGCCTCGGGATCTACGTTTTGAGTGGACGTGACAGTTTTTTTCTGGTTAACCTTTCTTGATTTGGCAACCTCCTCGTCAGATGATGGAGAGAGACCCAGATTTTCTTGTCTGCGTCGAATTTCCTTCCTGAGGGCCAAGGATCTCGCTTCCACCTCTACTTGCTCTCGATATAATTGGCACAAGAGGGCCCCTTCCTCATTGATTGGATTCATATAGCTAGAGACCCCGTCGTTTTTTCCCTCGTTGTCCAGCGGAGGTTGTCCAGGGTTCTTCGCTTCCGCTTCATCAGCCATTTTGTCTAAATACAGATTTACAAATTTCGTAAACTCCGCCTCGGTATTTTGAGATCCGTAACGTAATATTTACCTACGCTTTTATCATTTTTATCCGCTAATTCGACTACCATCGGTCCAACTACTCGCTTTATTATAGCTGGCCCAACGTATCTATGGCCTAATTTGGCAGCGTAGCCTTCACTTTTGTTACTGAGCTTTTTATTCGGGTAGTAGACTTCCATACCCTCTCTTAATTTGACTGTTTGGACATGACTTGAATTTGCTTTGTCAAGGCGTTTCTCTTTATAGGATTTCATTTGTTGTTCTATTTTGTGACGAAATTCATCAAAAATTTTCATTTTCCGTACCCATCCCAAGATCAACTCGCTCGTTATCGACTGGGGATTCTCGACTACTTGTTCCCTGAGATTTAGTTGAGCTTCGCGAGCATGATTAAGGTAGAACGGAGTGATTCTACTACCGGCATGTGGTACTGTATTGTAGGCGAGTTGAAGTTTAGACAAAGCTTCATCCCATTCATTCTGTTTATTTTTCAAACACGCTACAATCATCGGTTTTATCGTCCTATTCACACGCTCTACTGGATTTGCTTGAGGATGAGCAATTGGAGTTGTTAGGTGTTTTATTCGCTTCGCCACAAGTAAAGCCTCTACGTCTTTATTTATATATTCAGTTCCATTGTCGGTTATTATGGACTCAGGAATCGCCCCCCAACGATCAAAAACTACCTCCAAAACCTTGACGACAGTTTTTCCGGTTTGTTTCCTTACCGGGAATAATTCAATATATTTTGTATACAAATCTTGTATAACAATTATATATGAATTACCCTTTTTTGATCGTGTCAATGGGCCTACTGTATCTACCGATAATTGAGCCCAAGGTTTTAGCAGAGGTCTTGTAGTTAAGGGACCTTTCAACGGATTCTGATTAAATTTTACTTTCAGGCACGTTTCACAATCTTCCACAAATGCTTTTACGTCTTGTGACATCCCGGGCCAATAATAGTTTTGTCGAACTCTTTGATACGTACAGTCCCTGCCTAGATGACCGGCGTGCGGACTCTCATGATTGTCTTGCAAAATTTTCGGAACGTCAGAGGGTTTGACGACTAATTTCCAAGGATTTTCGTCGTCTATGAGCATTTTGTCAAAATCCGGTCGGTAATAATATAATTCGTTGTTTTCAATCTTCCATTCGTGGAAACGGTTGGGGTTTTTCTCAACGAGTTCCCACTTTGAATTATACCAATCCGCATCACAGATTGTCGATAAGAGAATTTTATCTTTGACTTGTCCGATTACTTTCTCCCATCCACAGGGGTCAACATCTAAATCGAACATACGCGACAACGCGTCCGGCGCTTCGTTAGTCGTACCCCTTCTATATTCGACGGTCATTGAATGTTGAAGAAGGTAAATAGCCCATCTTGCTAACCGGCCTACGGGATTTTTCAAACCATAAAGCCATTGCAAGGCTTGATGATCTGTGACTACTTTAAAAGGCATTCCTTCGAGGTAGCATCTTAATTTTTTAACAGACCAAACCACTGCCAGACACTCTTTCTCCGTGGTGGTGTAATGCATTTCTGCTCCTCTTAGCGGTCGACTAAGGGCCTCTATTAAGTTCTCTTTTTCGCTGTTCGGATCTTTTTGAACTAATATTGCTCCTAACCCGAAATCGCTGGAGTCTGTATAGAGGACGAACGGTTGACCAGGTGTCGGTGTATATAATCTCGGTGCATTAATCAGGGCGGCTTTTACTTCGTCAAATGCCTTTTGTTCAATTTCGGTCCACTGCCATTGAACTCTGGGACTAGTCAATTTGTTGAGCGGTCCCTGGATTCTAGCAATGCCCTTTAAATGACGGTGGTACCAATTTACGAGGCCATTAAATTGTCGAAGTTGCGTTCTATCTTTGGGGACTGGAAAATCTATTATTGGTTGAATTTTCTCCGGATTAGGACGCACACCGTATTTGTCAACAATATAACCTAGGAATTTCACTTCTTTACATGCGAAGCTGCTTTTCTCACGGTTTATTATTAACTTAGCCTCTCGGAGAACTTCAAAAACTAACGCTAAGAGCCGAAGATGTTCATCAAACTCTTGACTAACGATAATCCAGTCGTCTAAATACGCGAAAACCTGTTCTGACCATTTATTTGGGAGTTTTCTTTCTGTAATCAACTCCTGAATTCTTCGTTTTAACTTGTCCATTAGGCTTTGGAAAGTGGACGGAGCTCCTGTCAAACCATACGGCATTCTAACCCATTCGAGGAGTCCTTTACCCTCGACAACAAATGCGGTGTATTTGCGACTCGCTTCATCCATTGGAATCTGGTGAAAAGCTTCACTCATATCCAGTGTCGAAATAACTTTAGCTTGCCGAAGTTGTGACAAAATTGATTTCATATTTTGTAGAGGGTAGGCAGGTCTAAGCGTTTGCCGATTTACTGGACGATAATCAATGCAAAATCTCAATCCTCCATTTGCTTTTGGGGCAACGACCGGTGAACAAGCCCAATCGCTGTTACTCCAGACTACGTAACCCTTTTCCAATAGCCTATCTACTTCCTTGTCAATAAAGTCGCGGATTGCTTCGCTACGGGGATATGGTTTCTGCCTGTGAGGCGTGTGGTCTTTTAATTCAATTACGTGTTTTGTTAACGTCGTCATTCCTGTTGATTCGACTTCTAATTTTGAAAATTCGGCATCTAAGACTTTAGTTAACTGGTCCTTTTGTTCTACGGTTAAAGTCTTCATTTCAGTAGGTGTTACTACGCGATGCGATAACGGGTATTCGTAACGACTTCCTTCTAAAGTCCACGTTTCCGCACGAGGATCTACTTTGACGCGAAACGTTAGCCAAAAATCCATTCCGAGTATTACCTCGTTCGATAAATTTGGAAGGATACTGAACCATTGTGGACCAAAAATATCACCCACGTCTATTACAAAACACGTACCCCCTTTAGTTCGAGTAATCGATCTATCCCCGAGGCGAACTCCATTAGACGATGTTGTGTCTGCTTGCATTTCTTTTACTTGGAAATTTTTGACAATTTCATAAGCTGATTGACTAAGGTAAGACCTTTCACTCCCGCTATCTAAAATACCGTGAATTTTTATCCCGAAAATTGAAACTTTCACCGGTATTCTTGTAACATTCCTTGGTTCAGTTAAACCGTTTTCTGCACGAAATATTCGTCTTTTTGACAAAGTTTGTATTTCGTCCGATGTCAATCCGGGAGGAACCCAATTTTCTAAATTTCGTGTTTCATTCACGTTACGGTTATACGCTGTAAGGTTTACCTGATTTTCTATACCCACGGTCGCGAGCTGTAAGGTATTTTCAACTGACTCATCCGGGAATGAGAGTTCCTTTAAGTCAAATTCGCTATCTATTTTTTCCTCGTTGTTTGACAAATCTTCAGTTAATTCTAACTCTGTGAGTGAAAGATGATCTTCGACTTCTTCGTGTAAGCGCAGGCAACTAGTTTCTGCCTCGTTACTACCTTTATCGAATGATTTTACTTGTTCAATATTATCTTTTCTCACACGATTTGTTTCGTTTTCCTCGCTTTCGCCCCTTGTGACAGCGGCCTGAGGCTCGACTACTGCGGGGCTTCTGCGTTTCCCGAAACTGTGCTACAATTTTTATTTTCATGGCCTATCTTTTTGCAAAGGATGCATACAACCTGTCGTTCGGCAGTACAAAAGCGTGCTGTATGCCCCATTTGCCCACAGTTGTAACAAAACATTTTACTCGGGTCCGGTATGAATTTTCCGCGAGGCTCTTTCGCTTGTTGTTCCATAGCTTTATTTTCTTTTTCAAAACGAGTTAAATTATTCTCCAGTCGTTGTTTTGTCAACGTTTTTGACTTAGCTTGTGAGGTGTTTTGACCGCGCGGTGTTCTATTTGAATTTTGTCGAAATTGCAATAACTGGATAGGTTCTTCATCCGTATCGCTTTCTTGAGGCGTTTCTGTTCCCTCTTCGCCCCCTAGTTCCTCTTGCAAGTATCTTAATTCGCTTTTCGTTGTTTTACTTCGCGGTTCTCTCGATACGTCTAACGATCGACGATATAAATAATTTCTTTCGTTAATATAGTGGAGAAACTCGTCGTAATCGTAGATTGGCAAATTTAGGATCTCGAATATCAAGCGCGGATTGAACTTAACTAAGATTTGCTTTAATTGGTCGCGAAATGGCGGGGGACGTTGCATACGTTCGAAAATCAATCGTGCACGACACGTAAATTCGGCTAACGATTCACCCTTTTCTGATTTTAAATCTCGAACTTCAAGAAAAAGGTCACCGTCCTGTTTTTTAACACCCCACTGGAATCTAAATGCACGCGCAAATTCTTTCCAGTTTCTCCAACGCCCTTTATTAAGCAAATACCACGCTCTATAGGGTCCTTCAAAAACGCTAGACAAGCACGGGATAAACTGGTCCCTATCTATTCCGCTCGAACTCAATTGATCCTTCAGGATTAATAAAAATTGCTCGGGATCTTTTTCGGTACCGGGAAATGTTATTTTCCAGTTACTGACTATTCGGCCTATTTTCATAGCAGAATCAAGGTCGCGATTGTACATTGTTGACCGTCCGGTTGCTCCTCTTTCGCGTCGTTCGGGATGAGGAGAATAGCGATTTGATCGTGCTTCGCGACGTCGTTGACGATCGTCGTCAGTATCACTCGAGTCACTCGTTTGCCAAGAGAGTGCTCCTCTTCTTGGTTCACTAGACGAGTTTTGACGGAAATGTCGGGAATCGGGTGTGCGATCCCCGTCACGATTCGAATGTTCGCCCGTATACATTATTTCTCGCAACTGATCTTGTGTCACGAAATTTTCCGCAGTAATTGTTTCACCCCGTGGACCTTGACGAGATACCGTTAATCTAACCATTCCGTCCAAACAATTTGTTATAAGTTGTGAGCTATTGACAAAATCTGAATTTCTATTTTGTGTGGCGTGGTCTGTTTGACGAGATCTTTCACCACAGCACACATTTACTGGGTCTACTAATTCATTCGCGTGATTATTTTCTCTGAATCTAATTCTTCGCGAATTTAGTACGGGATTGTCAACGTTGTTGTTTACGTTGCCCATTTGATATGTTGGTTTGGGCCTCTCTACGGGCCCGGTAGACGATTGGGTTTCTCTTCTTTCGAGAAAATGTACCGGTTTGTGTTTAGGTCTAGCCCCTAACGTTCTATACGGATCACTAATATTTTTTTCGTCGCGTGTTTGTACGTCCACATGCGGCTCGTACGGCGCATCTAACAAATTAAAACATTTTTCCCCATATGCGTATGAGCTTTTTGGGTCAAATAAATTATTCCGATTTCCACGGGTGTCTACAGACGGACAACTCGTAATATTTTGACTTCCGCGGGTGTCTACAGACGGAGCACTCGCGGCATTATCACTTTCCGACAACAATTGAGCGATCTCTTCATCCTCGTTCGGAGAAGGATTTCTCTTTTTCTCTTTTTCTCCCCCCCTCTCGAATCTCAATGACGATTGGAGGGAATCTACATAATTACTTTTTTCTTTTAATTCTATTAAAACCTCTAACACTTTGTCAAATTTACTTTCGAGGTTTTCTACCTTTTGCAAGCGCGATTCAACATTATCAAGTTTTTTCTTTATTTCTTGATTTAAATTCTCGACACTACTAGCACTTCGTAGCGTTTCAAATGGGATTGGGGTGGTACCTCTCGAACCTCTCCCCCTTCCTACTGCAATGCCTGTCCAAACAGACGTGGACAGCGCGTCGCTTACTTGATTATCTAAAATTATTGTCGAATTCGTAGCTGCAGGTAGGGACGTTCCCCCTCCGACCGCTCCTTCAGTACTATCTCGCTGTAAGGGCTCAGTCGGAAACGCGAAATTCTGTGAACCCCCCCCTTCAGACTGGGGTAAGAGTACATCGTTTCTCGATGTCCCTGCACCACGAACTTTCGACATGGCCTTTTGTTTATTAACAATAACTTTTTCACCCGAACGAGTTGTTCTTTTAGGTGGAGAATAAAACATAGATGTCATTTTAATTCATTTTCAACTCCCAAAATCCTTCAAAGAGAAACAAATCTTTTGACAAATACTTGTTTATAGCCCATTCGCTATTTAGTTACAAAATTTTATTTTTCAATATTTCAAGGGGTGCTCTTCATTTGTCTATTTAAAAAAAACTCAGTAACATTATGCTAGGATTCGCGTTCGATATCCGCACATATTCTTTTCAATTTAAATTCACATTATTGCTCGAGACCAGCTATAATAATTACAAAATTCAATTACTCACCGAAATTCGTCGTTAGCCTTCAATATTCAACTATGTTGACAAAGTCTTGTTGACGTCCTCAGACGTAAAATTTTTTCACCGTGACTCTGACGCGATACAGAGACGTCACGCACAACAATCAGGTTACAGTCCAGCAATCTGTATTTCGATGTGATATATAAAATTCGAATTAAATTCTGTAGAATATCTAATACTTATCGACTAGAAAGAGTCAGTAAGCAGAAAAGATGTAGCAAAGGTTTTGTAGAGGCACGAAGTGTTGTAAACACACGCGCTCGGGCTCGAGAGCCGTGGCTCGCGCGAACAAAGACGGCTGTTTACAAATTGGTTCGGCCAGGCGTATGTTTACGTCGTCTAAGCGACGAGTGTTTCGTGGCTCTATGTAGAAAAAGAAATATTCAAATTATTAACTCGGACTTTTCAACTTTTACACTTTCACCGAATATCGGGAATATTTTACGTTGCTTGAAATAAATTAACAACGAACGTTACAAAATAAATTAACAGAAAATTTCATAAATAGGACTTTGACGAATTTCGTACTTTCACGTATATAACATTTTCTATTCAAAATTCAACCCGGCCCCACGTTGGGCGCCAAATGAGACGGGTATTTCTCCTCTCGTTTTATTTGACGAATTTACCCTCACCTGACGCGGCCTGGGTCAAGGGCTGTCAGGGCTCTAGTTTAAATAATATTACTTTTACAATATGTTGGGCGCCAGCTAATTCCGTCAGGAGTTAGCAATCAATAAATAATTAATTTCAATAATTTGACTCTATTCTCAAGGTGGGAGGTTGAGGACCCGAAATGAGAAAATAGGAGAAAGGACAGACCTCAAAGAGAGAAAAGAAGAAACTTAGACAAGTACTTACAATATCTCCGTATAATATATGAGATCTCCAGTTATTTCTCTTTGACAAAATATATAACGTAGACGATACAATACTTCGACGTATACTTCGCAAATACAATTTAATAAATTTAATTGACAGATTTGGGCCGGTACGTTCGCCGTTTGAACTAGAAGAAGTTCCCAAATTTGACAATGATTATTTCTCTATTTCAATGAATTCTAAAAATGTTTCCTTTCGGACTGCCGATCGTACAGTGTCCTGTGTGTCGCTTTTCGGGAATATTCGGGCCAACATCCCCTCCAATAATCGATTCGTTCGACCACTGATCGACGCGCAGGCGCTCGTGAGATTGACGAAATATGTACTGTTCTAGGGCGACATCTTTTAGGCCCTTGCAAGTAATTTACGCTTTGTAGCGCAACCGCGTAGTTTGAAACGGCCGTGCAGGGATACACTGGTCGAACGACGGAGGACGGAGAAGGTTCAACTCTAGCTTCCTGTCACATTGCAATCGAGAGACGCCAAGGCAACGTGTTTTCACTTTCAATTTCGTGAAATAACGAGTTTTTATCATGATATTGAATGTTGTAAGCAAAAACTCATATTTCTGCTGAAAATCGAGATTTTCCCATGACTTTCAATTTCAACTAGGCAAAAGGAACTCAAGAAATGGGATAAAAATCCTCACGACTCTGGCGAGAAGCCAAGACGACGTTTTTTCACTTCCAATTTCGTGAAAAAACGAGTTTTTATCATGAAAATGTATGTTATATGGCGAAATTCATGTCTCCGCTGAAAATCGACCTTCCACCATGATCTTTAGTTCCAAATAGGCAAAAGAAACTGAAGAATCAGGGAGAAATTTCTCACTGCCCTCGAGAGACGCTAAGGCAACGTTTTTTCACTTCCAATTTCGTGAAATACCGAGTTTTTATCATGATATTGGATGTTATAAGGTGAAATACATGTCTCCGCTGAAAATCGAAATTCTGCCATGATTTTCAGTTCCAAATAGGAAGAAGAAACTGAAGAAACAGGGAAAAAGTTCTCATTGCAATCGAGAGACGCCAAGGCAACGTCTTTTCACTTCCAATTTCGTGACATAACCAATTTTTATTATTAAATTGAATGTTATAAGGTGAAATTCATGTCTCCGCTGAAAATCGACATTCTGCCATGATTTTCAATTTCAAATAGGCAAAAGGAACTCAAGAAACGGGGAAAAAAACCTCACGAACTTAGAGAGAAACCAAGGCAACGTTTTTTCACTTCTAATTTCGTGAAAAAACGAGTTTTTATCATGAAAATGTATGTTATATGGCGAAATTCATGTCTCCGCTGAAAATCGACCTTCCACCATGATCTTTAGTTCCAAATAGGCAAAAGAAACTGAAGAATCAGGGAGAAATTTCTCACTGCCCTCGAGAGACGCTAAGGCAACGTTTTTTCACTTCCAATTTCGTGAAATACCGAGTTTTTATCATGATATTGGATGTTATAAGGTGAAATACATGTCTCCGCTGAAAATCGAAATTCTGCCATGATTTTCAGTTCCAAATAGGAAGAAGAAACTGAAGAAACAGGGAAAAAGTTCTCATTGCAATCGAGAGACGCCAAGGCAACGTCTTTTCACTTCCAATTTCGTGAAAAAACCAATTTTTATTATTAAATTGAATGTTATAAGTTGAAATTCATGTCTCCGCTGAAAATCGACATTCTGCCATGATTTTCAATTTCAAATAGGGAAAAGGAACTCAAGAAACGGGAAAAAAATCCTCACGACTCTGGAGAGAAGCCAAGACAACGTTTTTTCACTTCCAATTTCGTGAAAAAACGAGTATTTATCATGATATCGAATGTTATAAGCAGAAATTCATAAAGTTGGGATTCTCCCATGATTTTCAATTTCAAATAGGCAAAAGGAACTCAAGAAACGGGAAAAAAACCTCACGACCCCGGAGAGAAGGCAAGACGACGTTTTTTCACTTCCAATTTCGTGAAAAAACGAGTATTTGTCATGATATCGGATGTTATAAGCAGAAATTCATAAAGTTGGGATTCTCCCATGATTTTCAATTTCAAATAGGCAAAAGGAACTCAAGAAATGGGAAAAAAACCTGACGACCTTAGAGAGAAACAAAGGCAACGTCTTTTCACTTCCAATTTCGTGAAATAACCAATTTTTATTATTAAATTGAATGTTATAAGGTGAAATTCATGTCTCCGCTGAAAATCGACATTCTACCATGATTTTCTATTTCAAATAGGCAAAAGGAACTCAAGAAACGGGGAAAAAAACCTCACGACCTTAGAGAGAAACCAAGGCAACGTTTTTTCACTTCTAATTTCGTGAAAAAACGAGTTTTTATCATGACATTGTATGTTATAAGGCGAAATTCATGTCTCCGCTGAAAATCGACCTTCCACCATGATCTTGAGTTCCAAATAGGCAAAAGAAACTGAACAAACAGGGAAAAATTTCTCATTGCAATCGAGAGACGCCAAGGCAACGTGTTTTCACTTTCAATTTCGTGAAATAACGAGTTTTTATCATGATATTGAATGTTGTAAGCAAAAACTCATATTTCTGCTGAAAATCGAGATTTTCCCATGACTTTCAATTTCAACTAGGCAAAAGGAACTCAAGAAATGGGAAAAAAATCCTCACGACTCTGGAGAGAAGCCAAGACGACGTTTTTTCACTTCCAATTTCGTGAAAAAACGAGTTTTTATCATGAAATTGTATGTTATAAGGCGAAATTCATGTCTCCGCTGAAAATCGACCTTCCACCATGATCTTTAGTTCCAAATAGGCAAAAGAAACTGAAGAAACAGGGAGAAATTTCTCACTGCCCTCGAGAGACGCTAAGGCAACGTTTTTTCACTTCCAATTTCGTGAAATACCGAGTTTTTATCATGATATTGGATGTTATAAGGTGAAATACATGTCTCCGCTGAAAATCGACATTCTGCCATGATTTTCAGTTCCAAATAGGCAGAAGAAACTGAAGAAACAGGGAAAAATTTCTCATTGCAATCGAGAGACGCCAAGGCAACGTGTTTTCACTTCCAATTTCGTGAAATAACGAGTTTTTATCATGATATTGGATGTTATAAGCAGAAATTCATATCTCCGCTAAAAGTCGGGATTCTCCCATGATTTTCAATTTCAAAAAGGCAAAAGGAACTCAAGAAACGGGAAAAAAAACCTCACGACCCTAGAGAGAAACCAAGGCAACGTTTTTTCACTTCCAATTTCGTGAAATAACGAGTTTTTATCATGAAATTGTATGTTATAAGGCGAAATTCATGTCTCCGCTGAAAATCGACCTTCCACCATGATCTTCAGTTCCAAATAGGCAACAGAAACTGAAGAAACAGGGGGAGATTTCTCATTGTCCTCGAGAGACGCCAAGGCAACGTATTTTCACTTCCAATTTCGTGAAAAAACCAATTTTTATTATGAAATTGAATGTTATAAGGTGAAATTCATGTCTCCGCTGAAAATCGACATTCTGCCATGATTTTCAGTTCCAAATAGGCAAAAGAAACTGAAGAAACAGGGAAAATTTTCTCATTGCAATCGAGAGACGCCAAGGCAACGTCTTTTCACTTCCAATTTCGTGAAAAAACCAATTTTTATTATTAAATTGAATGTTATAAGGTGAAATTCATGTCTCCGCTGAAAATCGACATTCTGACATGATTTTCTATTTCAAATAGGCGAAAAGAACTCAAGAAACGGGAAAAAAATCCTCACGACTCTGCAGAGAAGCCAAGACAACGTTTTTTCACTTCCAATTTCGTGAAAAAACGAGTATTTGTCATGATATCGGATGTTATAAGCAGAAATTCATAAAGTTGGGATTCTCCCATGATTTTCAATTACAAATAGGCAAAAGGAACTCAAGAAACGGGAAAAAAACCTCACGACCCTGGAGAGAAACCAAGGCAACGTTTTTTCACTTCCAATTTCGTGAAAAAACGAGTTTTTATCATGAAATTGTATGTTATAAGGCGAAATTCATGTCTCCGCTGAAAATGGACCTTCCACCATGATCTTCAGTTCCAATTAGGCAA
The DNA here is from genome assembly GCF_019457755.1 of Venturia canescens. Taxonomy (NCBI): domain Eukaryota; kingdom Metazoa; phylum Arthropoda; class Insecta; order Hymenoptera; family Ichneumonidae; genus Venturia; species Venturia canescens. The sequence continues at coordinate 20,341,977 of NC_057426.1, forward strand.
AAGAAACTGTAGAAACAGGGAAAAATTTCTCATTGCAATCGAGAGACGCCAAGGCAACGTGTTTTCACTTACAATTTCGTGAAATAACGAGTTTTTATCATGATATTGGATGTTATAAGCAGAAATTCATATCTCCGCTAAAAGTCGGGATTCTCCCATGATTTTCCATTTTAAAAAGGCAAAAGAAACTCAAGAAACGGGAAAAAAAACCTCACGACCCTAGAGAGAAACCAAGGCAACGTTTTTTCACTTCTAATTTCGTGAAAAAACGAGTTTTTATCATGAAATTGTATGTTATAAGGCGAAACTCATGTCTCCGCTAAAAATCGACCTTCCACCATGATATTCAGTTCCAATTAGGCAAAAGAAACTGTAGAAACAGGGAAAAATTTCTCATTGCAATCGAGAGACGCCAAGGCAACGTGTTTTCACTTACAATTTTGTGAAATAACGAGTTTTTATCATGATATTGGACGTTATAAGCAGAAATGCGTATCTTCGCTAAAAGTCTGGATTCTCCCATGATTTTCAATTTCAAATAGGCAAAAGGAACTCAAGAAACGGGAAAAAAACCTCACGACCCTGGAGAGAAACCAAGGCAACGTTTTTTCACTTCCAATTTCGTGAAAAAACGAGTTTTTATCATGAAATTGTATGTTATAAAACGAAATTCATGGCTCCGCTGAAAATCGACCTTCCACCATGATCTTCAGTTCCAAATGGGCAAAAGAAACTGAAGAAACAGGGGGAGATTTCTCATTGTCCTCGAGAGACGCCAAGGCAACGTTTTTTCACTTCCAATTTCGTGAAAAAACCAATTTTTATTATGAAATTGAATGTTATAAGGTGAAATTCATGTCTCCGCTGAAAATCGACATTCTGCCATGATTTTCAGTTCCAAATAGGCAAAAGAAACTGAAGAAACAGGGAAAAATTTCTCATTGCAATCGAGAGACGCCAAGGCAACGTCTTTTCACTTCCAATTTCGTGAAAAAACCAATTTTTATTATTAAATTGAATGTTATAAGGTGAAATTCATGTCTCCGCTTAAAATCGACATTCTGACATGATTTTCTATTTCAAATAGGCAAAAGGAACTCAAGAAACGGGAAAAAAATCCTCACGACTCTGCAGAGAAGCCAAGACAACGTTTATTCACTTCCAATTTCGTGAAAAAACGAGTATTTGTCATGATATCGGATGTTATAAGCAGAAATTCATAAAGTTGGGATTCTCCCATGATTTTCAATTTCAAATAGGCAAAAGGAACTCAAGAAACGGGAAAAAAACCTCACGACCTTAGAGAGAAACCAAGGCAACGTCTTTTCACTTCCAATTTCGTGAAAAAACCAATTTTTATTATTAAATTGAATGTTATAAGGTGAAATTTATGTCTCCGCTGAAAATCGACATTCTGCCATGATTTTCAATTTCAAATAGGCAAAAGGAACTCAAGAAACGGGGAAAAAAACCTCACGACCTTAGAGAGAAACCAAGGCAACGTTTTTTCACTTCTAATTTCGTGAAAAAACGAGTTTTTATCATGAAATTGTATGTTATAAGGCGGAATTCATGTCTCCGCTGAAAATCGACCTTCCACCATGATCTTCAGTTCCAAATAGGCAAAAGAAACTGAAGAAACAGGGAGAAATTTCTCACTGCCCTCGAGAGACGCCAAGGCAACGTGTTTTCACTTTCAATTTCGTGAAATAACGAGTTTTTATCATGATATTGGATGTTATAAGGTGAAATACATGTCTCCGCTGAAAATCGACATTCTGCCATGATTTTCAGTTCCAAATAGGAAGAAGAAACTGAAGAAACAGGGAAAAAGTTCTCATTGCAATCGACAGACGCCAAGGCAACGTCTTTTCACTTCCAATTTCGTGAAAAAACCAATTTTTATTATTAAATTGAATGTTATAAGGTGAAATTCATGTCTCCGCTGAAAATCGACATTCTGCCATGATTTTCAATTTCAAATAGGAAAAAGGAACTCAAGAAACGGGAAAAAAATCCTCACGACTCTGGAGAGAAGCCAAGACGACGTTTTTTCACTTCCAATTTCGTGAAAAAACGAGTTTTTATCATGAAAATGTATGTTATAAGGCGAAATTCATGTCTCCGCTGAAAATCGACCTTCCACCATGATCTTTAGTTCCAAATAGGCAAAAGAAACTGAAGAAACAGGGAGAAATTTCTCACTGCCCTCGAGAGACGCTAATGCAACGTTTTTTCACTTCCAATTTCGTGAAATACCGAGTTTTTATCATGATATTGGATGTTATAAGGTGAAATACATGTCTCCGCTGAAAATCGACATTCTGCCATGATTTTCAGTTCCAAATAGGAAGAAGAAACTGAAGAAACAGGGAAAAATTTCTCATTGCAATCGAGAGACGCCAAGGCAACGTCTTTTCACTTCCAATTTCGTGAAAAAACCAATTTTTATTATTAAATTGAATGTTATAAGGTGAAATTCATGTCTCCGCTTAAAATCGACATTCTGACATGATTTTCTATTTCAAATAGGCAAAAGGAACTCAAGAAACGGGAAAAAAATCCTCACGACTCTGCAGAGAAGCCAAGACAACGTTTATTCACTTCCAATTTCGTGAAAAAACGAGTATTTGTCATGATATCGGATGTTATAAGCAGAAATTCATAGAGTTGGGATTCTCCCATGATTTTCAATTTCAAATAGGCAAAAGGAACTCAAGAAACGGGAAAAAAACCTCACGACCTTAGAGAAAAACCAAGGCAACGTCTTTTCACTTCCAATTTCGTGAAAAAACCAATTTTTATTATTAAATTGAATGTTATAAGGTGAAATTTATGTCTCCGCTGAAAATCGACATTCTGCCATGATTTTCAATTTCAAATAGGCAAAAGGAACTCAAGAAACGGGGAAAAAAACCTCACGACCTTAGAGAGAAACCAAGGCAACGTTTTTTCACTTCTAATTTCGTGAAAAAACGAGTTTTTATCATGAAATTGTATGTTATAAGGCGGAATTCATGTCTCCGCTGAAAATCGACCTTCCACCATGATCTTGAGTTCCAAATAGGCAAAAGAAACTGAAGAAACAGGGAGAAATTTCTCACTGCCCTCGAGAGACGCCAAGGCAACGTGTTTTCACTTTCAATTTCGTGAAATAACGAGTTTTTATCATGATATTGGATGTTATAAGGTGAAATACATGTCTCCGCTGAAAATCGACATTCTGCCATGATTTTCAGTTCCAAATAGGAAGAAGAAACTGAAGAAACAGGGAAAAAGTTCTCATTGCAATCGACAGACGCCAAGGCAACGTCTTTTCACTTCCAATTTCGTGAAAAAACCAATTTTTATTATTAAATTGAATGTTATAAGGTGAAATTCATGTCTCCGCTGAAAATCGACATTCTGCCATGATTTTCAATTTCAAATAGGAAAAAGGAACTCAAGAAACGGGAAAAAAATCCTCACGACTCTGGAGAGAAGCCAAGACGACGTTTTTTCACTTCCAATTTCGTGAAAAAACGAGTTTTTATCATGAAAATGTATGTTATAAGGCGAAATTCATGTCTCCGCTGAAAATCGACCTTCCACCATGATCTTTAGTTCCAAATAGGCAAAAGAAACTGAAGAAACAGGGAGAAATTTCTCACTGCCCTCGAGAGACGCTAATGCAACGTTTTTTCACTTCCAATTTCGTGAAATACCGAGTTTTTATCATGATATTGGATGTTATAAGGTGAAATACATGTCTCCGCTGAAAATCGACATTCTGCCATGATTTTCAGTTCCAAATAGGAAGAAGAAACTGAAGAAACAGGGAAAAATTTCTCATTGCAATCGAGAGACGCCAAGGCAACGTCTTTTCACTTCCAATTTCGTGAAAAAACCAATTTTTATTATTAAATTGAATGTTATAAGGTGAAATTCATGTCTCCGCTTAAAATCGACATTCTGACATGATTTTCTATTTCAAATAGGCAAAAGGAACTCAAGAAACGGGAAAAAAATCCTCACGACTCTGCAGAGAAGCCAAGACAACGTTTATTCACTTCCAATTTCGTGAAAAAACGAGTATTTGTCATGATATCGGATGTTATAAGCAGAAATTCATAGAGTTGGGATTCTCCCATGATTTTCAATTTCAAATAGGCAAAAGGAACTCAAGAAACGGGAAAAAAACCTCACGACCTTAGAGAAAAACCAAGGCAACGTCTTTTCACTTCCAATTTCGTGAAAAAACCAATTTTTATTATTAAATTGAATGTTATAAGGTGAAATTTATGTCTCCGCTGAAAATCGACATTCTGCCATGATTTTCAATTTCAAATAGGCAAAAGGAACTCAAGAAACGGGGAAAAAAACCTCACGACCTTAGAGAGAAACCAAGGCAACGTTTTTTCACTTCTAATTTCGTGAAAAAACGAGTTTTTATCATGAAATTGTATGTTATAAGGCGGAATTCATGTCTCCGCTGAAAATCGACCTTCCACCATGATCTTGAGTTCCAAATAGGCAAAAGAAACTGAAGAAACAGGGAGAAATTTCTCACTGCCCTCGAGAGACGCCAAGGCAACGTGTTTTCACTTTCAATTTCGTGAAATAACGAGTTTTTATCATGATATTGGATGTTATAAGGTGAAATACATGTCTCCGCTGAAAATCGCCATTCTGCCATGATTTTCAGTTCCAAATAGGAAGAAGAAACTGAAGAAAAAGGGAAAAAGTTCTCATTGCAATCGACAGACGCCAAGGCAACGTCTTTTCACTTCCAATTTCGTGAAAAAAACAATTTTTATTATTAAATTGAATGTTATAAGGTGAAATTCATGTCTCCGCTGAAAATCGACATTCTGCCATGATTTTCAATTTCAAATAGGAAAAAGGAACTCAAGAAACGGGAAAAAAATCCTCACGACTCTGGAGAGAAGCCAAGACGACGTTTTTTCACTTCCAATTTCGTGAAAAAACGAGTTTTTATCATGAAAATGTATGTTATAAGGCGAAATTCATGTCTCCGCTGAAAATCGACCTTCCACCATGATCTTTAGTTCCAAATAGGCAAAAGAAACTGAAGAAACAGTGAGAAATTTCTCACTGCCCTCGAGAGACGCTAATGCAACGTTTTTTCACTTCCAATTTCGTGAAATACCGAGTTTTTATCATGATATTGGATGTTATAAGGTGAAATACATGTCTCCGCTGAAAATCGACATTCTGCCATGATTTTCAGTTCCAAATAGGAAGAAGAAACTGAAGAAACAGGGAAAAAGTTCTCATTGCAATCGAGAGACGCCAAGGCAACGTCTTTTCACTTCCAATTTCGTGAAAAAACCAATTTTTATTATTAAATTGAATGTTATAAGGTGAAATTCATGTCTCCGCTGAAAATCGACATTCTGACATGATTTTCTATTTCAAATAGGCAAAAGGAACTCAAGAAACGGGAAAAAAATCCTCACGACTCTGCAGAGAAGCCAAGACAACGTTTTTTCACTTCCAATTTCGTGAAAAAACGAGTATTTGTCATGATATCGGATGTTATAAGCAGAAATTCATAAAGTTGGGATTCTCCCATGATTTTCAATTTCAAATAGGCAAAAGGAACTCAAGAAACGGGAAAAAAACCTCACGACCTTAGAGAGAAACCAAGGCAACGTCTTTTCACTTCCAATTTCGTGAAATAACGAGTTTTTATCATGATATTGGATGTTATAAGCAGAAATTCATATCTCCGCTAAAAGTCGGGATTCTCCCATGATTTTCAATTTCAAAAAGGCAAAAGGAACTCAAGAAACGGGAAAAAAACCTCACGACCTTGAAGAGAAACCAAGGCAACGTTTTTTCACTTCTAATTTCGTGAAAAAACGAGTTTTTATCATGAAATTGTATGTTATAAGGCGAAATTCATGTCTCCGCTGAAAATCGACCTTCCACCATGATCTTGAGTTCCAAGTAGGCAAAAGAAACTGAAGAAACAGGGAGAAATTTCTCACTGCCCTCGAGAGACGCCAAGGCAACGTGTTTTCACTTCCAATTTCGTGAAATAACGAGTTTTTATCATGATATTGAATGTTGTAAGCAAAAACTCATATTTCTGCTGAAAATCGAGATTTTCCCATGACTTTCAATTTCAACTAGGCAAAAGGAACTCAAGAAATGGGAAAAAAATCCTCACGACTCTGGAGAGAAGCCAAGACGACGTTTTTTCACTTCCAATTTCGTGAAAAAACGAGTTTTTATCATGAAATTGTATGTTATAAGGCGAAATTCATGTCTCCGCTAAAAATCGACCTACCACCATGATCTTTAGTTCCAAATAGGCAAAAGAAACTGAAGAAACAGGGAGAAATTTCTCACTGCCCTCGAGAGACGCTAAGGCAACGTTTTTTCAATTCCAATTTCGTGAAATACCGAGTTTTTATCATGATATTGGATGTTATAAGGTGAAATACATGTCTCCGCTGAAAATCGACATTCTGCCATGATTTTCAGTTCCAAATAGGAAGAAGAAACTGAAGAAACAGGGAAAAATTTCTCATTGCAATCGAGAGACGCCAAGGCAACGTGTTTTCACTTCCAATTTCGTGAAATAACGAGTTTTTATCATGATATTGCATGTTATAAGCAGAAATTCATATCTCCGCTAAAAGTCGGGATTCTCCCATGATTTTCAATTTCAAAAAGGCAAAAGGAACTCAAGAAACGGGAAAAAAATCCTCACGACTCTGCCGAGAAACCAAGGCAACGTTTTTTCACTTCCAATTTCGTGAAATAACGAGTTTTTATCATGAAATTGTATGTTATAAGGCGAAATTCATGTCTACGCTGAAAATCGACCTTCCACCATGATCTTCAGTTCCAAATAGGCAAAAGAAACTGAAGAAACAGGGGGAGATTTCTCATTGTCCTCGACAGACGCCAAGGCAACGTTTTTTCACTTCCAATTTCGTGAAAAAACCAATTTTTATTATGAAATTGAATGTTATAAGGTGAAATTCATGTCTCCGCTGGAAATCGACATTCTGCCATGATTTTCAGTTCCAAATAGGCAAAAGAAACTGAAGAAACAGGGAAAAATTTCTCATTGCAATCGAGAGACGCCAAGGCAACGTCTTTTCACTTCCAATTTCGTGAAAAAAACAATTTTTATTATTAAATTGAATGTTATAAGGTGAAATTCATGTCTCCGCTGAAAATCGACATTCTGACATGATTTTCTATTTCAAATAGGCAAAAGGAACTCAAGAAACGGGAAAAAAATCCTCACGACTCTGCAGAGAAGCCAAGACAACGTTTATTCACTTCCAATTTCGTGAAAAAACGAGTATTTGTCATGATATCGGATGTTATAAGCAGAAATTCATAAAGTTGGGATTCTCCCATGATTTTCAATTTCAAATAGGCAAAAGGAACTCAAGAAACGGGAAAAAAACCTGACGACCTTAGAGAGAAACCAAGGCAACGTCTTTTCACTTCCAATTTCGTGACATAACCAATTTTTATTATTAAATTGAATGTTATAAGGTGAAATTCATGTCTCCGCTGAAAATCGACATTCTGCCATGATTTTCAATTTCAAATAGGCAAAAGGAACTCAAGAAACGGGGAAAAAAACCTCACGAACTTAGAGAGAAACCAAGGCAACGTTTTTTCACTTCTAATTTCGTGAAAAAACGAGTTTTTATCATGAAATTGTATGTTATAAGGCGAAATTCATGTCTCCGCTGAAAATCGACCTTCCACTATGATCTTCAGTTCCAAATAGGCAAAAGAAACCGAAGAAACAGGGAAAAATTTCTCATTGCTGAGACGGGTATTTCTCCTCTCGTTTTATTTGACGAATTTACCCTCACCTGACGCGGCCTGGGTCAAGGGCTGTCAGGGCTCTAGTTTAAATAATATTACTTTTACAATATGTTGGGCGCCAGCTAATTCCGTCAGGAGTTAGCAATCAATAAATAATTAATTTCAATAATTTGACTCTATTCTCAAGGTGGGAGGTTGAGGACCCGAAATGAGAAAATAGGAGAAAGGACAGACCTCAAAGAGAGAAAAGAAGAAACTTAGACAAGTACTTACAATATCTCCGTATAATATATGAGATCTCCAGTTATTTCTCTTTGACAAAATATATAACGTAGACGATACAATACTTCGACGTATACTTCGCAAATACAATTTAATAAATTTAATTGACAGATTTGGGCCGGTACGTTCGCCGTTTGAACTAGAAGAAGTTCCCAAATTTGACAATGATTATTTCTCTATTTCAATGAATTCTAAAAATGTTTCCTTTCGGACTGCCGATCGTACAGTGTCCTGTGTGTCGCTTTTCGGGAATATTCGGGCCAACATCCCCTCCAATAATCGATTCGTTCGACCACTGATCGACGCGCAGGCGCTCGTGAGATTGACGAAATATGTACTGTTCTAGGGCGACATCTTTTAGGCCCTTGCAAGTAATTTACGCTTTGTAGCGCAACCGCGTAGTTTGAAACGGCCGTGCAGGGATACACTGGTCGAACGACGGAGGACGGAGAAGGTTCAACTCTAGCTTCCTGTCACAATCTCCCCCTTCGAACTCGACGTCATCCAGGAGACCATTGTCCCACTGAATCCGGGAGCCTGTACTAGCAAAGTCCGTTCTGCTCCCTCACCTGAAATCAGTCCTTAAAACATCCCACTTTCTCGTTTCGGGAGTAGGAGAGGGTCAAAACGTAACTTCCACTGGAACACACAGGGTTTCGTGTTATAAATGGATATAATTCGTAAACTTCATGAAAGTATGAACAAAACTAACATCTCAAAACAGTGTACTAGAATAGACAATATAAATTTTACATGGGTTTCGTAAATAAGTGATTAACCAAAACGCGAGTAGACATAATACGTGTAAGTAAAACAAAAATAAAAATAGAAAGAACGGAAAGTATTTTGTCAAAGTTATGTAGAGGAGTTGTTCCCTCGTTGTTCGTGTAGTCGGCGTACTTCATTACTGCTTACGGGAGTCTCGCTGCTGCTTATATTTCGAGGGGACAATGACCTTGATTTCCTCTCCATCCGATAGTTCGGGCCGTTCTTCCATTATTTCGTCAAGAGATTTGATGACGAACGGTTTTTGCAACGCTTGGATGGCCAACAACCTTTTTGTTTTTGACAATTCCTCGGCGGTTGCGGCTGCGGGATTTGCCAATTTCTTTGCTCCGACGAGGGCCTTCTCTCTGATCAGGAAAGACCGAATTTGGTTAGCGGTATCTCCCGGGTCAGAGAATCGAACCATGTGCCTTTTAAGCGTTCCTTTAGCTTCATTGACGATGTAACGGTGGTCTTCTGGGATCCGTTCAGTTGGCCAGGTTGCATAATTCAGTCTGAGCCAATCAACCAATCCGGCATAACGAATGTTACAATCTGGACATTCCGGGCAGTAAAGACTTAAATCCCTTGAGCATCCCAGGCACCTCCCCAGGGCCATTTCATGTTCGATCCCATGAGGATAAATGCAATCCTGAGCCTCGAAGCCATCCGCTCCACATACTTGACAAAAGCCTGGGCGGTACGGAAGCTCGCAGTTCTTGAAGTGGTGTCCCCGGGAACGACAATTTACGCAACCAGCCACATGTTGTTTGCCGACTTGTGTGATGAAGGTTTGGGTGCCACGATCGACCCGTTTTGACTCCATGCGGCTTACCAGGTGTTCAGCGCGTTTATTAATCAATTTTTTGAGTAAATCCTGACTCAAAATGCGACAATCGGCTACGTACAGTGGTGGGCGGTGTCCCTGCGCTATGAGTAATTCCGGGATTCCCAATTCCCTTACGACTTCGTCGAAAGACGGGAGTTTGCCTAACGGCAATGGTTCCACCATCACGGACGGGGCAACTACCGCGTTTCGTATGTCGGTTGATCTTTTTGGTTCTCCTGAGGCATTGGTGCTTAACGGATGCGGTTTCGTCTCGATCCTTTTTCTCTTCAGGTTTTCGGCCTGGATATCTGCCGGTGTGGCCTTTTGATATCGTGCCAGTTTCAGTTTCGGTGGCGGGAGGTTTTTAATTTTCTGGAGCAATTCCTCGACCTCTGCGGAAATCCGTGTAGACGAGGTCGTTGGGAACGGTCCCGCGGCACCAGGGTCTTCATCCGAAGACTCATCATCGGGAGATTCCTCGGACAACTCAGCCTCGGGATCTACGTTTTGAGTGGACGTGACAGTTTTTTTCTGGTTAACCTTTCTTGATTTGGCAACCTCCTCGTCAGATGATGGAGAGAGACCCAGATTTTCTTGTCTGCGTCGAATTTCCTTCCTGAGGGCCAAGGATCTCGCTTCCACCTCTACTTGCTCTCGATATAATTGGCACAAGAGGGCCCCTTCCTCATTGATTGGATTCATATAGCTAGAGACCCCGTCGTTTTTTCCCTCGTTGTCCAGCGGAGGTTGTCCAGGGTTCTTCGCTTCCGCTTCATCAGCCATTTTGTCTAAATACAGATTTACAAATTTCGTAAACTCCGCCTCGGTATTTTGAGATCCGTAACGTAATATTTACCTACGCTTTTATCATTTTTATCCGCTAATTCGACTACCATCGGTCCAACTACTCGCTTTATTATAGCTGGCCCAACGTATCTATGGCCTAATTTGGCAGCGTAGCCTTCACTTTTGTTACTGAGCTTTTTATTCGGGTAGTAGACTTCCATACCCTCTCTTAATTTGACTGTTTGGACATGACTTGAATTTGCTTTGTCAAGGCGTTTCTCTTTATAGGATTTCATTTGTTGTTCTATTTTGTGACGAAATTCATCAAAAATTTTCATTTTCCGTACCCATCCCAAGATCAACTCGCTCGTTATCGACTGGGGATTCTCGACTACTTGTTCCCTGAGATTTAGTTGAGCTTCGCGAGCATGATTAAGGTAGAACGGAGTGATTCTACTACCGGCATGTGGTACTGTATTGTAGGCGAGTTGAAGTTTAGACAAAGCTTCATCCCATTCATTCTGTTTATTTTTCAAACACGCTACAATCATCGGTTTTATCGTCCTATTCACACGCTCTACTGGATTTGCTTGAGGATGAGCAATTGGAGTTGTTAGGTGTTTTATTCGCTTCGCCACAAGTAAAGCCTCTACGTCTTTATTTATATATTCAGTTCCATTGTCGGTTATTATGGACTCAGGAATCGCCCCCCAACGATCAAAAACTACCTCCAAAACCTTGACGACAGTTTTTCCGGTTTGTTTCCTTACCGGGAATAATTCAATATATTTTGTATACAAATCTTGTATAACAATTATATATGAATTACCCTTTTTTGATCGTGTCAATGGGCCTACTGTATCTACCGATAATTGAGCCCAAGGTTTTAGCAGAGGTCTTGTAGTTAAGGGACCTTTCAACGGATTCTGATTAAATTTTACTTTCAGGCACGTTTCACAATCTTCCACAAATGCTTTTACGTCTTGTGACATCCCGGGCCAATAATAGTTTTGTCGAACTCTTTGATACGTACAGTCCCTGCCTAGATGACCGGCGTGCGGACTCTCATGATTGTCTTGCAAAATTTTCGGAACGTCAGAGGGTTTGACGACTAATTTCCAAGGATTTTCGTCGTCTATGAGCATTTTGTCAAAATCCGGTCGGTAATAATATAATTCGTTGTTTTCAATCTTCCATTCGTGGAAACGGTTGGGGTTTTTCTCAACGAGTTCCCACTTTGAATTATACCAATCCGCATCACAGATTGTCGATAAGAGAATTTTATCTTTGACTTGTCCGATTACTTTCTCCCATCCACAGGGGTCAACATCTAAATCGAACATACGCGACAACGCGTCCGGCGCTTCGTTAGTCGTACCCCTTCTATATTCGACGGTCATTGAATGTTGAAGAAGGTAAATAGCCCATCTTGCTAACCGGCCTACGGGATTTTTCAAACCATAAAGCCATTGCAAGGCTTGATGATCTGTGACTACTTTAAAAGGCATTCCTTCGAGGTAGCATCTTAATTTTTTAACAGACCAAACCACTGCCAGACACTCTTTCTCCGTGGTGGTGTAATGCATTTCTGCTCCTCTTAGCGGTCGACTAAGGGCCTCTATTAAGTTCTCTTTTTCGCTGTTCGGATCTTTTTGAACTAATATTGCTCCTAACCCGAAATCGCTGGAGTCTGTATAGAGGACGAACGGTTGACCAGGTGTCGGTGTATATAATCTCGGTGCATTAATCAGGGCGGCTTTTACTTCGTCAAATGCCTTTTGTTCAATTTCGGTCCACTGCCATTGAACTCTGGGACTAGTCAATTTGTTGAGCGGTCCCTGGATTCTAGCAATGCCCTTTAAATGACGGTGGTACCAATTTACGAGGCCATTAAATTGTCGAAGTTGCGTTCTATCTTTGGGGACTGGAAAATCTATTATTGGTTGAATTTTCTCCGGATTAGGACGCACACCGTATTTGTCAACAATATAACCTAGGAATTTCACTTCTTTACATGCGAAGCTGCTTTTCTCACGGTTTATTATTAACTTAGCCTCTCGGAGAACTTCAAAAACTAACGCTAAGAGCCGAAGATGTTCATCAAACTCTTGACTAACGATAATCCAGTCGTCTAAATACGCGAAAACCTGTTCTGACCATTTATTTGGGAGTTTTCTTTCTGTAATCAACTCCTGAATTCTTCGTTTTAACTTGTCCATTAGGCTTTGGAAAGTGGACGGAGCTCCTGTCAAACCATACGGCATTCTAACCCATTCGAGGAGTCCTTTACCCTCGACAACAAATGCGGTGTATTTGCGACTCGCTTCATCCATTGGAATCTGGTGAAAAGCTTCACTCATATCCAGTGTCGAAATAACTTTAGCTTGCCGAAGTTGTGACAAAATTGATTTCATATTTTGTAGAGGGTAGGCAGGTCTAAGCGTTTGCCGATTTACTGGACGATAATCAATGCAAAATCTCAATCCTCCATTTGCTTTTGGGGCAACGACCGGTGAACAAGCCCAATCGCTGTTACTCCAGACTACGTAACCCTTTTCCAATAGCCTATCTACTTCCTTGTCAATAAAGTCGCGGATTGCTTCGCTACGGGGATATGGTTTCTGCCTGTGAGGCGTGTGGTCTTTTAATTCAATTACGTGTTTTGTTAACGTCGTCATTCCTGTTGATTCGACTTCTAATTTTGAAAATTCGGCATCTAAGACTTTAGTTAACTGGTCCTTTTGTTCTACGGTTAAAGTCTTCATTTCAGTAGGTGTTACTACGCGATGCGATAACGGGTATTCGTAACGACTTCCTTCTAAAGTCCACGTTTCCGCACGAGGATCTACTTTGACGCGAAACGTTAGCCAAAAATCCATTCCGAGTATTACCTCGTTCGATAAATTTGGAAGGATACTGAACCATTGTGGACCAAAAATATCACCCACGTCTATTACAAAACACGTACCCCCTTTAGTTCGAGTAATCGATCTATCCCCGAGGCGAACTCCATTAGACGATGTTGTGTCTGCTTGCATTTCTTTTACTTGGAAATTTTTGACAATTTCATAAGCTGATTGACTAAGGTAAGACCTTTCACTCCCGCTATCTAAAATACCGTGAATTTTTATCCCGAAAATTGAAACTTTCACCGGTATTCTTGTAACATTCCTTGGTTCAGTTAAACCGTTTTCTGCACGAAATATTCGTCTTTTTGACAAAGTTTGTATTTCGTCCGATGTCAATCCGGGAGGAACCCAATTTTCTAAATTTCGTGTTTCATTCACGTTACGGTTATACGCTGTAAGGTTTACCTGATTTTCTATACCCACGGTCGCGAGCTGTAAGGTATTTTCAACTGACTCATCCGGGAATGAGAGTTCCTTTAAGTCAAATTCGCTATCTATTTTTTCCTCGTTGTTTGACAAATCTTCAGTTAATTCTAACTCTGTGAGTGAAAGATGATCTTCGACTTCTTCGTGTAAGCGCAGGCAACTAGTTTCTGCCTCGTTACTACCTTTATCGAATGATTTTACTTGTTCAATATTATCTTTTCTCACACGATTTGTTTCGTTTTCCTCGCTTTCGCCCCTTGTGACAGCGGCCTGAGGCTCGACTACTGCGGGGCTTCTGCGTTTCCCGAAACTGTGCTACAATTTTTATTTTCATGGCCTATCTTTTTGCAAAGGATGCATACAACCTGTCGTTCGGCAGTACAAAAGCGTGCTGTATGCCCCATTTGCCCACAGTTGTAACAAAACATTTTACTCGGGTCCGGTATGAATTTTCCGCGAGGCTCTTTCGCTTGTTGTTCCATAGCTTTATTTTCTTTTTCAAAACGAGTTAAATTATTCTCCAGTCGTTGTTTTGTCAACGTTTTTGACTTAGCTTGTGAGGTGTTTTGACCGCGCGGTGTTCTATTTGAATTTTGTCGAAATTGCAATAACTGGATAGGTTCTTCATCCGTATCGCTTTCTTGAGGCGTTTCTGTTCCCTCTTCGCCCCCTAGTTCCTCTTGCAAGTATCTTAATTCGCTTTTCGTTGTTTTACTTCGCGGTTCTCTCGATACGTCTAACGATCGACGATATAAATAATTTCTTTCGTTAATATAGTGGAGAAACTCGTCGTAATCGTAGATTGGCAAATTTAGGATCTCGAATATCAAGCGCGGATTGAACTTAACTAAGATTTGCTTTAATTGGTCGCGAAATGGCGGGGGACGTTGCATACGTTCGAAAATCAATCGTGCACGACACGTAAATTCGGCTAACGATTCACCCTTTTCTGATTTTAAATCTCGAACTTCAAGAAAAAGGTCACCGTCCTGTTTTTTAACACCCCACTGGAATCTAAATGCACGCGCAAATTCTTTCCAGTTTCTCCAACGCCCTTTATTAAGCAAATACCACGCTCTATAGGGTCCTTCAAAAACGCTAGACAAGCACGGGATAAACTGGTCCCTATCTATTCCGCTCGAACTCAATTGATCCTTCAGGATTAATAAAAATTGCTCGGGATCTTTTTCGGTACCGGGAAATGTTATTTTCCAGTTACTGACTATTCGGCCTATTTTCATAGCAGAATCAAGGTCGCGATTGTACATTGTTGACCGTCCGGTTGCTCCTCTTTCGCGTCGTTCGGGATGAGGAGAATAGCGATTTGATCGTGCTTCGCGACGTCGTTGACGATCGTCGTCAGTATCACTCGAGTCACTCGTTTGCCAAGAGAGTGCTCCTCTTCTTGGTTCACTAGACGAGTTTTGACGGAAATGTCGGGAATCGGGTGTGCGATCCCCGTCACGATTCGAATGTTCGCCCGTATACATTATTTCTCGCAACTGATCTTGTGTCACGAAATTTTCCGCAGTAATTGTTTCACCCCGTGGACCTTGACGAGATACCGTTAATCTAACCATTCCGTCCAAACAATTTGTTATAAGTTGTGAGCTATTGACAAAATCTGAATTTCTATTTTGTGTGGCGTGGTCTGTTTGACGAGATCTTTCACCACAGCACACATTTACTGGGTCTACTAATTCATTCGCGTGATTATTTTCTCTGAATCTAATTCTTCGCGAATTTAGTACGGGATTGTCAACGTTGTTGTTTACGTTGCCCATTTGATATGTTGGTTTGGGCCTCTCTACGGGCCCGGTAGACGATTGGGTTTCTCTTCTTTCGAGAAAATGTACCGGTTTGTGTTTAGGTCTAGCCCCTAACGTTCTATACGGATCACTAATATTTTTTTCGTCGCGTGTTTGTACGTCCACATGCGGCTCGTACGGCGCATCTAACAAATTAAAACATTTTTCCCCATATGCGTATGAGCTTTTTGGGTCAAATAAATTATTCCGATTTCCACGGGTGTCTACAGACGGACAACTCGTAATATTTTGACTTCCGCGGGTGTCTACAGACGGAGCACTCGCGGCATTATCACTTTCCGACAACAATTGAGCGATCTCTTCATCCTCGTTCGGAGAAGGATTTCTCTTTTTCTCTTTTTCTCCCCCCCTCTCGAATCTCAATGACGATTGGAGGGAATCTACATAATTACTTTTTTCTTTTAATTCTATTAAAACCTCTAACACTTTGTCAAATTTACTTTCGAGGTTTTCTACCTTTTGCAAGCGCGATTCAACATTATCAAGTTTTTTCTTTATTTCTTGATTTAAATTCTCGACACTACTAGCACTTCGTAGCGTTTCAAATGGGATTGGGGTGGTACCTCTCGAACCTCTCCCCCTTCCTACTGCAATGCCTGTCCAAACAGACGTGGACAGCGCGTCGCTTACTTGATTATCTAAAATTATTGTCGAATTCGTAGCTGCAGGTAGGGACGTTCCCCCTCCGACCGCTCCTTCAGTACTATCTCGCTGTAAGGGCTCAGTCGGAAACGCGAAATTCTGTGAACCCCCCCCTTCAGACTGGGGTAAGAGTACATCGTTTCTCGATGTCCCTGCACCACGAACTTTCGACATGGCCTTTTGTTTATTAACAATAACTTTTTCACCCGAACGAGTTGTTCTTTTAGGTGGAGAATAAAACATAGATGTCATTTTAATTCATTTTCAACTCCCAAAATCCTTCAAAGAGAAACAAATCTTTTGACAAATACTTGTTTATAGCCCATTCGCTATTTAGTTACAAAATTTTATTTTTCAATATTTCAAGGGGTGCTCTTCATTTGTCTATTTAAAAAAAACTCAGTAACATTATGCTAGGATTCGCGTTCGATATCCGCACATATTCTTTTCAATTTAAATTCACATTATTGCTCGAGACCAGCTATAATAATTACAAAATTCAATTACTCACCGAAATTCGTCGTTAGCCTTCAATATTCAACTATGTTGACAAAGTCTTGTTGACGTCCTCAGACGTAAAATTTTTTCACCGTGACTCTGACGCGATACAGAGACGTCACGCACAACAATCAGGTTACAGTCCAGCAATCTGTATTTCGATGTGATATATAAAATTCGAATTAAATTCTGTAGAATATCTAATACTTATCGACTAGAAAGAGTCAGTAAGCAGAAAAGATGTAGCAAAGGTTTTGTAGAGGCACGAAGTGTTGTAAACACACGCGCTCGGGCTCGAGAGCCGTGGCTCGCGCGAACAAAGACGGCTGTTTACAAATTGGTTCGGCCAGGCGTATGTTTACGTCGTCTAAGCGACGAGTGTTTCGTGGCTCTATGTAGAAAAAGAAATATTCAAATTATTAACTCGGACTTTTCAACTTTTACACTTTCACCGAATATCGGGAATATTTTACGTTGCTTGAAATAAATTAACAACGAACGTTACAAAATAAATTAACAGAAAATTTCATAAATAGGACTTTGACGAATTTCGTACTTTCACGTATATAACATTTTCTATTCAAAATTCAACCCGGCCCCACGTTGGGCGCCAAATGAGACGGGTATTTCTCCTCTCGTTTTATTTGACGAATTTACCCTCACCTGACGCGGCCTGGGTCAAGGGCTGTCAGGGCTCTAGTTTAAATAATATTACTTTTACAATATGTTGGGCGCCAGCTAATTCCGTCAGGAGTTAGCAATCAATAAATAATTAATTTCAATAATTTGACTCTATTCTCAAGGTGGGAGGTTGAGGACCCGAAATGAGAAAATAGGAGAAAGGACAGACCTCAAAGAGAGAAAAGAAGAAACTTAGACAAGTACTTACAATATCTCCGTATAATATATGAGATCTCCAGTTATTTCTCTTTGACAAAATATATAACGTAGACGATACAATACTTCGACGTATACTTCGCAAATACAATTTAATAAATTTAATTGACAGATTTGGGCCGGTACGTTCGCCGTTTGAACTAGAAGAAGTTCCCAAATTTGACAATGATTATTTCTCTATTTCAATGAATTCTAAAAATGTTTCCTTTCGGACTGCCGATCGTACAGTGTCCTGTGTGTCGCTTTTCGGGAATATTCGGGCCAACATCCCCTCCAATAATCGATTCGTTCGACCACTGATCGACGCGCAGGCGCTCGTGAGATTGACGAAATATGTACTGTTCTAGGGCGACATCTTTTAGGCCCTTGCAAGTAATTTACGCTTTGTAGCGCAACCGCGTAGTTTGAAACGGCCGTGCAGGGATACACTGGTCGAACGACGGAGGACGGAGAAGGTTCAACTCTAGCTTCCTGTCACATTGCAATCGAGAGACGCCAAGGCAACGTGTTTTCACTTTCAATTTCGTGAAATAACGAGTTTTTATCATGATATTGAATGTTGTAAGCAAAAACTCATATTTCTGCTGAAAATCGAGATTTTCCCATGACTTTCAATTTCAACTAGGCAAAAGGAACTCAAGAAATGGGAAAAAAATCCTCACGACTCTGGCTAGAAGCCAAGACGACGTTTTTTCACTTCCAATTTCGTGAAAAAACGAGTTTTTATCATGAAATTGTATGTTATAAGGCGAAATTCATGTCTCCGCTGAAAATCGACCTTCCACCATGATCTTTAGTTCCAAATAGGCAAAAGAAACTGAAGAAACAGGGAGAAATTTCTCACTGCCCTCGAGAGACGCTAAGGCAACGTTTTTTCACTTCCAATTTCGTGAAATACCGAGTTTTTATCATGATATTGGATGTTATAAGGTGAAATACATGTCTCCGCTGAAAATCGACATTCTGCCATGATTTTCAGTTCCAAATAGGCAAAAGAAACTGAAGAAACAGGGAAAAATTTCTCATTGCAATCGAGAGACGCCAAGGCAACGTCTTTTCACTTCCAATTTCGTGAAAAAAACAATTTTTATTATTAAATTGAATGTTATAAGGTGAAATTCATGTCTCCGCTGAAAATCGACATTCTGACATGATTTTCTATTTCAAATAGGCAAAAGGAACTCAAGAAACGGGAAAAAAATCCTCACGACTCTGCAGAGAAGCCAAGACAACGTTTATTCACTTCCAATTTCGTGAAAAAACGAGTATTTGTCATGATATCGGATGTTATAAGCAGAAATTCATAAAGTTGGGATTCTCCCATGATTTTCAATTTCAAATAGGCAAAAGGAACTCAAGAAACGGGAAAAAAACCTGACGACCTTAGAGAGAAACCAAGGCAACGTCTTTTCACTTCCAATTTCGTGAAATAACCAATTTTTATTATTAAATTGAATGTTATAAGGTGAAATTCATGTCTCCGCTGAAAATCGACATTCTGCCATGATTTTCAATTTCAAATAGGCAAAAGGAACTCAAGAAACGGGGAAAAAAACCTCACGAACTTAGAGAGAAACCAAGGCAACGTTTTTTACTTCTAATTTCGTGAAAAAACGAGTTTTTATCATGAAATTGTATGTTATAAGGCGAAATTCATGTCTCCGCTGAAAATCGACCTTCCACTATGATCTTCAGTTCCAAATAGGCAAAAGAAACTGAAGAAACAGGGAAAAATTTCTCATTGCAATCGAGAGACGCCAAGGCAACGTGTTTTCACTTTCAATTTCGTGAAATAACGAGTTTTTATCATGATATTGAATGTTGTAAGCAAAAACTCATATTTCTGCTGAAAATCGAGATTTTCCCATGACTTTCAATTTCAACTAGGCAAAAGGAACTCAAGAAATGGGAAAAAAATCCTCACGACTCTGGAGAGAAGCCAAGACGACGTTTTTTCACTTCCAATTTCGTGAAAAAGCGAGTTTTTATCATGAAATTGTATGTTATAAGGCGAAATTCATGTCTCCGCTGAAAATCGACCTTCCACCATGATCTTTAGTTCCAAATAGGCAAAAGAAACTGAAGAAACAGGGAGAAATTTCTCACTGCCCTCGAGAGACGCTAAGGCAACGTTTTTTCACTTCCAATTTCGTGAAATACCGAGTTTTTATCATGATATTGGATGTTATAAGGTGAAATACATGTCTCCGCTGAAAATCGACATTCTGCCATGATTTTCAGTTCCAAATAGGCAGAAGAAACTGAAGAAACAGGGAAAAATTTCTCATTGCAATCGAGAGACGCCAAGGCAACGTGTTTTCACTTCCAATTTCGTGAAATAACGAGTTTTTATCATGATATTGGATGTTATAAGCAGAAATTCATATCTCCGCTAAAAGTCGGGATTCTCCCATTATTTTCAATTTCAAAAAGGCAAAAGGAACTCAAGAAACGGGAAAAAAAACCTCACGACCCTAGAGAGAAACCAAGGCAACGTTTTTTCACTTCCAATTTCGTGAAATAACGAGTTTGTATCATGAAATTGTATGTTATAAGGCGAAATTCATGTCTCCGCTGAAAATCGACCTTCCACCATGATCTTCAGTTCCAAATAGGCAACAGAAACTGAAGAAACAGGGGGAGATTTCTCATTGTCCTCGAGAGACGCCAAGGCAACGTATTTTCACTTCCAATTTCGTGAAAAAACCAATTTTTATTATGAAATTGAATGTTATAAGGTGAAATTTATGTCTCCGCTGAAAATCGACATTGTGCCATGATTTTCAATTTCAAATAGGCAAAAGGAACTCAAGAAACGGGGAAAAAAACCTCACGACCTTAGAGAGAAACCAAGGCAACGTTTTTTCACTTCCAATTTCGTGAAAAAACCAATTTTTATTATTAAATTGAATGTTATAAGGTGAAATTCATGTCTCCGCTGAAAATCGACATTCTGCCATGATTTTCAATTTCAAATAGGAAAAAGGAACTCAAGAAACGGGAAAAAAATCCTCACGACTCTGGAGAGAAGCCAAGACGACGTTTTTTCACTTCCAATTTCGTGAAAAAACGAGTTTTTATCATGAAAATGTATGTTATAAGGCGAAATTCAGGTCTCCGCTGAAAATCGACCTTCCACCATGATCTTTAGTTCCAAATAGGCAAAAGAAACTGAAGAAACAGGGAGAAATTTCTCACTGCCCTCGAGAGACGCCAAGGCAACGTGTTTTCACTTCCAATTTCGTGAAATAACGAGTTTTTATCATGATATTGAATGTTGTAAGCAAAAACTCATATTTCTGCTGAAAATCGAGATTTTCCTATGACTTTCAATTTCAACTAGGCAAAAGGAACTCAAGAAATGGGATAAAAATCCTCACGACTCTGGCGAGAAGCCAAGGCAACGTTTTTTCACTTCCAATTTCGTGAAAAAACGAGTTTTTATCATGAAATTGTATGTTATAAGGCGAAATTCATGTCTCCGCTGAAAATCGACATTCTGCCATGATTTTCAGTTCCAAATAGGCAAAAAAAACTGAAGAAACAGGGAAAAATTTCTCATTGCAATCGAGAGACGCCAAGGCAACGTGTTTTCTCTTACAATTTCGTGAAATAACGAGTTTTTATCATGATATTGGATGTTATAAGCAGAAATTCGTATCTCCGCTAAAAGTCTTTATTCTCCCATGATTTTCAATTTCAAATAGGCAAAAGGAACTCAAGAAACGGGAAAAAAACCTCACGACCTTAGAGAGAAACCAAGGCAACGTTTTTTCACTTCTAATTTCGTGAAAAAACGAGTTTTTATCATGAAATTGTATGTTATAAGGCGAAATTCATGTCTCCGCTGAAAATCGACCTTCCACCATGATCTTCAGTTCCAAATAGGCAAAAGAAACTGAAGTAACAGGGAAAAATTTCTCATTGCAATCGAGAGACGCCAAGGCAACGTGTTTTCACTTTCATTTTCGTGAAATAACGAGTTTTTATCATGATATTGGATGTTATAAGGTGAAATACATGTCTCCGCTGAAAATCGACATTCTGCCATGATTTTCAGTTCCAAATAGGCAGAAGAAACTGAAGAAACAGGGAAAAATTTCTCATTGCAATCGAGAGACGCCAAGGCAACGTCTTTTCACTTCCAATTTCGTGAAAAAACCAATTTTTATTATTAAATTGAATGTTATAAGGTGAAATTCATGTCTCCGCTGAAAATCGACATTCTGACATGATTTTCTATTTCAAATAGGCAAAAGGAACTCAAGAAACGGGAAAAAAATCCTCACGACTCTGCAGAGAAGCCAAGACAACGTTTTTTCACTTCAAATTTCGTGCAAAAACGAGTATTTGTCATGATATCGGATGTTATAAGCAGAAATTCATAAAGTTGGGATTCTCCCATGATTTTCAATTTCAAATAGGCAAAAGGAACTCAAGAAACGGGAAAAAAACCTCACGACCTTAGAGAGAAACCAAGGCAACGTTTTTTCACTTCTACTTTCGTGAAAAAACGAGTTTTTATCATGAAATTGTATGTTATAAGGCGAAATTCATGTCTCCGCTGAAAATCGACCTTCCACCATGATCTTCAGTTCCAAAAAGGCAAAAGAAACTGAAGAAACAGGGAGAAATTTCTCACTGCCCTCGAGAGACGCCAAGGCAACGTGTTTTCACTTCCATTTTCGTGAAATAACGAGTTTTTATCATGATATTGGAAGTTATAAGCAGAAATTCGTATCTTCGCTAAAAGTCTGAATTCTCCCATGATTTTCAATTTCAAATAGGCAAAAGGAACTCAAGAAACGGGAAAAAAACCTCACGACCCTGGAGAGAAACCAAGGCAACGTTTTTTCACTTCCAATTTCGTGAAAAAACGAGTTTTTATCATGAAATTGTATGTTATAAGGCGAAATTCATGTCTCCGCTGAAAATCGACCTTCCACCATGATCTTCAGTTCCAAATAGGCAAAAGAAACTGAAGAAACAGGGAAAAATTTCTCATTGCAATCGAGAGACGCCAAGGCAACGTGTTTTCACTTTCAATTTCGTGAAATAACGAGTTTTTATCATGATATTGAATGTTGTAAGCAAAAACTCATATTTCTGCTGAAAATCGAGATTTTCCCATGACTTTCAATTTCAACTAGGCAAAAGGGACTCAAGAAATGGGAAAAAAATCCTCACGACTCTGGAGAGAAGCCAAGACGACGTTTTTTCACTTCCAATTTCGTGAAAAAACGAGTTTTTATCATGAAATTGTATGTTATAAGGCGAAATTCATGTCTCCGCTGAAAATCGACATTCCACCATGATCTTCAGTTCCAAATAGGCAAAAGAAACTGAAGAAACAGGGAAAAATTTCTCATTGCAATCGAGAGACGCCAAGGCAACGTGTTTTCACTTTCAATTTCGTGAAATAACGAGTTTTTATCATGATATTGAATGTTGTAAGCAAAAACTCATATTTCTGCTGAAAATCGAGATTTTCCCATGACTTTCAATTTCAACTAGGCAAAAGGAACTCAAGAAATGGGAAAAAAATCCTCACGACTCTGGAGAGAAGCCAAGACGACGTTTTTTCACTTCCAATTTCGTGAAAAAACGAGTTTTTATCATGAAATTGTATGTTATAAGGCGAAATTCATGTCTCCGCTAAAAATCGACCTACCACCATGATCTTTAGTTCCAAATAGGCAAAAGAAACTGAAGAAACAGGGAGAAATTTCTCACTGCCCTCGAGAGACGCTAAGGCAACGTTTTTTCAATTCCAATTTCGTGAAATACCGAGTTTTTATCATGATATTGGATGTTATAAGGTGAAATACATGTCTCCGCTGAAAATCGACATTCTGCCATGATCTTCAGTTCCAAATAGGCAAAAGAAACTGAAGAAACAGGGGGAGATTTCTCATTGTCCTCGAGAGACGCCAAGGCAACGTTTTTTCACTTCCAATTTCGTGAAAAAACCAATTTTTATTATGAAATTGAATGTTATAAGGTGAAATTCATGTCTCCGCTGGAAATCGACATTCTGCCATGATTTTCAGTTCCAAATAGGCAAAAGAAACTGAAGAAACAGGGAAAAATTTCTCATTGCAATCGAGAGACGCCAAGGCAACGTCTTTTCACTTCCAATTTCGTGAAAAAAACAATTTTTATTATTAAATTGAATGTTATAAGGTGAAATTCATGTCTCCGCTGAAAATCGACATTCTGACATGATTTTCTATTTCAAATAGGCAAAAGGAACTCAAGAAACGGGAAAAAAATCCTCACGACTCTGCAGAGAAGCCAAGACAACGTTTATTCACTTCCAATTTCGTGAAAAAACGAGTATTTGTCATGATATCGGATGTTATAAGCAGAAATTCATAAAGTTGGGATTCTCCCATGATTTTCAATTTCAAATAGGCAAAAGGAACTCAAGAAACGGGAAAAAAACCTGACGACCTTAGAGAGAAACCAAGGCAACGTCTTTTCACTTCCAATTTCGTGACATAACCAATTTTTATTATTAAATTGAATGTTATAAGGTGAAATTCATGTCTCCGGTGAAAATCGACATTCTGCCATGATTTTCTATTTCAAATAGGCAAAAGGAACTCAAGAAACGGGGAAAATAACCTCACGAACTTAGAGAGAAACCAAGGCAACGTTTTTTCACTTCTAATTTCGTGAAAAAACGAGTTTTTATCATGAAATTGTATGTTATAAGGCGAAATTCATGTCTCCGCTGAAAATCGACCTTCCACTATGATCTTCAGTTCCAAATAGGCAAAAGAAACCGAAGAAACAGGGAAAAATTTCTCATTGCAATCGAGAGACGCCAAGGCAACGTGTTTTCACTTTCAATTTCGTGAAATAACGAGTTTTTATCATGATATTGAATGTTGTAAGCAAAAACTCATATTTCTGCTGAAAATCGAGATTTTCCCATGACTTTCAATTTCAACTAGGCAAAAGGAACTCAAGAAATGGGATAAAAATCCTCACGACTCTGGCGAGAAGCCAAGACGACGTTTTTTCACTTCCAATTTCGTGAAAAAACGAGTTTTTATCATGAAAATGTATGTTATATGGCGAAATTCATGTCTCCGCTGAAAATCGACCTTCCACCATGATCTTTAGTTCCAAATAGGCAAAAGAAACTGAAGAATCAGGGAGAAATTTCTCACTGCCCTCGAGAGACGCTAAGGCAACGTTTTTTCACTTCCAATTTCGTGAAATACCGAGTTTTTATCATGATATTGGATGTTATAAGGTGAAATACATGTCTCCGCTGAAAATCGAAATTCTGCCATGATTTTCAGTTCCAAATAGGAAGAAGAAACTGAAGAAACAGAGAAAAAGTTCTCATTGCAATCGAGAGACGCCAAGGCAACGTCTTTTCACTTCCAATTTCGTGAAAAAACCAATCTTTATTATTAAATTGAATGTTATAAGGTGAAATTCATGTCTCCGCTGAAAATCGACATTGTGCCATGATTTTTAATTTCAAATAGGCAAAAGGAACTCAAGAAACGGGGAAAAAAACCTCACGACCTTAGAGAGAAACCAAGGCAACTTTTTTTCACTTCCAATTTCGTGAAATAACGAGTTTTTATCATGAAATTGTATGTTATGAGGCGAAATTCATGTCTCCGCTGAAAATCGACCTTCCACCATGATCTTCAGTTCCAAATAGGCAAAAGAAACTGAAGAAACAGGGGGAGATTTCTCATTGTCCTCGAGAGACGCCAAGGCAACGTTTTTTCACTTCCAATTTCGTGAAAAAACCAATTTTTATTATGAAATTGAATGTTATAAGGTGAAATTCATGTCTCCGCTGAAAATCGACATTCTGCCATGATTTTCAGTTCCAAATAGGCAAAAGAAACTGAAGAAACAGGGAAAAATTTCTCATTGCAATCGAGAGACGCCAAGGCAACGTCTTTTCACTTCCAATTTCGTGAAAAAACCAATTTTTATTATTAAATTGAATGTTATAAGGTGAAATACATGTCTCCGCTGAAAATCGACATTCTGCCATGATTTTCAGTTCCAAATAGGAAGAAGAAACTGAAGAAACAGGGAAAAAGTTCTCATTGCAATCGAGAGACGCCAAGGCAACGTCTTTTCACTTCCAATTTCGTGAAAAAACCAATTTTTATTATTAAATTGAATGTTATAAGTTGAAATTCATGTCTCCGCTGAAAATCGACATTCTGCCATGATTTTCAATTTCAAATAGGGAAAAGGAACTCAAGAAACGGGAAAAAAATCCTCACGACTCTGGAGAGAAGCCAAGACAACGTTTTTTCACTTCCAATTTCGTGAAAAAACGAGTATTTATCATGATATCGAATGTTATAAGCAGAAATTCATAAAGTTGGGATTCTCCCATGATTTTCAATTTCAAATAGGCAAAAGGAACTCAAGAAACGGGAAAAAAACCTCACGACCCCGGAGAGAAGGCAAGACGACGTTTTTTCACTTCCAATTTCGTGAAAAAACGAGTATTTGTCATGATATCGGATGTTATAAGCAGAAATTCATAAAGTTGGGATTCTCCCATGATTTTCAATTTCAAATAGGCAAAAGGAACTCAAGAAATGGGAAAAAAACCTGACGACCTTAGAGAGAAACAAAGGCAACGTCTTTTCACTTCCAATTTCGTGAAATAACCAATTTTTATTATTAAATTGAATGTTATAAGGTGAAATTCATGTCTCCGCTGAAAATCGACATTCTGCCATGATTTTCTATTTCAAATAGGCAAAAGGAACTCAAGAAACGGGGAAAAAAACCTCACGACCTTAGAGAGAAACCAAGGCTACGTTTTTTCACTTCTAATTTCGTGAAAAAACGAGTTTTTATCATGACATTGTATGTTATAAGGCGAAATTCATGTCTCCGCTGAAAATCGACCTTCCACCATGATCTTGAGTTCCAAATAGGCAAAAGAAACTGAAGAAACAGGGAAAAATTTCTCATTGCAATCGAGAGACGCCAAGGCAACGTGTTTTCACTTTCAATTTCGTGAAATAACGAGTTTTTATCATGATATTGAATGTTTTAAGCAAAAACTCATATTTCTGCTGAAAATCGAGATTTTCCCATGACTTTCAATTTCAACTAGGCAAAAGGAACTCAAGAAATGGGAAAAAAATCCTCACGACTCTGGAGAGAAGCCAAGACGACGTTTTTTCACTTCCAATTTCGTGAAAAAACGAGTTTTTATCATGAAATTGTATGTTATAAGGCGAAATTCATGTCTCCGCTGAAAATCGACCTTCCACCATGATCTTTAGTTCCAAATAGGCAAAAGAAACTGAAGAAACAGGGAGAAATTTCTCACTGCCCTCGAGAGACGCTAAGGCAACGTTTTTTCACTTCCAATTTCGTGAAATACCGAGTTTTTATCATGATATTGGATGTTATAAGGTGAAATACATGTCTCCGCTGAAAATCGACATTCTGCCATGATTTTCAGTTCCAAATAGGCAGAAGAAACTGAAGAAACAGGGAAAAATTTCTCATTGCAATCGAGAGACGCCAAGGCAACGTGTTTTCACTTCCAATTTCGTGAAATAACGAGTTTTTATCATGATATTGGATGTTATAAGCAGAAATTCATATCTCCGCTAAAAGTCGGGATTCTCCCATGATTTTCAATTTCAAAAAGGCAAAAGGAACTCAAGAAACGGGAAAAAAAACCTCACGACCCTAGAGAGAAACCAAGGCAACGTTTTTTCACTTCCAATTTCGTGAAATAACGAGTTTTTATCATGAAATTGTATGTTATAAGGCGAAATTCATGTCTCCGCTGAAAATCGACCTTCCACCATGATCTTCAGTTCCAAATAGGCAACAGAAACTGAAGAAACAGGGGGAGATTTCTCATTGTCCTCGAGAGACGCCAAGGCAACGTATTTTCACTTCCAATTTCGTGAAAAAACCAATTTTTATTATGAAATTGAATGTTATAAGGTGAAATTCATGTCTCCGCTGAAAATCGACATTCTGCCATGATTTTCAGTTCCAAATAGGCAAAAGAAACTGAAGAAACAGGGAAAATTTTCTCATTGCAATCGAGAGACGCCAAGGCAACGTCTTTTCACTTCCAATTTCGTGAAAAAACCAATTTTTATTATTAAATTGAATGTTATAAGGTGAAATTCATGTCTCCGCTGAAAATCGACATTCTGACATGATTTTCTATTTCAAATAGGCGAAAAGAACTCAAGAAACGGGAAAAAAATCCTCACGACTCTGCAGAGAAGCCAAGACAACGTTTTTTCACTTCCAATTTCGTGAAAAAACGAGTATTTGTCATGATATCGGATGTTATAAGCAGAAATTCATAAAGTTGGGATTCTCCCATGATTTTCAATTACAAATCGGCAAAAGGAACTCAAGAAACGGGAAAAAAACCTCACGACCCTGGAGAGAAACCAAGGCAACGTTTTTTCACTTCCAATTTCGTGAAAAAACGAGTTTTTATCATGAAATTGTATGTTATAAGGCGAAATTCATGTCTCCGCTGAAAATGGACCTTCCACCATGATCTTCAGTTCCAATTAGGCAAAAGAAACTGTAGAAACAGGGAAAAATTTCTCATTGCAATCGAGAGACGCCAAGGCAACGTGTTTTCACTTACAATTTCGTGAAATAACGAGTTTTTATCATGATATTGGATGTTATAAGCAGAAATTCATATCTCCGCTAAAAGTCGGGATTCTCCCATGATTTTCCATTTTAAAAAGGCAAAAGGAACTCAAGAAACGGGAAAAAAACCTCACGACCCTGGAGAGAAACCAAGGCAACGTTTTTTCACTTCCAATTTCGTGAAAAAACGAGTTTTTATCATGAAATTGTATGTTATAAAACGAAATTCATGGCTCCGCTGAAAATCGACCTTCCACCATGATCTTCAGTTCCAAATGGGCAAAAGAAACTGAAGAAACAGGGGGAGATTTCTCATTGTCCTCGAGAGACGCCAAGGCAACGTTTTTTCACTTCCAATTTCGTGAAAAAACCAATTTTTATTATGAAATTGAATGTTATAAGGTGAAATTCATGTCTCCGCTGAAAATCGACATTCTGCCATGATTTTCAGTTCCAAATAGGCAAAAGAAACTGAAGAAACAGGGAAAAATTTCTCATTGCAATCGAGAGACGCCAAGGCAACGTCTTTTCACTTCCAATTTCGTGAAAAAACCAATTTTTATTATTAAATTGAATGTTATAAGGTGAAATTCATGTCTCCGCTTAAAATCGACATTCTGACATGATTTTCTATTTCAAATAGGCAAAAGGAACTCAAGAAACGGGAAAAAAATCCTCACGACTCTGCAGAGAAGCCAAGACAACGTTTATTCACTTCCAATTTCGTGAAATACCGAGTTTTTATCATGATATTGGATGTTATAAGGTGAAATACATGTCTCCGCTGAAAATCGACATTCTGCCATGATTTTCAGTTCCAAATAGGAAGAAGAAACTGAAGAAACAGGGAAAAATTTCTCATTGCAATCGAGAGACGCCAAGGCAACGTTTTTTCACTTCCAATTTCGTGAAAAAACCAATTTTTATTATGAAATTGAATGTTATAAGGTGAAATTCATGTCTCCGCTGAAAATCGACATTCTGCCATGATTTTCAGTTCCAAATAGGCAAAAGAAACTGAAGAAACAGGGAAAAATTTCTCATTGCAATCGAGAGACGCCAAGGCAACGTCTTTTCACTTCCAATTTCGTGAAAAAACCAATTTTTATTATTAAAT
This sequence comes from Venturia canescens, assembly GCF_019457755.1. Taxonomy (NCBI): domain Eukaryota; kingdom Metazoa; phylum Arthropoda; class Insecta; order Hymenoptera; family Ichneumonidae; genus Venturia; species Venturia canescens. Next base: position 20,371,413 of record NC_057426.1, read on the forward strand.
TGAATGTTATAAGGTGAAATACATGTCTCCGCTGAAAATCGACATTCTGCCATGATTTTCAGTTCCAAATAGGAAGAAGAAACTGAAGAAACAGGGAAAAAGTTCTCATTGCAATCGAGAGACGCCAAGGCAACGTCTTTTCACTTCCAATTTCGTGAAAAAACCAATTTTTATTATTAAATTGAATGTTATAAGTTGAAATTCATGTCTCCGCTGAAAATCGACATTCTGCCATGATTTTCAATTTCAAATAGGGAAAAGGAACTCAAGAAACGGGAAAAAAATCCTCACGACTCTGGAGAGAAGCCAAGACAACGTTTTTTCACTTCCAATTTCGTGAAAAAACGAGTATTTATCATGATATCGAATGTTATAAGCAGAAATTCATAAAGTTGGGATTCTCCCATGATTTTCAATTTCAAATAGGCAAAAGGAACTCAAGAAACGGGAAAAAAACCTCACGACCCCGGAGAGAAGGCAAGACGACGTTTTTTCACTTCCAATTTCGTGAAAAAACGAGTATTTGTCATGATATCGGATGTTATAAGCAGAAATTCATAAAGTTGGGATTCTCCCATGATTTTCAATTTCAAATAGGCAAAAGGAACTCAAGAAATGGGAAAAAAACCTGACGACCTTAGAGAGAAACAAAGGCAACGTCTTTTCACTTCCAATTTCGTGAAATAACCAATTTTTATTATTAAATTGAATGTTATAAGGTGAAATTCATGTCTCCGCTGAAAATCGACATTCTGCCATGATTTTCTATTTCAAATAGGCAAAAGGAACTCAAGAAACGGGGAAAAAAACCTCACGACCTTAGAGAGAAACCAAGGCTACGTTTTTTCACTTCTAATTTCGTGAAAAAACGAGTTTTTATCATGACATTGTATGTTATAAGGCGAAATTCATGTCTCCGCTGAAAATCGACCTTCCACCATGATCTTGAGTTCCAAATAGGCAAAAGAAACTGAAGAAACAGGGAAAAATTTCTCATTGCAATCGAGAGACGCCAAGGCAACGTGTTTTCACTTTCAATTTCGTGAAATAACGAGTTTTTATCATGATATTGAATGTTTTAAGCAAAAACTCATATTTCTGCTGAAAATCGAGATTTTCCCATGACTTTCAATTTCAACTAGGCAAAAGGAACTCAAGAAATGGGAAAAAAATCCTCACGACTCTGGAGAGAAGCCAAGACGACGTTTTTTCACTTCCAATTTCGTGAAAAAACGAGTTTTTATCATGAAATTGTATGTTATAAGGCGAAATTCATGTCTCCGCTGAAAATCGACCTTCCACCATGATCTTTAGTTCCAAATAGGCAAAAGAAACTGAAGAAACAGGGAGAAATTTCTCACTGCCCTCGAGAGACGCTAAGGCAACGTTTTTTCACTTCCAATTTCGTGAAATACCGAGTTTTTATCATGATATTGGATGTTATAAGGTGAAATACATGTCTCCGCTGAAAATCGACATTCTGCCATGATTTTCAGTTCCAAATAGGCAGAAGAAACTGAAGAAACAGGGAAAAATTTCTCATTGCAATCGAGAGACGCCAAGGCAACGTGTTTTCACTTCCAATTTCGTGAAATAACGAGTTTTTATCATGATATTGGATGTTATAAGCAGAAATTCATATCTCCGCTAAAAGTCGGGATTCTCCCATGATTTTCAATTTCAAAAAGGCAAAAGGAACTCAAGAAACGGGAAAAAAAACCTCACGACCCTAGAGAGAAACCAAGGCAACGTTTTTTCACTTCCAATTTCGTGAAATAACGAGTTTTTATCATGAAATTGTATGTTATAAGGCGAAATTCATGTCTCCGCTGAAAATCGACCTTCCACCATGATCTTCAGTTCCAAATAGGCAACAGAAACTGAAGAAACAGGGGGAGATTTCTCATTGTCCTCGAGAGACGCCAAGGCAACGTATTTTCACTTCCAATTTCGTGAAAAAACCAATTTTTATTATGAAATTGAATGTTATAAGGTGAAATTCATGTCTCCGCTGAAAATCGACATTCTGCCATGATTTTCAGTTCCAAATAGGCAAAAGAAACTGAAGAAACAGGGAAAATTTTCTCATTGCAATCGAGAGACGCCAAGGCAACGTCTTTTCACTTCCAATTTCGTGAAAAAACCAATTTTTATTATTAAATTGAATGTTATAAGGTGAAATTCATGTCTCCGCTGAAAATCGACATTCTGACATGATTTTCTATTTCAAATAGGCGAAAAGAACTCAAGAAACGGGAAAAAAATCCTCACGACTCTGCAGAGAAGCCAAGACAACGTTTTTTCACTTCCAATTTCGTGAAAAAACGAGTATTTGTCATGATATCGGATGTTATAAGCAGAAATTCATAAAGTTGGGATTCTCCCATGATTTTCAATTACAAATCGGCAAAAGGAACTCAAGAAACGGGAAAAAAACCTCACGACCCTGGAGAGAAACCAAGGCAACGTTTTTTCACTTCCAATTTCGTGAAAAAACGAGTTTTTATCATGAAATTGTATGTTATAAGGCGAAATTCATGTCTCCGCTGAAAATGGACCTTCCACCATGATCTTCAGTTCCAATTAGGCAAAAGAAACTGTAGAAACAGGGAAAAATTTCTCATTGCAATCGAGAGACGCCAAGGCAACGTGTTTTCACTTACAATTTCGTGAAATAACGAGTTTTTATCATGATATTGGATGTTATAAGCAGAAATTCATATCTCCGCTAAAAGTCGGGATTCTCCCATGATTTTCCATTTTAAAAAGGCAAAAGGAACTCAAGAAACGGGAAAAAAACCTCACGACCCTGGAGAGAAACCAAGGCAACGTTTTTTCACTTCCAATTTCGTGAAAAAACGAGTTTTTATCATGAAATTGTATGTTATAAAACGAAATTCATGGCTCCGCTGAAAATCGACCTTCCACCATGATCTTCAGTTCCAAATGGGCAAAAGAAACTGAAGAAACAGGGGGAGATTTCTCATTGTCCTCGAGAGACGCCAAGGCAACGTTTTTTCACTTCCAATTTCGTGAAAAAACCAATTTTTATTATGAAATTGAATGTTATAAGGTGAAATTCATGTCTCCGCTGAAAATCGACATTCTGCCATGATTTTCAGTTCCAAATAGGCAAAAGAAACTGAAGAAACAGGGAAAAATTTCTCATTGCAATCGAGAGACGCCAAGGCAACGTCTTTTCACTTCCAATTTCGTGAAAAAACCAATTTTTATTATTAAATTGAATGTTATAAGGTGAAATTCATGTCTCCGCTTAAAATCGACATTCTGACATGATTTTCTATTTCAAATAGGCAAAAGGAACTCAAGAAACGGGAAAAAAATCCTCACGACTCTGCAGAGAAGCCAAGACAACGTTTATTCACTTCCAATTTCGTGAAATACCGAGTTTTTATCATGATATTGGATGTTATAAGGTGAAATACATGTCTCCGCTGAAAATCGACATTCTGCCATGATTTTCAGTTCCAAATAGGAAGAAGAAACTGAAGAAACAGGGAAAAATTTCTCATTGCAATCGAGAGACGCCAAGGCAACGTCTTTTCACTTCCAATTTCGTGAAAAAACCAATTTTTATTATTAAATTGAATGTTATAAGGTGAAATTCATGTCTCCGCTTAAAATCGACATTCTGACATGATTTTCTATTTCAAATAGGCAAAAGGAACTCAAGAAACGGGAAAAAAATCCTCACGACTCTGCAGAGAAGCCAAGACAACGTTTATTCACTTCCAATTTCGTGAAAAAACGAGTATTTGTCATGATATCGGATGTTATAAGCAGAAATTCATAGAGTTGGGATTCTCCCATGATTTTCAATTTCAAATAGGCAAAAGGAACTCAAGTAACGGGAAAAAAACCTCACGACCTTAGAGAGAAACCAAGGCAACGTCTTTTCACTTCCAATTTCGTGAAAAAACCAATTTTTATTATTAAATTGAATGTTATAAGGTGAAATTTATGTCTCCGCTGAAAATCGACATTCTGCCATGATTTTCAATTTCAAATAGGCAAAAGGAACTCAAGAAACGGGGAAAAAAACCTCACGACCTTAGAGAGAAACCAAGGCAACGTTTTTTCACTTCTAATTTCGTGAAAAAACGAGTTTTTATCATGAAATTGTATGTTATAAGGCGGAATTCATGTCTCCGCTGAAAATCGACCTTCCACCATGATCTTGAGTTCCAAATAGGCAAAAGAAACTGAAGAAACAGGGAGAAATTTCTCACTGCCCTCGAGAGACGCCAAGGCAACGTGTTTTCACTTTCAATTTCGTGAAATAACGAGTTTTTATCATGATATTGGATGTTATAAGGTGAAATACATGTCTCCGCTGAAAATCGCCATTCTGCCATGATTTTCAGTTTCAAATAGGAAGAAGAAACTGAAGAAAAAGGGAAAAAGTTCTCATTGCAATCGACAGACGCCAAGGCAACGTCTTTTCACTTCCAATTTCGTGAAAAAAACAATTTTTATTATTAAATTGAATGTTATAAGGTGAAATTCATGTCTCCGCTGAAAATCGACATTCTGCCATGATTTTCAATTTCAAATAGGAAAAAGGAACTCAAGAAACGGGAAAAAAATCCTCACGACTCTGGAGAGAAGCCAAGACGACGTTTTTTCACTTCCAATTTCGTGAAAAAACGAGTTTTTATCATGAAAATGTATGTTATAAGGCGAAATTCATGTCTCCGCTGAAAATCGACCTTCCACCATGATCTTTAGTTCCAAATAGGCAAAAGAAACTGAAGAAACAGTGAGAAATTTCTCACTGCCCTCGAGAGACGCTAATGCAACGTTTTTTCACTTCCAATTTCGTGAAATACCGAGTTTTTATCATGATATTGGATGTTATAAGGTGAAATACATGTCTCCGCTGAAAATCGACATTCTGCCATGATTTTCAGTTCCAAATAGGAAGAAGAAACTGAAGAAACAGGGAAAAAGTTCTCATTGCAATCGAGAGACGCCAAGGCAACGTCTTTTCACTTCCAATTTCGTGAAAAAACCAATTTTTATTATTAAATTGAATGTTATAAGGTGAAATTCATGTCTCCGCTGAAAATCGACATTCTGACATGATTTTCTATTTCAAATAGGCAAAAGGAACTCAAGAAACGGGAAAAAAATCCTCACGACTCTGCAGAGAAGCCAAGACAACGTTTTTTCACTTCCAATTTCGTGAAAAAACGAGTATTTGTCATGATATCGGATGTTATAAGCAGAAATTCATAAAGTTGGGATTCTCCCATGATTTTCAATTTCAAATAGGCAAAAGGAACTCAAGAAACGGGAAAAAAACCTCACGACCTTAGAGAGAAACCAAGGCAACGTCTTTTCACTTCCAATTTCGTGAAATAACGAGTTTTTATCATGATATTGGATGTTATAAGCAGAAATTCATATCTCCGCTAAAAGTCGGGATTCTCCCATGATTTTCAATTTCAAAAAGGCAAAAGGAACTCAAGAAACGGGAAAAAAACCTCACGACCTTGAAGAGAAACCAAGGCAACGTTTTTTCACTTCTAATTTCGTGAAAAAACGAGTTTTTATCATGAAATTGTATGTTATAAGGCGAAATTCATGTCTCCGCTGAAAATCGACCTTCCACCATGATCTTGAGTTCCAAGTAGGCAAAAGAAACTGAAGAAACAGGGAGAAATTTCTCACTGCCCTCGAGAGACGCCAAGGCAACGTGTTTTCACTTCCAATTTCGTGAAATAACGAGTTTTTATCATGATATTGAATGTTGTAAGCAAAAACTCATATTTCTGCTGAAAATCGAGATTTTCCCATGACTTTCAATTTCAACTAGGCAAAAGGAACTCAAGAAATGGGAAAAAAATCCTCACGACTCTGGAGAGAAGCCAAGACGACGTTTTTTCACTTCCAATTTCGTGAAAAAACGAGTTTTTATCATGAAATTGTATGTTATAAGGCGAAATTCATGTCTCCGCTAAAAATCGACCTACCACCATGATCTTTAGTTCCAAATAGGCAAAAGAAACTGAAGAAACAGGGAGAAATTTCTCACTGCCCTCGAGAGACGCTAAGGCAACGTTTTTTCAATTCCAATTTCGTGAAATACCGAGTTTTTATCATGATATTGGATGTTATAAGGTGAAATACATGTCTCCGCTGAAAATCGACATTCTACCATGATTTTCAGTTCCAAATAGGAAGAAGAAACTGAAGAAACAGGGAAAAATTTCTCATTGCAATCGAGAGACGCCAAGGCAACGTGTTTTCACTTCCAATTTCGTGAAATAACGAGTTTTTATCATGATATTGCATGTTATAAGCAGAAATTCATATCTCCGCTAAAAGTCGGGATTCTCCCATGATTTTCAATTTCAAAAAGGCAAAAGGAACTCAAGAAACGGGAAAAAAATCCTCACGACTCTGCCGAGAAACCAAGGCAACGTTTTTTCACTTCCAATTTCGTGAAATAACGAGTTTTTATCATGAAATTGTATGTTATAAGGCGAAATTCATGTCTACGCTGAAAATCGACCTTCCACCATGATCTTCAGTTCCAAATAGGCAAAAGAAACTGAAGAAACAGGGGGAGATTTCTCATTGTCCTCGAGAGACGCCAAGGCAAAGTTTTTTCACTTCCAATTTCGTGAAAAAACCAATTTTTATTATGAAATTGAATGTTATAAGGTGAAATTCATGTCTCCGCTGGAAATCGACATTCTGCCATGATTTTCAGTTCCAAATAGGAAGAAGAAACTGAAGAAACAGGGAAAAAGTTCTCATTGCAATCGAGAGACGCCAAGGCAACGTCTTTTCACTTCCAATTTCGTGAAAAAACCAATTTTTATTATTAAATTGAATGTTATAAGGTGAAATTCATGTCTCCGCTGAAAATCGACATTCTGACATGATTTTCTATTTCAAATAGGCAAAAGGAACTCAAGAAACGGGAAAAAAATCCTCACGACTCTGCAGAGAAGCCAAGACAACGTTTTTTCACTTCCAATTTCGTGAAAAAACGAGTATTTGTCATGATATCGGATGTTATAAGCAGAAATTCATAAAGTTGGGATTCTCCCATGATTTTCAATTTCAAATAGGCAAAAGGAACTCAAGAAACGGGAAAAAAACCTCACGACCTTAGAGAGAAACCAAGGCAACGTCTTTTCACTTCCAATTTCGTGAAATAACGAGTTTTTATCATGATATTGGATGTTATAAGCAGAAATTCATATCTCCGCTAAAAGTCGGGATTCTCCCATGATTTTCAATTTCAAAAAGGCAAAAGGAACTCAAGAAACGGGAAAAAAACCTCACGACCTTGAAGAGAAACCAAGGCAACGTTTTTTCACTTCTAATTTCGTGAAAAAACGAGTTTTTATCATGAAATTGTATGTTATAAGGCGAAATTCATGTCTCCGCTGAAAATCGACCTTCCACCATGATCTTGAGTTCCAAGTAGGCAAAAGAAACTGAAGAAACAGGGAGAAATTTCTCACTGCCCTCGAGAGACGCCAAGGCAACGTGTTTTCACTTCCAATTTCGTGAAATAACGAGTTTTTATCATGATATTGAATGTTGTAAGCAAAAACTCATATTTCTGCTGAAAATCGAGATTTTCCCATGACTTTCAATTTCAACTAGGCAAAAGGAACTCAAGAAATGGGAAAAAAATCCTCACGACTCTGGAGAGAAGCCAAGACGACGTTTTTTCACTTCCAATTTCGTGAAAAAACGAGTTTTTATCATGAAATTGTATGTTATAAGGCGAAATTCATGTCTCCGCTAAAAATCGACCTACCACCATGATCTTTAGTTCCAAATAGGCAAAAGAAACTGAAGAAACAGGGAGAAATTTCTCACTGCCCTCGAGAGACGCTAAGGCAACGTTTTTTCAATTCCAATTTCGTGAAATACCGAGTTTTTATCATGATATTGGATGTTATAAGGTGAAATACATGTCTCCGCTGAAAATCGACATTCTACCATGATTTTCAGTTCAAAATAGGAAGAAGAAACTGAAGAAACAGGGAAAAATTTCTCATTGCAATCGAGAGACGCCAAGGCAACGTGTTTTCACTTCCAATTTCGTGAAATAACGAGTTTTTATCATGATATTGCATGTTATAAGCAGAAATTCATATCTCCGCTAAAAGTCGGGATTCTCCCATGATTTTCAATTTCAAAAAGGCAAAAGGAACTCAAGAAACGGGAAAAAAATCCTCACGACTCTGCCGAGAAACCAAGGCAACGTTTTTTCACTTCCAATTTCGTGAAATAACGAGTTTTTATCATGAAATTGTATGTTATAAGGCGAAATTCATGTCTACGCTGAAAATCGACCTTCCACCATGATCTTCAGTTCCAAATAGGCAAAAGAAACTGAAGAAACAGGGGGAGATTTCTCATTGTCCTCGAGAGACGCCAAGGCAACGTTTTTTCACTTCCAATTTCGTGAAAAAACCAATTTTTATTATGAAATTGAATGTTATAAGGTGAAATTCATGTCTCCGCTGGAAATCGACATTCTGCCATGATTTTCAGTTCCAAATAGGCAAAAGAAACTGAAGAAACAGGGAAAAATTTCTCATTGCAATCGAGAGACGCCAAGGCAACGTCTTTTCACTTCCAATTTCGTGAAAAAAACAATTTTTATTATTAAATTGAATGTTATAAGGTGAAATTCATGTCTCCGCTGAAAATCGACATTCTGACATGATTTTCTATTTCAAATAGGCAAAAGGAACTCAAGAAACGGGAAAAAAATCCTCACGACTCTGCAGAGAAGCCAAGACAACGTTTATTCACTTCCAATTTCGTGAAAAAACGAGTATTTGTCATGATATCGGATGTTATAAGCAGAAATTCATAAAGTTGGGATTCTCCCATGATTTTCAATTTCAAATAGGCAAAAGGAACTCAAGAAACGGGAAAAAAACCTGACGACCTTAGAGAGAAACCAAGGCAACGTCTTTTCACTTCCAATTTCGTGACATAACCAATTTTTATTATTAAATTGAATGTTATAAGGTGAAATTCATGTCTCCGCTGAAAATCGACATTCTGCCATGATTTTCAATTTCAAATAGGCAAAAGGAACTCAAGAAACGGGGAAAAAAACCTCACGAACTTAGAGAGAAACCAAGGCAACGTTTTTTCACTTCTAATTTCGTGAAAAAACGAGTTTTTATCATGAAATTGTATGTTATAAGGCGAAATTCATGTCTCCGCTGAAAATCGACCTTCCACTATGATCTTCAGTTCCAAATAGGCAAAAGAAACCGAAGAAACAGGGAAAAATTTCTCATTGCAATCGAGAGACGCCAAGGCAACGTGTTTTCACTTTCAATTTCGTGAAATAACGAGTTTTTATCATGATATTGAATGTTGTAAGCAAAAACTCATATTTCTGCTGAAAATCGAGATTTTCCCATGACTTTCAATTTCAACTAGGCAAAAGGAACTCAAGAAATGGGATAAAAATCCTCACGACTCTGGCGAGAAGCCAAGACGACGTTTTTTCACTTCCAATTTCGTGAAAAAACGAGTTTTTATCATGAAAATGTATGTTATATGGCGAAATTCATGTCTCCGCTGAAAATCGACCTTCCACCATGATCTTTAGTTCCAAATAGGCAAAAGAAACTGAAGAATCAGGGAGAAATTTCTCACTGCCCTCGAGAGACGCTAAGGCAACGTTTTTTCACTTCCAATTTCGTGAAATACCGAGTTTTTATCATGATATTGGATGTTATAAGGTGAAATACATGTCTCCGCTGAAAATCGAAATTCTGCCATGATTTTCAGTTCCAAATAGGAAGAAGAAACTGAAGAAACAGGGAAAAAGTTCTCATTGCAATCGAGAGACGCCAAGGCAACGTCTTTTCACTTCCAATTTCGTGAAAAAACCAATTTTTATTATTAAATTGAATGTTATAAGGTGAAATTCATGTCTCCGCTGAAAATCGACATTGTGCCATGATTTTCAATTTCAAATAGGCAAAAGGAACTCAAGAAACGGGGAAAAAAACCTCACGACCTTAGAGAGAAACCAAGGCAACTTTTTTTCACTTCCAATTTCGTGAAATAACGAGTTTTTATCATGAAATTGTATGTTATAAGGCGAAATTCATGTCTCCGCTGAAAATCGACCTTCCACCATGATCTTCAGTTCCAAATAGGCAAAAGAAACTGAAGAAACAGGGGGAGATTTCTCATTGTCCTCGAGAGACGCCAAGGCAACGTTTTTTCACTTCCAATTTCGTGAAAAAACCAATTTTTATTATGAAATTGAATGTTATAAGGTGAAATTCATGTCTCCGCTGAAAATCGACATTCTGCCATGATTTTCAGTTCCAAATAGGCAAAAGAAACTGAAGAAACAGGGAAAAATTTCTCATTGCAATCGAGAGACGCCAAGGCAACGTCTTTTCACTTCCAATTTCGTGAAAAAACCAATTTTTATTATTAAATTGAATGTTATAAGGTGAAATACATGTCTCCGCTGAAAATCGACATTCTGCCATGATTTTCAGTTCCAAATAGGAAGAAGAAACTGAAGAAACAGGGAAAAAGTTCTCATTGCAATCGAGAGACGCCAAGGCAACGTCTTTTCATTTCCAATTTCGTGAAAAAACCAATTTTTATTATTAAATTGAATGTTATAAGTTGAAATTCATGTCTCCGCTGAAAATCGACATTCTGCCATGATTTTCAATTTCAAATAGGGAAAAGGAACTCAAGAAACGGGAAAAAAATCCTCACGACTCTGGAGAGAAGCCAAGACAACGTTTTTTCACTTCCAATTTCGTGAAAAAACGAGTATTTATCATGATATCGAATGTTATAAGCAGAAATTCATAAAGTTGGGATTCTCCCATGATTTTCAATTTCAAATAGGCAAAAGGAACTCAAGAAACGGGAAAAAAACCTCACGACCCCGGAGAGAAGGCAAGACGACGTTTTTTCACTTCCAATTTCGTGAAAAAACGAGTATTTGTCATGATATCGGATGTTATAAGCAGAAATTCATAAAGTTGGGATTCTCCCATGATTTTCAATTTCAAATAGGCAAAAGGAACTCAAGAAATGGGAAAAAAACCTGACGACCTTAGAGAGAAACAAAGGCAACGTCTTTTCACTTCCAATTTCGTGAAATAACCAATTTTTATTATTAAATTGAATGTTATAAGGTGAAATTCATGTCTCCGCTGAAAATCGACATTCTGCCATGATTTTCTATTTCAAATAGGCAAAAGGAACTCAAGAAACGGGGAAAAAAACCTCACGACCTTAGAGAGAAACCAAGGCAACGTTTTTTCACTTCTAATTTCGTGAAAAAACGAGTTTTTATCATGACATTGTATGTTATAAGGCGAAATTCATGTCTCCGCTGAAAATCGACCTTCCACCATGATCTTGAGTTCCAAATAGGCAAAAGAAACTGAACAAACAGGGAAAAATTTCTCATTGCAATCGAGAGACGCCAAGGCAACGTGTTTTCACTTTCAATTTCGTGAAATAACGAGTTTTTATCATGATATTGTATGTTATAAGGCGAAAATCATGTCTCCGCTGAAAATCGACCTTCCACCATGATCTTGAGTTCCAAATAGGCAAAAGAAACTGAAGAAACAGGGAAAAATTTCTCATTGCAATCGAGAGACGCCGAGGCAATGTGTTTTCACTTTCAATTTTGTGAAATAACGAGTTTTTATCATGATATTGAATGTTGTAAGCAAAAACTCATATTTCTGCTGAAAATCGAGATTTTCCCATGACTTTCAATTTCAACTAGGCAAAAGGGACTCAAGAAATGGGAAAAAAATCCTCACGACTCTGGAGAGAAGCCAAGACGACGTTTTTTCACTTCCAATTTCGTGAAAAAACGAGTTTTTATCATGAAATTGTATGTTATAAGGCGAAATTCATGTCTCCGCTGAAAATCGACATTCGACCATGATCTTCAGTTCCAAATAGGCAAAAGAAACTGAAGAAACAGGGAAAAATTTCTCATTGCAATCGAGAGACGCCAAGGCAACGTGTTTTCACTTTCAATTTCGTGAAATAACGAGTTTTTATCATGATATTGAATGTTGTAAGCAAAAACTCATATTTCTGCTGAAAATCGAGATTTTCCCATGACTTTCAATTTCAACTAGGCAAAAAAAACTCAAGAAATGGGAAAAAAATCCTCACGACTCTGGAGAGAAGCCAAGACGACGTTTTTTCACTTCCAATTTCGTGAAAAAACGAGTTTTTATCATGAAATTGTATGTTATAAGGCGAAATTCATGTCTCCGCTAAAAATCGACCTTCCACCATGATCTTTAGTTCCAAATAGGCAAAAGAAACTGAAGAAACAGGGAGAAATTTCTCATTGCAATCGAGAGACGCCAAGGCAACGTGTTTTCACTTTCAATTTCGTGAAAAAACGAGTTTTTATCATGAAAATGTATGTTATAAGGCGAAATTCATGTCTCCGCTGAAAATCGACCTTCCACCATGATCTTTAGTTCCAAATAGGCAAAAGAAACTGAAGAAACAGGGAGAAATTTCTCACTGCCCTCGAGAGACGCTAAGGCAACGTTTTTTCACTTCCAATTTCGTGAAATACCGAGTTTTTATCATGATATTGGATGTTATAAGGTGAAATACATGTCTCCGCTGAAAATCGACATTCTGCCATGATTTTCAGTTCCAAATAGGAAGAAGAAACTGAAGAAACAGGGAAAAAGTTCTCATTGCAATCGAGAGACGCCAAGGCAACGTGTTTTCACTTCCAATTTCGTGAAATAACGAGTTTTTATCATGATATTGCATGTTTACAAGCAGAAATTCATATCTCCGCTAAAAGTCGGGATTCTCCCATGATTTTCAATTTCAAAAAGGCAAAAGGAACTCAAGAAACGGGAAAAAAATCCTCACGACTCTGCAGAGAAACCAAGGCAACGTTTTTTCACTTCCAATTTCGTGAAATAACGAGTTTTTATCATGAAATTGTATGTTATAAGGCGAAATTCATGTCTCCGCTGAAAATCGACCTTCCACCATGATCTTCAGTTCCAAATAGGCAAAAGAAACTGAAGAAACAGGGGGAGATTTCTCATTGTCCTCGAGAGACGCCAAGGCAACGTTTTTTCACTTCCAATTTCGTGAAAAAACCAATTTTTATTATGAAATTGAATGTTATAAGGTGAAATTCATGTCTCCGCTGAAAATCGACATTCTGCCATGATTTTCAGTTCCAAATAGGCAAAAGAAACTGAAGAAACAGGGAAAAATTTCTCATTGCAATCGAGAGACGCCAAGGCAACGTCTTTTCACTTCCAATTTCGTGAAAAAACCAATTTTTATTATTAAATTGAATGTTATAAGGTGAAATTCATGTCTCCGCTTAAAATCGACATTCTGACATGATTTTCTATTTCAAATAGGCAAAAGGAACTCAAAAAACGGGAAAAAAATCCTCACGACTCTGCAGAGAAGCCAAGACAACGTTTATTCACTTCCAATTTCGTGAAAAAACGAGTATTTGTCATGATATCGGATGTTATAAGCAGAAATTCATAAAGTTGGGATTCTCCCATGATTTTCAATTTCAAATAGGCAAAAGGAACTCAAGAAACGGGAAAAAAACCTCACGACCTTAGAGAGAAACCAAGGCAACGTCTTTTCACTTCCAATTTCGTGAAAAAACCAATTTTTATTATTAAATTAAATGTTATAAGGTGAAATTTATGTCTCCGCTGAAAATCGACATTGTGCCATGATTTTCAATTTCAAATAGGCAAAAGGAACTCAAGAAACGGGGAAAAAAACCTCACGACCTTAGAGAGAAACCAAGGCAACGTTTTTTCACTTCCAATTTCGTGAAATAACGAGTTTTTATCATGAAATTGTATGTTATAAGGCGAAATTCATGTCTCCGCTGAAAATCGACCTTCCACCATGATCTTCAGTTCCAAATAGGCAAAAGAAACTGAAGAAACAGGGGGAGATTTCTCATTGTCCTCGAGAGACGCCAAGGCAACGTTTTTTCACTTTCAATTTCGTGAAATAACGAGTTTTTATCATGATATTGAATGTTGTAAGCAAAAACTCATATTTCTGCTGAAAATCGAGATTTTCCCATGACTTTCAATTTCAACTAGGCAAAAGGGACTCAAGAAATGGGAAAAAAATCCTCACGACTCTGGAGAGAAGCCAAGACGACGTTTTTTCACTTCCAATTTCGTGAAAAAACGAGTTTTTATCATGAAATTGTATGTTATAAGGCGAAATTCATGTCTCCGCTGAAAATCGACCTTCCACCATGATCTTCAGTTCCAAATAGGCAAAAGAAACTGAAGAAACAGGGGGAGATTTCTCATTGTCCTCGAGAGACGCCAAGGCAACGTTTTTTCACTTCCAATTTCGTGAAAAAACCAATTTTTATTATGAAATTGAATGTTATAAGGTGAAATTCATGTCTCCGCTGGAAATCGACATTCTGCCATGATTTTCAGTTCCAAATAGGCAAAAGAAACTGAAGAAACAGGGAAAAATTTCTCATTGCAATCGAGAGACGCCAAGGCAACGTCTTTTCACTTCCAATTTCGTGAAAAAAACAATTTTTATTATTAAATTGAATGTTATAAGGTGAAATTCATGTCTCCGCTGAAAATCGACATTCTGACATGATTTTCTATTTCAAATAGGCAAAAGGAACTCAAGAAACGGGAAAAAAATCCTCACGACTCTGCAGAGAAGCCAAGACAACGTTTATTCACTTCCAATTTCGTGAAAAAACGAGTATTTGTCATGATATCGGATGTTATAAGCAGAAATTCATATAGTTGGGATTCTCCCATGATTTTCAATTTCAAATAGGGAAAAGGAACTCAAGAAACGGGAAAGAAACCTGACGACCTTAGAGAGAAACCAAGGCAACGTCTTTTCACTTCCAATTTCGTGAAATAACCAATTTTTATTATTAAATTGAATGTTATAAGGTGAAATTCATGTCTCCGCTGAAAATCGACATTCTGCCATGATTTTCAATTTCAAATAGGCAAAAGGAACTCAAGAAACGGGGAAAAAAACCTCACGAACTTAGAGAGAAACCAAGGCAACGTTTTTTCACTTCTAATTTCGTGAAAAAACGAGTTTTTATCATGAAATTGTATGTTATAAGGCGAAATTCATGTCTCCGCTGAAAATCGACCTTCCACTATGATCTTCAGTTCCAAATAGGCAAAAGAAACTGAAGAAACAGGGAAAAATTTCTCATTGCAATCGAGAGACGCCAAGGCAACGTGTTTTCACTTTCAATTTCGTGAAATAACGAGTTTTTATCATGATATTGAATGTTGTAAGCAAAAACTCATATTTCTGCTGAAAATCGAGATTTTCCCATGACTTTCAATTTCAACTAGGCGAAAGGAACTCAAGAAATGGGATAAAAATCCTCACGACTCTGGCGAGAAGCCAAGACGACGTTTTTTCACTTCCAATTTCGTGAAAAAACGAGTTTTTATCATGAAAATGTATGTTATAAGGCGAAATTCATGTCTCCGCTGAAAATCGACCTTCCACCATGATCTTTAGTTCCAAATAGGCAACAGAAACTGAAGAAACAGGGGGAGATTTCTCATTGTCCTCGAGAGACGCCAAGGCAACGTGTTTTCACTTTCAATTTCGTGAAATAACGAGTTTTTATCATGATATTGTATGTTACAAGGCGAAATTCATGTCTCCGCTGAAAATCGACCTTCCACCATGATCTTGAGTTCCAAATATCCAAAAGAAACTGAAGAAACAGGGAAAAATTTCTCATTGCAATCGAGAGACGCCAAGGCAACGTGTTTTCACTTTCAATTTCGTGAAAAAACGAGTTTTTATCATGAAAATGTATGTTATAAGGCGAAATTCATGTCTCCGCTGAAAATCGACCTTCCACCATGATCTTTAGTTCCAAATAGGCAAAAGATACTGAAGAAACAGGGAGAAATTTCTCACTGCCCTCGAGAGACGCTAAGGCAACGTTTTTTCACTTCCAATTTCGTGAAATACCGAGTTTTTATCATGATATTGGATGTTATAAGGTGAAATACATGTCTCCGCTGAAAATCGACATTCTGCCATGATTTTCAGTTCCAAATAGGAAGAAGAAACTGAAGAAACAGGGAAAAAGTTCTCATTGCAATCGAGAGACGCCAAGGCAACGTCTTTTCACTTCCAATTTCGTGAAAAAACCAATTTTTATTATTAAATTGAATGTTATAAGGTGAAATTCATGTCTCCGCTGAAAATCGACATTCTGCCATGATTTTCAATTTCAAATAGGAAAAAGGAACTCAAGAAACGGGAAAAAAATCCTCACGACTCTGGAGAGAAGCCAAGACAACGGTTTTTCACTTCCAATTTCGTGAAAAAACGAGTATTTATCATGATATCGAATGTTAAAAGCAGAAATTCATAAAGTTGGGATTCTCCCATGATTTTCAATTTCAAATAGGCAAAAGGAACTCAAGAAACGGGAAAAAACCTCACGACCCTGGAGAGAAGCCAAGACGACGTTTTTTCACTTCCAATTTCGTGAAATAACGAGTTTTTATCATGATATTGGATGTTATAAGCAGAAATTCATATCTTCGCTAAAAGTCGGGATTCTCCCATGATTTTCAATTTCAAAAAGGCAAAAGGAACTCTAGAAACGGGAAAAAAAACCTCACGACCCTAAAGAGAAACTAAGGCAACGTTTTTTCACTTCCAATTTCGTGAAAAAACGAGTTTTTATCATGAAATTGTATGTTATAAGGCGAAATTCATGTCTCCGCTGAAAATCGACCTTCCACCATGATCTTCAGTTCCAAATAGGCAAAAGAAACTGAAGAAACAGGGAAAAATTTCTCATTGCAATCGAGAGACGCCAAGGCAACGTGTTTTCACTTTCAATTTCGTGAAATAACGAGTTTTTATCATGATATTGTATGTTATAAGGCGAAAATCATGTCTCCGCTGAAAATCGACCTTCCACCATGATCTTGAGTTCCAAATAGGCAAAAGAAACTGAAGAAACAGGGAAAAATTTCTCATTGCAATCGAGAGACGCCGAGGCAATGTGTTTTCACTTTCAATTTTGTGAAATAACGAGTTTTTATCATGATATTGAATGTTGTAAGCAAAAACTCATATTTCTGCTGAAAATCGAGATTTTCCCATGACTTTCAATTTCAACTAGGCAAAAGGGACTCAAGAAATGGGAAAAAAATCCTCACGACTCTGGAGAGAAGCCAAGACGACGTTTTTTCACTTCCAATTTCGTGAAAAAACGAGTTTTTATCATGAAATTGTATGTTATAAGGCGAAATTCATGTCTCCGCTGAAAATCGACATTCGACCATGATCTTCAGTTCCAAATAGGCAAAAGAAACTGAAGAAACAGGGAAAAATTTCTCATTGCAATCGAGAGACGCCAAGGCAACGTGTTTTCACTTTCAATTTCGTGAAATAACGAGTTTTTATCATGATATTGAATGTTGTAAGCAAAAACTCATATTTCTGCTGAAAATCGAGATTTTCCCATGACTTTCAATTTCAACTAGGCAAAAGGAACTCAAGAAATGGGAAAAAAATCCTCACGACTCTGGAGAGAAGCCAAGACGACGTTTTTTCACTTCCAATTTCGTGAAAAAACGAGTTTTTATCATGAAATTGTATGTTATAAGGCGAAATTCATGTCTCCGCTAAAAATCGACCTTCCACCATGATCTTTAGTTCCAAATAGGCAAAAGAAACTGAAGAAACAGGGAGAAATTTCTCATTGCAATCGAGAGACGCCAAGGCAACGTGTTTTCACTTTCAATTTCGTGAAAAAACGAGTTTTTATCATGAAAATGTATGTTATAAGGCGAAATTCATGTCTCCGCTGAAAATCGACCTTCCACCATGATCTTTAGTTCCAAATAGGCAAAAGAAACTGAAGAAACAGGGAGAAATTTCTCATTGTCCTCGAGAGACGCCAAGGCAACGTTTTTTCACTTCCAATTTCGTGAAAAAACCAATTTTTATTATGAAATTGAATGTTATAAGGTGAAATTCATGTCTCCGCTGGAAATCGACATTCTGCCATGATTTTCAGTTCCAAATAGGCAAAAGAAACTGAAGAAACAGGGAAAAATTTCTCATTGCAATCGAGAGACGCCAAGGCAACGTCTTTTCACTTCCAATTTCGTGAAAAAAACAATTTTTATTATTAAATTGAATGTTATAAGGTGAAATTCATGTCTCCGCTGAAAATCGACATTCTGACATGATTTTCTATTTCAAATAGGCAAAAGGAACTCAAGAAACGGGAAAAAAATCCTCACGACTCTGCAGAGAAGCCAAGACAACGTTTATTCACTTCCAATTTCGTGAAAAAACGAGTATTTGTCATGATATCGGATGTTATAAGCAGAAATTCATATAGTTGGGATTCTCCCATGATTTTCAATTTCAAATAGGGAAAAGGAACTCAAGAAACGGGAAAGAAACCTGACGACCTTAGAGAGAAACCAAGGCAACGTCTGTTCACTTCCAATTTCGTGAAATAACCAATTTTTATTATTAAATTGAATGTTATAAGGTGAAATTCATGTCTCCGCTGAAAATCGACATTCTGCCATGATTTTCAATTTCAAATAGGCAAAAGGAACTCAAGAAACGGGGAAAAAAACCTCACGAACTTAGAGAGAAACCAAGGCAACGTTTTTTCACTTCTAATTTCGTGAAAAAACGAGTTTTTATCATGAAATTGTATGTTATAAGGCGAAATTCATGTCTCCGCTGAAAATCGACCTTCCACTATGATCTTCAGTTCCAAATAGGCAAAAGAAACTGAAGAAACAGGGAAAAATTTCTCATTGCAATCGAGAGACGCCAAGGCAACGTGTTTTCACTTTCAATTTCGTGAAATAACGAGTTTTTATCATGATATTGAATGTTGTAAGCAAAAACTCATATTTCTGCTGAAAATCGAGATTTTCCCATGACTTTCAATTTCAACTAGGCGAAAGGAACTCAAGAAATGGGATAAAAATCCTCACGACTCTGGCGAGAAGCCAAGACGACGTTTTTTCACTTCCAATTTCGTGAAAAAACGAGTTTTTATCATGAAAATGTATGTTATAAGGCGAAATTCATGTCTCCGCTGAAAATCGACCTTCCACCATGATCTTTAGTTCCAAATAGGCAACAGAAACTGAAGAAACAGGGGGAGATTTCTCATTGTCCTCGAGAGACGCCAAGGCAACGTGTTTTCACTTTCAATTTCGTGAAATAACGAGTTTTTATCATGATATTGTATGTTACAAGGCGAAATTCATGTCTCCGCTGAAAATCGACCTTCCACCATGATCTTGAGTTCCAAATATCCAAAAGAAACTGAAGAAACAGGGAAAAATTTCTCATTGCAATCGAGAGACGCCAAGGCAACGTGTTTTCACTTTCAATTTCGTGAAAAAACGAGTTTTTATCATGAAAATGTATGTTATAAGGCGAAATTCATGTCTCCGCTGAAAATCGACCTTCCACCATGATCTTTAGTTCCAAATAGGCAAAAGATACTGAAGAAACAGGGAGAAATTTCTCACTGCCCTCGAGAGACGCTAAGGCAACGTTTTTTCACTTTCAATTTCGTGAAATACCGAGTTTTTATCATGATATTGGATGTTATAAGGTGAAATACATGTCTCCGCTGAAAATCGACATTCTGCCATGATTTTCAGTTCCAAATAGGAAGAAGAAACTGAAGAAACAGGGAAAAAGTTCTCATTGCAATCGAGAGACGCCAAGGCAACGTCTTTTCACTTCCAATTTCGTGAAAAAACCAATTTTTATTATTAAATTGAATGTTATAAGGTGAAATTCATGTCTCCGCTGAAAATCGACATTCTGCCATGATTTTCAATTTCAAATAGGAAAAAGGAACTCAAGAAACGGGAAAAAAATCCTCACGACTCTGGAGAGAAGCCAAGACAACGGTTTTTCACTTCCAATTTCGTGAAAAAACGAGTATTTATCATGATATCGAATGTTAAAAGCAGAAATTCATAAAGTTGGGATTCTCCCATGATTTTCAATTTCAAATAGGCAAAAGGAACTCAAGAAACGGGAAAAAACCTCACGACCCTGGAGAGAAGCCAAGACGACGTTTTTTCACTTCCAATTTCGTGAAATAACGAGTTTTTATCATGATATTGGATGTTATAAGCAGAAATTCATATCTCCGCTAAAAGTCGGGATTCTCCCATGATTTTCAATTTCAAAAAGGCAAAAGGAACTCTAGAAACGGGAAAAAAAACCTCACGACCCTAAAGAGAAACTAAGGCAACGTTTTTTCACTTCCAATTTCGTGAAAAAACGAGTTTTTATCATGAAATTGTATGTTATAAGGCGAAATTCATGTCTCCGCTGAAAATCGACCTTCCACCATGATCTTCAGTTCCAAATAGGCAAAAGAAACTGAAGAAACAGGGAAAAATTTCTCATTGCAATCGAGAGACGCCAAGGCAACGTGTTTTCACTTTCAATTTCGTGAAATAACGAGTTTTTATCATGATATTGTATGTTATAAGGCGAAAATCATGTCTCCGCTGAAAATCGACCTTCCACCATGATCTTGAGTTCCAAATAGGCAAAAGAAACTGAAGAAACAGGGAAAAATTTCTCATTGCAATCGAGAGACGCCGAGGCAATGTGTTTTCACTTTCAATTTTGTGAAATAACGAGTTTTTATCATGATATTGAATGTTGTAAGCAAAAACTCATATTTCTGCTGAAAATCGAGATTTTCCCATGACTTTCAATTTCAACTAGGCAAAAGGGACTCAAGAAATGGGAAAAAAATCCTCACGACTCTGGAGAGAAGCCAAGACGACGTTTTTTCACTTCCAATTTCGTGAAAAAACGAGTTTTTATCATGAAATTGTATGTTATAAGGCGAAATTCATGTCTCCGCTGAAAATCGACATTCGACCATGATCTTCAGTTCCAAATAGGCAAAAGAAACTGAAGAAACAGGGAAAAATTTCTCATTGCAATCGAGAGACGCCAAGGCAACGTGTTTTCACTTTCAATTTCGTGAAATAACGAGTTTTTATCATGATATTGAATGTTGTAAGCAAAAACTCATATTTCTGCTGAAAATCGAGATTTTCCCATGACTTTCAATTTCAACTAGGCAAAAGGAACTCAAGAAATGGGAAAAAAATCCTCACGACTCTGGAGAGAAGCCAAGACGACGTTTTTTCACTTCCAATTTCGTGAAAAAACGAGTTTTTATCATGAAATTGTATGTTATAAGGCGAAATTCATGTCTCCGCTAAAAATCGACCTTCCACCATGATCTTTAGTTCCAAATAGGCAAAAGAAACTGAAGAAACAGGGAGAAATTTCTCATTGCAATCGAGAGACGCCAAGGCAACGTGTTTTCACTTTCAATTTCGTGAAAAAACGAGTTTTTATCATGAAAATGTATGTTATAAGGCGAAATTCATGTCTCCGCTGAAAATCGACCTTCCACCATGATCTTTAGTTCCAAATAGGCAAAAGAAACTGAAGAAACAGGGAGAAATTTCTCACTGCCCTCGAGAGACGCTAAGGCAACGTTTTTTCACTTCCAATTTCGTGAAATACCGAGTTTTTATCATGATATTGGATGTTATAAGGTGAAATACATGTCTCCGCTGAAAATCGACATTCTGCCATGATTTTCAGTTCCAAATAGGAAGAAGAAACTGAAGAAACAGGGAAAAAGTTCTCATTGCAATCGAGAGACGCCAAGGCAACGTGTTTTCACTTCCAATTTCGTGAAATAACGAGTTTTTATCATGATATTGCATGTTTACAAGCAGAAATTCATATCTCCGCTAAAAGTCGGGATTCTCCCATGATTTTCAATTTCAAAAAGGCAAAAGGAACTCAAGAAACGGGAAAAAAATCCTCACGACTCTGCAGAGAAACCAAGGCAACGTTTTTTCACTTCCAATTTCGTGAAATAACGAGTTTTTATCATGAAATTGTATGTTATAAGGCGAAATTCATGTCTCCGCTGAAAATCGACCTTCCACCATGATCTTCAGTTCCAAATAGGCAAAAGAAACTGAAGAAACAGGGGGAGATTTCTCATTGTCCTCGAGAGACGCCAAGGCAACGTTTTTTCACTTCCAATTTCGTGAAAAAACCAATTTTTATTATGAAATTGAATGTTATAAGGTGAAATTCATGTCTCCGCTGAAAATCGACATTCTGCCATGATTTTCAGTTCCAAATAGGCAAAAGAAACTGAAGAAACAGGGAAAAATTTCTCATTGCAATCGAGAGACGCCAAGGCAACGTCTTTTCACTTCCAATTTCGTGAAAAAACCAATTTTTATTATTAAATTGAATGTTATAAGGTGAAATTCATGTCTCCGCTTAAAATCGACATTCTGACATGATTTTCTATTTCAAATAGGCAAAAGGAACTCAAAAAACGGGAAAAAAATCCTCACGACTCTGCAGAGAAGCCAAGACAACGTTTATTCACTTCCAATTTCGTGAAAAAACGAGTATTTGTCATGATATCGGATGTTATAAGCAGAAATTCATAAAGTTGGGATTCTCCCATGATTTTCAATTTCAAATAGGCAAAAGGAACTCAAGAAACGGGAAAAAAACCTCACGACCTTAGAGAGAAACCAAGGCAACGTCTTTTCACTTCCAATTTCGTGAAAAAACCAATTTTTATTATTAAATTAAATGTTATAAGGTGAAATTTATGTCTCCGCTGAAAATCGACATTGTGCCATGATTTTCAATTTCAAATAGGCAAAAGGAACTCAAGAAACGGGGAAAAAAACCTCACGACCTTAGAGAGAAACCAAGGCAACGTTTTTTCACTTCCAATTTCGTGAAATAACGAGTTTTTATCATGAAATTGTATGTTATAAGGCGAAATTCATGTCTCCGCTGAAAATCGACCTTCCACCATGATCTTCAGTTCCAAATAGGCAAAAGAAACTGAAGAAACAGGGGGAGATTTCTCATTGTCCTCGAGAGACGCCAAGGCAACGTTTTTTCACTTTCAATTTCGTGAAATAACGAGTTTTTATCATGATATTGAATGTTGTAAGCAAAAACTCATATTTCTGCTGAAAATCGAGATTTTCCCATGACTTTCAATTTCAACTAGGCAAAAGGGACTCAAGAAATGGGAAAAAAATCCTCACGACTCTGGAGAGAAGCCAAGACGACGTTTTTTCACTTCCAATTTCGTGAAAAAACGAGTTTTTATCATGAAATTGTATGTTATAAGGCGAAATTCATGTCTCCGCTGAAAATCGACCTTCCACCATGATCTTCAGTTCCAAATAGGCAAAAGAAACTGAAGAAACAGGGGGAGATTTCTCATTGTCCTCGAGAGACGCCAAGGCAACGTTTTTTCACTTCCAATTTCGTGAAAAAACCAATTTTTATTATGAAATTGAATGTTATAAGGTGAAATTCATGTCTCCGCTGGAAATCGACATTCTGCCATGATTTTCAGTTCCAAATAGGCAAAAGAAACTGAAGAAACAGGGAAAAATTTCTCATTGCAATCGAGAGACGCCAAGGCAACGTCTTTTCACTTCCAATTTCGTGAAAAAAACAATTTTTATTATTAAATTGAATGTTATAAGGTGAAATTCATGTCTCCGCTGAAAATCGACATTCTGACATGATTTTCTATTTCAAATAGGCAAAAGGAACTCAAGAAACGGGAAAAAAATCCTCACGACTCTGCAGAGAAGACAAGACAACGTTTATTCACTTCCAATTTCGTGAAAAAACGAGTATTTGTCATGATATCGGATGTTATAAGCAGAAATTCATATAGTTGGGATTCTCCCATGATTTTCAATTTCAAATAGGGAAAAGGAACTCAAGAAACGGGAAAGAAACCTGACGACCTTAGAGAGAAACCAAGGCAACGTCTTTTCACTTCCAATTTCGTGAAATAACCAATTTTTATTATTAAATTGAATGTTATAAGGTGAAATTCATGTCTCCGCTGAAAATCGACATTCTGCCATGATTTTCAATTTCAAATAGGCAAAAGGAACTCAAGAAACGGGGAAAAAAACCTCACGAACTTAGAGAGAAACCAAGGCAACGTTTTTTCACTTCTAATTTCGTGAAAAAACGAGTTTTTATCATGAAATTGTATGTTATAAGGCGAAATTCATGTCTCCGCTGAAAATCGACCTTCCACTATGATCTTCAGTTCCAAATAGGCAAAAGAAACTGAAGAAACAGGGAAAAATTTCTCATTGCAATCGAGAGACGCCAAGGCAACGTGTTTTCACTTACAATTTCGTGAAATAACGAGTTTTTATCATGATATTGAATGTTGTAAGCAAAAACTCATATTTCTGCTGAAAATCGAGATTTTCCCATGACTTTCAATTTCAACTAGGCGAAAGGAACTCAAGAAATGGGATAAAAATCCTCACGACTCTTGCGAGAAGCCAAGACGACGTTTTTTCACTTCCAATTTCGTGAAAAAACGAGTTTTTATCATGAAAATGTATGTTATAAGGCGAAATTCATGTCTCCGCTGAAAATCGACCTTCCACCATGATCTTTAGTTCCAAATAGGCAACAGAAACTGAAGAAACAGGGGGAGATTTCTCATTGTCCTCGAGAGACGCCAAGGCAACGTGTTTTCACTTTCAATTTCGTGAAATAACGAGTTTTTATCATGATTTTGTATGTTACAAGGCGAAATTCATGTCTCCGCTGAAAATCGACCTTCCACCATGATCTTGAGTTCCAAATATCCAAAAGAAACTGAAGAAACAGGGAAAAATTTCTCATTGCAATCGAGAGACGCCAAGGCAACGTGTTTTCACTTTCAATTTCGTGAAAAAACGAGTTTTTATCATGAAAATGTATGTTATAAGGCGAAATTCATGTCTCCGCTGAAAATCGACCTTCCACCATGATCTTTAGTTCCAAATAGGCAAAAGATACTGAAGAAACAGGGAGAAATTTCTCACTGCCCTCGAGAGACGCTAAGGCAACGTTTTTTCACTTCCAATTTCGTGAAATACCGAGTTTTTATCATGATATTGGATGTTATAAGGTGAAATACATGTCTCCGCTGAAAATCGACATTCTGCCATGATTTTCAGTTCCAAATAGGAAGAAGAAACTGAAGAAACAGGGAAAAAGTTCTCATTGCAATCGAGAGACGCCAAGGCAACGTCTTTTCACTTCCAATTTCGTGAAAAAACCAATTTTTATTATTAAATTGAATGTTATAAGGTGAAATTCATGTCTCCGCTGAAAATCGACATTCTGCCATGATTTTCAATTTCAAATAGGAAAAAGGAACTCAAGAAACGGGAAAAAAATCCTCACGACTCTGGAGAGAAGCCAAGACAACGGTTTTTCACTTCCAATTTCGTGAAAAAACGAGTATTTATCATGATATCGAATGTTAAAAGCAGAAATTCATAAAGTTGGGATTCTCCCATGATTTTCAATTTCAAATAGGCAAAAGGAACTCAAGAAACGGGAAAAAACCTCACGACCCTGGAGAGAAGCCAAGACGACGTTTTTTCACTTCCAATTTCGTGAAATAACGAGTTTTTATCATGATATTGGATGTTATAAGCAGAAATTCATATCTCCGCTAAAAGTCGGGATTCTCCCATGATTTTCAATTTCAAAAAGGCAAAAGGAACTCTAGAAACGGGAAAAAAAACCTCACGACCCTAAAGAGAAACTAAGGCAACGTTTTTTCACTTCCAATTTCGTGAAAAAACGAGTTTTTATCATGAAATTGTATGTTATAAGGCGAAATTCATGTCTCCGCTGAAAATCGACCTTCCACCATGATCTTCAGTTCCAAATAGGCAAAAGAAACTGAAGAAACAGGGAAAAATTTCTCATTGCAATCGAGAGACGCCAAGGCAACGTGTTTTCACTTTCAATTTCGTGAAATAACGAGTTTTTATCATGATATTGTATGTTATAAGGCGAAAATCATGTCTCCGCTGAAAATCGACCTTCCACCATGATCTTGAGTTCCAAATAGGCAAAAGAAACTGAAGAAACAGGGAAAAATTTCTCATTGCAATCGAGAGACGCCGAGGCAATGTGTTTTCACTTTCAATTTTGTGAAATAACGAGTTTTTATCATGATATTGAATGTTGTAAGCAAAAACTCATATTTCTGCTGAAAATCGAGATTTTCCCATGACTTTCAATTTCAACTAGGCAAAAGGGACTCAAGAAATGGGAAAAAAATCCTCACGACTCTGGAGAGAAGCCAAGACGACGTTTTTTCACTTCCAATTTCGTGAAAAAACGAGTTTTTATCATGAAATTGTATGTTATAAGGCGAAATTCATGTCTCCGCTGAAAATCGACATTCGACCATGATCTTCAGTTCCAAATAGGCAAAAGAAACTGAAGAAACGGGGAAAAATTTCTCATTGCAATCGAGAGACGCCAAGGCAACGTGTTTTCACTTTCAATTTCGTGAAATAACGAGTTTTTATCATGATATTGAATGTTGTAAGCAAAAACTCATATTTCTGCTGAAAATCGAGATTTTCCCATGACTTTCAATTTCAACTAGGCAAAAGGAACTCAAGAAATGGGAAAAAAATCCTCACGACTCTGGAGAGAAGCCAAGACGACGTTTTTTCACTTCCAATTTCGTGAAAAAACGAGTTTTTATCATGAAATTGTATGTTATAAGGCGAAATTCATGTCTCCGCTAAAAATCGACCTTCCACCATGATCTTTAGTTCCAAATAGGCAAAAGAAACTGAAGAAACAGGGAGAAATTTCTCATTGCAATCGAGAGACGCCAAGGCAACGTGTTTTCACTTTCAATTTCGTGAAAAAACGAGTTTTTATCATGAAAATGTATGTTATAAGGCGAAATTCATGTCTCCGCTGAAAATCGACCTTCCACCATGATCTTTAGTTCCAAATAGGCAAAAGAAACTGAAGAAACAGGGAGAAATTTCTCATTGTCCTCGAGAGACGCCAAGGCAACGTTTTTTCACTTCCAATTTCGTGAAAAAACCAATTTTTATTATGAAATTGAATGTTATAAGGTGAAATTCATGTCTCCGCTGGAAATCGACATTCTGCCATGATTTTCAGTTCCAAATAGGCAAAAGAAACTGAAGAAACAGGGAAAAATTTCTCATTGCAATCGAGAGACGCCAAGGCAACGTCTTTTCACTTCCAATTTCGTGAAAAAAACAATTTTTATTATTAAATTGAATGTTATAAGGTGAAATTCATGTCTCCGCTGAAAATCGACATTCTGACATGATTTTCTATTTCAAATAGGCAAAAGGAACTCAAGAAACGGGAAAAAAATCCTCACGACTCTGCAGAGAAGCCAAGACAACGTTTATTCACTTCCAATTTCGTGAAAAAACGAGTATTTGTCATGATATCGGATGTTATAAGCAGAAATTCATATAGTTGGGATTCTCCCATGATTTTCAATTTCAAATAGGGAAAAGGAACTCAAGAAACGGGAAAGAAACCTGACGACCTTAGAGAGAAACCAAGGCAACGTCTTTTCACTTCCAATTTCGTGAAATAACCAATTTTTATTATTAAATTGAATGTTATAAGGTGAAATTCATGTCTCCGCTGAAAATCGACATTCTGCCATGATTTTCAATTTCAAATAGGCAAAAGGAACTCAAGAAACGGGGAAAAAAACCTCACGAACTTAGAGAGAAACCAAGGCAACGTTTTTTCACTTCTAATTTCGTGAAAAAACGAGTTTTTATCATGAAATTGTATGTTATAAGGCGAAATTCATGTCTCCGCTGAAAATCGACCTTCCACTATGATCTTCAGTTCCAAATAGGCAAAAGAAACTGAAGAAACAGGGAAAAATTTCTCATTGCAATCGAGAGACGCCAAGGCAACGTGTTTTCACTTTCAATTTCGTGAAATAACGAGTTTTTATCATGATATTGAATGTTGTAAGCAAAAACTCATATTTCTGCTGAAAATCGAGATTTTCCCATGACTTTCAATTTCAACTAGGCGAAAGGAACTCAAGAAATGGGATAAAAATCCTCACGACTCTGGCGAGAAGCCAAGACGACGTTTTTTCACTTCCAATTTCGTGAAAAAACGAGTTTTTATCATGAAAATGTATGTTATAAGGCGAAATTCATGTCTCCGCTGAAAATCGACCTTCCACCATGATCTTTAGTTCCAAATAGGCAACAGAAACTGAAGAAACAGGGGGAGATTTCTCATTGTCCTCGAGAGACGCCAAGGCAACGTGTTTTCACTTTCAATTTCGTGAAATAACGAGTTTTTATCATGATATTGTATGTTACAAGGCGAAATTCATGTCTCCGCTGAAAATCGACCTTCCACCATGATCTTGAGTTCCAAATATCCAAAAGAAACTGAAGAAACAGGGAAAAATTTCTCATTGCAATCGAGAGACGCCAAGGCAACGTGTTTTCACTTTCAATTTCGTGAAAAAACGAGTTTTTATCATGAAAATGTATGTTATAAGGCGAAATTCATGTCTCCGCTGAAAATCGACCTTCCACCATGATCTTTAGTTCCAAATAGGCAAAAGATACTGAAGAAACAGGGAGAAATTTCTCACTGCCCTCGAGAGACGCTAAGGCAACGTTTTTTCACTTCCAATTTCGTGAAATACCGAGTTTTTATCATGATATTGGATGTTATAAGGTGAAATACATGTCTCCGCTGAAAATCGACATTCTGCCATGATTTTCAGTTCCAAATAGGAAGAAGAAACTGAAGAAACAGGGAAAAAGTTCTCATTGCAATCGAGAGACGCCAAGGCAACGTCTTTTCACTTCCAATTTCGTGAAAAAACCAATTTTTATTATTAAATTGAATGTTATAAGGTGAAATTCATGTCTCCGCTGAAAATCGACATTCTGCCATGATTTTCAATTTCAAATAGGAAAAAGGAACTCAAGAAACGGGAAAAAAATCCTCACGACTCTGGAGAGAAGCCAAGACAACGGTTTTTCACTTCCAATTTCGTGAAAAAACGAGTATTTATCATGATATCGAATGTTAAAAGCAGAAATTCATAAAGTTGGGATTCTCCCATGATTTTCAATTTCAAATAGGCAAAAGGAACTCAAGAAACGGGAAAAAACCTCACGACCCTGGAGAGAAGCCAAGACGACGTTTTTTCACTTCCAATTTCGTGAAATAACGAGTTTTTATCATGATATTGGATGTTATAAGCAGAAATTCATATCTCCGCTAAAAGTCGGGATTCTCCCATGATTTTCAATTTCAAAAAGGCAAAAGGAACTCTAGAAACGGGAAAAAAAACCTCACGACCCTAAAGAGAAACTAAGGCAACGTTTTTTCACTTCCAATTTCGTGAAAAAACGAGTTTTTATCATGAAATTGTATGTTATAAGGCGAAATTCATGTCTCCGCTGAAAATCGACCTTCCACCATGATCTTCAGTTCCAAATAGGCAAAAGAAACTGAAGAAACAGGGAAAAATTTCTCATTGCAATCGAGAGACGCCAAGGCAACGTGTTTTCACTTTCAATTTCGTGAAATAACGAGTTTTTATCATGATATTGTATGTTATAAGGCGAAAATCATGTCTCCGCTGAAAATCGACCTTCCACCATGATCTTGAGTTCCAAATAGGCAAAAGAAACTGAAGAAACAGGGAAAAATTTCTCATTGCAATCGAGAGACGCCGAGGCAATGTGTTTTCACTTTCAATTTTGTGAAATAACGAGTTTTTATCATGATATTGAATGTTGTAAGCAAA
This sequence comes from Venturia canescens, assembly GCF_019457755.1. Classification (NCBI taxonomy): domain Eukaryota; kingdom Metazoa; phylum Arthropoda; class Insecta; order Hymenoptera; family Ichneumonidae; genus Venturia; species Venturia canescens. The sequence continues at coordinate 20,401,246 of NC_057426.1, forward strand.
AACTCATATTTCTGCTGAAAATCGAGATTTTCCCATGACTTTCAATTTCAACTAGGCAAAAGGGACTCAAGAAATGGGAAAAAAATCCTCACGACTCTGGAGAGAAGCCAAGACGACGTTTTTTCACTTCCAATTTCGTGAAAAAACGAGTTTTTATCATGAAATTGTATGTTATAAGGCGAAATTCATGTCTCCGCTAAAAATCGACCTTCCACCATGATCTTTAGTTCCAAATAGGCAAAAGAAACTGAAGAAACAGGGAGAAATTTCTCATTGCAATCGAGAGACGCCAAGGCAACGTGTTTTCACTTTCAATTTCGTGAAAAAACGAGTTTTTATCATGAAAATGTATGTTATAAGGCGAAATTCATGTCTCCGCTGAAAATCGACCTTCCACCATGATCTTTAGTTCCAAATAGGCAAAAGAAACTGAAGAAACAGGGAGAAATTTCTCACTGCCCTCGAGAGACGCTAAGGCAACGTTTTTTCACTTCCAATTTCGTGAAATACCGAGTTTTTATCATGATATTGGATGTTATAAGGTGAAATACATGTCTCCGCTGAAAATCGACATTCTGCCATGATTTTCAGTTCCAAATAGGAAGAAGAAACTGAAGAAACAGGGAAAAAGTTCTCATTGCAATCGAGAGACGCCAAGGCAACGTGTTTTCACTTCCAATTTCGTGAAATAACGAGTTTTTATCATGATATTGCATGTTTACAAGCAGAAATTCATATCTCCGCTAAAAGTCGGGATTCTCCCATGATTTTCAATTTCAAAAAGGCAAAAGGAACTCAAGAAACGGGAAAAAAATCCTCACGACTCTGCAGAGAAACCAAGGCAACGTTTTTTCACTTCCAATTTCGTGAAATAACGAGTTTTTATCATGAAATTGTATGTTATAAGGCGAAATTCATGTCTCCGCTGAAAATCGACCTTCCACCATGATCTTCAGTTCCAAATAGGCAAAAGAAACTGAAGAAACAGGGGGAGATTTCTCATTGTCCTCGAGAGACGCCAAGGCAACGTTTTTTCACTTCCAATTTCGTGAAAAAACCAATTTTTATTATGAAATTGAATGTTATAAGGTGAAATTCATGTCTCCGCTGAAAATCGACATTCTGCCATGATTTTCAGTTCCAAATAGGCAAAAGAAACTGAAGAAACAGGGAAAAATTTCTCATTGCAATCGAGAGACGCCAAGGCAACGTCTTTTCACTTCCAATTTCGTGAAAAAACCAATTTTTATTATTAAATTGAATGTTATAAGGTGAAATTCATGTCTCCGCTTAAAATCGACATTCTGACATGATTTTCTATTTCAAATAGGCAAAAGGAACTCAAGAAACGGGAAAAAAATCCTCACGACTCTGCAGAGAAGCCAAGACAACGTTTATTCACTTCCAATTTCGTGAAAAAACGAGTATTTGTCATGATATCGGATGTTATAAGCAGAAATTCATAAAGTTGGGATTCTCCCATGATTTTCAATTTCAAATAGGCAAAAGGAACTCAAGAAACGGGAAAAAAACCTCACGACCTTAGAGAGAAACCAAGGCAACGTCTTTTCACTTCCAATTTCGTGAAAAAACCAATTTTTATTATTAAATTAAATGTTATAAGGTGAAATTTATGTCTCCGCTGAAAATCGACATTGTGCCATGATTTTCAATTTCAAATAGGCAAAAGGAACTCAAGAAACGGGGAAAAAAACCTCACGACCTTAGAGAGAAACCAAGGCAACGTTTTTTCACTTCCAATTTCGTGAAATAACGAGTTTTTATCATGAAAATGTATGTTATAAGGCGAAATTCATGTCTCCGCTGAAAATCGACCTTCCACCATGATCTTCAGTTCCAAATAGGCAAAAGAAACTGAAGAAACAGGGGGAGATTTCTCATTGTCCTCGAGAGACGCCAAGGCAACGTTTTTTCACTTTCAATTTCGTGAAATAACGAGTTTTTATCATGATATTGAATGTTGTAAGCAAAAACTCATATTTCTGCTGAAAATCGAGATTTTCCCATGACTTTCAATTTCAACTAGGCAAAAGGGACTCAAGAAATGGGAAAAAAATCCTCACGACTCTGGAGAGAAGCCAAGACGACGTTTTTTCACTTCCAATTTCGTGAAAAAACGAGTTTTTATCATGAAATTGTATGTTATAAGGCGAAATTCATGTCTCCGCTGAAAATCGACCTTCCACCATGATCTTCAGTTCCAAATAGGCAAAAGAAACTGAAGAAACAGGGGGAGATTTCTCATTGTCCTCGAGAGACGCCAAGGCAACGTTTTTTCACTTCCAATTTCGTGAAAAAACCAATTTTTATTATGAAATTGAATGTTATAAGGTGAAATTCATGTCTCCGCTGGAAATCGACATTCTGCCATGATTTTCAGTTCCAAATAGGCAAAAGAAACTGAAGAAACAGGGAAAAATTTCTCATTGCAATCGAGAGACGCCAAGGCAACGTCTTTTCACTTCCAATTTCGTGAAAAAAACAATTTTTATTATTAAATTGAATGTTATAAGGTGAAATTCATGTCTCCGCTGAAAATCGACATTCTGACATGATTTTCTATTTCAAATAGGCAAAAGGAACTCAAGAAACGGGAAAAAAATCCTCACGACTCTGCAGAGAAGCCAAGACAACGTTTATTCACTTCCAATTTCGTGAAAAAACGAGTATTTGTCATGATATCGGATGTTATAAGCAGAAATTCATATAGTTGGGATTCTCCCATGATTTTCAATTTCAAATAGGCAAAAGGAACTCAAGAAACGGGAAAGAAACCTGACGACCTTAGAGAGTAACCAAGGCAACGTCTTTTCACTTCCAATTTCGTGAAATAACCAATTTTTATTATTAAATTGAATGTTATAAGGTGAAATTCATGTCTCCGCTGAAAATCGACATTCTGCCATGATTTTCAATTTCAAATAGGCAAAAGGAACTCAAGAAACGGGGAAAAAAACCTCACGAACTTAGAGAGAAACCAAGGCAACGTTTTTTCACTTCTAATTTCGTGAAAAAACGAGTTTTTATCATGAAATTGTATGTTATAAGGCGAAATTCATGTCTCCGCTGAAAATCGACCTTCCACTATGATCTTCAGTTCCAAATAGGCAAAAGAAACTGAAGAAACAGGGAAAAATTTCTCATTGCAATCGAGAGACGCCAAGGCAACGTGTTTTCACTTTCAATTTCGTGAAATAACGAGTTTTTATCATGATATTGAATGTTGTAAGCAAAAACTCATATTTCTGCTGAAAATCGAGATTTTCCCATGACTTTCAATTTCAACTAGGCGAAAGGAACTCAAGAAATGGGATAAAAATCCTCACGACTCTGGCGAGAAGCCAAGACGACGTTTTTTCACTTCCAATTTCTTGAAAAAACGAGTTTTTATCATGAAAATGTATGTTATAAGGCGAAATTCATGTCTCCGCTGAAAATCGACCTTCCACCATGATCTTTAGTTCCAAATAGGCAACAGAAACTGAAGAAACAGGGGGAGATTTCTCATTGTCCTCGAGAGACGCCAAGGCAACGTGTTTTCACTTTCAATTTCGTGAAATAACGAGTTTTTATCATGATATTGTATGTTACAAGGCGAAATTCATGTCTCCGCTGAAAATCGACCTTCCACCATGATCTTGAGTTCCAAATATCCAAAAGAAACTGAAGAAACAGGGAAAAATTTCTCATTGCAATCGAGAGACGCCAAGGCAACGTGTTTTCACTTTCAATTTCGTGAAAAAACGAGTTTTTATCATGAAAATGTATGTTATAAGGCGAAATTCATGTCTCCGCTGAAAATCGACCTTCCACCATGATCTTTAGTTCCAAATAGGCAAAAGATACTGAAGAAACAGGGAGAAATTTCTCACTGCCCTCGAGAGACGCTAAGGCAACGTTTTTTCACTTCCAATTTCGTGAAATACCGAGTTTTTATCATGATATTGGATGTTATAAGGTGAAATACATGTCTCCGCTGAAAATCGACATTCTGCCATGATTTTCAGTTCCAAATAGGAAGAAGAAACTGAAGAAACAGGGAAAAAGTTCTCATTGCAATCGAGAGACGCCAAGGCAACGTCTTTTCACTTCCAATTTCGTGAAAAAACCAATTTTTATTATTAAATTGAATGTTATAAGGTGAAATTCATGTCTCCGCTGAAAATCGATATTCTGCCATGATTTTCAATTTCAAATAGGAAAAAGGAACTCAAGAAACGGGAAAAAAATCCTCACGACTCTGGAGAGAAGCCAAGACAACGGTTTTTCACTTCCAATTTCGTGAAAAAACGAGTATTTATCATGATATCGAATGTTAAAAGCAGAAATTCATAAAGTTGGGATTCTCCCATGATTTTCAATTTCAAATAGGCAAAAGGAACTCAAGAAACGGGAAAAAACCTCACGACCCTGGAGAGAAGCCAAGACGACGTTTTTTCACTTCCAATTTCGTGAAATAACGAGTTTTTATCATGATATTGGATGTTATAAGCAGAAATTCATATCTCCGCTAAAAGTCGGGATTCTCCCATGATTTTCAATTTCAAAAAGGCAAAAGGAACTCTAGAAACGGGAAAAAAAACCTCACGACCCTAAAGAGAAACTAAGGCAACGTTTTTTCACTTCCAATTTCGTGAAAAAACGAGTTTTTATCATGAAATTGTATGTTATAAGGCGAAATTCATGTCTCCGCTGAAAATCGACCTTCCACCATGATCTTCAGTTCCAAATAGGAAGAAGAAACTGAAGAAACAGGGAAAAAGTTCTCATTGCAATCGAGAGACGCCAAGGCAACGTGTTTTCACTTCCAATTTCGTGAAATAACGAGTTTTTATCATGATATTGCATGTTTACAAGCAGAAATTCATATCTCCGCTAAAAGTCGGGATTCTCCCATGATTTTCAATTTCAAAAAGGCAAAAGGAACTCAAGAAACGGGAAAAAAATCCTCACGACTCTGCAGAGAAACCAAGGCAACGTTTTTTCACTTCCAATTTCGTGAAATAACGAGTTTTTATCATGAAATTGTATGTTATAAGGCGAAATTCATGTCTCCGCTGAAAATCGACCTTCCACCATGATCTTCAGTTCCAAATAGGCAAAAGAAACTGAAGAAACAGGGGGAGATTTCTCATTGTACTCGAGAGACGCCAAGGCAACGTTTTTTCACTTCCAATTTCGTGAAAAAACCAATTTTTATTATGAAATTGAATGTTATAAGGTGAAATTCATGTCTCCGCTGGAAATCGACATTCTGCCATGATTTTCAGTTCCAAATAGGCAAAAGAAACTGAAGAAACAGGGAAAAATTTCTCATTGCAATCGAGAGACGCCAAGGCAACGTCTTTTCACTTCCAATTTCGTGAAAAAAACAATTTTTATTATTAAATTGAATGTTATAAGGTGAAATTCATGTCTCCGCTGAAAATCGACATTCTGACATGATTTTCTATTTCAAATAGGCAAAAGGAACTCAAGAAACGGGAAAAAAATCCTCACGACTCTGCAGAGAAGCCAAGACAACGTTTATTCACTTCCAATTTCGTGAAAAAACGAGTATTTGTCATGATATCGGATGTTATAAGCAGAAATTCATAAAGTTGGGATTCTCCCATGATTTTCAATTTCAAATAGGCAAAAGGAACTCAAGAAACGGGAAAAAAACCTCACGACCTTAGAGAGAAACCAAGGCAACGTCTTTTCACTTCCAATTTCGTGAAATAACCAATTTTTATTATTAATTTGAATGTTATAAGGTGAAATTCATGACTCCGCTGAAAATCGACATTCTGCCATGATTTTCAATTTCAAATAGGCAAAAGGAACTCAAGAAACGGGGAAAAAAACCTCACGACCTTAGAGAGAAACCAAGGCAACGTTTTTTCACTTCTAATTTCGTGAAAAAACGAGTTTTTATCATGAAATTGTATGTTATAAGGCGAAATTCATGTCTCCGCTGAAAATCGACCTTCCACCATGATCTTGAGTTCCAAATAGGCAAAAGAAACTGAAGAAACAGGGAGAAATTTCTCACTGCCCTCGAGAGACGCCAAGGCAACGTGTTTTCACTTCCAATTTCGTGAAATAACGAGTTTTTATGATGATATTGAATGTTGTAAGCAAAAACTCATATTTCCGCTGAAAATCGAGATTTTCCCATGACTTTCAATTTCAACTAGGCAAAAGGAACTCAAGAAAAGGGAAAAAAATCCTCACGACTCTGGAGAGAAGCCAAGACGACGTTTTTTCACTTCCAATTTCGTGAAAAAACGAGTTTTTATCATGAAAATGTATGTTATAAGGCGAAATTCATGTCTCCGCTGAAAATCGACCTTCCACCATGATCTTTAGTTCCAAACAGGCAAAAGAAACTCAAGAAACAGGAAGAAATTTCTCACTGCCCTCGAGAGACGCTAAGGCAACGTGTTTGCACTTCCAATTTCGTGAAATACCGAGTTTTTATCATTATATTGGATGTTATAAGGTGAAATACATGACTCCGCTGAAAATCGACCATCCACCATGATCTTCAGTTCCAAATAGGCAAAAGAAACTGAAGAAACAGGGAAAAATTTCTCATTGCAATCGAGAGACGCCAAGGCAACGTGTTTTCACTTTCAATTTCGTGAAATAACGAGTTTTTATCATGGTATTGAATGTTGTAAGCAAAAACTCATATTTCTGCTGAAAATCGAGATTTTCCCATGACTTTCAATTTCAACTAGGCAAAAGGAACTCAAGAAATGGTATAAAAATCCTCACGACTCTGGCGAGAAGCCAAGACGACGTTTTTTCACTTCCAATTTCGTGAAAAAACGAGTTTTTATCATGAAAATGTATGTTATAAGGCGAAATTCATGTCTCCGCTGAAAATCGACCTTCCACCATGATCTTTAGTTCCAAATAGGCAAAAGAAACTGAAGAAACAGGAAGAAATTTCTCACTGCCCTCGAGAGACGCTAAGGCAACGTTTTTTCACTTCCAATTTCGTGAAATACCGAGTTTTTATCATGATATTGGATGTTATAAGGTGAAATACATGTCTCCGCTGAAAATCGACATTCTGCCATGATTTTCAGGTCCAAATAGGAAGAAGAAACTGAAGAAACAGGGAAAAAGTTCTCATTGCAATCGAGAGACGCCAAGGCAACGTCTTTTCACTTCCAATTTCGTGAAAAAACCAATTTTTATTATTAAATTGAATGTTATAAGGTGAAATACATGTCTCCGCTGAAAATCGACATTCTGCCATGATTTTCAATTGCAAATAGGAAAAAGGAACTCAAGAAACGGGAAAAAAATCCTCACGACTCTGGAGAGAAGCCAAGACAACGTTTTTTCATTTCCAATTTCGTGAAAAAACGAGTATTTATCATGATATCGAATGTTATAAGCAGAAATTCATAAAGTTGGGATTCTCCCATGATTTTCAATTTCAAATAGGCAAAAGGAACTCAAGAAACGGGAAAAAAACCTCACGACCCCGGAGAGAAGCCAAGACGACGTTTTTTCACTTCCAATTTCGTGAAATAACGAGTTTTTATCATGATATTGGATGTTATAAGGCGAAATTCATGTCTCCGCTGAAAATCGACATTCTGCCATGATTTTCAGTTCCAAATAGGCAAAAGAAACTGAAGAAACAGGGAAAAATTTCTCATTGCAATCGAGAGACGCCAAGGCAACGTCTTTTCACTTCCAATTTCGTGAAAAAACCAATTTTTATTATTAAATTGAATGTTATAAGGTGAAATTCATGTCTTCGCTGAAAATCGACATTCTGACATGATTTTCTATTTCAAATAGGCAAAAGGAACTCAAGAAACGGGAAAAAAATCCTCACGACTCTGCAGAGAAGCCAAGACAACGTTTTTTCACTTCCAATTTCGTGAAAAAACGAGTATTTGTCATGATATCGGATGTTATAAGCAGAAATTCATAAAGTTGGGATTCTCCCATGATTTTCAATTTCAAATAGGCAAAAGGAACTCAAGAAACGGGAAAAAAACCTCACGCTCTTAGAGAGAAACCAAGGCAACGTTTTTTCATTTCTAATTTCGTGAAAAAACCAGTTTTTATCATGAAATTGTATGTTATAAGGCGAAATTCATGTCTCCGCTGAAAATCGACCTTCCACCATGATCTTCAGTTCCAAATAGGCAAAAGAAACTGAAGAAACAGGGAAAAATTTCTCATTGCAATCGAGAGACGCCAAGGCAACGTGTTTTCACTTTCAATTTCGTGAAATAACGAGTTTTTATCATGATATTGTATGTTATAAGGCGAAATTCATGTCTCCGCTGAAAATCGACCTTCCACCATGATCTTCAGTTCCAGATAGGCAAAAGAAACTGAAGAAACAAGGCGAAATTTCTCATTGCCCTCGAGAGACGCCAAGGCAACGTGTTTTCACTTGAAATTTCGTGATAAAACCAATTTTTATCATGAAATTGAATGTTATAAGGTGAAATTCATGTCTCCGCTGAAAATCGAGATGTTCCCATGATTTTCAAATTCAACTAGGCAAAAGGAACTGAGGAAACGGGAAAAAAATCCTCACGACTCTGGAGAGAAGCCAAGACAACGTTTTTTCGCTTCCAACTTCGTGAAAAAACGAGTATTTATCATGATATCGGGTGTTATAAGCAGAAATTCATAAAGTTGGGATTCTCCCATAATTTTCAATTTCAAATAGGCAAAAGGTACTCAAGAAACGGGAAAAAAACCTCACGACCCTTGAGAGAAACCAAGGCAACGTTTTTTCACTTCCAATTTCGTGAAAATACGAGTTTTTATCGTGAAATTGTATGTTATAAGGCGAAATTCATGTCTCTGCTGAAAATCGACCTTCCACCATGATCTTCAGTTCCAGATAGGCAAAAGAAACTGAAGAAACAAGGCGAAATTTCTCATTGCCCTCGAGAGACGCCAAGGCAACGTGTTTTCACTTGAAATTTCGTGAAAAAACCAATTTTTACCATGAAATTGAATGTTATAAGGTGAAATTCATGTCTCCGCTGAAAATCGACATGCTGCCATGATTTTCAGTTCCAAATAGGCAAGAGAAATTGAAGAACCAGGGAAAAATTTCTCATTGCCCTCGAGAGACGCCAAGGCAACGTGTTTTCACTTCCAATTTCGTGAAATAACGAGTTTTTATCATTGTATTAAATGTTATAAGGCAAAATTAGTATCTCTGCTCAAAATTTAGATTCTCCCGTGATCTTCAGTTCCAAATAGATAAAAGGAATTGAAGAAACAGGGAAAAATTTCTCATAGCCCTCGAGAGACGCCAAGGCAACGTGTTTTCACTTCCCATTTCGTGAAATAACGAGTATTTATCATGATATCGGATGTTATAAGCAGAAATTCATAAAGTTGGGATTCTCCCATGATTGTCAATTTCAAAACGGCAAAAGGAACTCAAGAAATGGGAAAAAAAACCTCACGACCCTGGAGAGAAACCAACACAACGTTTTTTCACTTCCAATTTCGTGAAAAAACGAGTATTTATCATGATATCGCATGTTATAAGCAGAAATTCATAAACTTGGGATTCTCCCATGATTGTCAATTTTAAAAAGGCAAAAGGAACTCAAGAAATGGGAAAAAAACCTCACGACCCTGGAGAGAAACCAAGGCAACGTTTTTTCACTTCCAATTTCGTAAAAAACGAGTTTTTATCATGAAATTGTATGTTATAGAGCGAAATTCATGTCTCCGTTGAAAATCGACCTTCCACCATGATCTTCACTTCCAGATAGGCAAAAGAAACTGAAGAAACAGCGCGAAATTTCTCATTGCCCTCGAGAGACGCCAAGGCAACGTGTTTTCACTTGAAATTTCGTGATAAAACCAATTTTTATCATGAAATTGAATGTTATAAGGTGAAATTCATGTCTCCGCTGAAAATCGAGATGTTCCCATGATTTTCAAATTCAACTAGGCAAAAGGAACTGAGGAAACGGGAAAAAAATCCTCACGACTCTGGAGAGAAGCCAAGACAACGTTTTTTCGCTTCCAACTTCGTGAAAAAACGAGTATTTATCATGATATCGGATGTTATAAGCAGAAATTCATAAAGTTGGGATTCTCCCATAATTTTCAATTTCAAATAGGCAAAAGGTACTCAAGAAACGGGAAAAAAACCTCACGACCCTTGAGAGAAACCAAGGCAACGGTTTTTCACTTCCAATTTCGTGAAAAAACGAGTTTTTATCGTGAAATTGTATGTTATAAGGCGAAATTCATGTCTCTGCTGAAAATCGACCTTTCACCATGATCTTCAGTTCCAGATAGGCAAAAGAAACTGAAGAAACAAGGCGAAATTTCTCATTGCCCTCGAGAGACGCCAAGGCAACGTGTTTTCACTTGAAATTTCGTGAAAAAACCAATTTTTACCATGAAATTGAATGTTATAAGGTGAAATTCATGTCTCCGCTGAAAATCGACATTCTGCCATGATTTTCAGTTCCAAATAGGCAAGAAAAATTGAAGAACCAGGGAAAAATTTCTCATTGCCCTCGAGAGACGCCAAGGCAACGTGTTTTCACTACCAATTTCGTGAAATAACGAGTTTTTATCATGGTATTAAATGTTATAAGCCAAAATTAGTATCTCTGCTCAAAATTTAGATTCTCCCGTGATCTTCAGTTCGAAATAGATAAAAGGAATTGAAGAAACAGGGAAAAATTTCTCATAGCCCTCGAGAGACGCCAAGGCAACGTGTTTTCACTTCCCATTTCGTGATATAACGAGTTTTTATCATGATATTGGATGTTATAAGCAGAAATTCATAAAGTTGGGATTTTCCCATAATTTTCAATTTCAAATAGGCAAAAGGAACTCAAGAAACGGGAAAAAAACCTCACGACCCTTGAGAGAAATCAAGGCAACGTTTTTTCACTTCCAATTTCGTGAAAAAACGAGTTTTTATCATGAAATTGTATGTTATGAGGCGAAATTCATGTCTCCGCTGAAAATCGACCTCCCACCATGATCTTCAGTTCCAAATAGGCAAAAAAAACTGAAGAAACAGGGAGAAATTTCTCATTGCCCTCGAGAGACCCCAAGGCAACGTGTTTTCACTTCCAATTTCGTGAAATAACGAGTATTTATCATGATATTGAATGTTATAAGCAAAAACTGATATTTCCGCTGAAAATCGAAATTTTCCCATCATTTTCAATTTCGACTAGGCAAAAGGAACTCAAGAAACGGGAAAAAAATCCTCACGACTGTGGAGAGAAGCCAAGACAACGTTTTTTCACTTCCAATTTCGTGAAAAAACGAGTATTTATCATGATATCGCATGTTATAAGCCGAAATTCATAAAGTTGGGATTCTCCCATGATTGTCAATTTCAAAAAGGCAAAAGGAACTCAAGAAATGGGAAAAAAAACCTCACGACTCTGGAGAGAAACCAAGGCAACGTTTTTTCACTGCCAATTTCGTGAAAAAACGAGTTTTTATCATGAAATTGTATGTTATAGAGCGAAATTCATGTCTCCGCTGAAAATCGACCTTCCACCATGATCTTCAGTTCCAGATAGGCAAAAGAAACTGAAAAAACAGCGCGAAATTTCTCATTGCCCTCGAGAGACGCCAAGGCAACGTGTTTTCACTTGAAATTTCGTGAAAAAACCAATTTTTATCATGAAATTCAATGTTATAAGGTGAAATTCATGTCTCCGCTGAAAATCGAGATGTTCCCATGATTTTCAAATTCAACTAGGCAAAAGGAACTGAGGAAACGGGAAAAAAATCCTCACGACTCTGGAGAAAAGCCAAGACAACGTTTTTTCGCTTCCAACTTCGTGAAAAAACGAGTATTTATCATGATATCGGATGTTATAAGCAGAAATTCATAAAGTTGGGATTCTCCCATAATTTTCAATATCAAATAGGCAAAAGGTACTCAAGAAACGGGAAAAAAACCTCACGACCCTTGAGAGAAACCAAGGCAACGTTTTTTCACTTCCAATTTCGTGAAAAAACGAGTTTTTATCGTGAAATTGTATGTTATAAGGCGAAATTCATGTCTCTGCTGAAAATCGACCTTCCACCATGATCTTCAGTTCCAGATAGGCAAAAGATACTGAAGAAACAAGGCGAAAATTCTCATTGCCCTCGAGAGACGCCAAGGCAACGTGTTTTCACTTGAAATTTCGTGAAAAAACCAATTTTTATCATGAAATTGAATGTTATAAGGTGAAATTCATGTCTCCGCTGAAAATCGAGATGTTCCCATGATTTTCAAATTCAACTAGGCAAAAGGAACTGAGGAAACGGGAAAAAAATCCTCACGACTCTGGAGAGAAGCCAAGACAACGTTTTTTCGCTTCCAACTTCGTGAAAAAACGAGTTTTTATCGTGAAATTGTATGTTATAAGGCGAAATTCATGTCTCTGCTGAAAATCGACCTTTCACCATGATCTTCAGTTCCAGATAGGCAAAAGAAACTGAAGAAACAAGGCGAAATTTCTCATTGCCCTCGAGAGACGCCAAGGCAACGTGTTTTCACTTGAAATTTCGTGAAAAAACCAATTTTTACCATGAAATTGAATGTTATAAGGTGAAATTCATGTCTCTGTTGAAAATCGACATTCTGCCATAATTTTCAGTTCCAAATAGGCAAGAGAAATTGAAGAACCAGGGAAAAATTTCTCATTGCCCTCGAGAGACGCCAAGGCAACGTGTTTTCACTTCCAATTTCGTGAAATAACGAGTATTTATCATGATATTAATTGTTATAAGCAAAAACTCATATTTCCGCTGAAAATCGAAATTTTCCCATCATTTTCAATTTCGACTAGGCAAAAGGAACTCAAGAAACGGGAAAAAAATCCTCACGACTATGGAGAGAAGCCAACACAACGTTTTTTCACTTCCAATTTCGTGAAAAAACGAGTATTTATCATGATATCGCATGTTATAAGCAGAAATTCATAAAGTTGGGATTCTCCCATGATTGTCAATTTCAAAAAGGCAAAAGGAACTCAAGAAATGGGAAAAAAAACCTCACGACCCTGGAGAGAAACCAAGGCAACGTTTTTTCACTTCCAATTTCGTAAAAAACGAGTTTTTATCATGAAATTGTATGTTACCCCTTGAGAAAAAAAGGTTGGGACAAGTACATTGATGGTCTCTTGTTTCTGGATGACATAGAAAAAAGATTCAGAACCAGGAAAAAAATTCTATAGAAATAATAAACGAAAAATTGAAAAGTTCAAAAAAATACAACAATAAAAAACCATCAAAAAAAATTCTGTAAAGAAAAATAAAAATTTTCAAAAAAATTCATAAATATTGAACAAATTGAAAAATGTACTATCCAAGTTACATGCAGTATAAAAATGTATGATATCAATTAGAGGCCAAGTTTTTATTGATAATTTGGAATATTTATTGAACAAATCGGAAACTTTAATTGAAACTCATGATAATTATTTTCAAGAAAAAAGTTGATGAAACAAAAGTCATAACGGAAGTTACGTGCTGTACTAAAATGTATTATATCAATTCGAGGTCAAGTATTTATCAGTTATTCGAAATATAATCTCCGGGGACAAATGAGCGTTGAGAATCCTTGTCGGGCTCACAACGTTTTATCAAAATTACTAAAAAATTAATGGAAATGAAATCATTAAAAATTCACATGAAAGTCATTCGTTACTTCAACAAGTTACACACTTTAAAGAATCGATTCCCCTCCGATTTTCAGGATCCCCTGGTATTATTCACAACATTCAACTTCGATTGGATCGGTACAAATTATGTTCAAATACGTCTTAAACGTACTTGTCCGGCCCATCACTTTTTATTCAAATTGCTCATTCGAAAACAAATCAGGGCTGCTCTAAAATGACAAATATAATAAAATCGATAGAAATAAAAACAACATCTCCAAGTAATTTGATCTTGATTGTTCGCAAGTTCGTATAGCAATATCCACTTCTCATTTTCTTCAGTGAACACATACCATTCGGTAAGAACCAATGAAAATGAGAAATAATCAGGCACATTACAAGAAATTTTCGAACTTACCAAGCCATGCAATGTTTTTTTTCTATAGTCACGTACACATTTTGATAAATACCACTAGTCGAGTACGACACGTGGATTCCTGGAATTTGGAGAAAAATTATTTTGTTGTGAATTCTGACTTCATATGATATAAATAGATTAATCAACTTTATCTTTCATTTTCGTTTCATTTTGATAAGAGCGATTCGAAGGAAAATTATTTTCTCGGGAATTACTGTTCCTTAATATTAACACATGCATTAACTTTGTTTTTGATTTGTTTTCGAATGAGCAATTTGAATAAAAAGTGATGGGCCGGACAAGTACGTTTAAGACGTATTTGAACATAATTTGTACCGATCCAATCGAAGTTGAATGTTGTGAATAATACCAGGGGATCCTGAAAATCGGAGGGGAATCGATTCTTTAAAGTGTGTAACTTGTTGAAGTAACGAATGACTTTCATGTGAATTTTTAATGATTTCATTTCCATTAATTTTTTAGTAATTTTGATAAAACGTTGTGAGCCCGACAAGGATTCTCAACGCTCATTTGTCCCCGGAGATTATATTTCGAATAACTGATAAATACTTGACCTCGAATTGATATAATACATTTTAGTACAGCACGTAACTTCCGTTATGACTTTTGTTTCATCAACTTTTTTCTTGAAAATAATTATCATGAGTTTCAATTAAAGTTTCCGATTTGTTCAATAAATATTCCAAATTATCAATAAAAACTTGGCCTCTAATTGATATCATACATTTTTATACTGCATGTAACTTGGATAGTACATTTTTCAATTTGTTCAATATTTATGAATTTTTTTGAAAATTTTTATTTTTCTTTACAGAATTTTTTTTGATGGTTTTTTATTGTTGTATTTTTTTGAACTTTTCAATTTTTCGTTTATTATTTCTATAGAATTTTTTTCCTGGTTCTGAATCTTTTTTCTATGTCATCCAGAAACAAGAGACGATCAATGTACTTGTCCCAACATTTTTTTCTCAAGGGGAAGTTTATGGTTTGATATCACGCCTTTTTTCTCAAAAGTTCCTCATTTATGTTATGACGGTTATAGGATTTTAGTTTAAATTTCTATGAATTATTTGCTTAGTACATTTTTATAGATTCCATTCTCATACGAACATTTTTTTATGGGATAATCTTTTTCATGAAATTATCAGCAAATAAGGGACCATCAATGTACTTTTCACAACCTTATTTTCCCTGGGTATGATGTTCGGCTTATAAAGTTGGTTTCCACCATAGAAAACCAATTTTTCGTAAAAATTGTAGTGAAAATATTTCGTCTCAAGTCTGCCCTTGAACTATGGCGATTTTTTCTCTTATACTGTAATATGTTATGCCTATTAGGAAC